>NC_051308.1:244201178-244801178 GCF_015220235.1 Choloepus didactylus
GAGGGAGGGAGGGAGGGAGAGAGAGGGAGGGAGAGAGAGAGGGAGGGAGGGAGGGAGGGAGAGAGAGAGGGAGGGAGAGAGAGGGAGAGGGAGAGAGAGCCGCAGAAGCAAGAAGCTGAATTCAGTGAAACCTGGAAGTGAAGAGAGAGCCCAGCCGATGCCACCATGTGCCTTACCATGTAGCGGAGGAGCCCAGGATCACCAGTGACCAGTCTTTGGGAAGAAAGCATCGCCTTGATGACACCTTGATTTGGACATTCTTTTAGCCTTAAAACCATGAGCAAATAAATTCCCATTGTTTAAACCAATCTATTTCATGGTATTTGCTGAAGCAGCCTAGGAAACGAAAACAGTTGGTTGAAAAATGCTGCAGGCATGCCATAATTGTTTTTATTTTAATATTTGTGTTAATCACTTGGTCTAAGGTCAAGGCCTCTGCTTCTGGCACAGCCCCTAACCGGAGCTCCACCCTCTCTCTCTCGGCACCAGGGCTGGAGGCTGGAGGATGTTTCGTGCTCAGGTGCTCTGCTCACCTCCACCACCTGGACCCGCTCTCCACTCTGCCGTTTACTAACTCAGAGCTCATGGTCAAGGGCCTTGACCTCCTGTCCCTCGGCGTCCTCCCAGGGCCGTGAAGGCCGGGTGCCTGTCTCCGGAGAAAGTGCACACGCAAGGCTGAGGGGCTGGTTGCAAAGCCTGTGCCTGTCACCTACCTGCTGTGTGAGTGTCACCAGTTCATTTAACTCATCTCTCCCTCAGTTTCCTTATCTTTAAAATGGGGACAGCAAGGTTTCTTAAATAAGATTCCATCTGCTAAGTAAACACATACATATACTAGTATTAACTATAATCATAATGGATATAAAAGATCCTGGAACTGCAGAGACACTTAATAAAATATTATTACTACTATTGTATTATTGTTAAATAATTACTATTATTATTAGCTGAGCAAGTGTGCACTGTAAAGAGTCTTCCATTTAAAATTAGGGACTGAGCTGACAAGGAAAGCTCCCCTCCTCCATCAGACACGGAGAAAAGCCCCATGAAGAGTGTGGACACACACACACACCACACGCATACACATTCATACACACAGCACACACACAAGCACACACACACGAATGCACTACACACATGCACACACACAAACGAATGCACATACACACATACACACGTGTGCAATGCACATAAGATTCCCAAGTCCCAGAAACCACAAGGAACCCTGGAGCTGTGAGGAGCCTTGAAGCCGGGCAGCCCCTGGGGGTTTGGTGCACACGCCTCGGTCCAAGGTGAGACTCAAGCCCTGTGCAAAGGAGAACAGAAGTAATAAAAGGGATAAATTACATGCCGGGACGTACAGAAAATAGGGCAGCTTCAAAGGAACCTAAAAATAAGTGCATTTGAAGTATTCTATTTAATAAAGGAAAGAAAAGGCACCGTGAAGCAAGAACATGACTTTATGGGGAATAAAAGAAACATGAAAACACTACCACAACAGGCAGATTTGAAAAAGAACAAATGATCCCACAAAGTTAACAAAATAATAATAATGCTTGAAAAAAACTAAATGAAGCTAAGCAGGCAAGTTGAACGGTTGACTTGAACGGTTGACTTGAATTAGTGCTTAGTGAAATTGGAAAGAGAAATTCAAAGACCCAGACAAAGGGTGAGTAGGCACAACGTCGCCAATGGGGGGTCCCGAAGGGGAGAAGAGAGATAGATGCTAGAAGAGGCAATATTCGCGGCTGTCATCACTGAGGATTTTCCAGAACTGACGAACGACAAGACAGATGGGAAAAGCAAAGCTCTGAGCAGAATAAGTAAAAACAAATTCCCATTTTGCTTTGTGTTTGGTGATGGCAATTCCAAGAGAAAAGTCTTAGCTGTTGTCAGAGAGAAAAACGGGCATTTTCAGACACTGCTGGGGTGAAGGCAGATAGGAGGGCCTTTTGGGGTGGTCATATGTCATAACATACACAAATCCTTAATAACCCCACAAACCAGGAGACTTGTCCTTTTCACTTCTAGAAATTGTTCTAAGAAAATAGTAACTGATGTGTACCAAGGTTTACATTTTCCAGTGTTTGTAACGGCAAAAAAAGGGGAGGGAGGATCTAAACTATTTCTAAACAAGCAAATATACACACACTATAGCGTTAACCATAAACTGGAATGTGAGCTGTTAAAAAATTACCTTTTAAAGAGTATTTAATGATAAGGAAAGAAGAACATGAAATATTAGTAATTTAAAGAAGCAGCAGATTACAAAACTGCATTCAGCATGATCTTACTTTGGCTCTGTGTGTGTTCTTGTGTGTGTGTGTGTGTAACTGGAAGGATGTGATCAACATTTCACAGTAATTACCTCTGGGTAATGGGCATACCATGATTGCATCATTTGCTTATGTTTTCACATACGTGTGTCACCTGCATTTTCTATAATAAACAAGTAATGATTTGGTTATAACCATTACTATTTCCTTGCCCCCCTGGGTCAGTACAGGGGTGAAGAGCCAGATGTGGAACCCCAGGGGATTGACTCAAATTTGGGCTCAACCACCTGCCCTCTGGTGACTGGCTCAAGCCTTCGTTTCCTCACCGTGAGCTGGACTTGTGGCACAGCCACCCTCCGCGGGCCAGGGGAGCCATCAGCGAGGTCACCCATGTACCCCAATGTCAGACATGTCCTCAGTTCTCTCCCCTGTTCCTGTGGGTGTGCACTTGTGGAAACAGGACTTTGGAAGCTCTTGTTGGCAGTTAAGGCATTGCCCCATTGAATGAGGTGGACTTCAACCTTACGATTTGGGTCATAAGCAGAAGAAATTTGGACACAGTTAGTCAGAGAAGGCCTTATGACAAGAACTCAGAAGTCACAGATGCCAGAAAGGAGGGGATATCGGCATGCGATGAGGGGCAGAGATACAAGCCAAGGAACCCCAAGAATGGCTGGCAGCCAACACCCAAAAGCTGAAGTTTTCATGGAGAAAACAAGCCTTGTTGATATCTTAATTGTGGATTTCTGGATCCTCAAAGTCATGACCCAGTAAATTCCTGTTGCTAAAAGCAACACATTGTATGGTTTGTCATAGCAGCCTGGAAAATGAAGGCACCATGTTACATGCTGTTCTAGTTTGTTACTGCTTCCGGGATGCAAAACACCAGAAATGGATTACCTTTTATAAAGGGGTTTTATTTGGCTACAAAGTTACAGTCTTAAGGCCATAAAGTGTCCAGGGTAATGCATCAACAATCGGGTACCTTCACTGGAGGATGGCCAATGGCGTCTGGAAAACCTCTGTTAGCTGGGAAGGCATGTGGCTGGCATCTGCTCCAAGCTCTGGTTTCAAAATGGCTTTTCCCCAGGACGTTCCTCTCTAGGCCACGCTCCTCTTCAAAATGTCACTCTCAGTTGCTCTTGGGGCATTTGTCCTCTCTTAGCTTCTCCGGAGCAAAAGTCTGCCTTCAAAGGCCATCTCCAAAATGTCTCTGTAAGCTGCAGTTCTTCTCTCAGTTCCTGTGCATTCTTCAAAGTGCCCCTCTTGGCTGTAGCTCCTCTTCAAAATGTCACTCTCAGCTGCACTGAGTTCCTTCTGTTTGTCAGCTCATTTATATGGCTCCAGTGATTTAATTTAGACCCACCCTGAATGGGTGGGGTAACACCTCCATGGAAATTATCCAATTACAGTCATCACCCACAGTTGGGTGGGGCACATCTCCATGCAAACAACCTAATCCAAACGTTCCAACTTAATCCCCACTAATATGTCTGCCCCCAAGATTGCATCAAAGAATATGCCTTTTTCTGGGGGACATAATGCATTCAAACCAGGACATTCCACCCCCTGGACCCCAGAAAAACATATTCTTTACAAATACAAAATACATTCATCTCATCACAATATCACAAAAACTTAAAAATCATTTCAGTAACAGTAGTTAAGTACAAGATCCCATTAAATCAGTTACAGGTGTGGTCTGTCCAAAAGCAAGATTCCCCTCTGGCTCTGTACCTGAAAACTTAGAACAAGTTATGTGCTTCCAATATACAAAGGAGGGACATTCATAGGATAAACATTCCCATTGCCACAAGGAGAAACTGAAAGGAAAGCCGGGTTTAAGGGACCAAAACAGTTCCTAAAATCTGCAGGGCAAATGCCATTAGATTTCAAAGTCTGAGAGTCATTTCCAGAATGTCGTTGCATCCTTGGGGCCTGAGAGAGCGGGAGTCTAACCCTTCCTAAGGGCCTTTGTGGCAGCCCTTTCCTCTTCAAATGCTGGATTGAGTGCTCCAACATATCCACACAATGGGGAGAACAACTTTTTGGCCCCACCTTCCTCAAACATCGGGGCAGCTCCCAGATTCTCTTCCACCTCCGGAGCACACACTCAACCCCTTCAGAACAGTGGAGTGGTGACCAGGCTCTCCCCATTACCCTGGGAATGTGCTCCACCCTCTTTGGGTCCTGGGGCGGCAAAACTCTTCCAGAGCATCGAGGCAGAAGGCCCACCCTCGACCTCCAGGGCAAACTCACCCTTTCCTTGCAGGTGGGCCACTCTGCTCTCCCAGCCCAAGGCCTCTTGACTCCAGACCTCAACCTCCATGGCTCTGTCTTTGAAGAAATTTTTCCTTCAATCTGTTCCTTGTCTGTCCCCCCAGTTCAGACTGGCAGCGGCTCCGACTATCAAGATCTCGCGAAAATTCTGTTGGTTTCGCATGAAGCACACAGGAGTCAAAGCCATCATACGATATGACTTTCCACAGATCCTTTCTGGATAACTCAGTCTCCAATTTTGGCCTGTACTGAAATGGTGTCTGGGTTCCATGTTTGGTTAAATCCTCATGTTGGGCTGTAGCTTCTGGGAATCCACCCCCTGTAAGCCTGGAATTTTCCAAACCATCAGTTTCTGGTTTCTTTGAATCCAAGAGTTCAGTTCTAAGTTTATCTCTTTCCTGTCACATTTTACTATAAGCTGCAAGTAGAAGCCAGGCTACTTCTATATTTTGCTTGGAATTCTCATCAGCTAAATATTCCAGGTTGTTGCTTCAAATTTCTCCTTCCATCTGACACCAGGACTCAATTTTGCCAAATTCTCTGCCATTTTAAAACAAGGATAACCTTTCTTCCAGTTCACAACAACACATTCATCATTTCTCCTCAAGACCTCATCAGAATTATCTTTAGAGTCCATATTTCCAAACAGTCTCTTCAAAGTAGTTTAGGCCTTTTGTATCAAGCTCCTCACAATTCTTCCAGAATCTTCCCCTTACCCATTTAAAAAGCCATTCCAACATGTTTGGCATTTGCAAACTCAGCAGCACCCCACTCCTGGTACCAAAATCTGTTCTAGTTTGCTAATGCTGCCAGAATGCAAAGCACCAGAAATGGATTGGCTTTTATAAAAGGAGGTTTATTTGGTTACAAAGTTACAGTCTTAAGGCCATAAGTGCCCATCAACAAAAGGTACCTTCACTGGAGGATGGCCAATGGTGTCCAGAAAATCTTTGTTAGCTGTGAAGGCACATGGCTAGCGTCTGCTCCAAAGTTCTGGTTTCAAAATGGCCTTCTTCCAGGGTGTTCCTCTCTCGGCTGCAGTTCCTCAAAAATGTTACCCTCAGTTGCTCTTGGGGCGTTTGTCCTCTCTTAGCTCTCTGGTGCAAGAGTCTGCCTTCAACGGCTGTCTTCAAACTGTCTCTCATCTGTAGCTCCTCTCTCAGCTCCTGGGTGTTCTTCAGAGTGTCTCTCTTGGCTGTAGCTCCTCTTCAAAATGTCACTCTCAGCTGCACTGAGTTCCTTCTGTTTGTCAGCTCATTTATATGGCTCCAGTGATTTAATTTAAACCCACCCGGAATGGGTGGAGTAACACATCCATGGAAATTATCCAATTAGAATCATCACCCACAACTTGGTGGGACACACTTCCATGCAAACAACCTAATTCAGACACTCCAACTTAATCCCCACCAATATTCTGCCCCACAAAATTGCGTCAAAGAACATGGCTTTCTCTGGGGGACATAATACGTTCAAACCCGCACACATGCTTAGCATGGATTCTGGGCACGGTGCAGATGCAAATAAATGAAAGCTGATTAGATAAACTAATGTTATTGTTGAGCTTCGTCCTTCACAAACTATAAGCTCTCCTACGTCCTATGGAACCAGCCCTAAGAAGCCTCTGCAGGGGAAAGAACCCAGATGGGTGAATGAAGAGGAGGGAGGGTGAGAGCGTTCCTGAGAAGAGCCCAGCTTGTGAAGAGGGAGCAGAGAGTCGAGGTGTGAGAGGAATTCAGGTTCAGTGTGCTCCAGCAGTGCTTATCATAGAACCAGCTGCTGAGAGGCCTGAGAACAGATCCTTTTCTGAACATGTAACTGTGGGAGGCTTACAGGGGCAAGGTGGCTGCTGGCATGCCTGGATCTGCCCGTGGGGCTTAGAGTTCTATTAGAAGCAGAGATGAGCTGCTTCTGATCACCAGGTGGGTGAGCCTGGGGTGCCCGGACTTTCCAGCTCAGGGCTGCATCATGCACCACACCACACACGGTCCCAGGCTTCCAAGGACTGGCCTCAAATCAGTAGTGGGTGGGGTCCTGGGGCTGAAGCAGGATGCTTGCTGTGAGGTGATTAGAAAGAAAGGAGAGGGGAGTTGGGCACTGGCTCCACCCACCACTGCTCTCGAGCCACTGTGGCCCCTGGGCATCCCAGGCCACTGGCCTTCCTGCTGAGGTCTGTACCAGCCAGAATGCTACATGGCTGAAATAACAGAAAACCACACCACACCATGGATGAAATGAAATAGGGGGTATTTTTTCTCATGTAGCAGGGAGCCCAGGGGCATGTGGTCCAGGGATGTTTTGGCTCTTAGACTATAAACAGTGTTTTAATGTTGCTTGAGAATGTTCTAAAGTCAGGAGTACTGTTTCTAGATGGTGTCCAATGGAGGCAGTCTATAAAGGGCTGGTGATACAAAAAATTTCCTAGGGAATCATTGCATGCAAATTTAAGGAGAAAGCAAACATGCAAGGCATCTTTAACAGAATCATGCATAAAATCAGGTTATGCATGATTGAGGAAATGCTATGTCCAGAGGCCCCCAGGAAACCAGCCCTACATTTCCCCTGGGGTTCAGTGTTCTCTAATTCAGCATTTGAGGTGACTTCAAGGGTTTAATACCCACAGGTGGCTGGTGACCACTATACCGGATAACAGATACAGAACATTTCCACCATCATGGAACATTCTATGGGACAGCCCTGCTCTAACGTTCCACTTCTACAGAAAAGTCATAATGGAGAGATGTGTGTTTTACCCTAAAGTGTACGCCTGAGGGCAGGGATTGCATCTTTTGCTTTGTTCATGGCTGTATCCCCTGTCCCCAGGACAGTACCTGTGGTTGGCAGAATAATGCACCCCAAACATATCCAAATCCTACTTCCTAGAACCTGTGAATGTGTGACCTCACAAGGCAAAAGGGTCTTTCAGATGTGATTAAGTTAAGGAATTGGGATGGGAGATTATCCTGGCTCATCTGGGTGGGCCCAGTGACATCACAATGGTCTTTACAAGGAAAAGGAAACAAGGGTCAGAGATGTGATGATGGAAGCTGACAGAGAGACACGGGGCCACAAACAAAGGGATGTAGGTGGCCTCCAGAAGCTGGAAAAGGTGAGGAAACGGATTCTTCCCTGGAGCCCTTGGAAGGAACACTGCCCAGCCCACACCTTGCTTGTAGACCCACTTTGGACTTTTGACCTCAGAATTGAGAGATCATAGATCTATGTTGTTTTCAGACTCCAAGTTTGTGGTCATTTGTTTCAGCAGCTAGAGGAAACTAATACATATCAGTTATGCAATAAGTGCTTAAGAGATGTTTGCTGGGTGTGTAAACAAATGAATGGGTGAATGGGGGAGAAAGAATGCCACTCAGGCCATGAACCCACAGAAGCTGAAGAAATGCAACATTTTAGGGAGCACATGGAGAGGCCAGTCCTCACCAGGCTGCAGGGCCGTAGCTTCCCTGGCACCCACAGCAGCTCAGCTCAGCAATCTCAGAGGGTGACTTTGCAGCCAAGATAACTGTGGGGAGGAGGCAGGGACCCCCCAGGAGGGATGGGGTGCAGGCCTGAGAAATTCCGTCTCAGGAGTCAATGGGAAAAGGAAGGAGGATCCTGTCCCAGAAAACACCACTGGGGCTTGGCCACAAGACAGAGCCAACCCTCTGTCTAGCTCGGGGTGCTCAATGCAGGAGCCCAAGGGGAAGCAGTAATGAGGCTGAAATACTTGGGATGGAACAATCTCACCTTGACTGAGTCCTGGCAACTGGGGCTTCCACCACTGCCAAAGTCTAGACTCAGCAGGAAGGCAGCGCCACCTCACACGCAGCCCTCTGAAAGAGGAGACGATGTGCAGAGGGCACTTCTGACCCAACGGAGCAAACTTTGCTAACCTCCTAATGGGAGGTTTCTCCCAGGTGAGTGCAGGTTTCCTGGGTCCTGGACTTTGCACCACTGGCAAAGCTGAAACTGAGATTTCCTCTCTCCTCGTTCTCTGCTCTGGTCCCTGGCAGCACTAAGCATTGGGTTCTGGGGATGGAGTGTGGCCTGGGATAACTGCTGCAGGGTCTGGGGGTCACCTTGTTCTCTACGTTTCATGGGGAGCAGTGCTGAGGTGCTGGTGTGTGTCCTGCTAACTCCTCAGGCCCTTCCGTGAGGCACACAGGAACCTAATTCAAACTCTGAGGTCCTGAAGGAAACATCCTCATCCCTCTGAACGATGGCTCAGGGGAGAAACTGGATTTGGCAGGGAGTGATCCCAGGCACCTGGGCTTCAGCAGATAAGGTGTTATGAGGCCTCCAAGGGGCCCTGATGAGCCTCGCTTCCTGGGATCCATGCCCTGTGTAGCCCCTCCCCACCGCACCGAGCAGGACTGGTTGGGGCCACCCGTGGGCAGTGTGGAAACGATGTCATGTGACAGGTCACGCAGGCCATTGAGACCACTGTCTGGCTCGCTCCTGGATCACTGCCCCTGGGGGAAGCCAGCTGCCAGGTTGCGAGGACATGGCAGGTCTCCGAGGGGCTCCACATAGCGGGAAAGGGGGTCTCCTGCCAGAAGCCAGTGCCAATTTGCCAGCGGTGAGTGTAGTCATCTGGGAAGTGGCTCCTCCAGCTCTGGTCGAGCCTTCAGATGGAGTCGGCCCCATCGACAGCTGACGGCAGCCATGGGAGAGACTGCAAGCCAGGAACCTCCTGCAAGCCACTCCCGAACTTCAGACCCACAAACCCATGAGAATAGGAAGTGCTTATTGCTGTGAAAAGCAGCTAAGTTTTGAGAATTTCAACTGAGCTAAACAGGATGATGTGTTTGGGCACAATTTGGAATGTGGACTAGGAGAAAGAAGTTATTTTTCAGCTGGGGAATCAGAGAGGCCTCACAGTTCATTTACCTCACATGTTCAGCTGACCCTTTTCTGTGCCTTCTGGGGGAAAATTTTGCACTGCCCACCGGCAGTGCCAGGACCTCCCCACTGGAGCAGCAGCTGGTTCTAGGCAAGTTGCCTCCTGAAGGTGGGAGGGCAGCCTTGACAGGCAGCTTGTCTCCTCCAAGGAGGGAGCTACACCCCTGGCAGGCCACAAGCTTATTGATTAAGAGAACAGCTGTGGAGGGTGACTCTTCAAGGAAAGAACCCCAAATGGGCTCAAATGATGGACCTCTCCTGACCCCTTAGGGTAGGCTGGCCACCCTTTCTGTGATGGCACTGCCTCTGTGAGCAGGGTCCTGGCTTGGACGGTAGCTTGAAGGGGAGGAGGTAGCCTGAAGGGAGCCCCGTTCCACTGGGGGTACACATCATCAGGTCCACCTGGTCATCCCCAGTAGTCCACGTAGCTTCATTCATAATAATGAGATATTTTTATTTCCACCATCCTGTCTCCTGCATCTTTCTCCCAGCTGGTTCCAAACTTGGGTGAGAAAAGAGGGGTGCTACATAATGAGCACCCCCAAACCAGCCTGGAGCAGTCTGGTCACCTGGAGATAGCAGCTCGCTGGGAATCCCCAGGAAGAGAGGCTTAAGGAGGGGACCGTGTCCAATATTGGTGTCCATTTAATTTGCTTCTGAAATGGAACTGCAGGTAGAGTAACTCAAAGCTGCATCAACCCCAGGCTGAGTCGTAGAGGCCAGAGGCAAGCTGCTGCCAGCCCCCTCTGATCAGAGCCTCCCTGGTCAAGTCGCCCCAAGGAATGGGGACCCCCACCCTCTCCAGGCTCTGGTGCTCCCAGCTGTGACCACCAAGGAGGTCTGTGCTCTTGAGCCAGTGGACGCGGCCCAGCTCCCAGCTGGCTTTGATTTCACCCTGAGCGCCTTATGAAGTGTGCTCTCTCTTCTAGTGATATCGCTTCTCACTGGTTACGCAAGAAAGCCCCAGACCTGGGCAGTTAGTGATGCACCTGCTTCATGAGATCCTGAAACCAATTTGTTTTTGACATCGGCTGCTCTGAACCCAGAGACCTTTCATAATTTAACATTTGATTACATCTTGGGCCAGTGGGGTTGGAGGTTTAAATATTTCAGGCAGGAGCCTTGGCTGCTGGCACGCGGCCTCCCCCCTCCTATGGCAAATCTTCTGCCCTCCCCCCCCCGCCCTGGCATCATCGTGGAAGGAAGAAGGGACGGGCAGCGAGCTACAGGACAGCCACAGTCACACGCCCCGTTTCCTGCTCCCCATTAGATGCAGCTGAAAGGGACTGTCCACCGCTGCCCATGCCACTAGACAGCCTGGGACTGAATTCATGGCAGGCTGTGTCCCCTCTGCAGGCAAGGAGCTGACCGGATTAGAGGGCCTGTGCCTTTCCTGTAGACTCACGCTGGCCACGCAGCATGGGGGGGCATGGTCCAGCGGCCACCCCTTCAGGAGAGCATCGGCTCTATCGGAAAAAGCTATCGCTGAGGACTCGTTCACCCTTTAGGTGGACCGGGCTGACTCTGCGTTCCATAAGCAGGCTGAGAGTGGTCAGCCTGGCTTGGCAGCCCCTTGCAGGCTGGCCCCGGGGCTGCCAGCACCCTGCTGACCTCCCTCTCCTCCGTCTCTGTTTGCCACCATCACGGGATCCCCATGCCCTGGGGTTGGCGATGCTCGTCTCGGCTTCCAGGAGTGTGGCCGGAACAAAGTACCGCAGACCCGGTGGCTTGAAACAACAGAGTTCACTGTCTCACGGCTCTAGAGGCCCGAGGTCCGAAATCCAGCTGTGGGCAGCACTGTGTGCCTTCTGAAGTCTGCGGGGTTGGGGAGGGGATGTGCTAACAATCCTTGGTGATCCCTCGATTTGTGGCAGCACAACTTAATCTCAGCTCCTTCTCGTGGTCATCTCCTCTGTCACCTCTGATTGTGTCCACATCTCTTCTCCGTGTCATGCTGGTTTGGGACCCACGCTAATCAGCTGTGTCTTCATTTTAACAATGAACATCTCCAAAGATCCTATTTCCAGATAGAATCACATTCACAGGACCTGGACTTGGGCTTAAGCGTATCTTTCTGGGGGACACAATTCAATTCACCCATGGCAGCCTCACTCTGGACCCACAGGAACTGTGTGATAAACTGACACCCGAGCAGGACTGGCTGTCAAATCAGTCCTTTGTGCTTTAAACAGATGTTCACTCATTCATCCAGCAAATACTTACCACGTGCCCAGAGGGTGCACCGTGCAGGGCCTGGGAGTGTAGAGCTGTAAAGGAAAAGTCCTTCATCTCAGGGTGGCCATCGTCTTCAGGGTGAGACAGATGAGAAACCAGATGACCACCGTTAAGTGGGACAAGGGCTTTGATGGGTAAGGATGGGAACAAATGAGGCCTTTGGGAGGGGAGCCCATTCGAACTTGGGAGTGAGGGCCAGCTTCCAGAGGAGGTGGTGTCTGAGATGTGCTCTATGCCTGGTACTGCCATGGGCTCTGCGGAGGACAGGAGAGAAGCCTCGGAATCATGGAAAGATGAGTGAAGATGAAACAATTGGCCAACAGTTCATTAGAGAACATCATTTGCACCAAGGGCCACAGCAGAGAATGAATGTACTTTAGAAAAGGGCTTCAGAAAAGGGAAGCAGCAAAGAAAAGTGCAGCAGTCAGAGAAGGCTTCCTGGAGGAGGAGGCAGGCAAACTGGGTTTTAAGAATGAGTTGCTTTCAGGAATCTTAACTCATAGTGAGTCACTGGATAAACCGGATTCCTATTCTGTGGGAGAAAAGCAAAATCGGACCAGGATCATACTAAAATCCTACTCTAGTCCCTTAGCAGAGGGGGAGGCAGGAGATACCAAGAGGTTAGTGGGTAGGAGCCAAACCACAGCCAATTAGATGGTTTTACTGATCAGCATCTCTTAATCGTCCATGTTGTATGGTTGGCTGACCCTGCAGTGGAGCAGAAAGAGGAGACTAGTGTTAGATTGCTTGTGAGGGATCTGGACACTGACCCCACTTGCCTGACCTCTAGCTTGCTCTGAGAATTTAGGAAAGTCACTTTCTAGCTCTGGAGCTTAGTTTCCTTAGTGAGAATATTAACCCAGAAATGACAGGACAAGGTCGGAGATTTTGATTAGGATTTGAATTTCCACTCAACAACTCACCAAGTATATGATTGATAGAGACTGACAATGGATCTCTGAATAATAGTAGCAATTCTCCCCTTTGCCTTTTTATTGGTAAAACCCTCCCACCCCCAGGTTTGAGCTGGACACATGGCTGCTGGCCACAGACTACACTTCCCAGGCTCCCTTGCAGCCAGAGCTGGTCATGTGACTAAGTTCAGCCTGATGGGACACGAGTGGGAGTGTCAGGGGTGCCATCCAAGTGGTGGCTCTAAAGATGCTTCCCTGCTAGGAGGGACAATGACAAATAGGAGCAACCTTGGAAGCTACAGGCTAAGGATGGCTTTGTCACCCGCCGGTCCTGACCTTCCACCTCCAGGAGGGAATATGAGTGAGAAACACGATCTGTGTTTCCAGAATCACCATATTTAGTCTCCTTGTTTCAGCAGCTCAGCCTCTGCCCTGACGACTGCAGAAACTGGTACCAGAAGTGGGGTGCTGCCATAGCAGAAACCTAAACTGTGTGTCTTAGGCTTAGCAGTTGGTGCGGGTGGTGACGACTCAGATGCTGCAGGCTTGGAAGCTAGTTATCCTTCTTGTGCCTTGGAAATTTTGGTAAAGCTGTTGCCCAGGATAACTTGGAAGGCAGATGGTTTTCCTGCTCAAAGGAATCTTGCTGCACAATCTCAGAAGGCTTAGTGTGGGCTGGCTGCTCTTTGCTGCTTTTAGCAAATTGCAATAGAGATAAAGTCAGGCAAGACTCAGTGACCTTCTCAGAAGGTATAGAAGAGAATCGGTCTTGGTTAAGGGAGGATCTCAGGCTGAGCCCTGCAATATAAATCAATTAAAAGTCCAGAAATGTGGGACCTCATGAAAGCAGAAAAGCCAACTGTTCCTCTGTCAAACTTTGCATTGTGGGTGTTAAGAGGTGAGTTGTGTCCCCAAAAAGATACGTTTAAGTCCTAAACCATGGTACCTGTGAGTGTGACCTTTTTTTGGAGATAGGGTCTTTGGGGATGTAATTGAGTTAAGATGAGGTCATACCAGAGTGGGGGAGGGGACCTAATCCAGTCTGACAGGTGTCCTTATGAGAAGAGGAGGGGAGGCACAGGGGAAGGCCAGGTGAAGACGGCAGCTGAGATCGGAGTGATGCAGCGTCAAGCTAAGGATTGCCGAGGATGCCTGGAGCCACCAGAAGGTCGGAGGGGCCAGGGAGGACCCCCCTGCAGGGCCCAGAGGGCTTGTGGCCCCGCCAGCACCTGGATTTTGGATTCCTGGCCCCTGGAACTGGGAGACAGAACATTTCTGTGTTTTAAGCCCCCCAGTTTGTGGTTCTTTGTCAGAGCAGCCATGGGACACTCAGACACTGGGAGTACATGTCAGGGGGAGAGGTGCAGAGAACTTGTCTTTTGGTTTATATGTTGTTGCCACCCAGCCTGGCAGAATGGACGGTCCGTCATCCAAAGAGCACGGACCAGAGCCGGATGCAGAGGAGAACGTGGCTCTTTCGCAGAGAGGGGTGAGAGTGTGTGGGGGAGGGGAGACAGGTGCACACGGACACCTGAGTCATGTCCAAGGAAAACAGGCTCAGGCAGCAGGGAGCAGAGCACAGGACTCGACATTGCTGGGACCAAGGGTGGCAATGGCTTTAAGGGAAGGGTGGGCTAGTGGGCAAGCACTGGAGGATGTGCAGGGGGTTGATCACCAGGATGGGTGATGTAGAGGGTGATTAAGGTAGCATGCATGAAGTCCACCTTCAGCTATGCCGGAGATGTGCAACACGGCCGCCAGGGCTGATACAACAATAGCTTAAGTTACCCTCAGCCTTCTTTACGGAAGTAGTTCGCGCCAAAAGTGCTAGTTCGCGCCAAAAATGCTAACCCTACATCTGCCATCCGCCCTAGCAACAGCAGCCACCAATCCTAGACTGCCACGAGCCCTTGCTAGCCACTTCCCCTTCTCCTAGAGTATACATGCTCTGCCTCTTCAATAAAGTTTTGCAGCTTGATCAGAAACCTGTCTTGCTGTCATTCCTCGTGTCTCTTGTCCCATACCATTCCTCCCTCACAGGACTCGGAGCTTCTGTTGAACGTCCCGCGGGCCGGGACAGGGTGAGTTACTGAGCCTGCAATTAGGACCCTTTGGTTGGGGATGTTTCTTTTGCTGTGGTCAGGCCATGTGGAGTCAAGGAGGATCACGGTGAGAGGGATATCAGGGGCCCGGAGTCAGGGGGTGTCTTGCCTTTACTCTTTCGTGCCTTCTCTGCTGGCTTGGACGTGGTGGCTGAGTCAACACGCTGCAGATGGCACCCGCAGCCTGCCAGTCCGGGTCCGCTCACGCCCGGGTGGTTGGGTGGTGGTAGAAACGCAGGCCATGCCATTTAAGCCACGGCTCTGGGAGGCCTCTCTCCTAGCAGCTTAGCTTATGCCTGATACAGCAACTCCAGGAAAACTATTAACTTTGGTTTCTTCAGCTGTAAAATAGAGATAATAATTCATACCTGAGGGCAACTGCGAGGATTAAATGGCATTCTATATATAACACCCAGCACCCTGTGTACGCTCAATAAACGGGCAGTAGGACTGCACATTAGCTCCTGACACTCAGATGTGCAAAGAAAGCAAAGCGTCTTTATTTTCTGGAACTAATCTCATCTTCCTAATGGGCGGTGGTGGTGGGGCGGGAGGCTTGCTCAGTGAGTGCCAGCTGCAGGCGGCCCCTTCCCTGTTTGAGACGCTCTTTTTCAGATGTATTGTCGTCTTTCAAGGTTTCGTCTCTTCCTCCTGTCCCTTCCCAAAGATGATTCTGAGCCCATGAGGGAGCAGGGACTTTGAGCTCCATTTGAGCCCTTGGGACCTCCTGGTCTCCATGGCAACCGCATCCTGGCTCAGCCTGGCTGCTGCTGGATCCCCTCAGCCAGAGGCTCCAGCCGGCAAACTGGAGGAATTTTTTTTCTGATTATTCTGGAATGGGTTCAGCTCAGGTTGGCACTGCAGATTGCCATGAGGTCTGACTGCCTGTCCCTCCCAGCCTAGCACGGGGGACCAGCCAAGGCACATGACACCCTGCTATGCACTCCCCAAGGGTTCTGACTGGGCACAGGTTGGCCCCCTTCTAGGTCCCTCCACAGGGAAGATGCCCTGTCACCTTCCTCGCCTTCAGCTGTGAGAGGGACTGCAGGCAGGCTGAGCAGACCCTCTCTCTAATTGGGCCTCACCATGACTTCTACTCCCTGGGACCCCCGTGTGATGTGCAGGTGTGTAGGGGGAGGGGATAAGGGAAAGCAAGGCCGTCTGCTCCCAGAATCCCAATGGGAAAGAGCACAAGGATTCTCTGCTCCCGGGTGGTCTTCTGTCTGCCCAGTGCCCCTCACCGTCCTACTCTGGGCCAGGCTGCACACCACCTCCAACCCCTATTTATGCTCTTCCCCCCACCCCCCGCCAGCGCTGGGAAGGGGCAGTCTGTCCATAGTCTTTCTGTGTTGGTGACCACCACCCTCACATCATCTCTTCCTGCTTCATAAATGGCACTGGCCTGACCCCTTCCTGGTGCCATCATGGCAGATGGGGTACAGTGGGAGAAACCAGCTTGCTGGTAAAGGTGGAAGTGGTGGGGATCAAAAAGTTAGTATGCCTTTTCTTGGTGCTGTGGGGGATAATTCTGATTTGCTAATGCTGCTGTTCTGCAAAATACCAGAAATGGGTTGGCTTTTATAAAGGGGGTTTACTTGATTACAGGTTTACAGTCTGAAGGCCACGAAAATATCCAAATTAAGGCATCAATACACATAAGCCTTCACTGGAGAAGGTCAATGGCATCTGAAAACCCTCTGTTAGCTGGGAAGGCACGTGGCTGGCGTCTGCTGATCCCAGGTTGTGTTCCAGCTCCTCTCTCAGCTCCTGTGCATTCTTCAAAATGTTGCTATTGGGGCATTTTATCCTCTCTTACCTTCTCCGGAGCAAACTCTGGGCTAGTATCTCCAAAGTGTCAGCAAAAGTCTTCTTTCAACAGCCATCTCCAAAATGTCTCTCTCAGCTGCTCTGAGGTCTCTCTGTTTGTGGGCTCTTTTATAGGACTCCAGTGATTAAATCAAGACCCACCCTGAAAGGGCAGGGTCCATATCTCCATGGAAATAATTCAATCAAATGTTTCCCCCACAGTTAATTGAGTCACATCTCCATGGAAACACTCAATCAATGGGTTCCAACCTAATCAACACTAATTCATCTGCCCCCACAAGACTGCATCAAAGAACATGGCATTTTGGGGGACATAATACATCCAAACTGGCACAGGGGTTGCATTTCATCCCCTATGAAAGACCTACTCAGGTCCTGACCCTGGTCCTGTAGGTGTTAAACAATTTGCAAATAGGACCTTTGAGGATGTTATTAGTTGAGTTGAGGCCAAACTGATCCAGGGTGGGTTCTCAATGCAGTAAGGCTGGAGTCCTCAGGAGCAAAGGAAATCAGAAACCAAAGGGGGAGACAGAGAGAGACGGAGGCTGAGACTGGGCCACCACCAGAGTGCCCCTGACGTAGGAGGAAAACCAGCGTGATGCCGTGATGGTGGACTTCCAGTCTCCAAGACCGTGCGACAGTGAAGTCCTGCTGTTTAAGCAAACCCATTGTGTGGTATTTGTCTTAGCAGCCCCTGGCAAACTAAGATGGGTCCTTTCTAAGACCAACATTTTGAGATTAAATTCTAAGGCAGTCCAGTTTGGAATTAATGCTGCCAGTGGCGTAACATCTAGTCGCAAGGCCAACTTCTGCTACCCAGGGAGGCTACCTTAGGAACTTCCCTTTCCTAGGATTTCCCCTATGGCCCTTTGTGTGACTCCTGTTCAGGCTTCCATGACCCGGATCATCCTTTGCACATTGATGGGAGCTCTGCTTAAAAGCCACGCTCTTTCAAGCCGGGGAGCCCCCTTTGATCACGAACCCTCAGTCCCCGCAGCAGTGTGGCTTTACTTATACTTTTTGATATGTAGCATGCCGAGACAACTTCTCCTTCCCCAAATGACTGTATTTTATTCCCTGTTAGAACCAAGCCTCGCTCTTCCCTCCTATTGTCCTACTTGCTGACACATCCCACTGCCATGCTGCCCTCCACACACTCGCGGGGTTCATGCCCAAAGAGGGGAGCTGTGGAGACGAGTTGATTCCTGTATTTGATAAATAATGGAGAGCAAGCAGGAAAAGGAAGTATTCTACAGAGGAGGCATCCATGGCTCAAAGAACAGTTCAGCATTTGTTGAGCATTCATTGTGCCAGGTTCTGGGGTCAGAAAATGGTCACATCACAGATTTTTTGACAGAAGGACTGCAGCTTGTTTCTTTTTTCCAGAAGATTCCCCAGTTCAGGCTCTGTGGCAGACACTGCTGATTTCCTGCCCCAAATCCATTAAACCCTGCTTCCTGGTTAATAGAACCCAGATTCTATTTAAGGCTGCACGGAGCCAGCTGGGATTTAGGGATCCGCCTCTTCTCGGCTTCCCTTGCAGTTTGTGTTGGTCCCATCACCCCGTTTGAGCTGCTGGAAGGGGGCGGGGGTAGCTGCTGGACGGGGCTTTGGGGAAAGCTCCTGTTTAGTTTCCTGGAGTTACTCTAATGAATTGTTACAAACTTGGGGGCTTAAAACAACCAAAATTTGTTCTCTTGTAGTTCTGGAAGCCAGAAGTCCCGGGTCCATTTCGCTTCTGGTACAGCTGGTGTCCGTGGCTAGCGGCCACGCCAACCCCTTTCTTTTCTCATCGTCTCCCACTTCCTCTGTGCCACACCTCCTGCCGCTCCCTCTTCTAAGGACCCTGGGATCGTATTTAGGGCCCACCTGGATTCTCCGGGATCACTGCCACCCCCACCCCAGTTCCTTAATTTAATCACATCTGCTGAGACCCAACACCTGAATCTTGTTTTCGCAGTAGAAATGTTCCACAAAGTCAAAATGTGGCTAGTGTGGCCGAGGAACTGAATTTTAAGTTTTATTTAATTTTAGTTACTGTAAGTGTACATTAAGTCGCCCCAGGAGACCAGTGGCCGCAGCACCGGGCAGCCTGTCTCTCCCTGCAGGGCTCCTGCCCCCGGGAAGGCCCCCGGGTCCGCGGCTCACCTGCCCCCTGCTCCGAGCGCGGGGCTGGCCGTGTCCACCGGCTCGCAGGAACTTCGTCCTCTCATTTTCTCTTTGTTTGCTAAACCAGGCACTTGTTTTCCTAACATTTTTCTCTGGATTCTTTCCTGCTGTGAGAAATATGAAATCAATAAATTCTAAGTCAGCCAAAAGCACAGTTCGAACAAATCTTTTCCTCGACCATTCCTGATTTAGAGAATCTCACCCTGGCGTTCCCTCCCAGTAGATCAATATCCACCCAGGCCTGGCTTCAGTGTCTCGTCACTCCGCGTCCCTGCCTTTAGTATGTGTTCATGAACTATATGCCAGACACTTTCCCGCCTGCCTCGTGGCTATTAGCTTGTGTAATTCTTACTCAGTCTTGTGCCCTGGAGAACGTCATTAGCCCCGTTTGCTCAGGTAAGGAAATGTGGCCCAGAGAACTTATGTGACCTGCCCGGGGCCCCACCAAGGAAAGCAGCGGAGCCAGGATTTGAACCCAGGACAGAGGTGAGCTCTGGCCCTCCACACGCTGCCTCACCCAGAGTCCTGGTTCCATCTGTTTCTTTCTTAGGGCACCGGCTGTGTTGGCACCTGCCGGCTGCTGTGCACGCTGCCGGGTGTCCAGCCACTGAGGGTGCAGCTGTCGCTGCGGTCACAAAGACCCCCAGTCACTCCTGCTCTTGATGCTCACCTGCAGGTTTACACACGCCCTGGTTCTGGAGGCTTCTGGGGCTTCATGTCACTCGCCCTCTGAGATCTGACTTTAACTGGCAACAGCGTAGTTCCCTGCGCACCCATAAGAACGACCGGCTGAATATGTCCTCTCTTCCTTTCGTATCAGCCTGAGCTGGGCCTTACACTTACTATTTCCCTCACTGCCTCTCAAGCAGCAGTTAGACCGTTCACGTCTGCGGGGTGCACCTCCCGAACTCTCCACCTTCCTCCTAAGGGACCCCTCGGTTCCCCACACTGAATCTGCGTCTTCCCTCCTTTTGTTCTCACTCTTGCAGAGCTGTGGTTCCCAGAGGAAGACAGAGGCCTCGGTTGCAAGCCACCCTCTTCCTCCTTGGTTCCTGGAGCAAATCTGGGTCCCAGAGACCGATTGTTCTGGGCACACACATTTTAATTAGTTGTTTCTTAGCCCTTGGGTTCTCGGTGGGTCTAAGGCTCACCGACTTTATAAGAAGGGGCTCGTTCCTCCTTGGCTGCTTCCTACTAAGTTCTACTGCCTTCCGTGCGTGAAGCCACATCTGGGGCTTCAGACATCTAAACCCAAGGTCAGAGTGGGGTTAACAAATCCAGGGTGGACCTGAGACTGTTGAGCCGGGGGTGAGTCAAGGTCAGTCCCCTACAGCCCTCGCTTGGCCTTGACGGCTATTAGGGAAAATAAAGGGGAACCCTGTTGGCCAACTGATCCAATGCTGTCCTCTTGCCTGGCATGGATAATTTAAGTCCGGGATCTCATGGATGCTTCCAGTGCTCACAGGCCCCAGCTGCTTTTGCAGTTTTCATTCCTGGCTTCCTGTCCTGTCACTGGCTGAAAACACAGTAAAAAGCAGCAAAAAACCCTTCATCCCTTAATGCCTAAAAATCCATACACCATAGACTCTTTTTTTTTCTGTTATCAAAGCCGGGCCTTAGCTGTGCCTGCTAAAAATGGCATATCCCACCTGCACTGGCAAAGGTCTATACCAGCTGGGAAAGAGCCACTTGTCTGTGGTTAGAGCCTCCCAGGCTGCAGTAACCTGCCAAAGTCATGGCGGCCAGGCCCAGGCTTACCGGGGCTGAAGCCCAGCAGGACCCCCCAAGCTGCATCAGCAAACGCCAGCGGCACAGCAAGTCCTGGGGGCACCCACGAGTGGGTCTGTGCTCAATGTCTCAAGCAGCCTGGTCAGAACTCTCCAGAAATCCCAGCCTCCCTCTTGTTTGTGTCCCTAAATTCCATTCTTTGTCTGTCTCATAAGTTCCTGGAGATGTAACCAGTGTTGGAGTTTGAGGGGGTCCATGTAGAATGCTCCCCACCCCCAAGTTTGGGAGACAGTTACAGAGTCAAGCAGATGGGGAGTAGAAGACAATAGACCTTCTTTATTTTTGATAAGCTGTCAAAAAAGAAGCTAACATCCCAGAGAGTGTCCACACCCAGGCCCGGAGCTGGACATGGAGCTTACGGCACATGACTGGGTAGGGATGGGAGGGCTGGGCCCCACGTCCACTTCCTCCCCCGTGGTCTGCAGGGTGACAGCCCCAAGGAGCTCCAAGTCTTCGACCCTGGAGTGGGGAGCACCTGCACCTACCTCACATGGGAAAAGGGACTTTGCAGCTGGGATACGTGAAGGAGCTCGAGATGGGACAGGTCGGGGGGCTCATCCTGGACTGTCTGGGTGACCAGGGTCCTTATAAGAGGGAGGTACGTGGCCCTGCCGAGCCCTTTTGGACTTGTGGCCCCTAGAGCTGTAAGGTCATAGTACATCCCAGGTTATTTGTTACAGCAGCCACGGGAAGCTCATCCACCCCCTGAGCCTCACCGGTCACCCATGTCCCTCCTCGTCGCCTGGAGAGGGGGGCGGGAGTGCGAAGTCCAGGAGGAGCCTGAATGTTCCTTAATCAGGTCCCTCCAGATGGAGGGAAAATGGGAGCAATGGAGCAGAATCACCCCCCTGCGGAGGGGGCAGGGGAGGCAGGGAGGGGTCTCAGTTTACACAGACAGGAACCAAGGCTCTCCTGTTCTCTGCATGCATGATCCAGGGGTGCAGAAAACACCCCACCATGGGGGCTGCACCAGGAAGCAGAGCTCGGAGCTGGGGCTCAGGTCTCCTTGGCTTGGGGTCACGCCGACCCGGCTACGTGCCCTGCGCCCGGGGTCCTACACCGACCACCCATTATTCACCCTGACCTACTCATGCCTCCCGAGAGCGGGGGTCACGTCGCACCACCGGGCCTCTCCTGCCAGGTGAACGGGGCGTTTTGTTGCCCCATTTGGCAAGGTGAGCCGGAGACAGAAGCTGAGTTCTGTCCGCCAGCCCCGTGTGACCCCGTGGCCACCCCTGGTTTCCTCTGCCTGCACGTGTCGGTACCTGGGCTGCTGCATCCACGTGGTGAAGCCACCTCGGGCTCCGGCTGTTTTAGTTCTTTGTTCAGCAGAGCCTTGGTGTGCACCTGCTCTGGGCAGTGGGGATCAGCCATGAGCCGGACACGGCCCTGCCCTCGCCAAGCCAACGTCCCCCCAGGAAGGGACAGAAAAGAAGAAAATGCACAAGCAATCAAATGTGTGTGCTCAGTTCTATTATGTGGGAGGGCGTGGGGGGTTGAAACATGTGCCCCCAAAGGTCATCAGAGCCTTCATCCTCAGTCCCCCAGAACGTGTCCTGTTTTGGAAATAGGGTCATTGCCAAGGGAATTGGTCAGGATGAGGTCACGCTCTAGGAGGGGCTGCCTCCCGGGTCTCTGGGCTCGGGAGGAAAGGAGACACCCAGAGACGCGCAGAGAAGACGCCGTGTGACGGTGGAGGCAGGGACCCAGGCGCAGGGCTGCAGTACGGCCCAGGAGTGCCAAGGGTGGTGGCCGCCGCAGGAGCTGGGAAAGGCGAGCGGTGACCCTCCGGCAAGTTTCAGCCGAGCGCCGTCCTGCTGGCACCCTGCTTTTGGACTCCTGGCCCCCAGGATGGTAGGAGAATAAATTTCTGTTGCTTTAAGCCCCCCAGTTTGTGGTCATTTGTCAGGGCAGCCGCGGCAGTGGAGCTGCAAGAGGGCAGGCTTGGGAACTCAGAGGCCAGAGTTCAAGTCTGGAGCCGGCACTTAGGAGCTGCGTGAGCTTGGCCGTGCGGGTCAGCCCTCCTCTGCGGCTGCAGGTGACGCCCGGCCCAGGTTGACTGGCAGGAGGACTCCACAAAGGGTGGACCCCCATGGGAACCCCGCGGTGATGCCCAGGAACCCCATCCCCAACTCCTCCAGCCCTCACGGCTCCCTCTTCTCTGTCTCCTTCTAATCCCATTTCCCTGCTACCCTAGAGTCTTCGTTATGACTTCATTCTTTCTTTGCTTAGCAAGAATGAGTGTCTTTGGTGGTCATTAAATGGGACTGAACATGAAGAAAGTTCCACAGTTCTGGACGCATGGAAGACCCTGTACGTGTGTCCTCTTCCCCCTGCTGCACCCCCCATCAAAGCTCTGCAGAATTCAATGCACATGTGAATCACCTGTGACCTGGTTAAAGAGCAGACTCGGATCCAGGAGTTCTGGGGTCGGGCTTGGGGCTCTGCATGTTCTGACCAGCTTTGGTCAGCGAGGCCCCAGAGAGCCCGTCCGGAGGCTGGTGCTGGCATTTATCCTACTGGGCGGTGCACTTCTCCCTGTTTGTGAGCCCGGGGCCTGCGACAGGGGCAGCACGTAGTAGGTGCACAGCACACATTTGGGAAGTGCAGGCAGGTGGCTGTTTGACGTTGGCGGCTGGAAGGACCGGCCCTGCGCAGGGGTGGACGGGGAGGAGCTGGCGGTGTGGGCTGCGGCTGCCCGTCCTCCAGCCAGGAGCATCCTGACGCCGTGGCAGGCTCAGCCAGGTCACCCTCCTGTCCCTTGTTCCCGACGGTCCCACCTGCCCCTCTTTGCTGCCTGGGGCGGCTCCGGCCCTGGTCTCTGTCTGACTCTGCCCCTCCAGTGCTGTGCGAGTCCAGGAAAGTTACTTGACTTTTCTAAGCCAGTTTCTTTATCTATAATACTTGGTGCTGCTTATTTCTCGGGCTGGTCAGAGGGATTAAGTGGGGCCATGCGCTGAGCGAGGGACCGGCCTTATAACGTGTCCTTTTTATGTTTTCACAATTTACCTGGGATTCCTTGTCCCCCTCCCACTTCTCCCACTCCCCATCCCCAGCCAATCCCAGATTCAGGAACCAACTCGGGATCACCTCCGCTCGGAAGCTTGCCCTGATTTGCCCGGGGTGGAGCAGGTGGCCTTCCTCTGTGCCCCTTGGGGCCTTGTCACATGTAAGCCGAATGGCTGGACTCCTCACTTGGGGTGCAGCACCCCAAGAGGGTCCCCAGGGCTCTCATGGAAGTCTGTGTCCTTAGCGCCTAGAGAAGCCTCTGGTGCTTCGGGGATGCTTCCCAAACGAAGAATGAGCGAAGGGATGAATTTTCCAGAGGAACTTGGTCTAGGGGTGCAGAGGAAAGGGTGAGGCAACTGGCAGGGTGGAGCTCATCAGGGTGACAAGCAGCACCCAGAAGGAAGGAAGCAGGACACAAGTTTCCACCCCAGGCTGAAGAGAGAGACATTAAGCGACCGTTGTGTTTCTGGTTTGACTCGCCCACATCACAAAGGAGGAAAGCAGGCTGAGACGTGGGAGAACGGTCTAGAAGTGACAACTGGATTTCGGTGATGGCGTCTTCTGCGGCAGCTCAGGGGAATCCAAACTAATCAGGCAGGTCATCTGGAAAGAGGGGCCTCGCCCTTCATCCTGGCCATTCTCCTCTCCTGAAGCTATTAGGAAGCAAAGTTTTCCTAGCAACCTCCTACTCATCCTTCAAGACCCCACTTAAATTGCCCCTTTCCCAGCCCCCATGAGGCCACATTTACCGCCCACATGCCTGTGCTCCCCACTGCACTGAGAACCCCTGGAGAACAGGCCCCAGGTCTTTTATCTTGACTCCCAGGTCTTTCCTAGGTCCAGACACATCACTGCTACTCAGTAAGTGTTTGAATAAATGGCTGTTGCTTTGTGCCTTTCACTTTTACCCGAAGGAGCCAAAGAGTCCACGATCTCATCATGTGGCTTCTGCTGATTAGATCTCAAAAGCCCTTTATCCTGTCCCCCTGCCCCTGGACGCTCACCCTCGGCTCCTGGAGGGGCCGGAATGTGCAGCTCTCTACACACCTGTCCCTCTCATGTTAATAGAGACCGAAATGCGTTGTTGGGATTGATTTTTGTTTTTATGATTTAGGCTGCGATTGATTTGCTCAGGTGGAGGCTTTGCATTTAATGAAGTGAGGGCTGCCTGGTTCCATCGAGACAGGCTTACATGCAGGGACAATTTCCCTTCTGGTGACAGCTTCTCTCTGTCAAATATATCAAATGCAATGAGAATAACTCAGTCGAGAATGAGGGATGCAAGAGGAAGTGGGCAGTGGCATCAAGAGAGTTGTCTGCAATTTCCCCACCACTGGGGGCAGAGTCTGTTAAAAGGGTTGTATTATTATTATTTTTTGTAAACTTGGGAGAAATGAACAGTGTTGATTTAAGAAGAAAAGATGAAAGATTTAACTTAGCTGGAGAATGTTTAAGATTCATTTTCCTTCAGCCAAAGCCTAAGTGCTCAAAGTAGACTGAGGCTCGTTCATAAGATCTGAGGAGCCTCCTGGAGGCACAGAGAATGAAACAACCTCTCTCTCCTTGCGGGTTCTCCAGGTGGGGCTCCTGGCGCTCCCTGAGGTCCTCAGTTGACAGGTGAGTCGACTGAACAGTGTTAGAATTATTCTGTTTCCAGGAACATTGAGGAGAGTGGCCCTTGGACCTTCTTATCTCATGTTTGATGAAGGGCTGTGGTCCCTTGGGTGTTTTTCTGGAAGTTCTCTTTGAAGGTGTTTCCCAAGCCTATTTTACTCAGGAGGCGCAGAGAGGATGACGAAGCATCCTGATTTGCTGGGGATTGTCCTGGTTTTAGCACTGAAATTCTTGTGTCCCAGCACGTCCTTCAGTCCTAGAAAAACCAGGTCTGTTAGTCACCATAGCCTACACTTGTCAAGCTTCTTTATGAGAGAGAGGGAGAGAAGGAGGGAGGGAGAGAGAGAGAAATAGAGAGAAATAGAGAGGGACAGACGGACACACACAGAGAAGGGTAGACTGGCCGTAGCGAATCTGTCTGATACCAGGCAGCAGTAAGGAAGGCAGGGACAGAGGGATCTGGGGCTGCAGGAAGTCGCTCCCCCTTGCTTGGTCTGAAATGTAACAGCAGAACAGCCAGGCACCCCCAGAGCATACACATGAATTTGAAACGACTGTGGGGTCTGCAGGGCTTTGCGGTTCAGGATAGAGAGAGCCATGCACAGGCTGGACAGACAAGGGGCACCCTGAGCAGCAGATTTAGCATCAACAGACTTACTTAAAGGTTGCCAGGCTCTGCTCTGACGCGAGGCTCCCGCAGCGAGCTGCTCGTGGCATTGCATCATGGGGGGTGGCACTGCTCGCCCCGCTCCCCACTCTGGCTGCTGCCATCGGTGTCTTCTGGTCTCTGGCGGCATTTCCCCTGGACTGGGTTTTTTCTTGCCCCAGGACTTTGTGGTCTGACTCTTGGGGCTGCTGAAGAGCAGGTGTCACCCCCTCCCTGCTTTTGTCCCCATCAAGCCTTTGAGGGGAACCTCCTGCCTGCCTCAAAGTTCATCTCAAGTCAAGGTCGACTTTTAAAGGGCTCCCCTCAGCACTCTGGGGGTCTCCGCCTCCCCCTAGTGTTGCCTGGAATCTGCAGCAAGCAACAGATCAGTGATGCTGGGACTTCGGGGGCTCCAGAGCATCCTGCAGTCATGTAGGGGGTGGTCGCAGCCAAGCCAGGAGGGGGTCGCTGTGAGCAGAAGTGACCTGGGCAGCAGTTAGGGAAACTATCACGGAGGGAGGGCTGGGGGCAGGAGGTGGGTCCTGGAACCACGGAGGCTAGATATTGGGTGAGGGGGCAGAGGGGATGGGAGTGGTCCGAGGCGAGCAACCACCGATGGATTCGGGGTCGGAGGGAGGCCAGCTGGAGGCAGCAGGGGACACCTCCTGATGCAGCCTGGGGTGACGGAGAGGCGGGTTAGGGCCGGGCAGGCAAGATGCTCGACCCCTGTCCCCTTTTAATCCACACCACGTGTTCACAAGGTAAACATTGAAGTGAGGGAGACTGACGTTCCCAGGGGTTCCCGGGATGCACTGTCGCCCCTCAACATCCTGATTGCTCTCACAGCTGAGGGGACAGGTGGTCAGAGACGTCGACTGGCTTCTGCCACCCAAACGATGCTCCTTCCGGGGTCTATGTTGGTCTCCCCAGAAGCCACCTCTTCATCTGGTGGCCGTCAGGGGAGCGGCGGAGCTGGTGTTGCTGAACGGTGGTCTGGGAACAGTGGGGAGCCATGGGCGTGTGGGTCTGGAAAGGGGGTTGCTGACTGGGCAGTTGGGACCACAGTGCAGCGCCAGCCACAGGGGGTTTCTCTCTCCTCCATTGTCCATGGGGCTTGGATCTATCTCAGGCCTGTTCCCCATTTCCCCTTGTGTTGTGGATTGAATCACACCCCCCACAAGACATGTGCGATTCGTTACCCCTGGCCCTGTGAGTGCGATCTCACCGTGTACAGGATCCTCGAAGACCATATGGGGCCAATCTGAATCAGGGTTGGCTTACCCTGCAGCCTGGAGTCCTTGTAAGCAGGAGTCAGGAGGAGACAAGGGCACAGACGGCCAAGGCTGAGCTGTGGGTGGCCGCCAGCCATGGCCAGAACGTGGCAGAATTCGGAGAAAACACAACCCCACAACACCTTGATGTTGCACTTCTGGCGTCCAAAACCCTGACACAATAAATTCCTGTTATTTAAATCAAGTGGTCTGTGGTGTTTGTTGTAGCAGCCCTCGCAGACTGAGACACCCCGTATCACCCTCTCGTCCTTTCCCCACCAGAAGCGTCCAGGGCTCATTCGTGTTTTGCATCAGAGATGTTGGCTCTGATTTTTACCAACTTTCTTAAAATTACAGGCCCAAGGATGGAAGGGCTTGTGGTACGGTTGAGAGCTTTTCAGGAGATTACGCCAATTGGAGCCCTAATTAATGTTTGTTTTATGACGTTCCAGGGAATGATTGCTCGATGAGATAATGCAAATAGAATTTAAAAAAAGTGTATGTTCAATTTCAACACTGAGTACAAACAGGTGCGTTGCGAAGTAGCCTGTCATAAGATGTTATTATAAGAAGTGGTAATGCTGTCTGTGCAATCTGTGGTTGGCAATCGTTTCATGAATTGTAAACAGACGCTGCTGGGTGCAGGGCTCCCAACCCTCCAGAAGAATGCGGGGTCAGAGCGGAGAGAGGCCCAGGCACAGATGCTCAATGGAGTGTGCTGGCTGCCCCCTGAGCTTTGTGGGGAGATGGGGGTCAGGTGGGGAGTGAGGTGGAAATCTCCGGGTTCAGGTCTGGGGCGTCAGAGCCTGTGCTGACTGAGGACCCCAGCACGGCATCGAGAAGGAGAGCACAGCCCAGCCGAGGTCTCCTCTGTGGTGTGGGCAGCAGAGACAGCCCCGGGGTCTCCCTGAGGATTTGCAGGCTGTATTAGTTTCATATCGCAGCTGTAACAAATTGCCACCACCTTAGTGGCTTAATGCAAATGTACTGTTTATTTTAGTTCTTGAGGTCAGAAATTCGAAATGGGTCTTTCCAGGTGTGCTGGTTTGAATCTATTATGTACCCCAGAAAAGCCATGTTCTTTTAACCCAGCCTTGTGGGGGCAGACTTATTGTGGGTGGGATCTTCTGATTCGGTTGTTCCCATGGAGATGTGACCCACCCAATTGTGGGTGGGATGTTCTGATTAGACTATTTCCATGGAGATGTGACCCTGCCCATCCATGGTAGGTCTTAAATAGTTTACTGGCATCTTCTCTGAGAGGATAAAATGCAGAGACATTTTGAAGAGAGTCTGAGATACATAGAGAGAAAATGCCCAGTGGCATTTTGGAGACAGCCGTTAGAACCAGGAGATGCTAAGCTAAGAGATGAAGCCCAGAATTTGCCCCACAGTAGCTTAAGTGAGAGCCCACAGATGCTTAAGTGAGATCCCACAGATGCTTAAAGAGAAGCCACTGGAATCAGAAGCTGAAAGGAACGCAACCCGGGAGCAAAAGACCAGCAGATACCAGCCATGTGCCTTCCCAGCTGACAGAGGTGTTCCGGACGACATCAGCCATTCTTCAGTGAAGTGCCCTCTTGTTGATAACTTAGTTTGGACACTTTTATGGCCTTAGAACTGTAATTCATAACCTGATAACCCCCTTTTATAAATGCCAATCCGTTTCTAGTATTTTGCAAAGTGGCGGCTTTAGGAAACGGGGACATTAGGCTAAGATCAAAGTGTTGGCAAGGCTGCATTCCTTCTGGAGGCTCCAGAGAAGAACCTGCTTCCTGGCCTCTGTCTGCTGCTGGAGGCCACCTGCTTTCCTTGGCTCATGGCCCCTTCCTCCATCTTCAAAGCCAGTGAGAGCGGATTGAGTCTGTCTCATATGGCATCCCCTTCCCCAGCCATCACTCCCTCTGCTTCCTTCTATTGCATTTAAGGGTCCTTGTGATGACACTGGGCCCACCTGGATAATCCAGATAATCCAGAATGATCTCCTTTTTTTAAGGTCAGCTGACCATCAACCTCCATTCCATCGATTCCCCTCCACCACATTATGTAACATAGTCACAGGCTCTGGGGTTAGGGTGAGGGCATTTTGGGGGGCTATTGTTCCACTGACCACAGATGATGAACACACTTTGCCTTAGAATACATGAATGCACTTGTGTTTAGCTTGCTTTTAGTTACTCATGTTTTAGTTGCAAGGAAAGAGGTGAAGAGGGGCCAGAATCTGGGGAGCGTGTAGTTTTGTCTTGGCAAAGTCACTATATAACTGGTTGACCCCTGGTTGTACTTGCTCAGCGTGTCTGAGCCACAGATCACTCCTCGTTCAACAAAAAACGAGGCCTCTCGTCTGCTCCACAGTCGCCCCAGGGGAAGCAAAACAAGGAAGTGGATATGGAAATGCTCCAAAAAGTACAAATTTTATCAAAATGAAATGTGGCTGTACCCCTGGTGTTTCTAGCATTGGGTAATTTTAGTGCATTGCTCTCAAAGCCCGAGTCCCACCTTGTACTTGGCAGGGAATCCTTCACAGGTCCCGGGCATACCCCTTCCCATCGGCCCTGCCAAATCCCACCCCAAGGCAGGCCGAGGTGGAGATTTGGGCCAGGGACCCTTTGACAGAAGAACTGGCCCCCACCTGCGCATGGCTGTGGGCAGGTAGACTTTGATGCTCGTTGTCTTTGGGCATGTCCCATCACCCTGAGGCTCCCTCTTGAAGCGCGGAGCCAGGAGACCCCACTGGATGAGTTTTGACAAATGCACGTGCCTGTGCAACCGGAGCCCTTCCCAGAAAGTAGAACCTGACCTTCATTTGGCCCAGAAAGTTCCCTTCTGCCCCTTTAGTTAATTCCTTAGCACCCCAGGCAACTGGTTATCTGAAGTTTTAAAATCACAGGTGAGTTTTTCCTCTTTTAGAACTTCACACAACTGGGAGCACACAGTATGTGTCTTTTATTTCTGACTTCTTTCACCCTCACAATGCACCCATGTCATTTTGTAGGTCAGTGATTCATTCCTTTTCCTTTCTGTTGCCGACTAGTTTTCCACTGTGTGCATGAGCCACAGTTTGTTTTTCCATTCTCCTGTGGATGGACTCCTGGGCTAGTTCCAGTTTTTGGTTGTTATGAATAAACCTGCTGTGAATATTCTTGCAAATAAAAATTTAAAAAACCAGGCAGTGTTTGCTTTGTTTCTGTTTTGCCCACATGTTCCCAGCTCCTGAATGAAGCTGCTGGGTAGTACCCAAGTTGATGACAGCCTGGTAAGTTGGGGTTGCGGGGGTCCCCTGGGAGCCGCTTTGTCTAAGGGGAGGCCCTCACGCTATGTGCCAACCCCCGGTGGTTGAGGAGCAGGCCTGGTTTTGGACACCGTGTTCCTCTGCCATCCACAGCTTCCTGTGCCCCGCTGGGACGGGGCGGTGGGTGGGGCCACATCTGCACGGCAGATGGACATGCCCCTGGGATGTCACAAATGCCAGTGCGGGGTCTCTGCCACCAGGGACCCTGACTTGTCTCCTTCCCTTAGCTCCGGGGCCTTGCGCTGATGTTTGTTTATATATTTATGAGCTCTGGAATGGCTGTTTCTGGCTCACTATATACTTAACAGTATAACAGTAATTGTAGGATAATTGGACCACAATGAAGTAACAGTCAGGGTCTGTGCAGTAAGTGCATAATAAAAAGCAGGGTTTATGGGTTCTGCTACTGGGAAGATTCATCGCCTTAATAGTGCATTATGTAACTGATCATTTCCAGTTCAGAATGGGCTGCAGTTTGCACCAAGACCCTCAGCCTGCCGACATCAGGGAATGTGAAGATAAACAACCCATGTGACTTCACGGCCAAGAGCTGTGGATTCAAATCTTCCCCTTTCTGCACGGCCCTCTCCTCCTGCCCTCTATCCCTCTCATCTACAATGGACAGTAAGGGCAGGCAGCCCCCTTAGTGAGAACTGTCTGGGAGATGCAGTTCCCTTGAGCCGTGCACCCGAAGCGCTTGACATCTGCAAGGAACCACAAACTTTTAAGGGTTTTCTGAGCTGATGGGTCATTTCCAACTTCTTTGCAGGTGTAAAATGCCAGAGCTGGAGAGGTGGTGGGAGGCCAACTGGTCAACCCTCCCCTTAGCCACATTTAAATCTGGAAACACTCAGGTTGAGAAGGAGAATGAGGTGGCAGCTCCTCTCTCCACCACATTTGCTAAGGGACTGGAGAAAGGACAGACACCGAGGGCTTCTGTGTGCTGCTGCCTGTGTGTGCTCCTCCTGCGTGGATTTTAAATCCCAGCCACAAGAGTGTCAGGAATGGCTGCAGGTCGGCATGAAAGCTGGCTTCACTGGTAATCTGGTTGATTTACACTGAGGACGAGGGTGAAGTGGCTGCTCACCCAGGTGAGACATGAAGGAATGGTTCCTAAAAAGAAGATGCCTCAGATAAGAAGTAGCAGCACTCAGTGATAAGGGCAGAGCTCATATGTGAATTAGCTGAAAGGCTCAGTGGAGAGAGAATCTAGGTGCTGATTATGTTCTGTTTCTTAACCTGGCTTGTAGTTATTGGTGATAATTCTCCAAGCTGTACGCTTTGCTTTGCACATGTTCTTGTTAGCACATTATACTTCAACAAAATGTTTTAAAAATTGGCAAGAACTTTTTTTTTTTTTTATGACCATACTGAGTCCCGGTAGAAGGGTGGGTGTTGGGCAATCCTGATGCACTCCTAGTGGGATTGGGAATTAGCAGTTTGAAGGGTCTTTGAAATGTTCATATTCTTCAAGCAATTAATTCTACTTCCAGAAGGCTAGCCTAAAGAAGTAGTACAATGTAAAGACATAAAGCATGTACTAGGATGCTTTGCATTGCAATTTCAAGTAAAAATTTTAAAAGCATAGAAGTCCAACAATTTAAATGTAAAAGGGAGAGAGAGAGATAACACTCTGAAATTAGAAAGACTGACAATACTAAATGTTGGTGAGGACATGCAACAACCAGAATGCTCATATGTTGTTTGTGGGAAAGTAAAATGATATAATCCTATTGAAAAAGCTTGGCAGTTTCATATACAGTTAGCGATACAACTACCATATGGCTCAGCAATTGCCACAACTAGGTTTTAACCAAGGTAAATTTCAACATGTGTTTACAAAAAGGCATGTAGGAGACTGTGCATATCTGCTCTAATTGTAAGAGAAGGAAACAAGAAATAACCTAAAGGTCCATAGCAGGATAATGGATAAATAAATTATGGCATATTCACACAATAGAAAATTACTCAGCAACAAATAGGAACACATGAAGAAAATATCCGTGCCCTCTCTGTAACATGGGAAGGCACGTGGAGGACCCTCCTAGACTCTCAGTTCTCTTCTGGGTTCTGTTTCAGATTCTTGCTTCCTGTGACTTTCTGTCTCTTTGAATTTCATTCTCTTATAAAGGACTCCAGTAAGACGTTGAAGACCGTCCTGACTGCGGTGAGCCACACTGTAACTGAAGTCGTCTCATCATTGTAAACCCACTTACAATAGGTTCATATCCACAGGAATGGATTAACTTTGAGAACATGTTTTTCTGGGGTACACACAGTTTCAAGCCACCACACAATGTGTCTTTCTGCCAAATACTTATTCATTATGAGAGGAAAAAAGAGTAATTTTACAGCAGAAAGACCTAGCCAACACAGCCTTAACCAGGAGATCAAAGTTAACCACCTGTATCAGGACAAACTGATTTCCCGAACCTCCTAATATGACACAATGGGGAGGACAAAGTGTCGCTCCTGTGTCTTGCTGGTAAGAAGGCAGAGCCTGACTCTGGAACTGTGCAAAAACACAAAGTGAGGGCTGTTCCAAGAGTCAGCTGACTTTGATTCTGCAAAAATGCCAAGATCAAGAAATACAAAGAAGTCTAGGGGACTGTTTCAGATTGAAGAAGTCTAAAGAGACAGGGCAACTAAATGACATGCTTGATGCTGGCTTGTGGGGAAAAAAAAAAGAAGTTATAAAATGGCATTATTGAATTAATTGATAAAATTTCAATATATACTGTGATTAGATCCCTGTATCCATGCTAAATCCTGACTTTGATAACTGCTATAGATTTTAAGGAGAATGATTTTTGTCCATAGGAAATATAGGAGTTGGGATGACAAAGCAAAGGGAGTAAAATGTGAGGAAATGATGAATCTGGGTAAAGATCTATGAGAGTTTCTTGTACTATCCTTGCAACTTTTCTGCATGTTTGAAATACTAACAAAATAAAAAGTTTGGACAGATAAAGCCAGCAAAGTGAATTCCAATATGTGACATTGGCACACAATGCATATACCCTGGGAGCCCAGGAAGAATGTTCCAGAAGTCCGAGAAACATATGGAGCGGTTCTGAACCAAACACAATGAGTCTTTGTGCATGGCGAGCCAAACACAACAAGTCTGGATGCCCCAGACTTGCGCCCTGGCGAGGATGTAGGCTTGGGACCTGCCTCTGGCGAGCCTGGGAGCTTTCTGGAACAGGTGGCCTCCAAAACGCCAAAGAACGGGATGCCCCAGAGTTGCCAGCTGGGCATCAGAGGCTGGCAGCCTCCTTGCGGGCACGAGCTGCTGAGAATTCACTTTTGAGCTCTCCTCTTGCACAGAGGTTTTCCTTCCAATTAACCCTCCTTGAGGGAAGGAAGCAGGAAAATTTCACTCCCTCCAGGAGGTGGGGGGGTTGTCCTGCTTTAGGCTATTTTCCTGGTACATTAATGCACGTCTTTGGAATTCCTCCCTGTTGGGGATTGAATCTTGCACCCCACAAGTGACATGCCCCACCCTCCTGTGGCTGTGAACCCATTTGTAAATAGTGTCTTTGAACACGTTAAGGTGAGTCAGGGTGGAGAACTTATTTAGGGGCGGTCAAGTGGATTCAGGGTGGGCCTTACTCCGTATGGCCTCATAAAGAAAGGGAAGTTGGACGCCATCAGTATAAGCCAGAAAGTGGTAGGAATCAGAAATCACAAGAAGCCAGAGAGGAGGAAGACACAGCCGAAGGCTGGTGACCCCAGGAGAAAGCCTGGCATGGCCGACATCTCTATTTTGGACTTTTAGCCTTCAAAGCCACGAGGCAATAAATGCCTGTGGTTTAAGCCTACCCAGTGTGCGGTCTGCACGCATCACAGCAGCCCTGGCTAATGCACCCCCCTCCTGCGTGGCCGTGGGAAACAGCTGTGATTGTTCTTTTGGCTTTTCTTTTTCCGCCTTTTAATTATGCTTCTTGTTACTGGCCTGCAACTTTGAAATGACAGTGAAAGCAGAGATTTGTGAGGCTCCCGGGGAGGAAGGGGAGTAACTCAGGTTTCTGGAGGGAGGCTGGCAGGGTAGAGGGGCTCTTGCCAGGTGTGGATGTTGGATAGTGTCAGGGCAGGGAAATGCCGGGGACAAAACCCCTGTGGCCTTGCCCAGAAGGAACCAAGTCAGCTCAGCTTTCCCGGGGGTTCCGAATGGAGACGATGATGTGACACCCAAAGGGAGAAGTTTAAGGACAGAGGAAGTCTGGCTGAAAGACTAGAGAGAGAGGGACCCCTCGTCTCTAGGACCGAGAGCTGTAATTGCTCCCCCAGGCCTGCTCCTGCTGCCTTAGCCCAGGCTCAGCACCCATGGGGTGCACCAAGCTCCCCACCTGCCTGGTTCCCAGGGGAAGTGTCCCGGACGCTGGGCTCCCTTGGGCAGCCACGCTCCATCGCATCTTCTCTCGCCTGTGGGAGGGGAGGGAGGCTCGCAGCCTTCACATGGGGCAGAAATCCGTTACTGTGTCAATGTCTGGGCTGGGCTGGTGGGCATCTGTGTTTTCCTGACCTGGGTGGTAGGGGGTGGAGCACAGAGAAGACATCCAAACCCCAATAGCCCAGCCATCGGCTAGACATGTGTACCTGCTCTGCAGGCTCCTCCCAACCACTCTGCCCTTTTGTTCTCAGGGTTTTCAGTTTGCAGATGCAGGAACAGCCCGGGCCAGGTAAAGAAGCTTGCCCAGGATCACACCAGGAGGTGGCTGAGCTGGACTGGGAGCCCTGATACGGCTGACTCCACATTTGCCAGATGTCGATGTTCAGGGTCCTTGGTTGGAAGTGAAGCCTGTCTTCACTGTACTTCTGTCACATGTTTTCCAGGCCAAACACTTGGGTGGCTCTGCAACCAGAAGCAAGCAGGCTGACACACTGTGTTGGTTCCCCAGTGCTGTTGCAACAACTCCTTCAAGTTTGGTGGCTAGAACAAGAGAAATTCCTTACCTTACAGTTCTGGAGACGGATCGCTGGGCAGGGGTGTCACCAGGCTGGCACTGAGCTGTGGGCCGGGCTGCGATCCCTCTGGAGGCTGCAGGGGGCAGTCGGCTTTCCTGCCTCTTCCGGCTTCCAGAGTAGCGTTCCTGGGCTCGTGTCCTCTTCCTCCGCCTGTGAAGCGGGTCGAGTCTCCCATCACCACATCCCTCCGACCTCCCCTTCTGGGTCCGGTTTACGGATGCTCATGCATGCACTGAGCACACCCAGGTAATCCAGTTCCATCTCAGGGGTGGCTGATTAGAGGCCGTGATTCCTTCTGCATCTCAATTCCCCTCTGCTGTGTAACCTAACACGTTCACACATTCCAGGGGTTAAGACATGGCCGTCTTCTGGGAAGGCCATTATTGTGCCCACTCCAGGCACTGTAGCAGATTATTTATTTTACTTTGGAACTGTCCTTGGCAGCTCATGACCTGCAGCTGTGGTATATGTGATTTCACATGGGGTGTCTCCCCTGTAGTCATCTGGGGCTCCCTGTGTCCCCGGAGGCTAGCTTTCCAGAGAGGAATCTTCCTTCGTCCATTAGAGTTTTTCTAGGGCTGCAGGGAAGGGATTCCTTAAAAGCCTGGAAATGCCTGTGTCTTGCTGCTCTCCCACCATGTTGGCCTCGACAGCAAACTGCCCAGCCTCTCTTTTGCAGAGCAGACTTTTCCTGCCGGTTCTGGAATCAAAGCTGGAGCTTCTCCTTACTCATTCTGGGTGGGCTGAACGTGGGAACCTCAGAGAGAGGTGCTACCCAGCTGAGTCCACCTTGGTTCGATGTTATGAGGAGGCAGGGCCCCCCGGGTACCCTCTCCTCTGCTGCAGGAGCTGGGCAAGCCAGTGGCATGTGCCCCCAGGGTGGCAGAGAAATTCATGACGATTTGACTAGTCCATCCCTCGGAGGTTGAATCCAGGTCTGTTTTAGACCTGTACACTGCCTGCTGGTGAACTTTCTCCCCAACTTGATCTCCCCGTGTGGTGGTGTTGGGGGGTAGGGTAGGATGGTGGGTAAAGAGCACAGGCTGTGGAGTCGAGCAGGCTGCATCCCCAACCTGGCCCTGTGTCCTCCCAGCCTTGTCACTCACCTTTGTGAGCTTCGATTCCCTGGCCTGTAATTGGGGGGTAATCCCAGAGCCAGCCGTGGGCCTGCTGTGAATTTTAAATGATATGATGCCCACTGCTTGTCGTCTTGTCAGTGCCTAATCAGTAACGCTGATGGGGCAATGGGTCTAGAGAGCGGGGCGTCCCACCCGGCTTCCTGGTGACTCCTGGAGAAGCGGTGGGGCCACCAGTAGGCAGGGGAGGGACAGAACAGAGCTTCTGGCATCTTCCATGCTCCCTCCTGGGCCATCTGGCTGCTCCCTGGCATCTGGGGACGAGAATCCATCTTCTCCTTCAGCCCTTCACGGGCTAGGCAGAGTCTTCTATCCCCAGGCCCCAGTTGATATTGAGGGTCTGCAAGCTCCATAAAGGCAGCCACCGAGTCTCCTGCCAGCTGTGACCTCAGCCCCTTGCTCCCAGCTGGGTTCCTGCCCTACATAAATTGACTGAAAGGTCAATAAAAACGACGTTTTTCTGGAGGGGAGCCCTCAGCCCTGTGTGTCCCACCAAGCACGCGGTACCGCAGCCCATGGGACAGCCTGGCTAAAAATGATGGGTTCTCCAACCCCGGGGATTGTTGCCTCACTCCCACTATTCATCCCCTTGCTAATAGGGTGGTGTTCCGGCTTGCTAACGCTGCCTTTATGCAAAACACCAGAAATGGGTTGACTTTTATAAAGGGGGGTTATTTGGTTACAAAGCTACAGTCTGAAGGCCGTGAAAATGTCTAAATTAAGGCTTCAACACAAGTATACCTTCACCAAAGGAAGGCCAATGGTGTCTGGAAAACCTCTGCTAGCTGGGAAGGCATGTGGCTGGCGTTTGCTGATCCCGGGTTGTGTTTCAGCTCCTCTCTCAGCTCCTGTGGATCTTCAAAATGTCTCTCTCAGCTGCTCTGAGCTCCTTCTGTTTGTGAGCTCTTTTACAGTACTCCAGTGATTAAAACAAGACCCGCCCTGAATGGGCAGGGTCCGTATCTCCATGGGAATTATTTAATCAAATGTTTCACCCACAGTTGATTGAGTCACATCTCCATGGAAACTTCAGTTAATAGGTTCCAACCTAATAAACACTAATACTTCTGCCCCCACAAGATTGCATTAAAGAACATGGCTTTTTGGGAGACAATACATCCAAACTGGCACAGGTGGGATTTGGGGTCCAAAGTCCTCTCTCTTGATGCCCCAAACTGCTCCACTTCTGTGGTGACATGTTGCCAGCCCACAAGGTTAAATGAGCCTAGGGCACAGAGCTGAGTGGGCTGTCCAGAGAGGCAGGTGTGGGGTGGAAGGGCACTGGACCCAGCTTGGGGCACGTGGGTGAAGCCACTTTAGCAAGATGGGAGCAAGGTCAAGGCATGGGGGACCCCCTGCCCTCCCCAGGGGAGGCTGGTGCTGTGTGTAAAGGGGAACTCTAGAGCCTGTACCAGTTTTCTGTGGTTGCTGTCATGAGGTTCCACAAACTGGGGGACTTAAACCAATAGAAACTTATGGTTTCACAGTTACGGAGGCCAGAAGCCCAAACTCGGGGTGTCGTCAGGGCCACACCCCCTCCGAAGCTCCAGGGGAGTCTCCTTCCTGGCCGCTCCAGGTTCTGGGGCCCCTGGTGCTCCTTGGCTTGTAGCTGCATCCCTCCATGTCTGCTACCTTCTGCACATCATCGCTTTCTTTGTCTCCTCCTCTGCCTCTTAGAAGGACACTTGTTGTTGGATTTAGGAAACACCTGGATAATCCAGGATGGGCTCTTCATCTCAAGATCCTTAACTTCATTATATTCACAAAGCCCCCTTTCCCAAGTGAGGATGTATTCCCAGGTTCCAGGGATTAGGATATAGATGTATATTTTGGGGGACCACCATTTAGCTATTGGGTGGATGCCAATCCTTTACAGACAGAGCTGGCGTGTTGTGAAACCACTTCCCTTAGCTCTCAGCTTTCTGTTTCCTGTGCACAACCTTGATGTGGCCACAGGAGGCCTTCCTCTGATGATCGGGGCCATGCACACTGATTCATGCACACACACACTCACATATGCATGCACACGTGCACGCTGATTCATGCACACATGCACATGCTCACAGACACACTTGTGCATGCTGATTCATGCACTCACATGCACATGCTGATTCATGCACACATGCACATGTTCATACACTCGTGCATGCTGTTTCATGCACTCACACACTCATGCATGCACACATGCACTGATACACTCAACCCACTTGAACTCACATGTGATGCTTTGGTGCAGGGAGGCTGTGACCCCACAGAGAGCCAGAGAAGGTCTTCAGGCTTCACTAACATTTGACAAAGGTTGAGAGTTCCTGTCCTCCTTGTGCCTTCTGCCCCTTCTGGGGGCCCAAGGGTCACCACTGTGTGAGGAGTTGGGTCTCCGTCCACCTGTCTGCTGGACCCACAGGCCAGAGGCCGTCAGACGAGGAGGTGCTAGAAGCAGCATCCTCTGGACGGGCACTGGCAACCCCTCTGAGGGCCTTTGGGCAGGGCAGCTGTGGTCTCAGCTCTGACCCAGAGAGCAGAGGCCACCTGCATATGCCCAGCACGTGGTCAGAGAGCTGAGAGGCCGAGCCACGCGGGGCTGTGGGTAGGTGTCCTTTCACCCAGGTGTGAGTGCACCTGCCTGCTGCTTCCTGAGCAGGGAGGAAGTCATCTCACCCTGTGCTGGGAGACGGGCACACAGGGAGGTTCTGGGGGTCTGCTCAGGGAGGATCTGGGAGAACAGACTGGGCTCTCCTGCCTCCCAGGGCACAGCTGGGGGTACAGGGACCCTGGACCATGGAAAGTAGAGGTCAGATGGCGAATGCTGTGGGAACCATGACTGGGACTGGGAATCTTGGTGCCGCAGACCTGCCCGGCTTCTGACGGCCAGGGTGGGAGCATGCCTCTGGTTTCTGTTTATAAATTACTGAGGAGCAAGCAGGGTCTTCGTGGGATCGGGAATGGAGTCGAAGTCCATGAAAGAACAAGACAAGGGGAAAAGTTGCCTGACTGCAACTCGATGCCTCTGCATCCTGGTTCCATTCAGGATCCCGTTTTTGAATTTGAGGTTGGTTACAAGGAAGGTATGACAGAAAGCAGAGAATGACTTTCTTTGCAGCAGGAGACTAAAGCTTCCAAACTCTCCTTTGGTGCCTCATTTACGTCAGGAGAACCGTGTTTGCCCGAGTAGTTGGAGAGCCAGACATTTCCTTTTGAAAAAAAAATAGCTTCTTATTTTGAAATAATTTCAAACTTACAGGAAAGTTGCAAACATAACACAAAAACAATGCAAAGAACTCTAACATGCCCCCTTTCCAGGTGCCCAGATTTACCAACTTTTAATATTTTGTGACATTTGTTATATCATCTACCTGTCTGTCTTTCTACCTTTCTGTTTGTCTATCTATCTATCTAACTTTTATAAACATTTGAGTCTAGGTTGCATGCATCGTGCTCCTTTACCATTTGCTGTATTTGTCTAGCGTCTTGGTCAGATGGATTTTTCTGGGTTTCCCCTTGAAGTGAGCACCATGGGATGGATTCTGAACATCCCCTGAGCAAGCACGTCCCTCCATGTGCCGCCCACAGCCCCCCTGCTGCCCGCTGCTGGCCCCGCCCTCTCCTCTGCCCTGGCCACACCCATCATGAGGTCTTCAATTGTGCACATTCTGTTTTCAAGTCAGCTGACCCTAACCTCGGAGGGCTGAAGCACACTGGAGCGATTCCATCAGCACGTCCACCCTGACAGCTGGCCGTTGGGGCAACGTGGATATGGCTCAGTAACTGATCAGGAGGGAAGAAGACAGGGGCGTGGGGTGAGTCTGGACCGAATCTGTGTTTGGACCTGCCCCTGATGTCACTGTGAGCTCAGGCAAGTCTGCGACACCTCCGGGCCTCTGTGTCTCTCTCTATTAACAGCAGCCAAGTTAACGAGCCCTGTGCTCCTTCCTGCTCGAAGCTTCCACTATCGTCAACGTGCAGTCCCCACTCTGGTGAGCGCAAGAGAAGCTGTACCTGGAGCCCAGCCACAGGCCTTTCCCCACCACACCACAGGATGCGTGTAGGATCCCCAAGAGAGTCCCTTTCTTCAGGTGTCATCAGGCCTCTTAACTGTGTTGAGGATTGAATCACATCCCCCACAAAGACCTGTCCAAGTCTGGACCTGTATCCCTGTGGGTGTGCACCCGTTTGTGGACCGGACCCCTGAAGATGTTGGCAGTCAGGGTGGGGACTCATCTGTGAATAGGATCTTCTAAGATCTGGTTTAGATGGGATCAAGTTGAATCAGAGTAGGCCTGAAGCCATATGATGGAGACTTACATGGCTGAGAAAAATCGGACACAGCAGAGAAAGCCACAAGAGGAGACCAAAGAGCTGGAGCACCACGTGACGGGAGAAAGAAACACACGCCAGGAGTTCCCAAGGATTGCGGTGAGCTGGCACCGGAACACCTGAGACTCCAGGAGAAGACATGGCCTGCCGAGACCTTGGTTTTGACTTCTGGCCTCCAAAACTGTGAGACAATGCATTCCTGTCCTTGAAGCCAGCCCATTGTGTGGTATTTGTCACAGCAACTCTGGCACACTAAGGCAGGGAGTCAGGCTGTCCGCCCTTTCTGCCTGGAATGCCCTGTCACCTGCCCTCAGCCTGGAAATGGCTAAATGCTCCAAGGCCACCTCCTCTGTGAAGCCTTCCTGGATTCTGCAGCTTTGAGCCCTATCATATGTGGTCTCCTGCAATGAGGACAGGGGAGCTTCTTCAGGGGCTCCCCTGGGGTATGGCTGAATAAATGAACAGGCACGTACGCATAGGTGAATAAATGAAAGAATATTGTGGATGATAATCTGCTTATGCAAGCATGAAATATTGAGCACTTACCATGTGACAGGCAATAATGTGGGCACAGAGGAAATAATAGTGAATAAAATAGGCAAAATTCCCTGCCTTCAAGGAGCTTATGTTCAAGGAGGGAAGACATTCAATAAACAAACTAACCAAATAGGTGAGGCAGAGTGGGAGAACGTGATAAATCCTTTAGAGTCTGGGAAAAATTAAAGGCAGTCCTGGGAGAGCTTGACAGAATAGACTCTTTTCTGCCTTTAATGATTTATGTTTGAATGTCTGTAGATCTAAAAATCACTCTTGTTCTGGAAGGAGGAGGCAGCCATCAGAGATGCTTTGGTCCATGGGGGAGAGGCTGGAGCAATCTGGGAAGACGGTCCTAGAAGGGGTGGCTTTTACCTGGGATTGAAAAGGAAGGAAATTGTTTATTCAAATTCAGAGTCACTGGATAACTGCTTGGCTGGGCAGCTCCTTCTGTCTGGTAGACATGAACTCTGGGTCCATCCTATTAAACCCTGGCATCCTTGCAGTGGAGCGAGCATCCAGCAAAGCAAAGCCTGCTTGCACGGAGGCCTCTTTGGGACTGTGGAGGTGGTAGCTGCTGCTGCAGGCTCTGGCCAGCTGGGCTCACGGAAGACCAGACTTGTTCCGGAAGTTCTCTTCTTGATGCTGCTCCAAATACCTGGCTGTAGCCTCCGTAACCTGGCTTCAGGCTCAGAGAGTTCTCAAAAGCAGCCAATTTTTTAAGGCCTCTTTTCATAATTACCCTGGCCACAGGCAATCAGGGACTCTGGAATGTTCCAACAACACTTACAGCACCTTGATTAATTGAACGTTGTAACCACTCTGAGCCTCTGCTGATCTGCAGATAGTGGAACCTGGGAATTTAATAGGAGAGGAAAATGTAATTGGACTAATTTCATTCCACAGAGCTGGAGAAGCGGAAGTCGTTTTTTATTACCTCAGCTATTAAAGAGCCATGTTTTCTCTTCTAGAGGAGCACAATAAACTTTATGTAGAAGTGAACTGACGACCAAATAAACAGATTTTATGGGGAGAGGAGCCGGGGGGCACAGGATCTGGAAGTGTTTACTGTTCAGTCGTAGGAACTGCTGACAGGTTTGAAAGATGCCTTGCTTCTTCCTTTTCCCCTGATGTTGTTGGAGCCACCTGGCCAAAGCATTCTGGACCAGCCCACTGTCCTCAGGAGCCGTTGTCATCTGGAGGAAGATGCCCCCTTGGCACAAACACACGTGCACTCACATTCACACACACACGCACACACACAAAGTGCTCTCCCACTGCAAGACCAAGCAATGCAGACAGAAGTCCACTCCCAGTGCAGCTGTGTTCCTCCAGGCCCCGCACCCAGAGGGAACTCCCAAGGGGTCATTTTCTCCTGTGTCACAATGAGTCTGGAAATCCAGAACCCTGTGAAATGGATGCACACTGCCCCTTCGTCCAGATCTCCTTCTCTCCCCTACTCCTTTACCCCAGCTTGGCTAGGAGAGCAGATTCTCCCAGCCGGAGACAAGGATCACAGGTTCTGTCCTTTCCCCCATGGGACCCCACACTTTCTTCTCTGGGATCCCACAGAGCTGGTGACCAAGAGCAGGTGTCCCTGAGACTCTGAGAATCCTCCCTGAGAAGGGCGAGCGCAGAGCCTCCGCCCAGGCTCAACCTGGCTTTGCCGCCTGCTGCCACTCAGGGTTGCCGGATGAAAGGCAGGATGCCCAGCTGCATTTGAATTTCAAATACATGTCCCCACTTTGGACATAGTTAGAAGAAACATTATTCAATCATTTCTCTGAAACCCAAATGCAATATTTTGGATACACTTATCCTAAAAAAATAATTTGTCTAAATTAAAGTTTAACTGGGTATTCTATATTTTTATTTGCTCAAATTGCCAACCCTTTATGCCTATGACCTTGGACAAGTCTTTTTTAATATTTCTGTGCCTTGGTGTCCTCATCTTGATGAAGAGGGTCACAATAGTGTTGATCTCAATGGGCTAATGTGAAGAGCCAACTGGATAAATTTTGAGTGCACAAAGCAAACACTCAGCAAACATTACACCCTTTCATTCATTCATTCATTCATTGAATCAAGGACCCCCCCCCTTGCATACTTCCTCTATTCCATGTCCTGAGGTGGGGGTGGGGAGGGGCAAAATTCAGCATCACGGGCATAGGATAGCGGAGGCTCCCCCATGGCGTGTGCCAGGCCTGGGCTGTGGCTGGGGGGCCTGTTCTGTCCCCACTGGTGGTCCCTTCTCCGAGGCAGATGACAGCGACCTCATGGTTACAGCTGCAGGGTTACACCCACACATCAATTTGTGAAGACGTGGGTGGTGCCAGGTTGGGGCTATAGCAGTAACCAGGCTTCCCTGACAGCCATCTTTTGTTCTGTTTTCAAAATATTTGCCTCTCAGCCTGGTTCCCCGTCACTGGACTCCGAGGAGGTGTGCCATGTCTCCGTGAGATGAGTGGAACCCCGAGGAGAAGACTGGCAGCCACCGGGAGCCATCCTCGGAGCCCGGGAGGAGTCACAGTACATTAAAGAGAAAAGCGGCCGCGTTTCAGTGGAGCTTTTATTCGACATATTGCTATTTTAATGTCAAGACGTCTACTTTAGTCAGTCTCTTCACAATTCAGCCTCAGGAATTGCGTTCCTGACAGAGAGATTGGAGTCTCAGGTTTCGCCAGTGGAAAAATAATCTCTGAGTTTCCTTTTGAATTCTAAAAATCAGAATGGAAATTTTCCCTGTAATTGTCTGATGGGAAATATATTGTCTCATAATATCTCCTTCATTTATTCTCTTTTATATTTGTATGAAAACTGAAAAGCTAACCGTCACCTCAACCTGCGTTGGAAAGGTAGGCGTGGGGGGGTGCCGGGGGCGGCAGGAACAGAGGATGTATGCGGAGCTTTTCCCATGCTCACAGCGTCCAGCGATGGCAGTTGTGCCCAAAGGGGCATGCCACAAAATCGTCACAGCATTCTCTGTCTGCTTTCTTTGTGTTCATAAATAACACGAAAATGAGAGTATAATACATGACCTTGAATTTGTAAACAAGACCTCCGCTAGCTGCTGTCTACTTTTGTCTGCATAACATCTTCAGGGAGAACAAAGAAGGAAGGAGCGAAGGTTAAACAACTTATGGCAACAACGACAGCTGTTGGGTGGCGTGGGGAGACTGCACCAGGCACATTAGACCCTCGCTGACGTTCGCTCACGTGGACTCCAGTCTCCATGTTCCACCGTCTGTTTGCTGAGCTCCTAGTTGAACCCTGACCCTGTGTTAGGTACCTTAGGAGGCACGAAATGAGGAAGGCTCAGCTTCTGCTTCTTTAAAGCTTTGCTCCAGCAGAGAAAATGAGCAAGCACCTTAGCACTTATACTGAAAATCAGGAAGTGGGTGGCCGGCCTCCAGGAAGGCTCCTGGTGATGGCACCGCATCTCGGTGTTCACACTTGTGCAACTCCCTCAGCGCTGCTCCAGGGTTAGTCTCTTTGACCAAGAACAAGTGGAAAATTAGTTATAAAAAACCTGCTGCTTCTTTCTTGGGCACCACCTTGCTGACTTCTCTCTCTCTCTCTCTCATCTGTCTTGTGTCGAAGTCCAGGCTTTCCTGCTAGAGAGGCCACATGGAGAGGAGTGACCCCGGAGGATGAGAAACCACCTGGAGAAGAGCTGAGCTGACACCTGTGAGCCCTGTGAGTGAGCCTCGTTGGAAGCGGACCCTCCAGCTCTGATGGAGTCTTCCAGTGAAGCAGCCCCAGCCGACAGCTGGCCTGTAACCTCACGACAGACAACGAGTCAGAACCACAGAGCCAAGCTCTTTCTGGATTCCTCATTGCCAGAAATTCCAACAAATAATTAATATTTGTTGTTTTAAACCACTAAGATTTGGGGCAATTTGTTAAGCAGCATTGGATAACCAGTACAGTCTGTGATGAGAGCTGACAGCCAAGTAGAGATCGGTTGCTCTGGAGGCCGAAGGAGGGAGAGATCAGGAAAGCTTTGTGGAGGAGGTGGCTCGGGAAGAGCTGGAGGTAGGAGGTGAGGAGGAAAGAGAAGGTGATGCACAGTTGTATGAATGCAAAGACCTCGTACAGTGAACAGGGATACAAGATGCCAGAGGGGTACAGGCTTGGGAGTAGATGGGAAAATCTGAAAATCTACAAAGACTCCAAAATGAAGGGTTGTTTGGATGCAGTGTTCAGGATTAGGTGCTATGTGTTTCCCTCATCTTTTCTCTGGACTCCTCTGTGGCCTCCGGGATTTCCCTGAGATGATGCTGGAGCTGGGAAGGCTGAGGCACAGGATGAGCTTTTAATGAATTAGGGTCCCTCTGGCCCACAAAGGCTGAGCCCCCCAGTTTTGCTCTTATTGCACCTTCCCTGACTCATCTTGTCAGACCCTGTACTGAAACCTTCTGTCTGCTTATACACATGCTCTAGTCTCTTCCATCTTTGAAGGAAAACAGTCCCCTGACTCCACACCCCGTCTTTTTACTGCCCCCTTTCTCCACTCCCCTCTGGAAAGGCTTTTTACTTGCTGCTTTCACTTCCTTCCCTTCCCTTCCATCTCTAGCTGACCAGAATTTGCCTTGAAATTGCTTCTGTCAGAATCACCATTGTCCCCCATGTGGTCACATTGTATACTTTTCTGTCCTTGGCTTATCCCTTGCCCCCTCTCTAGAATGTTCTCTCCTTGACTCTACCTCCCTGGTGCTATCTCTCCTTTTGCTGGCCCTTTTTAGGACCAGGGCTCTTTTTCATCCTCATTCAGATAATTTCAGACACCATGAAGGGAAGGTGATGAAGGTTGGGTGCTTATTTTGTGGGAATGTTTTAGAGGAAATTGAAACAATGGATGAGTGATTTGGATTCCAGCAATTTCAATTATCTCCGAATCTGGAAATGACAGGAGGCCAGCTCTTATGTTTACATTCTACCATGACCACTTGTGATAACTCAATTCTGCAAATATCCTTTCCGTGCCGCTCTGTGTCAGATGCTATCTTAATGACGGTCATGCTTTATACTTGCAAGGAAAGTGCTCCTTGAAGTGCTACCTCAGCCACTACCTTCCATGCCATCAAGTCTAATTTAATCTCTTCACCCAAATTGCATTTGGCCCCCAAATACTCCTTGCTCAGCACATCTCTTCTCATTTACCCTCCCAGCTCCTGGCTTTACTCCTCTTCATTTTGAGATCATTTTTTTCCCCATCTCAAACTGATCGCTTATTGCAACATACTGACTAGACCTGCCTCAGGCATGCCTTCCAGATTTTCAAAGAAGGACCTGCATTTGGAACTCAAGTTCCTGACGTGGCTACTTGTTCTGAAACCCACGTCTTTGCCAGATTTCTAGAGGCTTCATTGCTTCCGGAGACAGCAATTTCATATACCTAATTCCATCCTCAGACCAGCTTAAGAGCACAAGGTTTTTTGCTGTCTGATTCTCTCTCTCTCTCTCCTCTGTGTTAATGAGAACTACAAGGCAGACAGATGGAGTTGAGAGGCCACTAGTGTCCACCCTCGTGAGAGCCAGGAAGGCCACCACCACCTCAGCCAGTCCACCCGGCGGATTCCCTCATGCTCCAGACAATTGCAAAACAAGCCCAGAGTTGTTTTCCAAGCCTGTTCAGCACTCCATTATAACACACTGAAAACCTGGTTACTTATAAAGCAATTTGCTCCTACGGACTGGTTTGAGATTAAAATGGTAATTATCTTGCAAATGACTGTAACTGTCTTTCATAAATGTGGCAATGTTTGAGATGTGACTACTGCAGTCTGCAGGATAATGGGCTTAATAGACGCTATCTTCAGTGCATTGTCAGGGCGCAGAGCCTATTAGTTTGGGACGGGACAATACTGTAATTTCAGTGAGATAGATCCCATTCTTCTCTCCAACCACGTTTTTTTCCAGTAGCGTGTGCTCATCATTTTTATCTTAATAGGACATTTTTCCTTAGGATAATTTGCAAATTGTTAATCTGTTTTTATTATCTCTCATTTTTTCTCCCTTAAAAGTTTTGCTTTTCCTGTTGCCACTGGGGAGAGCCTTTGCTGCCTGTTACGAATGCAGGAGAAATAGCTGAGTGGCGGCACACAGACATCAGCGTCCTGAGCAGGCGCCGGGTGATGGAGCCCTAAGGCAGCCTTAGGAGAGGCTGTGTCCCCTCCTGCTCCACTTCCCTACAGACGAGGAATCTCAGGTGGGCAAATGCTTTAGCCACCTGCATTGCTTCACGCCACAGTCAAAAAGTCCTTCCAAACAAAAAGGTGGGGAGGTGCAAGTTGCTCAGGTGTCAGGGTGGAGCTGGGGCTCAGCCTGGAGAGGAGATGGGAAAAGGATAAGAACTCAGGACCCTGCAGAAGGCTGGGGGAAATGCAGAGAGGAGTGGGACAGAGGGATCAGAGCTGCAGAGTAGCACCAAGGAAGATGGGTGGGCTACAGGGTGAGGGCTCGGCACCCTCTCGCCTGGCTTGGCCACAGTTCAGGCAGAGTCTCAGGGAGCTGATGGGACATGGAAGGGCCACAATAGCCCAAAGGGGGAAACAACCCAAGTGTCCATCAACAGATAAACAAACCGTGGCACATCCGTACATTGGAACATTACTCAGCAATGGAAAGGAGTAAAATTCTGACATATACTACAATGTAGATGCACCTGAAAACACTATGCTCAGTGAAGGATGTCAGACATAAAAGGTTTCATGTTTTGTGACTCCATTTATATGAAGTAGCCAGAATAGGTTAATCCATGGAGACCGAAAGCATATTGGTGGCTCCTGGGGAGTTGGGGTGGACGGGGGCACTGCTTAATGGGTACAGGGGTTTCCTTTAGGGTGATTTAAATGGCTGCAGAATATCATGAACCTACTAAGTGACACTGAATTACTCACTTTAAAATACTTGATGGTTACTTTTATGTTATATTACTTTTACCTCAATTAAAAAAGAGATAAAAATAGAGGGGGAAGCCACCTCTTTCTTTCTGAGTAGAGCCGGCTCTGGGGCCAGCTCACTGGCAAACATAAAATCCATCAGGGTCCCAAATGAGAGGTCCACCCAGACTCCAGTTCTGGAGGCTCACAGCACAAGGACACGGTCATCTTCACACTGTGTTGTTTAATCCTGATGCAGAGATGAGGACAGGGAGTTGGGCAGGGTGGGGGGCAAGGCCTCTGGAAGGAGTGAGGGGGAGGAAATTGTCTGGTGGATGAATATTTTTAGCCCTAAAATATCCATCCAGACTTTCAATCCCAAGGCCTTGGATGAGGTAGCACAGAGCTCCCACCATCATTTGAAGGACAGAACACTGTTCTTTTTGCAAAGCAGGGCCCATTTTTGCCCAGATGCTGAAGCATTAACCTGCAGCTGGAGCCCAATCGGTCTGTCCCTCGATGGCTTCCTCCGGGAGAGTGGATTTGCCCTCACTGTGTTTCATGTGCTGAATTCCAGAGCAGGGAAGATCTTCCTTTAGTAATGGCTATTCAGACTTGTCAACGCTTTGATGTCTTTTGAATCATTTGTGGCCCGAAATCAAATAGACACTCTTTATATCCACACTTGAAACATCCTTATTCCCATTTCCTTTCACTTAAAGGATTTCTCCCCTGTGTGATTATCACAAATCATTTCTGAATGGTGCTTTACCATTCAGCACTTGGGCATTCATTAAAAAGGTAGACACATACATACTTATCTACATGCAGCCACTTTTAAACACTAGACGTACGTCCGTAGATATTTATGTATACATATACAGTATTCGCTGGCACAAACACCATTTCCCACTTCCATTAATGAAATTATCATTACAGAATTATTGTCACTAAACAGTTGCATTTCCAACACTCTGTGACTCATTGCAATTTCTGCCATTTTCCATCACAATGACTATGGGCAATTACTCAGGCTTGGTAATTCAATGCCCAGCTTCCTGCCTATCGAGAGTGTTAGAATAAGATGCATTTTTTATAGCTAGAAGAATGTTAATGGCTGTCGATAGGTTGAGCATGAGATAGCCAGCGCCCGGGAAAAGCAGCCGTGTGGATCTCTATCTGTCCCTGCAGCACTTGAAATAAAAGCTTTCTCAACTTTTCTGTTGCTTGAGCAGCAATTACTAAAACATTCTACTTGGGAAGAAGACATTAATTAGATGCTTTCTAGAGATTTTTCAGGTTTATCAACCCCAATGTCTGTATAAGCTCCTCGGAGGGAACGGTAAAATGCTTATGGAGCATGACTCGCTGGTTCAACCCAAACACTGGATCCTTGGGTTCTGCAGCCCGACCTCAAGTGTAGCCCTCCTTCTCCTGGGACAGGGGACCACTGGGGCCTCGCTCTCTTCCTTCTCTGAGCCCAGGGCCTTGGGAGAGTCATGAGATCCTGAGCACTGACACCAAAATGGTAGCCAGGAGAGGACTGCTGGTGTTGATTCCATAAGCCTTCCTGAAGCACCTCTCCGTGAAGCTCTGGCATTGGCCACAAGGAGAATGAGATGCAACTGCTGCTCTAAACACATAACCAGAATGTTCATTTAGCAATTAGTCCTGGCCCTTCTCCTTGCAGCTGTGCCGCTCCCTGGTGTGTGATCTTGGGTGAGTTTATTAATCTTTCTGTATAGACAAATGTTTGATAATTTGTGAAATGGGGTGATAATAGTACCTTAACTCATAGGGTGGTTCTGAAGTGAATTGAGATAATGCATGTAAAGGGCTTATAAATCCAATGGTAAGTTCGCCATAAGTGCCAGCTGCTATTATTATTACTTTGATTACTAGAATGCCACAACAGGAGGACAGGAGGCATGTCTGTCCTGTCCCTGGGGCCTAGAGTGGAGCACGATGCTAATTAGGCTTTCAGTTAATGTTTGTTGCTGGATTGAATATTGTTATTGTTGTCATTGCTACTGTCATCATTCTGTTGCTCATAGTCTAATGGCATAATTTGAGGAGGGCCTTAGGACATACAAAGGGGAGTGAAGGAGTGTGAGGGAAGTAAGGGCACTGGCCACAGGTGACCAGGAGGGCTTTGCATGGGGTGGTACTCAAGCTAGTCTTCAGAGGTGGGTGAGCTGATGATGTTGTACTAGATAACATTTTTGAATGCTCCTTACCTGCTTGGCACTTGTGCCAGCTTATATATTTATGTCCCCCGGAAAAAGCCATATTCTTCAATGCATTGGGGCAGACCTATTAGTGTGGACTGGGTTGGAACCTACTGGTTCAGTGTCCTTGGAGATGTGACCCACCCAACTGTAGGTGCTAACTCTGGTTGGATGATTTCCATGGAGGTGTGGCTCCGCCAAGCATGGGCCTTGATGAGTTTACTGGAGCACTATATAAGCTCAGACAGAGGGAGCGAGCTTGCTATAGCCAAGAGGGACACTTTGAAGAACGCACAGGAGCTGAGAGAGGAGCTGCAGCTTACAGAGACATTTTGGAGACGGCCTTTAAAAGCAGACTTTTGCTCCAGAGAAGCTAAGAGAGGACAAACGCCCCAAGAGCAATTAAGAGTGACACTTTTGAGGAGCTGAAGCCTAGAGAGGAACGTCCTGGGAGAAAGCCATTTTGAAACCAGAACTTTGGAGCAGACGCCAGCCACGTGCCTTCCCAGCTAACACAGGTTTTCCGGACGCCATTGGCCATCCTCCAGTGAAGGTACCCGATTGCTGATGACTTACCTTGGACACTTTATGGCCTTGAGATTGTAACTTTGTAACCAAATAAACCCCCTTTTATAAAAGCCAATCCATTTCTGGTATTTTGCATTCTGGCAGCATTAGCAAACTAGAACAGCACTGTTCCAGTGATTCTCATGTTTTGTCTCATTTGTGTCTCCTGACCTCCCATGGAAAGCTGATTATACATAAAATGAGATGGAACAACAGCCTGGGGCTTGGGTCTTGCAGGGTAAAACTTGGCCATCTTGCCTAGACCCTTGCCACTAAGCAGGACTTTGTACAACCACCTTGGAGAGGAGAGTCACAGCCTTCATCCCTGGCTGTTCCAGCCCATCCCTCTAGCTGGGAAAATCCTTTTTTATGTCATATCCAAACCTCAGGGCACTAAATTCCCCATTTTTTTCTTGCTCCACCTTCTGTGAACTTCTGAGCCCCTTTTAGAGATGTGACTGCATGTCTTTGGAATAGGGCTCAGGCCTGAAGAGAAGCACCCCTTGAGCCAGCTGATCACGTCCAGCAAGCAGGAAAGCCCCTGCCCTGAGGCAGTCAGCCTCCGCAGATGTGTCGGGGATTAACTGCTTGTGATGTGCTGCCTCAGCAGTTTTTCTAGGGAGTGGGTGAGGTTACAGTAGTCAGCAGCTTCTCTCTGAGGTCTGGGAGGCAGCCCTATCTTCTATATGCCAGAGATAATGTGGATTGATGGAAATGGGTTGAGGACGTGACATAAATTCAGAGGCTGGCCCTCTGGGTGAGCCCTGCCTTTCCTGCAGAGAGCAAGGCCAGTTTTCTCCTCGCTTCCACCCTCAGCACTGTGGCTAGGATTGTTTTGGGGCTGTCCCTCCTAGTTCCCGCTCATTGCTCAGGTCACATTGGAGGCACCCTGGGGAGAGCCCAGAAGTGGGATCCAGCTTCTGGAGGGGGAAAAACATGGGGTGCAGGGGTTTCAGCAGCCTGCTATGACATGGCACCCCTAAGTCTCTCTCCAGGCCATAATGGGAATCGAGGGTTAGCTCCATCTGTGGAACCGGAGTGGAGGTGCCACGAGGGTAACGTGAGCTGCCATCTTTGCCAGAAGCTCACCTGGTCCTGGGCTTCAGAGCCAGCTGTGGGCGCTGGAGACTGTCTTAATTTTGTAGGGCTGCCATAAAAAAGTTCTACAAACTGGGGTCTTAAAGCAACAAGGATTTAGTCTCTCACATGACTGGAGGAAGAAGTCTGAATCAAGGTGTCAGCAGGGCTGTGCTTCCTGTGGTGTCTGAAAGGAGAAATCTGATTCACACCTTTCTGCTGGCTTTGGGAGGTGACTTACTGGTAATCCAAGCATTCCCTTACTCAGTTGTCACATCACCTTCTCCTTTGCATATCCACATTTCCGGTTTTTATAAGCTTGCCAGTCATACTGGATTAACAGCCCAGATCACTCCAGCATGACCTCATTTTAACTTACCTAATTCCATCCGAAATGAGCTTATCTCCAATCAGGTCAGGCTCTGAGGTATTGGGGATTATAATTCCAATGTGTACTTTTAGGGCATGTGCCAGTTTGGATATATTATGTCCCCCAAGAAAAAGCCGTGATCTTTTAATCCAATCTCATGGGATATGGGGATTAGGCTGTTTCCATGGAGATGTGACCCACCTAACTGTGAGTGATGTCTTTGGTTAGGGTGTGACCTCTGATTGAATGTTTCCATGGAGGTGTGGCCCCGCCCATTCAGCCTGGGCCTTGATTAGTTCACTGGAGTCTTATAAAAGCTCACAAACAGAAGGACCTCAGAGCTGCAGCTAAGACAGACATTTTGGAAGATGGCCGTTGAAAGTCAACATTTTGAAGAATGCCATTTTGGAACATAACCTGGAAGCAAGCAGATGTCAGCCATGTGCCTTCCCAGCTAACAGATGTTTCCTAGATGCCAATGGCCTTTCTCCAGTGAAGGTACCCTTTGTTGATGCCTTACCTTGGGCAATTTATGGCCTTAAGACTGTGACTTTGTAACCAAATAAACACCCTTTATAAAAGTCAATCCATTTCTGGTGTTTTGCATAATGGCAGCATTAGCAAACCAAAACAGGGGACATGGTTCAATCCATAACAGGAACCAACGGGGTTAAGTCATTTTGTTGACCCTTTGGCCAGCCAGGCTTAGCCCAGGAAAAAAATCCCAAAACAATTCTTTCATCCTCTTATGTTTGGATTAAACAGCATGTCTTGAGCTGGCAGCTGCCTGAGGGGTAAACATAGATTCATTCATTCATTAAAAAAATTGTTTCCTGGGCAGGGACTGTGTGATGTCTTAGGAGCCCGATGGTAAATGAGACAAGCAGGAGTCTGCCTCTCATGGAGCTTACAGATTGGGCCAGGGGACAGACAAACAAGAAGCAAGTTAAACAGGAAAAACGATAAAAAATTTACACGTTGTGGTATATATGAGGGAAACACAAAGGTGGTGAAATGAGAAAATGACTTAGTGGGGGTCGGGGGTCAACTTAAGACAGGGTAGAAGGGGAAGCCCCTCCAGAGGTGGTGGTGGTGGTCCTTAATGCTGAGATCTGGAAGATATGGCTGAGGAGTGTGATGGGGCGAGCAGCGGAGGAGGATCCAGACTGAAGGAGAGCGTGTGTGGGGGGCCACGGAAACAAGCCCGTGGGTTGGAGGGACTGGGAGATGCAGAGTGACTTCAACTGTGGGGAGAGGAAGTGAGATGAGGTGGGGGAGCTGGGCAGGGGCCGGTTCATGGTGAGCCTTGGAGTCCTGAGTTGCAATTGAATTCTCAGGCTTTGAAGACTAGTCTGTAGTGAGACTTCCTACCCTCGATGGCCTTCGTCCTGGTGGGAAGATTGGATCACGTCATCTACACCTGCGGGGAGGACAGCCCGTGGGTGAGGTGCCCAACCAGACCTGCGTCTTCTCCTCCACTTCCAAACTCTCCTCTCTCTTTTCCGTGTGCTTAAACAGTGGGATGGAGAGTCCCAACTAAACACAGAATGTGGGCAGCTTCATCAATCCACCGAGTGAGCCTGTTCCATGCACAGGGATCCCCGAACATTCCAGCCCCAGGAACCACCAATTCCAGGCAACCATGTCCAAGAAACACACAGCTGGGCCTCCCGTGCTGACCTTCGTGTGGGCAATGTCCTTCCCCAGGCCGGCCTCTGTGAACTTTGGGAAATAAGGTGGGAAAAGCAGGAGCTGTTGACACTGTGAGGCCCTTGGGCCAGTCATTCATGGTGCCCCCAGGAGCAAGCCTCTGAGAACCCCCCTGCTGAGCATCTGACCAGACCAGGAGAAGAGTCCTCATTCCCCCAAGACCCAGAGGAGACCAGGCAGCACCATCCTGGGGCCACTCCGTGGAAAGGGGGCGTGTGACTCCTAACCCCAAGCAAGGAGTCCAGCTTCTACAGTGACCTGACAGCCGTCATGAAACTGGGACCCCTGAGAAAAGTGCCCCTGCAGAAGATACCTGTCTTTCCCTATAACGGTTGAACAATGAGAGGAATGCAGGGAAAATTAGGAAATAACCTGAAAATCTGCCACTAGAAGATTTGCCATGTGCCCGACTGGGTTCAGTGCCACCCCATCTGCACACTCCTCTCAACCAGGGGGAGAGCTTGGAGCAATAGCTCCCAAGTCCCTTTTGTGGAGCCTTGTTGCTATATGGTGCATCATGGAAACACAGGCTTAGGCACAACTCCCAGCAAATGACTATTTTATTACTTACAAAGCACAAATGGCACAAAAGAGCAGGGGAAAAGATCCCACCAAGGCCAGGTCCGGGGGAAAGTCAGCTGCTCAGGTCAGGGCCGGTGGCTGGCAGCTCTGCACGCCTCACTTGGTGTTGGAGATGAGGGACACCTGCCCGGCCACAGTGCTGGGCTTTCCAGGGGAGAGGGGCCCTTCTACTGAGCAACATTTATGCACTGACAAGCAGCTGGGTCTGTGGTCTCTTGTGAAATAGAAACATACCAAATGTCTGCATACAAACAAGCAAGTCAAAGCCAAACAAACACTTGCACACTAAAAAGCAAGAAGGGGAAAGGAGGGTGTAGGTGAGGGCTGGGAGCTGGGCCCTGAGTGTGTCCGTGACTTCCCCAGCAGCCTGCCTCGTGTGGACCTGGGTTAGTGTCTGCCCAGCAGAGGCTTCATGTGAGATGCAGAGGGCAGGGGAGGGGTGAGGGCACCATCCCCAGTGATAGTTGCAGGCAGATGTGCAGACAGACAGTAAGCACGAGGTTTGCAGGGGCTTCACAGTGAGTTCCTGTGAACCACCCACTTCAGCGCTGACCCTCATGCCTTCAGCTCCTCCAGTCACTGTTTAAGCTCCTCAATCCCCTGCATTAAAACATTCCTGGTGGAGAACTGGAAGTGGCTTCCATTTTCCTGACCCAATCTTGACTGGCATAGCAGTGTAAATTATAGAATCCTAGACCACGCAATATTATGAAATTACCCGGAGTTAGCCAAACTATGAGGTGAAAGGCACAGTCCCTGTTCTGGTTTGCTAATGCTGTCCAGAGGCAAAATACCAGATATGGATTGGCTTTTATAAAAGAGGGTTTATTTGGTTACACAGTTACAGTCTTAAGGCCATAAAGTGTCCAAGGTAACACATCAGCAATCGGGTACCTTCACTGGAGGATGGCCAGTGGTGTCCGGGAAACCTCTGTTAGCTGGGAAGGCACGTGGCTGGTGTCTGCTCCGGAGTTCTGGTTTCAAAATGGCTTTCTCCCACTAGGCTGCAGTTTTTCTCCAAAATGTCACTCTCAGTTGCTCTTGGGGCATTTGTCCTCTCTTAGCTTCTCCGGAGCAAAAGTCTGCTTTCAAAGGCCATCTCCAAAATGTCTCTGTAAACTGCAGCTCGTCTCTCAGCTCCTGTGTATTCTTCAAAGTGTCCTTCTTGGTTGTAGCAAGCTAGCTCCTTCTCTCTGAGCTTATATAGTGCTCCAGAAACTAATCAAGGCCCACACTGAATGGGCGGGGACACACCTCCATGGAAATTATCCAATGAAAGATCTCGCCCATAGTTGAGTGATCACATCTCCATGGAAACATCCAATCAAAAGTCTCCAACCCAATCAACACCAGTACATTTCCTGCCCACACAAGGCTGCAAAGATAATGGCATTTTGGGGGGACATAATACATCCAAGCCAGCACAGTCCCCATCAGACTATCCTCACTTCAGACACCAGCCACAAGTTCAGCGGTCTCCAGGACCACCTTCACTCCAGACCAACCAGCTGCAAGTTCAGCTGCCACCTTCACATTTGCTAACTCACTAGAATGACTTAGAGAACTCAGGAAAGTGCTATACACACGATTACAGTTTTATTATAGCAAAAGGATACAAATTACATTCAGCCAAAGGAAGAGGCACATAGGGCAGTGTCTGGGAGGGGTCCAACTCAAAAGCTTCTGGTTGTCTGCTCCCTGTAGGGTCATGGACAGTGTTACCTCCTCTCAACCACGATGTGTGACAATATGCACAGAGTATTGCAAACCAAGGGAGCTCACTTGAACTTTGGTGTCCAGAATTTGTATTGAGGCTTAATTATGTAAGAATGAATGATTGATTCCTTGTCCACATGTTGAACTCAACCTCTAGATACCCCTCCCTTCGCCAGTGGTTGGGCTCACCATGAGTCACCCCATTGACATAAACTATCAGCCAAGTCACCTCCTAGGAGTCTGCCATGATTGACAAAGACACTGCTATCATTGGAGAAATTCCAAGAGTTTAGCGATTAAACCCCAGGAAACAGGACAAAGGCCAAACCTCTCCTTGGGTGGTGTCAAACTCCCTACTGCACAGAAATCCTTCCAAATAAGGCTACTGAGGTTGATATAACAACAAGAAACATACTTATAGCACAATATTAAGTGAAACTTTTATATAATTATACCAACATTATGTTTCCAAGTAATTTTAAAAAGAAGCTATGCTTGGTAAAAAGACTAGAGGAAAATATCTCAAAATGTTAAGGGTGGGATTATAGTCCAGATTTTTTCCATTCTGTAACCCACTTTTCTGTATTTAAAAAGTTTTATTTAATACACAATTATTACTTAAGTAATGAAAAAAGAACTTGTTAAACAAAAGTGAACATGAGTGCTAGTCTGCAACAGATTCTCTCATTTTGGTCACGTGCTTCTCACTCCCAGTCCAGCCAGAATTTTCTGCCATGAAAATAAGTGGGTGAGAAGGGGGAAAGAACAAAGATGCTGTTTGCACATCTGCCCCAGGAAGGAGGAAATGGGAACACCCCAGCCAAGAAAACAACCGCAATGTGGTGTCTTGCTTGGCAAAGAAGCTTTTTCGAGGTTTTCCATATGGTGCTTGATATTTGCGGGAAATGTGTGAGAAGAGACAGTGGCCAAAAAATGTACAAGGCAGTAAGGAAGTTGAGGCCCTAATGAAGAGAAAAAAGAGAAACAAAACTGGCTTATATTTTTTTCTTGATTGTGTAATGTACTTTGATTAGGGAACTGAGGCCCAGATTTTAGCAGAACTGTATGGTGTTTGAGGTCAGTGAACAAAAGTTTAGAAAGACCCCCAGAGGGTGGACACATCCAGCATTCCATACCATGTGCCTGGAATAGTTCTGTGCAGGTAAATGAGGGTGGGGCAGGATTACTTCAGAGGTGAGGCTTGGCAGATGAACCCCAGATCTAGGTCCTCTTTGCTTGGGAATTCCTTTCCAGGCAGGTGAGTCAGCTCTGGGTGACACTCCCTTTATACAGTGTCTAGTTCAAGACCACTGGTTGCAGTGTGAATGTCCTGGGACCTCTTTCCGCCTTAACAAGATTTTCAGGTGGCTCTCTTTGCCAGGAACCAGAGAAATGGGTGCTTTCCCTTTCCTAGTGTTGAATTGGTCCTGGGATGTAGCTGCCTCATGACAAGTGGCATTCCTCAGGCCCCTTTGCATCCATGTGTGGTCCTGGAACTAGTTATTCCTGGTGGAACCTGGGCAGAGATATTCCTCATCTCCAGGCCAGGCTGTTAAAAAGCAGTCAGGCTTTCCCACACTCTGGTTCTTTTCTCCACAGGCTGGGAGCAGAGAACACCATGACCTTGAAGATTGGTGGAGCCATGAGATGGACGGGGCCTGGATCTGCTGTCAGCATGCGGATGACGGCTGTCCACTGATACAGAACACAACATTGGACTTTCAAACGCCTGAGAAATAAGCTCCCGTGATAAACAAACCTCTGCATTCTGGAGTCTTGCTACAGCCAACAAAGGTTCCTCCACCTCCTCTTGCTTTGCAGACAAAGAGTTCTAGGGTCTGGGCTCACTAGGGTGTATGTCCCTGCATAGCTCACTCTTTTTTAGAGCATGGGAGGATGTCTTGTTGTTGTTTCAAATTGTTCTCCAGAACTAACCTTCAAAGGTGTAGGTACCTTAGATTCAGAACTTAAACTTGGTGAGTTTACATGCAGGCAACATCAAGGAGGCATTGTCCCAAGTTGTGCTCCATCTTCAGTGCACACACAGTTCCTTGGGAGAGAAACACACATATGCAACGTACATGAATATGATGTCCTGAGTGATGGAAAGTTCTGGAGAAGCTGAAATGCCATAGAAGTGAGCCCTTTCCTGCTGAAGAGAGATTCATTATGCAGCTGGAAGTATTAGAAGGGCAAGAATGAAAGGGCATATGCTATCCTCCCTTGTGAGCTGATCAGCACGGAGTGAGGCAGTGACAGAGTGGAGAGGGCCAGGCCAGTGGGGAGGGCAGCCAGGCTCCTAGATGTGTGCAAGAAAGAACCCCCAGAGCTCAGGCTGGGTCTGAGGACACCAGCCACGCCAGGCTGTGCATAGTGGGGAGAAGACCATGGAGCAGAGAGTCCTGGAGGAGCACTTAGGATGTCCTCAGCCCTTTTGGCCCTAATTTACAGGAAGAGATGGGAGTAGAAAGACCTTGGAGACTTAGGCTACCATGGTGGATTGGAGCTATGTACCCCAGACAAACATGGTCTTAAATTTAATCCATCCTGTGGATGTAAACCCGTTGTAAGTAGGACCTTTTGAAGAGATTACTTCAATTAAGATGTGGCCCAACTCAGTCAGGATGGCTCTTAATCCTATTACTGGAGTCCTTTACAAGCAGAACGAAATTCAGACAGAAAAGAGAGAGCCACAGGAAGAAAGAAGCTGAAATTCAGCAGAACCCAGAAGAAAAGGCAGAGGCAGGTGAGGCTGCCACGTGCATCACCAGGTGTCCATGGAGCCCAGCACCGGGGATCACTGGCAGCCAGCCCCGCAACACCATCTTTGGGAATAAAGCATCACTTTGATGATTCCTTGATTTGGAATTTCTCTTAGCCTCACAACTGTGAGCAAATAAATTCCCATTGTTTAAGCCAACTTTTTGTATGGTATTTGCTTGAGCAGTCAGGAAACTAAGACAGCTCCCCCAAGGAAGGAGAGACCCTCTTTGGCCTGTGGGTTTCCCCAGAGGATGGAGCCCGGATCCCTGACCCCCACCAGATACCCTATGCCAGGGATCCCAAGGAACATTTTTCTAGTGATCATCTCAGAGAACACACTCTATCTAACATTGCTCTACGTGCCTGGTTCTTCCTAACCACTGCTGGTCATTTCTCCGGGGAAACCCCTTCTCTTCATGAACCCCAGTCACTGGAGGCTGTGGCGATGAGTTCAGTCGAGGAAGGGAGAGATGGTGCAGGGGCATCTGTCCTCATACAGAGGTCCTTCAAGGACGTGGCGTTGGCTTGGTTGGTCTCCTTGCAGCTCGGGGAGATGGTGACCATGCCGTCACATGGAAACCTAATCAGAATAAACTTCTGGTGAGTGGAGATGCCTGGGCTACATGGCTGAGACATATCCTTTCAAATCCAGGTTTGGTTACTGTGCCGGTTTGAATGTATTATGTCCCCCAGAAAAAGCCATATTCTTTGATGCGGTCTTGTGGGGCAGACAGAATAGTGGGGATTAAGTTGGAATGTTTGGATTAGGTTGTTTGCATGGCGATGTGCCCCACCCAGATGTGGGAGGTGACTCTGGTGGGATACTCCCATGGAGGTGTGGCCCCACCCATTCGGGGTGGGCCTTGATCAGTGGAGCCATATAAATGAGCTGGCTCAAGGAGAGGAAACGGAGTGCAGCTGTGAGTGACGTTTTGAAGAGGAGCAAGCTTGCTAGAGAGGAGCGTCCTGGGAGAAAGCCATTTTGAAACCAGAACTTTGGAGCAGACACCAGCCACATGCCTTCCCAGCTAACAGAGGTTTTCCGGATGCCATTTGCCATCCTCTAGCGAAGGTACCTGATTACTGATGTGTTACCTTGGACACTTTATGGCCTTAAGACTGTAACTGTGTAGCCAAATAAACCCCCTTTTTATAAAAGCCTATCCATCTCTGGTGTTTTGCATTCTGCAGCATTAGCAAACTAGAACAGTTACCAACTTGCTGCAACATCCTGCAGTCACGTCATCTTTCTGACCTCAGTCTCCTTGGGTGGAAATGGGTGCACTGGACTACTGCTCCTTTCAGCTCTAAAGAGTGGGACCAGGGAGGCAGTAGAGTGGGGGCTTTGGGGTTAGCAGTTCCACTTCCTGCCTGGCTATTTACCAGTCATGGGATGCTGGAAAAGGCCAGGCTGCCCAACCCAAGAATCATGAGCAAATAAGCAATGAGTGTTTTAAGCTCCAACTTTGGGGTGGTTTGACTTGAATTAAGTAATCTGATCCCCCTGAGTTTCAGTTTCCTCTTCTGTAAAATAAGTCTGGCACCCACCCCTGATACCCACCTCTGATGATGGTGACTGACCAGGAGGACGCAAGGTCAGCACCAGCTCTGATCAGAGGAGATGTCTGTCATGGATTACTCCTAGGAGGCAAAGACTGCAGCTGCAAATGATTTCCACAGTGGCTCACCATTGCTGGCTTTTGAGGGAACTTGGACAAGGGAGGAAGAGAAGCAACTGTAGCTAGTGGGCTGATGTGGGTCAGGGCAGGGCAGATGTCAGACCCCAAAGGACTCGTTTCTGCACTCAGTCTTCAGCCCAGAGACAGCGATGGGAGGGTACCAGTGAGCAGTGAGGGGACATCACCCATCAAACCGTGTGAGCTCTCAGTCTGGCTGAACAATGGGCAGCCCCAACTGGGATTCCGTTTTTGCTGGAAACACACCATGAGAAGCCCGGCCGTTCTCTTGGGCACATTCCCCCCAAACTTCCCAGCTTGTCTTCATAGTCTGCTGACAATGCTTCACCCATGGCCATGTCTTCATGGAGCAACATCCCAAGAAGGCAAAAGGCCAGGCAGGAGGTGAGAGGGCAGATCCGTGCAGGTGCGTGCTTGCAGCTGATGCTCAGCGGTTGGAAACTCACCTTTGGAGCTGCACAGTGGCCCCAGTGCTCTCGTCAAGCCTGGGCACCCCAAACCCTCCCCATCTCCCCTTCCTGTGCAGTTCTGTCAGATCCATCCTTTGAGCCAGGCTCTCTGCAGAGAGAGATTTGTCAGGGCAGCTTGGCAATGCCTCTGTCATGTTGAAGAGAAGCTGATTGTGCAAGCCAGAAATACTGGGAGGGAGAGAACAAAAGGAAGGCCAGATACTTCCCCCAGCAAGCTGGTCACCATGGAGAGGGTCAGCCGAGTGGGCGACCCAAAGCAAGAGGCAGAGGGATGCCAGGCCAAAGGAGAGGGCAAAAGAATGATGGAAGCCAGCCCAAACAGAGCTGGTGCCAAGACCAAGAGTGCTGAGCTCTGCATGATAACGTGGGCCGGTCGTTTGGACAGAGTCAGAATCCGCCTCCTAGTCCTAGATGGTTTTGACTCTGGCCAGTGAGTCAGAGGCTGCCCTGCAAGGTGTGCTGGCTTCTGGCTGCAACACGCACCTTCACATGTGCATTCCCACGTGCACACAGGCGAGGATCACCTCCCTGGGGAGTTTCCCCAAAGTACAAGTTCTAGAGTCCCCACCCCTTAAAGGTCTGATCCTGTAAATTTGGGTACCCCTGGGAAACTCTTTTCCAAAGCTCTTCTGCTGAGTCTGATAGACAGCCAGACACACGGACTCTGCTTCTGGACCACAGACAATGGCAAAGCCTGGGCACAAATACTGGGCTGAGGAACCTTGATTGGCAGCTTTATTCGACCCACGCCTTGTTTGTTCAAGCATCGTGGGTTCATCCATTCACCACATTCATCCTGCACAAATCCTGTGCCAGCCTTGGCACTGGGCACTGGTGATACAAGGGTGACCCATGGCTTCTGTTATCAGTGAACTGATGGGGGCCTAGTGGGGCAGACATGCAAACCTGTGGGCACCTGGCAGTGTTACGGATGCCCAGATTGCAGAGGATACTGCTCAGTGTTAGAGATCTCGGATGTGGGGTTACCACTCAGCATCATAGATGCCAGGGATGCAGGGTTGTGGTTCAGCATCATAGATGCCAGGGATGGGGGTTACCACTCAGCATCCTGGATGCCAGCGATGTGGGGGACTACTGCTCAGAGTCATAGATGCCTGGGATGCGGGATGTGCTGCTCAGCATCACAGATGCCTGACTTCATGGGGTACCACTCAGAGTCATAGATACCCAGGAAGCAGGGACTTTGGGGTGGAGTGTCAACAAGGACCCAAGTCCTTTTGAATCAGGAGCCCCTCACAGGGAGCCTCCGTGGTCTGTACCTGCACCAACCCTGGCTGATTTTTGGCTGTAAAGAGACACAAGCTGCGGCCTGACTGCCCGTTGCCCATCTGACGGTTCCTGGGTCACAACCCCAACACGCCACCTCCCCCCCGGCCCACCCCCACCTCCCGGTCAGAGGGGCAGGGCCTGAGGTCTTGAGCCGGCGGCACCGGAGGAGAGGCAGGGTCAGTGCAGGAGAAAACAGCGAAGCTCGCAGGGGGTCCCATGCAGGACAGCAGGCTCAGGGCTGCGTGGTGGAGCTGCTGGGGGGGATTTGCACCCAGGAGCCAGACTGGCAGCCGGTGAATTCTTCCTCGGCCTGGCAGGGGTCGGGGGAGCCGTGGGACATAAGCCAGAGATCCAGGTCTGGAGGGCCGCGTGGCCTCGGGCAGGATGGCTCCCCGCTCGGGACCCGGTGTGCTTCCTTGTAAAGGAAGGCAATTGGATGAAGGTGTTTCCAAGGTCATTGGTGGTTTTAATATCTATTTTTATTTTCTTTTTTTGTTTTTATCTTCTTTTGTTGTTGTATTCTTGGTGTATTTTACTTATTCGTTCTCCTTTAAAAATTGTTGATGGCTTTAAAGTTTTGTAACTTCACCCTTTGCCGAAGGCAGTGACCTTGTCATTGCGAGAGTGACAGTGATGCCTGCCCCAGCGGCAATCTCCATAGGACGCCCGGGCCACTCAGAGCCAACCAGGGGCCTTGGGTCTCAGTGAGGCAAATGAGTGAGCAAGGAGAGATGGTTTCAAGCCCACTGTCAAATAGGGAAGGCCTTGGAGGAGAGGGAGCAATGCGGTAAAAATAAGTGAACTGGCGAAGCATGCCAGGCCTCCCTGATGGGCCGTGCCCAGCTCACCACCTCTCTACCCTGTGCTTCCGCTGTCCTCAGTGGCCCGTGGTGCCCTGATCCCAGAGGGCTGCTTCAGGATTCCGGGCTGGGGTAGACAGCCTGGAGGCCTCCCGGTATCCGGCACTTAGCGATGGGGACTTCAGGTCTCCCATCAAGAAGCAGAGGCCATGCCCTGGCACCATGGGATTGAGAAAGCCTCTGGACCAAAAGGGGAAAGAGAAATAAAACAAAATAAAGGTTTGTTGGCTGAGAAATTTCAAACGGAGTCTAGAGGTCATTCTGGAGGTTATTATTATGCAGTATATAGATATCACTTTGTAGTTTTTAGTGTATTGGAATAACTAGAAGGAAATAATCTGAAACTGTTGAACTGCAACCAGTGGCCCTGATTCTTGGAGATGATTATGTAACTATGTAGCTTACACTGTGTGACCGAGCGAGTGTGAAAACCTTGTGGCTCCCACTCCCTTTACCCAGTGTATGGACAGATGAGTAGAAAAATGGGGATAAAAAGTAAATGAATAGTAGGGAGGGGTGGGGGGATGGGATGTTTTAGTATTCTTTTTTACTTTAATTTTTATTCTTATTCTTTTTTGTGTGTGGTAATGAAAATGTTCAAAAATTGATTTTGGTGATGAATGCACAATGGTGCTGTGAACAGTTGATTGCACACTGTGGATGATTGTACAGTTTTTGAATATATCTCAATAAAATTGAATTAAAGAAAAAAAAGTAGAGGCCCTGAAGCTGGGTTTGTCCTGTGGCTTGCTTTCGTCAATAGAATATGGCAGAAGGGAGGGTGAGTGAGTTTTGTACCCTGCCTCAAGGGGCCTTGCTGCTTCTGTCCTGCCTCTTGGATACCTGCCTTCGTTATGAGAATGAGCCTGGGCCAGCCTGGTGGAGCACGCGAGATGAGTGGCCCGTTCATCCTCTCCACTCTGTCCGACAGCCAGGTGACCTCCAGAAGCAGAGCCACCAGCTGGCAGCAGCTGACTGCAGACACTTGAGGAGCCACGGTGAAAGCACAAGACCCACCAGTCTGAGCCCAGCCTGCACTGCTGATCTGTAATCGTGGGTTTAGGAAATGATCATTGTTCTAAACAAGCAAATTTTGAGGTCATTTGTTACACAGCAATAGATAACTGATGCATGCCTGTTTGCTCATGTGAGTGCCACGGTTCAGCAGACAGCTCCAAGGGCCATAATTTTCAGTGTTGCCCATTGACTTAGGTACATAGAAAATCACGCCTCCCAGCCCCTTGGAGTTTGGGGGGTCTGGGTGAGCATAGCTGACCAATGGATTGTGGCACGGGTCACTTCTGGACTGAGGCTGCAAAGATGCTCTTTGACGCTCCAACTCTTTCTGTCCTTTCTTGGCCACCAGGAAGCCACATGTTTAGATGCAAAAGAACCATTGGGACAGCAGCAGATTTCACACCACTGAAAAATAAGACTTTGTTGGGTCAGGATTCCAGGATTAATATGTTGCCTCCGCATACCCAGTGCTTCCTGGCAAGCAGAGGCACCGTGGGTTCCAAACCTACAGCACCTGAGGACCAAGGAGTGCGCTGGATCCTGAGCGGGACCCATGGAGGGAAACAGGAGGGGCCCAGCCTGGGTGACGGTTATGCTCTTGTCCAGGGAGACACCTGGGGTGCTTGGTGGGGGCTGCCCAACTGGGGCAGTGGCACGGGTTTGCCCCCCTGGCCTCAGGCGCAGGCTGCGCTCACGCTGGACTTCTATGCCCAGCCTGCAGTAATGGGGGTCAGCACACGGCGCGTCCACTTGGGGCACTGAGGCAGGGACCAGGGTAGGGTGAGGGCAGAAAAAGCTTATCTTAGGCCAAGGTCATTAAGTTGTAAGCAACAGACACCAAACTCAACTGAACTTAAGAAGAAATGGAAATTTGCTTGATAATGAAAATGCCCAGGTGGGGCTCAGGCCTGGCTGGATCCAGAGCTTCAAATGCTGGTGCAACCACTGTCTGGGTCTCCGTCTCTCTTCCCTGCTCTCCTCTCCACTGGCCCTCCCAGCCAGTCTCTTCCCTCTTTAGATGGTAAGTTGGCTGGCGCAGTGGGCCTCAGGCCAACTCGGCAACCCTGGAGAAAGACAGCGCCTCATTCCCAGCAAGGCCCCCGTCCAGCCCTTCTCGGCTCAGGTGTGGTCCCTGCTATTTCTTCCCCGGTCAGTGAGCTCAGGAGGGGCCTGGCCAGGGCCCAGACTCGGGGCCAGGAGTGTCTTTCCCATTCAGACCCCCTGGACTGTGAGCGGGGAGGGCTGTGTCCCCAAAGGAAGGTCCAGGTGCAGTTACAGGTGACAGGAGAGCAGGTGCCAGGCAAGGTGCAGGCTGGCTCCTCTCCCAGCCGGCTCCAGCCTCCCCAGGCCTCGCTCCTGCTTACACTGTGGAATTAAATAATATTATATTGATACCTGGGCATCCGACCCTCGTCCAGCCCCTCTAGGGGCTTCCCAGATGCAACCAGTACCACAGGTTATGGCACAAACTATATACATATATACATGTATAAATATGTATATATATGTGTATATGTATGTATATATACATATATGTATATATATTTAATCCAACTTTACTGATATATATTCACATACAGTATAATCATCCATGGTGTACAATCAGTTGTTCACAGTACCATTGTATAATTGTGCTTCATCACCCCAATCAATTTTTGAACATTTTCCTTACTCCAAAAAAAATGAAAATAAGAATAAAAATAAAAGTAAAAAAGAACATCCAAAGCATTCCATTCCATTCAATTCCCCCCTATTTTTCATTAAATTTTTGTGCCCAGTTTTCTATTCATCCATCCACACACTGGATAAAGGGAGTGTGATCCACAAGGCTTTCACCATCACACTGTCACCCCTTGTAAGCTACATTGTTACACAATCATCTTCAAGAGTCAAGGATAACTGGGTTGCAGTTCAACTGTTTCAGGTATTTCCTTCTAGCTATTCCAATACACTAAAACCTAAGAAGGCGATATCTACATAGCACGTAAGAATGCCCTCCGGAGTGACCGCTCAACTCCATTTGAAATCTCTCAGCCACTGAATCTTTGTTTCATTTCTCTTCCCCCTTTGGAACAGAAGGTTTCCTCAATCGTATGACGCCAGGTCCAGGCTCATCCCCGGGAGTCATGTCCTACATTGCCAGGGAGATTTACACCCCGGGAGTCAGGTCCCATTTAGCAGGGAGGGCAACAAAGTATATTTTGAAGTGTAACCTTCACATTTAACCAAGAAAAGCCAGCGGACTTCTGAGTGGCAAGGGGGGGCGGTCTAGTGGGGGCAGAACTCACCAGCTGTTTCGCTCCCTGCCCTCTGTGCTGCTCTCCCCCCACCCCTGCCGGCTCCTGGAAAAGCTCAGCTGGGTGGTTTTCTCGCTCGCCAGGTACGAACACTGTGTATTTTTTCTGCGCAATATTGGTTTTGTTCAGACCAAGAGGCTAAGCTACTCCCAAGTCGGCGTGGCCTCACTTTGCCTTTCTGAGACCGATGGAGCGAGTCAAGGGGGAACAGACCCACAGGTAGAAGTGATGGCCAGGTTTCCACGGCTTGCCTGCTCTTCCCAGCCCGGGAATGGGCCTCCCACTGGTGCCTGGATGACCCACGTCGCTTTAAGATGAAATGTGCTGACTGCGATTTAGTTGCCTTTTTAAACTGGGAATTGGTCCACGGGGGGTTGCCCTGTGCCCCTGTTTAAATGGGCTTCGACACGGATGGCTCTGACACCTTTTTATGGGTGTTTGTCAAGAAGAGCGAGCAGGTGGGGCAGGGGCAGCTGGAAGGTGACCCGGCCAGCAGGGGAGGTGGCCACCTTCTCCCAGGGGACCCGGGGCGGTGATGCGATCAGTAGATTTACTGTCACAGCAGCTTTGGAGACTGCTCAGTTAGGGGGAACTTGGCACATCACCCCGACCTGGAGATCTCTGGGGATGCACTGGGGAAGCATGGGGTGGGGGGAGACTGTGGTGGGCAGCGCTGATTCTTCCGTTTTTGCCCAGCCTGCCTCGGGCTGGGGTCCTCAAGGCGAGGGGTCAGATAGCTCACCCGGGACCCTCCCTTGCTCAGAATCTTTCAGTGGTTTTCCCTGGCTCTCTGGATAGAATCAAAATCCTATAATTCTGTTTCCTTGGCCCATTCCGCTCCCCCTACCCATCCCCATCCCCTCTGCTTCCTCCAGCGCACTCCTACACACTCCCCAGGACCCCACCTGAAGGGTACTCTCTCACCCAGATCTCTCTGCGCCCCAGGCAAGGTCAGGTCCTGTGTTACATGCCTTTTTTTTTATTTAATCATATTTTTATTGTAGAATATAACATACATACATAGAAGTGATAACTTTCCAAGTGCAATTTAACAAGTAGTTACAGAGCAAATTTCAAAGACTATTACAGGTTACAGTTCCACAGTTTCAGTTATTTCCTTATTGTGAACTATAACATATATACAAAAAGGTGTTAACTTTCAAATTTCAAGTTAATAAGTAACTATAGAACAAATTTCAAAGGATGCTGTGGGTTATAGTTCCACCATTTCAATTCTTTCCTTCTAGCTATTCTAATACCCTAGCAACAAAGAAGAAGAAAATTATAGAGATTCAGTGTTCTTAATCCTTTTTTGAATTCTATCTCGTCTGTTCCTACCCCTTCCTCTAGTTCAATCACTTTACCAATCTTCAGGGATGTCGAGGCAGTGACCACCCCAACTTGTTCATGCTGAGAAGGGGTGTCGACATTATGGGAAAAGGGGACACATCTGGTTGATGTTCCATGTCATATGCTCTTAAACTGCCCTCCCCTCTGGAGCCTGTTGTACGATGGCATCCGGACAACTACTTTGGAAATCTGTCTGTCTGACTTCTAAACTCAGGGAGGAAAAAACCACAATATCATTCATTCATTCATTTGTTCGTTCAACTAATAGGGACTGAGATCCAGCTATGGAGCACGCAGGGTGCTGGGGCTGCAGGCAGAGCCCCTCATCTCACAGGGCTGGGGGTGTAGTGGGTGGAAGACGGAAGCAGAGCTGTCAGGAAGCAGCTAAGTCAGCCCTTCCCAGTAGCGAGAGGACTGGAAGCCAGGGGTGCTGCCTGGCAGGGGTCAGGTGGCCAGGGGAGGGGAAGGCTCCCTGTCGGCTTTAGTTTTGGACCTTGGCACCCAGCACGGTGCCTGGCACACAGTGGTACCAGGGCTTGTCTGTGAAATGAATACCTAGGAGAAGGGTGGCAGGTGTTCGGCTGCAGTGGCTTTGTTGGCACACATGCCACCTCCAGGCCGGGCATCCCCTGTGAACCCAGGCTGACCCCGAGCCTCCCTGGTCGTCTGTGCCGGCTCGAATGCTCCCAGCATGCCCACCTGTCTCCTCACGGTGGCTGCGTTTCACGGCTTCAAATGATGCTGAGCTCTTGCACCCATTTGAACTGCTGTGGAACTTCATTCTCTGGGGGATCCCATGGATTCAATGCAGATTGGCCATGCCTGCAAGTGTGAATGTTGGGACAATTGGAGCACAACAATTTCTTCTGCCTTTTAGCTGCAGGGTGGACAAAATGGCCTGCAAGGATAATAGGAGCTAGTGGTCCTAGCTCTGCAGAAAATTCCAGAAGAAAGCTGTTCTCACAGGGCCCATGTCAATCGCGGTCACCCGCTTGCACAATAATGTATGATTTTGGAGGCATGTGTACCCCACATGGTACCATCAGCTTTTCGAGAGGGGCTGCATGTCATTTATCTTTGCATGACCAGCTTTAAGCCCTGGGCATTGAGCACAGCCTGTCTGGTGCATTTGGCAAACGAAGAGAGAAAGAATTCTGGAAGCTGTAGTTTAGTTTATGGAACTGCAAAGCAAACCACTGCATGTGAGAGTGCTCTCACTCACTCACACAAACACATGTTCTCCTACTAGGAGACAGCGGCCCAGTTTTCCAACTTGCAGTGAAGGAAACATGGTGCCAGGGAGTGTTCTGGCTTCTGCTTCAGGGGCCTCACTGGGTCTTCGTTGCCCTCCTTGGAGCCTCCTGCCAGAAACTTCCATCCTAGAGGAAGAGAGCAGCGTCTTGGGAGTCTGAGACCTGTATTCCAGTCCAGGCTCTGCCCTGCCCCAGCCACGTGACCCTGGGCACAGCATTCCCCAGTGGCGCAGGAAGGGTGGTCCCTACTGCAGCACTGCAGCCCCTCAGCTGAGCCCCCAAGCTGGGCGGCTTCCTGAGTCTTGGCCATGTTGAGTGGTTCTCTTGGCATCGCTTATCTGCTGGTCTAGCTTCAGGAGTGGGACTTGGAGAAGGTTCCAGTGGCCATAGCTAAATGGTCTCCTTTGAGTTATTCTTCTGGGTTATCTCTTTCCATATCCTGCTTTTCCACTGTGTCAGGCTCACGAGAAAAATCAGAGAAGGCAACACATTGGAACCAAGGACATTTTGCTAACGGTATTTCTTCACATCTCAGGACACATCTGTTCTTATGAAAAGGGAAATGAAGGGTGATGGTCAAATGAGATCATGGGTATAGATGAGTGGTCCTCAACTGGGGGCAGTTTGCCCACCAGGGAACATCTATAAATGTCTGGAGACAGTTTTGGTTCCGACAACTGTGGGGGGTGGGTACTAGCATTCAGGGGTGCTGCTAAATAAATTACAGTGCCCAGGACAGCCCCCCAAAGAGGATTATCCAGCCCTGAATGTCAGTACTGCTGGGGCTGAGATGTCGTGGTGCAGAGGGTGTGGGAAGCCACATAGCAAGTGTTCAGTACCTTGGGGTGTTGTCGTGGCTATTACTATCTGGAAAGAGTAATTCAGATGGAGTCAGAGGAGGCTTCCAACCTAGTCTTGCCTCCATCATGACCCGCTGTCTAACCTTGCACAGATCCCAATCATCTTATAAGTTAGAACAGCAGCGATTTGTGCCTCACATCTGTGTTAGGAGGGTCAACTGAGATGATTGAAGTAATGGAAAGCCTTGCAAATGCTTTATAAATACCAGGTAGTAGGTATAAACCCCTCCTGCCAGTGGAGAGCAAAACTCTGTATGTAATAGCCTTCCAGTTTGAGTTTGATCTTTCCTCATCAAAGAGATTCTTAGCAGAAATATTGCTTTGTATGCACATTTCCAACTGAGTCCACACATGTGGCTTGAAAGTTGTACACATGACACTTGATTAACGAGAGGGCTGTAGTAATCAGGATTTGTCTAGTGCTTCCTCTCAGCGACATCAGTAGCCCCGATGTTGTTTCTTACCGAAGGTCCGTCATCTGCACGTGAGCTATGTCCCAACTCTTTTCACTTTGAAAAGTTTCCTTCATTCCATCAGAGGCTTCTTGTTTCTTGGGAGCAGTCACCTCTAAGATGCTTTGTTGTTTTTGAGATTTTGGGTGTGTTTCCAGTGAACTCGGATTCAAAGAGGAGGAACCCTGAGGACTGGAGGAGATTGTGATCACGGTGGTGGGGATGGGGGAGGCGGCAGCCAGCGGCGTGGGGAGTGTGGGGGCCAGAAGGCTGACCGGACGGAGATCACCAGTGACCACGGCCCCAAGGCTCAGCGCTCAGCCCCGGTGCAGGGCAGGGAGGGGGATGGTCCAGTGGAGCCCAGGATGGAGTTTGCAGGGAGGGGTGATGGATGCAGGAGGGAGATAAGTTTTGGTGTGAAAGAAACTGATGTTCCTTGGAATCAAGGCTGGGTTGAGTTGAGAATGAAGACAGAGTGCCAACTGGGAGGCAATAGAGGGACCAGGTCCAAAAGTCTCAGTAAGTGTGAAGAGTTTGAAGAGTAATGAGAATTGGGGAGGAAGCAAAAGGAAAGGAAGGAGGTTGTGGCCGGGAGGCTCCATCCAACTCTAAGTCTTGGATGGGGGCAACCAAGGAGGGTGGGGTCTCTGTTGGGTGACTGAGGTGGGGTGGGGTCCCTGTGGAATGTCCAAGGTAAGATAAGGCCCCTGGGTGGTCACTGAGGTGGGGAGGGGTCCTTGTGGGGTAATGGAAGTAGGTAGGGACCCTGGAAGGTGTCTGAGGTGGGGGTGGGGGTTCCCTGGGGGTTGACTGAGGTAGGGTGGAGATCCTGGATGGTAATCAAGGTGTAGTGGGGTCCCCAGAGAGTGTCCCAGGTGGGACTGTGGATGTTGCCCACACAGTGCTCCTCAGCTTCCAGGAATCTCAGGGAGTGGGACCCTGGTAGATGTGGGGCCTTGCAGCCTGAGGAGGGGGCTCTTCTTAGGAGGAGCCGACCACTCCCTGGGGGGAGTGCGGAGCATGCCAGCTGCAGGGGTCGGCACTGCTGGGCTGGGCAGATGACAGAGCTCTCCACAGCCCAAGCACACCTGGTACCTGTCATTGCAGAGCCCCCAGAACGACACCTGGTGATGTGCCGGGGCCATGCCTAGTCCTGGTGATAGCGCACACTGTGGGGCTAGGAGCATCACTGTTAGGAACGTGCATCAGCTTGGTGACGACCATCCTCGCTGCAAACACAGGACATCCTGCTGCGGCCACCTCCTCCCAGACCTTTCCCCAGGCAGATGCGTGCTCGCATGCTAGGAAGCGGCACTCTGCCCTGGCTGGTGTGCCAAGGGCAGCTTCTCGAGGGGTGAAGGAGCCCGGGCTGGGCACCAGGATGCCTACCGGCTGATGCTCAGCACGGTGGTCAGAAGCACGTGCTCCATCAGAGAAGGGACAGACGCCACCACTCCTAAGCGTCTTCGGCCCCAGGCTGCCTTCTCTCTCTCCAAGTCCATCGGGAAAATGGCCACAATCCCCAGCCTCGTGCTCACGGACTCACGTCAGGGTGGAGGAGGCAGGGGCTTCGGGAGGACCATGTAGAGCAGAGAAGTGAGGTGAGGCTTAGGAATTGGCGATCGGAGGGTTGGACGCATCCTCGACTCTCCTGGATGAAGTGCTGGGGGCAGAACCAGATCCTTGCATGGATTCTCACGGCCTTGGATCCTACTCTTTGGGATTCCTCTGTGCCCAGTGAGGCTGGCCCGGGAGACAGACCTGTGGAAGTGGCAGCACAGTGGCGTGGAGCTGCACCCCCACTGGATGGCCAGCTTCTTAGAGCAGTGACTGGGACCCTGGCACAGAGAAGACCCAGTCTGTGGACTGAACCCTGCCAGGGGCCCCTTCCTCCCTCCAGTGTTTCCGAGCTCTCCAGAAGACTCCATCATCGTGCTTAAGCCCCCTTTTCATTCAGCTTTCTTTTCTCAGGTCTTGACTTCTTTATTTGGGGAGGGGCGTATTTTGGCCCCGGGGGTGGCCCCTGCCCACTGGAGAATAAGTGGGGCCAGAGAGCCCTTGCAGGGTGCAGACAGCCATCCTCTTTGTGTCTTTCCTGCAGCAACCAGGGCCGTTGTCTGATTCTGTATGTTTGGGCTCTTTCTGCAGCTCTGACAGAGAGGGGACCTGGTGCTCCTTCCTCGGGATGTTTTGGCTTGGAAGCCACCCAAATGACACCCCAGAAAGAGATGTATCCTCCAGGCTTCCAGGGCCCAGCAGGATGGATGAGGGTCCAGTCAGCATCGTTTCTCTCTGACAGATTTTGCAAGTGGCCTTGGGGGGCGACTGAGGCCTTGGGAGCCAGCAGAAGGCTGGGGACAGGTGCCAGGTGAAGAGGTTGCTGGGGGTCCCCCCAGGCTCCCATCTGGACTTGAGTGGGCAGCTGGCATTTCCCTCAGTAATTCTGATTTGTTTTTATTTTGGTGTCTCCATGGACACCTGATAAATGTGAGCCCAGACACCCTGCAGGTGCCCAAGCAAGGATCTGGGCTCCTCCGTTCTGACCTGCAGGAAGGTATTGGTTGTTTTTGTTACTTTATGCACTGTCTGGATCTCTTTCTGCTCAGAAAACGATGGGTTGGCAAATGGAAGCTCCACAGTCCTTTGTGGTCCCTTAGAGCAGCTGGCGCTGTCTGGAGAGATGGTCATTTATTTCTTTTCATGCATTCTGATTTAACAAATATTTACAGGTGCCTATCATGTACCCAGGACTTGTGATGGTGACGTTCATGTGTCCACTCACCTAGGAGATAGTTTCTAGCTGTCTGGTGAGGTGAGCACTGGCCTTGTGGTTCCTGTGAGGGTATTTCGTGGATTTAAATCAGAGTCAGTTGATTGCATCCACGGCTGATGACATCAACAGTGAATGAAGGAGATGCTGTCAGCCATGAGAGAAGACATCCAACCAGCTGGAGGCCTAAAAGGGAGAACGAGGATTTCAGTAGTCAGGAAGGAGAATTTCCATCTCTACTCCGGCCAGCCAGCTTCTCCCAGGGAAATCATCGGAGCCTGCATCTGAGTTCCCAACTTGCAGTCTGTGCACGGAATTTGGACTTACCTCCCCCGTGACACAAGCCAGTTCCTGTAATGTTCACTGTCTGTTTCGTCTCCCTGGAGAACCTGACTTACGCAGTCCTACTCCAGATTCAGGGGATAAATAAGTCTGTGCTCTGTGTAGCTTCTACTTTAGGGTGGGGATGTAGAAAATGAACACAGACAGATAAGTCAACAACAAATGTATCACTGAGGACAGATATTTTGAAGAAAATAAAGCAGGGTCCCGTGATGGGGAGGCCAGAGACGCTTCTCTGCGGAGGGCAGGGTTTGGGTGGGAACTGAATGTTGAGAAAGAAACATCCAGGTGAAGATGGGGGTGGGGAGCATTCTGGGGGGTGGGGGGCAGGTGGTGCAAAGACCCCTGGTGGGGCTGTGCCGGAGGAGCCCCAGGGAGCCTGGAGTGCCTGCAGGGCAGCGAGTGAGGGCCCTGGGGCTCAGCTGAGGAGCTTCGGGGTTCAGATAATGGGAAGCCGTGGACAAGTTCAGGCTGAGTGATGGGATGAGCTGACTTACCAATTTCAAAAGCCCCTCGGGCTGCTGAGGAGGAGGCTCTCCACGGACAAACATGGGGGCCCCCTCCTCCCACCTCTTGCTTCTCCACTGTCCGGACAGGGCAGCCAGCATCTCTCTCCTGATTGCGGGCCGCAGCCTCCCATCTGGTCTCGTCACTCTTCTCCAGAGGGGTCTGTCAACAGAGCAGCCAGGTAACGCCACTCCTCTTCTCAATGCCCCCCCCCCCCCAGTGGCTCCCATCTCGTTCAGAGAAAAGCCAAAGTCCCCAGGGGGGCCTGCGAGGGCTGACATGGTCTCCCCCGCCCCCCTCTCCACTGTCCCCTCATTCTGGCCTCCACCCTCTGCTGGGTACGACCCTCTTCCTTGGGGTCTTTGGCCAACTTCCCACCCCCTGCCAAGCTCTCCTCACTGCCCTTTTCCACTGTGCCTCCTTCACGTCTGTTACCACCACAGCACTGCGGGTGATCTCACTGGGATGGGGTCAGCGCCTGAGGATGGTGGACCCTGCTTTGCTCACTGCTCCCCACCCCAGGGAGTAGCAGGGCCCAGCACGCCGCTGGGCTCAGGATCCTTGGATGGGTTGAATGGACGGGTGGGGCTATGCTCAGAGGTGAGGGGAGAGTCCACGAGGGACAGGGACTTGGTCGGGGCAGGAGCTGGTGGCGTGGAGAGAAGTCGATGGATCAGATGGCTTTGGAGATCCAGCCCACAGGACTTGCCAGACTATTGGATATGGTGAGTGAAGGGCAGAGGACACTTATCCGGCATGACTTGAGCCACTGGTTCACAGTGAGTGGACAACGGAAGACGGGAAGGAGCCCACTGGGCAGGTGGGACTCGAAGGATCTCCTTCGGCCTGATCAGAATTGAAACATCACAATAGGAACTCGGTTGGTTGTGGAAGGAGGTGGTTGAGTGTAATTCTGAGGTTCTGGAGAGGCGTTATCTGCAGAGACAGTGGGGGGAGTTAGTGGCCTAGATGTGCTGTTCTAGATCAAGGGGAGAAAGTGTGGTCAGGCCAAGAAGACTGGTCAAGATGGGCCCTTGGGCATGATGACACTTGGGCCAAGTAGGCACAAGAGGAAGGAGATTGATGGGTCCGGGTACTCGCCTGTTAGATGTGACCTTCCCCGCTGTCCTGGAGTCTGTCTCATTCAAGTCAACCACCCCCAGGGCCATCTTGCAATGGCGGAGATCCGCTCCACCTTGCTGAGGACAGGAAGGTGGACTATGCTGTCCACACCACATTGGGCTGAGGAGCCAGAGATACACGCAGGGTACTTAGAGCATCCTTCCCTTGTTCCCAGTCCTCACTGCCTGCACCTCCATGGAGGGGCTTCTGGAAGGAGCCTCCTGATGACTGTATTGACAACAAACAAAGCCCGGAGGACAAGTGTGTGTCCTGTGGTTCCAGACCCTTCTTTGCCCCTGGCCCTCACTGGAGTCTTTGTTCAAGCCTGTCCATCCACTCCTATCTTCAGTTCCCATCCTTGTGTCCAGCCACGGCCAAGGCGGGGAGGGCTCCCTGAAGGGAAGGCCAGGAGAGCCTCCAGCCCGTTTCCTAGGGAACTTGAAATCAGCTTCCTCCCTCTCTTTCAATTTTCTTCTTGGGGACTGGTATTTTCACTGTGATTCTGTACCAGTCCTTCTGGCCTAATTCCAATTTACTTTCTGGATTTTCTTATTTCCTCTCGACTCTGACTCTGATACATGAGGCTGTTTTATCACTGGTTGATTTTAATCTTCGTGCAGAGAATTTTTTGTTAATTTCCCATTTTCTGTGCTTCTTTTGAGTCTCAGCCAACAGGCACACAACACCTGTGAGACTTGCCTGGACTCCATGGGCCGCTTGCTGAATTATTCAGGATGCTCCCTTATGATTCCCTTTGTGGGGTCCATGTGTCTTGTCACCAATGATGTGACTTACATGGCAGGCTGATAGCCTACTGTGTGCAAGTACTGTATGACTTTGATGGGGAAACAAAGGAAATGTGGCTTTGCCTCAGGAGCAGCTCATTGTCAGTGGAGCCAGACAGCAAACTTGGGATATTAGAACATACATGAGAGCAATAGGCGATGACCACCAGTCCACGGAATGTGGTGAGGGAAGATTCCTGGCCAGAGCAGGAGCAGCAGCAGCAGCAAGCTCATGGAGATGAATTTTGAGATTGGTTCATTCATTGAGACAACAAATATGTGTCAGCCATTGTTTTCTGGGTTGAGACTATAGCAAGGAAGGCACTTATCCATCCATGTCTCCCTCCCTCCAATCATCTGTTAATTCCATCATCCACCCACCTACCCAGCCATTGACCCAACCATCCCTCCATCGACCACCCTTCCATCCATCCACCATCCATCCACCCACCCACATACCCATCCATCCATCACCCATCCATCCATCACCCATCCATCCAGCCACCCATCCACCCACCCATCCATCCAACCATCCATCCATCCATCCATCCGTCCATCCATCCATCCATCCATCCATTCATGAGGCTATATGCTAGGTAATCTTTCAGGTACAGTTAATATAGGATTGCATAAAGGAGGCTCTACCCTCATGGAGCTTTCACCTTGGTGGACAAGACAGATGAGGCAAGCTTACAAGACAGAGGATGGAGTTCAAAGGACACAAGATCCCTCCCCCCAAATAGCCAAAATAATTTTAAACATTATGGTGGAAAATAAAACAGAGTGATGGCATAGAGGGTGTGCCGGTTTGAATGTATTGTATCCCCCAAATGCCATTATCTTTGTAGTCTTGTGTGGGGCAGAAGTTTCGGTGCTGGTTAGATTTGCTTGGAATGTGCCCCACTCAGCTGTGGGTGATAATTCTGATGAGATGTTCCCATGGAGGCGTGGCCCTGCCCATTTGGGGTGGGCCTTGATCAGTGGAGCCATATAAATGAGCTGACTCAGAGAGAGGGAACAGTGCAGCTGGGAGTGATGTTTTGAAGAGGAGCAAGCTTGCTAGAGAGGAACGTTGTGGGAGAAAGCCGTTTTGAGGCCGGAGCTTTGGAGCAGATGCCAGCTGCCTTCCTAGCTAGCAGAGGTTTTCCGGACGCCATTGGCCATCCTCCTGTGAAGGTACCCGATTGCTGGTGTGTTACCTTGGACGCTTTGTGGCCTTAAGACTGTAACTGTGTAGCCAAATAAACCCCCGTTTTATAAAAGCCTATCCATCTCTGGTGTTTTGCATTCTGCAGCATTAGCAAACTAGGACAAGGGGGCTGAGGGGGAGTAATAGACTCTCCCTCCAATAATAGGGCCACCCAGACCCTGGGCTGAAAGGTCACTCCGTCCACCACTGTACCCAGGGATGGTGCCTAGGATGGGACCAGCCACCACTGTGACCCACAGGCAGCCGGACTAACCAGCTGGCATTCTCAGTCTCCAGGATACACACTGAATACTGATGCTGGGCAGCCATCAGCTGGGCTGAGGGATGGGGCTGAGCAAGGCCCCATTTTCCCTTCTTGGCTGCACAAATCAGTAAAGGATTAGACCTGGCTCCAGTCATTGCCATTGATTGATTTGGGAATTTCAAAGGATGTTAATTTTAAGATGGCAGCATTTGGGGACATTTCATTATCTCCCATTAGGATACTGAGAACACCAAGTATTTTAATCTGGGGGACTGAATTATTTAGGATCTGGCATTGACGTGCCTAATGAAATATGCTTCCTCCTTCTTTAGGGGATTCCATATCTGGCTATGAAAGCTATTCATCAACAGGGAGAGACCATGCTCTTCTATTAGGGCCATCAAAGTGTTCTATTACTGATGATCTATGAAGGGAAAAACACTGATCAGTCTCTACCAGGCACACCAGAACATTTGGAATATCGTTAATTTTAATGATCTGCTCCAAAATCACAGAGCTATTGAAATAAAACTTCAAATTTGAAGGGAAAGAAAGGAAATGCATTCTAAATTATTGCCAATGAATAGAAAATATTTAAATCATGCCAAATTGACCTTAAAGTTTTACTTAATACATTCATTGGATTATTTTATTTTACTTCGTATCATCTCTAGCTTGGCCAGGCCTCCTTCCTGCTTGCTGGAGAGGCATGGCATCCTCGGGACGGGTCTCCATTTACCTCACCTCACGTTCACACACCGCAGCCTCTCGCTTCTCGGTTTCCTGGTGCTGCTGTAACAAAGTACCACAAACGGGGCACAATAGAAAGGTGCTGTCTCCCAGGGCTGGAGAGCAGAAGTCCAAAATTAAGGTGTGGGCAGGGCCAGGTTCCCTCTCAAACCTGCAGGGAAGGGTCCTTCCTGGTCTCTTCTGAGCTCCTGGAGGCTCCCAGCCATCCTTGGGGCTCCTGGGCTTGGGGCTGCTTCACTCCAATCTCTGCCTCCATCGTCACATGAGCTTCTCCTCTCTGACTGTGTCCAAAGCTCCCACATAAATACACCAGTCAAATCAGATTAAGGACCCACCCAACTCCAGATAACCTCATTTTAACTTAACTAATTCCACCTGCAACAACCCTTGTTCCAAAAAGCTCTCATTCATAGGTACTGGGTTAGGACTTCCAGGCATCTTTTGGAGACACACCTAGAAGGTAAGCAAAGCCTTGGAACCAGCAGGAGGGGTGCTCATGGGCCTTGAAAGGCCAACTCATTGAATGGGCTCTTTCTAATCGGAGCAGAGGGGGTTATGAAGCCCCTCGTTGGTTGGGGATTTGCCTTCCACCTAGAGACGGCCTTTGGATGCTGTCAGCTCAGGGGCAGAGGGCGAACTGCTTCTCTTTCCCAGAGGCCAAGTCCCTCTTCCAGGTGGAGGGTTTGTAAACTGGAGGGCCTCTACCCTTTGAACCAGTTTCACAGCCAGCCAGCCTGCCTCTGCTGGTCTGTAGAGAGCAAGGGGGAAGAGCTGGAACATGGAATCTGACAGACACCTGTCACTGACCAGCTCTGTGACCTGGGCAGGTGGGTCTGCCTCCCTGAGCCTTGGTTTCTGCTCCTTCTCACCCTTAGGACCAAGCTGAAATGTCAGCTCCTGAGAGACAGTGTCTAGCACCACCCCACATGCACTGGGGTGTTCTCCTCCCAGGTTTCCTCTCCTTTACCACCCTCTACCTCTCTATCATGACACTTCTGAGCATCTGAAATCATGGGTATTTATTTTTCCTCCTTCTCCCTCGATTGCAAGCTCCAATGAGTACAAGAACTCAGTGTTTCTTCCTAATGACTGGGTACCCAGGGTCTCTTATAGGGCTGGGTACACAGTAGGTGCTCGGTGAAGATCATCTGGACAAATGGAGGTGCATGAATGGATCCACACACCCTCCCCTGCTTGTGCTGTAGAGGAATTGATTAAACAGATAGGTGGGGAGCGGCCCCTGCTCCCGTGTGGGAACGTGGACGGCATCTCTGGAAGGTGGGAGCTAATGTCCGGGCCTTTCCAGAAATTTGGACCAAGAAGAGTGCTTCCAGTTGGTTTTACACCACAATGCCATAATAACAATAGTACACAGCAATAGTAATGGCCGGTATTTATACAGCACCGTGTTCTTTTCACTTACATTTGTACTCGACTCTTCTCTGGTCACCATGACAACGTAGGAAGACGATCCTGAGAATTCCCTCTTCATGAGAAGAGTAATGGGGACATAGAGGAGTTAAGGGACTTAACTAAAGCCACAGCACGTGTCGACAGGGCAATAAGTCCTGAGTCTCTGCTCTCTTAACAGCTCACCCAGCCCCTTGCCACCCTTAGCCCACAGCTGCTGCTGCTATTTGAATTATCTGTACACCTAAAACAGGCTACTGGTAATTTTTAAAATCCATTGTTTTTGTTTGCAGCTTTATGTGGGAATTTCTCAATTCCCTGGGCCCATGCACACCCATGCACAGGTGTGTGTGCACACACACATGCTCACGCACGGTGCACTGTCTCTCTGCCTGGTCCTTTATGAGGGGGTCCTGTGCACGTGGCCTAAGACCTCCAGTGGGGGTGCAGAAGCCCCTTGGATTCCAGAACCACGAGGACAGCTCTGCTCTTGCCATGGGGCTTGAGGTGAGCAGACCCCGTGTGTGGGACAGACGCAGGCCCTACTTGCTGTTGGTATTCGCTCTGCGCCTCGGGGACCTTTCTGTGGGTGGGAATGGACATGGGAGGGGCCTGGCAGCCCCTGGACTGTGCAGCAGCTGGAAACTGGTCAGTGTAAGGTATTTCAAGGGGGATTTAGGAAGCGTGAACCTGCCACCATTAGGTCAGGCCTGAGTCAACCTGTTGGTAAGTGTGAGACCCCTCGGAGATAACACTCCCAGGCAGGCCCTTTCTTAATCAGCCAGCCTCCCATGGATCCATTAGCTGACCACAAATTCATGGCTGAGATCAGCTGAGATCAACCAAGCCCTGTCCAGATCAGCAGGACTTCCCAGCTGACCTAGAGACCTGTGAGCTAAATGAATGCTGTTTTAAGCTGGTGAGTTTGGGGATGGTTTGTCACGCAGCATGGCTAACTGGTACATAACCACTGGCTGAATGCATTCCACCAGCTTAAAGCTCAATCCTGGCCTCGGTGGGGAACACATAGCTCCTGGTGTCAGGTGGATTTTAGTTAATTTCTGGACTCAAATGTGTATATATTTAAGCCTAATATCAGGTGAGACTCTGTAAGCACAACATTTGATCTTGACAAGCCCTGGGAGAAGTAGGAAGAGAAAGTCAAATTCTAGGGAAGAGAATTGGGAAGACTTTTGAGGAAATGGCAGAGAGGGTAGGATTATCCCACGTGTGGCTGCATCGGCGAGTGACTGGACGCATTCCTGCATGAGGAGAAAGCAGATGCCAGGAAGCTCTGCCACCACTGTGTGGGCAGGTCCTGGGGAAGCCAAGTCTTTCCCACATGCAGGAACCAGCCACCTGCCTCACCTTATCCCAGCAAAGGGACCCGCCCTCCTCAGGGAGTCAAGGACGTGAACACAAAACCCTTTCCAAGTCCCCTTCTACCATCCCTTGAATAAAAAATGAAATATTCTTTTGAGAGATGTTGGCCATTATTTAATGTAGTTGTGACAAGATGAAACAGCCAACTAGATGTAAAAGGATGCTGTGAAGAGTGGTTAATTAAAACTGGGTGCATATCACATTTGATAATTGACATGAAGAGCTATTCGCACTCAGAAAATCAGTAATTTTCAATTAACATGAAATAAGAAATGGCTTGATGTCAATTAGTGTTACCTAATTACGACTGTAGGGAATGTGTCAGACAGAGCTGGGGGCATGTTTGGAGCCACCTCCTGCTCAGTGTGATGCCATCAGGAGGACATGACAAAGGCTTCACCAGCAGGCAGCAGGCAGACAGCACGTGCAACTACGGGTTTCAGGAGTGGGGCGGTCAGCTCTTTAGTTCACTGCTTACCTGTCTCGGGCCAAAGTGGCTTCATGATGTGTAAGGAAGTTTCTCTTGACTGAGGCCCACTGAGCGACAGTGCAGGACAGCAACTGGGAGTGTGAAGGGGTGGGGGAGAGGCCACAGCGTTTTCTGGAAGTGTTCACGTGGCACGGACAGGTCTCAGGGCAGCACCAGGGCCGAGGCTTGGTGGGGTGGTGCAAGGACCCTGGAGGGAGAACTCGTTTATCCATTTCTCCTTTCCTTCGTGCAGAGAATGTCTGCTGAGGGTGCTGCCCAGGGAGCTGTGACTACAGAGGCGAGTAAAACTCCCATCGAGAGAGGAACGCAGGGCCTGCCCTCAGGAAGCTCCCAGCCCTTCTGCTCCCCAAATCCTTCTCCAGGATGCTCAGTGGAAGGATTGTCAGACGTGAAACTCTCTTTTCCTCTCCCTTGGCCGTCTCTTTCTTCCTTCCCTACCTCCACCTACCACCTCTTCCTCCTCCTTCCTCCCTCCCTTCCTTTTTCGTTTTATTCTTTTCTTTCATGGTGCATGTGGGTGCCATGCACGTGTGTGCATGTATGTGTGTGCACAGGTGGGAACTCAAGCGTGTGCCTATGTGTGCACCTGTGTGGGTTATGCTAATGAGATGACACGGTGGGGCGGCCACAGCAGAAGACCACCCATGTGATTATGGGGTGGGGCTTTGAACCCCATCATATCAGCCCGAGGGAGGGGACTGGAGACTGAGCTCAACCATGTGGCATTGGTTTCCCCAACCCACCTGCCTAATGAGACCCCAACAAAAACTCCAGACTGGAAAACTTGAGGCTTCCCCGTTGGTCACCCCCATCGATGTTCCAGGAGGGAGAGACGTCCCGACCCCACGGGGAGAGGAAATGGGGGCTTCATGTTTGGGGACCCTCCCAGGCTTCCCCTATGTGCCTCTTCTTATTCATATCCATTTCACTATAATAAAACTAATTTTAAGAATAATGCTTTTCTGAATCATTGTAATGAGTTTTCAAACTTAGGAGGTGGGGTAACCCCCGATTTTGTAGCCGGTTGTCAGATGTGAGGGTGACCCCAAGAACCTTTGAACTTGCTCCTCTGTCTGAAGCGAGGGCTTTCCTGTGGGGTCTGGCCTGGCCCCGGGCAGGTAGAGTCAGAATCGCAGTGCAGGTGCATCCTGAGGGGTTCACAGCAGGAGACCCCAGAGACTGTGAGGAGCCGGGCACCCCACCCCCACCATTCTGGCCTCTGCAGGGGATGGTGTCCCTGCTAAGGACACGCAGAGTCACCATCAGGAGCCTTTTTGGTTTCTCAAGGCTTGTTCCCCACGAGCAGTGAAAGAGAAATGGCAGAGGTGATACGTCTCTCAGGTTCTTTGTCCCTGAGCTAAATAAAGCCCAGAGCCACGGGCTTCACAGAAGCACCCAGAGGATGCCTCTGCAGCCAGCTGTCTGTCTGTCTGCCTTGAATGAGGAGGCCTTGAAACCTTGCAAGCAGCCAACCCCTCCCACCCCCAGTGCAAGCCAGAGCCAACAAAGGCAGCTGCCCCTGCGAGGTGGTGTCCAAGCCTCCCCTTCCAGCAGCTGCAGGTGCCTGAGCCAGGAGAAGCAAATAAGATTTCTTCTGTTCATCACAAAATTGGTCCCGCCAGGAGGATGAATGGCCCTGGGGGCTGGGTGAGCTGAGCCAGCCCCATATGGCCACAGACTGATTGCTGCAGATCCTGGACGTGGGCAGGCAAGTGGTGCAGGGGTGAGCCCAGGAGACACTTCTGCAGGTGGGCGAGAGGACCACAGGTCAGGTCTGCAAACCCCAAGTTCTCTGGGGCAGTGCCATTTTCTGACACTGTATCCTCTTATCAGCCCCCTACCCCCGCCCCAATGTATTAGCAGAGAGTCACATGGGGGTCCGAGACCAAATTTCTGGAGTGAGCAATGCTCTTGGGAAGCAGTGTCAACATGTTTTGTCAAGTCTTGTTTGTGGAAAGTACAGCCCAGGCTTGGCGGAGGTTTTGAATTCTGAAATCCGGGGTCCTGCATTGATTTCAGACCATTGCCTTTTCCCGGATGCTTAGCGATGTCCAGGTGGCCTCTCCCCCCGGGGCTGGCAGAGCCCTGAGGGGAAGCACCTTCAGCACAGCCTCGGACGTTCCTTAATGTCACCAGGGATGAGGGGCCTGGAGGGGCCGAGTGGGCCCAGTGCTCCCCGGGTCGGAGGAGCAGGGGCACAGGATGCCACCAGGAGCTGGGGGCGCGGGGGACAGTTCTAACCCTAACGTCACCCCAACGAGGGGCTGAGTGTTGCAGAGGGTCCGAACCTTGGGCAGGAGAGCTGAGGCCCTCAGGCTGGGTCCCTGGGTCAGGGGTCTGACCGGGCAGCTGCCGAGGGACTGCAGCTCTGGACCGTGGGCCCACGGCAGCCCCTACCCCAGGCAGGTGTGCGCACCTGCCGCACCTCCCCAAACTGGCCGTCACAGCGTCCTCACGGCCGATACAGCACCCAGGGCTGCTGCAGAGGAGACCCAGTGTTCCCCCTATGTTTGGAGCCACCAAACCTCAGAGGCATCCCGACTGGAGCACTCCCTGAGGGAGCGCCCAGCTCCGGCGGCGCCAGCTTCCTTCCCGCGCTGGGTCCCTAGCTCCCAGACAACTGCCCTGACACACTCAGAACCCCGGGACGCCTGACCCTGCGCCAGCCCCGGAGCAAGCTGTGTGTGTCCCGTGGCTCCGGCTTGCCAGGCAGAGTGCCTGAAATCAGGGCTGCTCACATCCAGGGGCACTTTTTTTTGAGAAATACTGACATTTCCTAAAATAGTGGTCTCTATTCAATCGGCAGTAGGTTTGGGAGCTGTTAGACATGATTATGGCTCAGGGGCTGGCAGTTGGGGACAGAGCTATTTGTGAACATGTCAGTGTGCTTGGAGGGGTTCAGGGGGGTCTCCACCCACATTTTGGTGCCTGGCTCGCTGGGTCGGGCAGGGGACAGTGTGGACTTACCCTCCTGCTGCTTGGGCGTGCCAACACGTCTGCTTCCCACCGGCCTGGGGGCTCGGGTCTGCGCACAGCACCCCTCCCTGCCTGTGGTTTACTTTAATTTCCTTCTCTTTGAAAAGAAGTGCTCTTCCTTCATTTATCTACCTTTCTGGCCATAAGATCTGAGTCACAGATGAAAGCTGCATTGTGAAAAGAGGGGTAAAGATAACGAACATTTCCTGTCTTTGAGGCAAAGCAGGGGAGAATATAAAACTATCTGAAATGGCATGTAATGAAGAAATGGCTTAATCTCTGTGTCTGAAAGGAATTGGCATTGGAAACAACTAGAAAGTTCTTGGGAGGAAGTTGGGGAGGTGGATATGGAGAAGGGGGCACTGTTCCCTCAAAACGTTGCACCAAACAGTTCTGCTAATTGCCGTAGGACGGTTGCAGCAGGAGCTGAGCTAATGACCCGCCGCACCATTCTCATCGTCACTCACCCTGGCCTATGCACCCCACCCTCCCCGTGGAGGCAGACGGACTGCAGACAGCCAGCTGACCGTGCAGGCGAGGGCCGGGAGAGGAGGCAGTGCCTCCCCAAATCCTTAAAGCATCTCCCTGGGGAATCTGCAGATTCTCCGTGAAAGCATCATCTAGTTCTGCAAGCATGGAATGGAATGCATTTGGGGAGGGCATCAAGCAGACACTTCTCTGTAAGAAGCTGTCTTATTAGCTAAATGGGTAACTCTTTGGCTTGATGGCTCTCCTGAGTCTCCATTAAATCTTCCAAAGAGTCAGCACCATGGGGGATGGAGGTCCATTTAGTGATCTATGGATTTTCAGAAAGAGGCCCTGGGGGGAATATTTCACAGGTGAGGCTACACAAAGGAAATGAAGAATTGCCCAACTAGTTAGGAAACTACCAGAAACCTCAGAGCCTTGTAGGCTGGTGTCCCAAAGACCATAAAGCTATACAGTGGGCATGGAGTCTGTTTGGGGAGGATCATTTAACCAGGCTGGAGCAACTGGCTTGCATATTTTTCTTAGAGATTTGCTGGCTACCCAGATGGCTGGGTTGCTGCCCAAAGTCAAAGGAAGAGCAAGCAGAAGAACAAGGGCGCAAGGTTCTTGGCGGAGAAGGGAAAGCTGATGGCCCATGCCCTTGTCTGCCCTTGCTCCCGTCCTCTGGAGGTGTTGTCCTCCTGGTTTCCCACAGTGGAGATGGCACCAACCCTGGATCACCCAATGGCAGGGGTGGCTGCACTGCTCAGCAGGTGCCTGGACTCTTCTGCCAAGGACTCATCAAGGGGTGTTACAAGAAAAAGGACTGAATTGTCAAACACATCTTGGTGTCCTTGGATTCAGCACAACGGAGCAGGTTTCCTCACCATGGGACTTCTCAGGGCCTTCAAAAAGCCAATGAGCTTCATGAGTCCTCAAGAGCAGAATAGTGTAGATGGAATGCATTTGCCAAACTCATTTCATGATCAAAGCAGAACTGGTGATTTTCTCCCTACGCCCATTTCCCCACGTCTTTCCTGCTGGAGATCAACGGCAGTGTTCACCCAAGTTGTTCAGGCCCAGACTCTCAGGGTCAATCTGGGTTTCTCCTTTGCCTTCATTCCCGGTATCCAGCCCTCAAGCAGGGCTCGTAGGCTCCGCTCCTGGCCACATCCCCAAGCCATCCCTCCCTCCATCTCCTCCACACCTTATTCAAGCCCCATCATCTTCCATCTGAAAAACAAGCTCCCAGTTGATTCCCCAGTTCTGCCTCCTGCCCTCCTGGTGGATCTCCTGCAGCTGCTGGAGTGAGCATCCTCAATCACAGACCCTGAGGTTCTGTCTGACCTGGTCCCTTGGCTCCCTTTTCCCCACTTCCCCACACCCCTCTCCCAACTACAATGTCCCAGTCCTACTAGGTCTTTCTTTTTTGTATTTCATCTTTTAAAACATCTTTAAAGAGTCTAATAGTTTTTTAAGTCATAAGAAAATTAGCAAGCCCCTGCTTTACCCTCTTCATCCTTTCACAGAGGCCAATCCATTGAACTCTTTCTACTGTTTCTTGTATTCTTACCTTGATATTTTTAAATAAAGGTTTGTCCTGCATTTTCTTTTTAATTGTAGTTGCTTCTCCATGGATTCCCCATGCTGAGGATGAGGATTTAACCAAACACAAGACACAGAAAATGAATACACATTTTTCCTAGTCCATCCTCCCAATAGCCACCCTTTGGGTTTAGCTTAATATTCAGCATTTACATACCAATGTAATAATTATTTACAGCTGAGCGACGAAGTAATTCTGTGATTGCCTGTCCTTTCCTGAACAACTTTGTGTTTTCTGTAGAATGAATAATGGCCAATGTTGTCATTTGCTTGGTTTTCATCACTACTGCCTTCAAGAACCGTCCACCAGTTATAAAGTGACTCACAATTGTGTCAAAGATCTTAGGTACACCAGCAGTTCCATTATTTTTATTTTTATGGGAAACTTTGCTTCTGGAGTTTTACTTCCGATCGCTCTCCAGACCAGCTGCCCAGACGTTGTCCTGGGACATCCTTCATGCCCCCACCCCCTCTTGGCCTCCATCCCCTCTTTCCTGGAGTCCATGTTTCCTCTCTCCTGACTCACTCCCAGTTGTGATAGATCTTTTCCTCCAGAAACTTCATGAGGGAAGGGAAGCAGAAGCTCCAAGTCTGAAATGTCCATATTACACCCTCATGCGTGGTTCGTATTTAGTTGGGAATAGAAGTCTAGGCTGGACATTTTCCTTCTGAACTTTGAAGGAGTGTTCTTCCAGCATTTTCTAGGGCTACAACTGAGAAATCCAGTGGCATTTTGACTGCTATTGTTTGGGTGACTAGTTTTTGCCCTCTGGAAGTTTTAGGATCACCTCCTATCTCCAGGTTCTGAAATACTATCACGATATGCCCAGGGCGGGTCTTTTTCATTCCTTTTACTGGGCACTCGTAGGCCCCTTAGGTAGAGAAACTCAAGTCTTTACAACAAGAAAATTTTCTCCCCCTCTAGTTTTGTGTTCCCTTTCTAGAACTTCTATCAATAAGACATTAGGGCTCCCAGATTAATCCTCGAATTTTCTTCTCTCTGTCGTTTTCTATCTCTTCGTCTTTCTGTTCTACTTTCTAGGAATTTTCCTCAAATTTATTTTCCTATCCTTTTATTCAAATTGTAATTTCTACTGGCATAGTTTTAATTTCTAAAAGCTTTTTTCTTGTTCTCTGAATGTTCCTTTTATTTTTTTTTCCAAAGAACATTCTGTTCCATTGTCAGGGATACAATATATTCTGTAATATCTCTGATGTCATTAATTTTACATATGTGAAGCTTTCTCTGCTTCTTGCATTATTTCTGTCTCCTCTGAGTTCCTTCCTTTTGTCTGTTTTGTTTTCTGACTTTTATGTTACAGCCTTTCCTACAATATTTGTGTGGTTTTATTTAAGATTGAGTAGCTAAACAAAAATAAAAATGTAAAATAAAAATACCCCACACTTCCCTGGAAGCTCTATGTGTGTGGAAGGGCTGGGTCCAGCTGGGGTCCCCATAGGCTGATAAGATGGAGGGGCCTGCGGGCCTGGCAGCCTTCCCAGGACAGCATATGATACCTGGAGCTATGGACTTGACTTCCAGGATCCAAGGAGCAGGGGGACGGGTGCCGACCTCCCTGTCCAGCGTGCAGACTTTTATTTGCTTCTTGACTTCTTCCCAGCTCTCAGATATGCAAACCTCTCCAGCTAGGGTGAAAGAAGGGAAATCCCTTGACCGCATGGGGCTGGGGGAGTCTTGGGGTAGAACCTATCCTCCTATTTCCAGCTCTACCCAGCACCCCTATCTGCAGAATCACCTTGTGCATTGGAGTCTGGAGACTCTCTGGGGTATTTGACACCAGTGGGTTCACCTCTTTCCCATTCCCTGCAGGCTTAGATTCCGGCTTTCTCTGCCATGCCCATTATCTCAGTGGGTTTGGGAGAGGGAACAGAAATGAATATGCATGTTCGATTCATCATGCTTAGCCACCACACTGGCTTTCTGTCATTCTTTGCACAATTCTAACCACTCTAGGATCTTGCCACAGGTGGCCTCTCAACCTGCAGTGGTCATACCTCACTCTTTGCATCTGTAGCTTCCTTCCATCCTGCAGCTCAGTTGTGCCATGGTTAAAAGGACCATGGACCCCACCTTTTAAAATGGTGGTTGTGGACAATTTCACTTAGGTGTGGCAGCGTGAGCTGACCTGTGAACGTGCTTTGCAGTGAAAACAAGCATAACTGGTGGAATGTTAAAAAAAAAATTAAGTCTCTGGAAATTTTCCTAAGGGCAAACAGCAAATGAATAAATATTTATTCAAGAAAACCTACTAACACTTGCTAAAAGCAGTGAGAATCCACGGTGCTTGAGTCATGAGCTGCTCTCTCACTCCCCCTCTGCACCAGCCCTGCTTGACAGAGGCTCCTCTCTGGTTGGTGTGGCCAAGAGGATGAGCTCCTCTTCCCTTCAGCTCCCAGGCAAGGAATGTGGTATCTCACTAGGAGGGGCAAGCTGCTAGCATTTCCCATCCCTTAGCCCCAAGTTAACAGACAAAATTCCCAGGGAGTGTGACTGTGAGGTGGAGGACTTCCTTCTTCCACCTATGGAGGAGGCTGTACCGTAGGCATGGCAGGCTCAGATATTGGTACCCTAAATCATCCTCACCCCAGCTCATCTCTGGGGGCAGAGGTTCCCCATCAGGAAAACCAAGCAGAGAAAACCAGAGGATTCCACCTGGCGCACCAACCAGAGTGGAGAAGTGGCTCAGAGATTTTGCCAAGGAGAGAGGCAGCCCAGAAGAATAAAGAGCTCCAAAGCTCTCTCCAAAGGAACTGAATTTATTTTTGGTGGAGAATAGGAATATCAAGCCTAAGAGTTCTCTAGAAAACAATGGAAATTTCAGTCGTAAGCAAATAAGAGGAGACTGATGGCTCCTCTTCTCTAAGAGCAACAATCTGAACTTTATTTCAGCTGGTTCACCAAAGAGAACACGGAAAAGAGACACTGCGAACAGCCTTTCTGGGGTGAGAACAAACCTCAAAGACTAGCAGGTGATCCAGGCAGTAATTTGAATACACATGAAAAAACAAAGAGCCCAGTAAAAGTAATTATGTAATTACAAAAGACAGTAAAAATGCATATTTCTTTTCCTTTCTTCTCTTAACTGATTAAAAAAAGCAAATGTATAAAACATTATGTATATAATCATATTGTGTGGTGTATAACAAATAAAAGTGTAATATATTTGATAATAGCACAAAGGAGTTGGGTGGGAGCAAAGTTGTATTGTAAGGAAATAACACCATATGGTAAGTCAAACCCACAGGAACAAATGAAGAGAACCAGAAATGGTAAATAAGGAGGTTAATACAAAATTCTTTAGATATATACTTGCCCTCCTTTATTTTCTCAGCTTCTTTAACAGATATAAAATTATATGGTGTAATGATTATAACAATATATCATTAGGCTTGTAACATATATAGATGTAATATGTATGATGATAATAGCACAAAATGGGGGAAGAGGGAGTAGAGCTGTACAGGAATAATGCTTCTATAACTTACTGGAATTAAATATAAAACTGAAACTGATTCTGGTAAGTTAAATGTGTGGTGTAAGCTCTAGAGCAACCTCTAGGAAAATAGCTCAAAGCTATAGTGGAGAGAGTTCTGGGAAGATGGCGGAATGGGAGAGGCAGAGCAAACATCCCCCCCCATGGAATAACTAGAGAAAAGGCAGAAAATGACAGGGACAGTGATTGCAGGGTATGAGTGGCCAAAGAAGGACCTCTACAATACATAGTGGGGACCTGGGTGAAAAAAGCAGAGAAACTATGACTGAAAGGACGAGGTGAGTTTATTCATTCGAAACTGCCAGGCTGGAGCAGGTAAGGGAGCAGCTCTGCACTCCCACACCCGCATCTCAGCAACCACCTGGGGAGATAGCTCTTCTCAGCCCTGCAGCTGGGAGCTCCCATGAGGGAACTCGGGAACCGGTGGACTTGTGTTGACTGCACACAGCAATCTTGGTGCAGCACACTGCCTAAACCCCTCAGCTCTGAGGTGGACCACAGTGGGGACCTGGCTCTGGGGAGGACTGGGGGGCCTTCTTCTCAGGAGGAGAGGGGCTCAGAGCTGAACAGAGCAAATCCAACAATTAGCAGGCAAGAGAGACAGTCTGTGTTCTGCTCCCTGTGTCCCTCCTCCAGGGAGCCCAACAGTGCATGGGCGGAAAGGTGGGGACAAGGGACAGTGCCACATGGAAGCACCAGGACAACTCCCCCCCTCCAGAGGCCCACAGGTGCACAGCAGGGAGGGATCTTGTGGGCTGATTAAAAGCACACCTCTGAGCTGGCTGAGGGCTGGGGAAGGTGAAACGTGCAGCCCCACTGCCCAAGACAAATCCACTCAGAGGCCTGAGAATCACCAGGCCCACTGTGCTGTTCAGTGAATTCCCCACCAAACTGCACAGCACCCACTGCCCATTGTCTGCTCCCAGAGCTGGCAGCCTCTAGTGTGCATGGAGAACTGCTGTGCTGATTGGATTTCTACTGGGTTTGGACCCTGCCCAGTGCAAAGCTGCAGTCAGGGAAAAGTGGGCTTGAGGGGATGAGGTGGCCCAAGAGCACCATCTGCCGGGAAGACAGGGAAAGTGCACTCAGCAAACTGCAGTTCTGCCAAATTTTATGTAGATATCCAAATAGACTTGCATCTCACAAAGTAACCTTATAAAGATAAGCAAATGCCAAGAAATCAACAAAAAAATCACAGAGCATATGAAGATGCAAGAAAATATGACCAAGCCAAATGGTCAAATTAAAAAGCTGGAGGAACTTGGAGCAACTAATCAAAGAAGTACATACAAATCTCCAAAACAACTTCAATGGGTTGGCTAAAGACATAAAGGACATCAAGAAGACACTAGAAGAACATAAAGAAGAATTTTCAAGAGGTGATAGAAAAATAGCAGATTTTATGGACATGAAAGATACTGTAAATCAAATTAAAATGGCAGATTTGAAGTGGCAGAACAAAGAATAAGTGAGCTACAGGGCAGGGCAATTGAATGGGTATGCACAAAAGAACAAATGATGAAAAAGATAGAAAAATTTGAAATGGATATCAGAGAAATGATGGGCAACATGAAATGCACAAATATAAGAATCATTGGTGTCCCAGAAGGAGAAGAGAAGTATAAAGGTCTAGGAAGAATATTTGAGGAGATAGTTGGGTAAAAGTTCCCAACCCTTATAAAAGGTTAAATATGCATATCTAAGAAGGCCAGTGAACTCCAAATAATATAAATCCAAGTGGACCCACTCTGAGACACGTACTAACCAAATTGTCAAATGCTGAAAAGAAGGAGAAAGTCTGGAAACCAGCAAGAGAAAAGCAATTCACCACATAATGGGGAAACAATGTAAGACTAAGTACAGATTACTTGATGGGCACCATGGATGTGAGAAAGCGGTGGTATGACATATTTAAGATTCTGAAAGAGAAAAATTGCCAGCCAAGAATTCTTTATCTAGCAAAGCTGTCCTTCAAAAGTGAAGGAGAGTTTAAAATTTTCACAGACAAACAAACGCTGAGAGAATTTGTTAGCAAGAGACCTGCCCTGCATGAAATACTAAAGGGAGTTTTGCTAGCTGAAATAAAAAGAAAGAAGAGAGAGGTCTGGAGAAGGGCACAGAACTGAAGAGTATTAATAATGGTAAATTAAAGGAAAAAAGAGAGAGGGGGAAAATAAATCTGACAAATAAAAACCAAAGGATAAAATTGGTTGGTTCAAGAACTTCCTTTACAGTAAGAACTTTGAATGTGAACGGATTAAACTCCCCAATTAAAAGATACAGACTGGCAGAATTGATAAAAAAAGTATGATCCATTGAAATGCTGTTTAACAGAGACTCATCTTAGACCCAGTGACACAAAGAGACTGAAAGTGAAAGGGTAGAAAAAAATATTCCTTGCAAGCTACAGCCAAAAGAAAGCAGGGGTAGCTATGCTAATATCGGACAAAATAGACTTTAAATGCAAAGATGGCATAAGAGACAAAGAAGGACACTATATATTAATAAAAGGAGCAATTGCCAAGAAGAAATACAATCATAAATATTTATGCACCCAACCAAGGAGCTCCAAAGTTCATGAGGCAAACATTGGCAAAACTGAAGGGTGCAATAGATATTTCTACAATAATAGTGGGAGACTTCAATACACCACTCTTTTCTATAGATAGAACAACTGGACAGAGGGCCAACAAGGAAATTGAGAACCTAAACAATGTGATAAATGAATTACACCTAACAGACATATATAGATTATTGCACCCCCAAATACCAGTATATGCATTCTTTTCTAGCACTCATGGAACATTCTGCAGGATGGATCAAACCGCATCCCAAAATACCAAGATATACATTATTTTCTAGTATTCATGGAACTTTCTGCAGAATGGGTCATACACTGGGGCACAAAACAAGTCTCAATAAATTTAAAATGATTGAAACTATTCAAAGCACTTTCTCTGACCATAATGGAATGCAGCTGGAAATCAATAACCACCAAAGAACCAGAACTTTCACAAATATATGGAGGTTAAAAAACACACTCTTAAAAAATCAGTGGGTCAAAGTAGAAATTGCAAGAAAAAATATCTGGAGATGAATAAAAATGAGAACACAATATATCAAAACCTATGGGAAGCAGCCAAGGTAGTGCTGTGAGGGAAATTTATAGCTCTAAATGTATACATTAAAAAGAAGAACTAAAGCCAAAGACCCAACTAAACAACTGAAGAAGCTGGGGGAACAACAGCAAACTAACCCTAAAGCAAGTGCAAGAAAAGAAATAACAAAAAATAAAGACAGAAACAAAACAAAACAAAACAAAACAAAACAAAACAACAACAAAAAAGAGACAAATAAATGATCTGGTGAATAATATAGCAATAGAATAAATAAAACAAAAAGTTGATTCTTTGAGATGATCAACAAGATTGATAAACCCTTAGCTAGACTGGCAAAGTAGAAAAGAGACAATCCCAATAAACAAAATCAGAAATGAGAGGGGGTTCATTACTATGGATCCTGAACAAATTTAAAAAAATCTAAGAGGAGACTATGAATAACTGTATGCAAAAAATTAGACAACTTAGAGGAGAGAGACAATTTCCTGGAAACACATGAACAACACAGACTGACTCAAGCAGAGAAGACCTCAACAAACCAATCACTTGTAGACAGTTCAAATCAGTCATCAAAAATCTTCCTACAGAGAAAAGCCCAGGGCCAGATGGCTTCAATGGGGAATATTACCAAACATTCCAAAAGGAACTGACACCATTCCTGCTCAAACTCTTAAAAAAAAATTGAAACTACCTGTGCCGGTTTGGATATATTATGTCCCCCCAAAACCATATTCTTTAATGCAGTCTTGTGGTGGCAGATGTATTACCCTTGATTAGGGTGAAAAAGTCTGATTATTTCCATGGAGATGTGAGCCCTGCCCATTCAGGGTGGGTCTTGATTAGTTTACTGGAGTCCTTTATAAAGAGCTGACACAGGCCTAGATGTGGGCAGATGCTTTGAGATGAAAGCCTACATTTTGCCCCAGAGAAGCTAAAAGAGGACCAAACTCCCCAAGATCCACTGAGGGAGACATTTTGGAGAAAGCCATTTTGAAACACAACCCAGGAGCAAAGGACCCCCAGATGTCAGCCATGTGCACTCCCAGCTGACAGAGATGTTCCAGATGCCATTGGCTGTTCTTCAGCTAAGGTATCCTCTATTGATGCCTTAATTTGGACATTTTCATGGCCTTTGGACTGTAAATTTGTAACTTAATAAACCCCTTTATGAAAGCCGATCCATTTCTGGTATTTTGCATAATGGCAACATTAGCAAACCAGAACACTACCTAACTCATTTTATGAAGCTAACAAAATCAGATAAATATATTACAAGAAAGGAAAACTACAGACCAATCTCCCTAATGACTATAGATGCAAAATTTCTCAACAAAATACTTGCAAATTGAATCCAAATTTACATTAAAGAATTATACACCACAACCAAGTGGGGTTCATTCCAGGCATGCAAGGGTGGTTCAACATAAGAAAATCAATCAATGTAATAACACATTAATAAATTGAAAGAGAAGAATCTTATGATCATTCCAATAGACATTGAGAAAATATTTGAAAAAAATCAGCATCTTTTCTTTGATAAAAACACTTTGAAAGGTACGAATCAAAGGAAACTTCCTCAACATGATAAGGGGCATATATGAAAAACCCAAGCTAGCATGGTACTCAATGGTGAGAGACTGAAAGCCTTCCCCCTGAGATAGGGAATGGACAAGGATGCTCACTGTCACCACTATTATTAAACGTTGTGCTAGAAATTCTAGCCAGAGCAATTAGGCAAGAAAAAGAAATAAAGGGCATCTAAACTGGAAAGGAAGAAGTAAAACTTTCATTATTTGCAGATGATATGATCCTATATTTGGAAAATCCTGAGAAATCAATGACAAAACTACTTGAGCTAATAAATTCAGAAAAGTGGAGTGATACAAGATTAATGTGCAAAAATCAGTAATGTTTCTATACACTAATAATGATTTAACTGAAGAGGCAATCAAGAAAAAAATTCCTTTCACAATAGCAACTAATAGAATTGAGTATCTAGGAATAAACTTAACCAAGTATGTAAAAGACCTCTACACAGAAAATTACAAAACTTTGCTAAAAGAAATCAAAGAGGACCTAAATAAGTGGAAAGATATTTCACATCCATGGATAGGAAGGCTAAACATCATTAAGAAGTCAATTCTACCGGAACTGATCTACAGATTCAATGCAATTCCAATCAAAATTCCAACAACCTACTTTTGCAGACTTGGAAAAGCAAGGTATCAAATTTATTTGGAAGGTAAAGGGGCCTTGAATTGCCAAAAACATCCTAAAAGAGAAGAATGAAGTGGGAGAACTTACACTTCCTGCCTTTAAAGCCTACCATAAAGCCACAGTGGTTAAAACAGAATGGTACTGGCACAAAGATAGACATATTGATCAATGGAATTGAATTGAGAGTTCAGAAATAGACTCCCAATTCTATAGTCAATTAAGGCCCCCAAATCCACTGAACTGGTTAGAATAGTCCCTTGAACAAATGGGGCTGGGAGAATTAGATATCCATATCCAAAAGAATGAAAGAGACCCCTATCTCACACCCTATACAAAAATTAACTCAAAAGGGATCAAAGACTTAAATATAAGAGCCCATACCATAAAATTCTTAGAAGATAATATAGGGAAACATCTTCAAGACCTAGTAATGGGTGATAGCTTCTTAGACCTTACACCCAAAGCACAAGGGATGAAAGAAAAAAATAGATAAATGGGAATTCTTCAAAATCAAATGCTTCTGTGCCTCAAAGGACTTTGTCAAAAAGGTGAAGGCAGCCAACTCAATGGGAGAAAATATTTGGAAACCACATAACTGATGAGGGACTGATATCCAGCATATAAAAAGAAATCCTATAACCCAACTACAGAAGTACAAACAACCCAATTATAAAATGAACAAAAGACATGAAAAGACATTTTTCTGAAGAGGAAATGCAAATGGCTAAAAAGCACATGAAAAAATATTCATCCTCATTGGCTATTAGGGAAATGCATATCAAAAACCACAATGACAGGGTCTATATTTTTCTGCAGGACACTAAATAATTTAACTTGTATGGCCAGTTTATTCAAACACCATAATTACATGGAACTCTGAATACGAAGTGAGATCTGGTAGGTTTGTACAGGTTAGTCTGAAACAGTGACATATCCCAAAGTAATTTTGGCAGAGAATAAAAATATATTTGCAGGGACCCCCTGAGGAACTGGGGAAAAATGCAGAAATGTTGGATGTCCCCACCTGGGTTATTATTGATATTCTTGCAAACACTGAGGACTAATTATTTAGTGGGTCCTCGATCTTGGAGCTTGCCCTTGTAAAGCTTGTTACTGCAAAGGAGAGGCTGAGCCTACCTGTGGTTGTGCTTAAGAGTGTCCCCCAGAGAACCTCTTTGTTGCTCAGATGTGGCCTCTCTCTCTCTAAGCCCACATGGCAGGTGAACTCACTGCCTTCCCCACGATGTGTGATTTGACTTCCAGGGGTATAAATCTCCCTGAAAGGTGGGACATGACTCCTGAGGATGAGCCTGAACATGGCATTGTGGGATTGAGAAAATCTTCTTGACCAAAAGGGGGAAGTGAAATGAAACAAAGTTTCAGTGGCTGAATGATCTCAAATGGAGTGGAGAGGTCACTCTGGAGGGCATTCTTATGTGCTATATATATATATATATATATATATATATATATATATATATATATATCCCTTTATAGTTTTGAGTGTATTGGAATAGCTAGAAGGAAATACCTGAAACTGTCAAACTGCAACCCAGTAAGTAGCCTTGATCCTTGAAGATAATTGCATAATTATGTATCTTACATGGTGTGACTGTGTAATTGTGAAAACCTTGTGGCTCACACTCCCTTTGTCCAGTGTATGAACAGATGAGTGGAAAAATGGAGACAAAAACTAAATGAAAGGTGGGGTGGGGTGGAGGATGGAATGCTTTGGGTGTTCTTTTTTACTTTTATTTTTATTTTTACTTTTATGGTTTTTGAAGTAAGGAAAATGTTCAAAAATTGATTGGGGTGATGAATGTCAACTATATGATGGCACTGTGAACAGCTGATTGTACACAATGGATGATTGTATGGTATGTGAATATATCTTAATAAAACAATTAAAAAACACAATGAGATACCCTCTCACACTTATAAGAATGGCTGCCATTAAACAAACAGGAAACTACAAATGCTGGAGAGGATGTGGAGAAATTGGAACTCTTATCCTTTGCTAGTAGGAATGTATAATGGTACAGCTGCAGTGGAATACAGTTTGGTGGTTCCTCAGAAAACTAAATATTGAGTTTCCTTGTAACCCAGAAATTCCACTACTCAGTATATACCCAGAAGATCTGAAAGCAGTGACATCAACAGACATTTGCACACCAATGTTCATAGTGGCATTATTCACAATTGTCAAAAGATGGAAACAATCCAAGGTTCCTTCAACAGATGAGTAAACAAAATGTGGTATATACACATGATGGAGTGTTATCCAGCAGTAAGAAGGAATGAGGTCCTGAAACATGTGACAGCATGGATGAACCTTGGGGACTTAAGGCTAAGTGAAATAAGTCAAACACAAAAGGAGAGATATTGTATGTTATCACTAACAAGAACTTCCTGGATAATGTAAAATCAGAGTCTTAACATGTAGAATACAGGGAACCTTGAGATAGACAGAAGCTAGAGAAGGGGCAGTGATTACCTAACATGTACAGACTCATTAACAAGGTTGAACTTAAAGGTATGGGAATGGACAGGGGTGATGATAGTTCTTTAATGGGATTATAAGTATCAGTGCCATATTGAAGGCAAACGTGATTGAAAGGGGCTGTTTAAAGTCATGTATCCCACAGATTAGCTCTACAAATACAAAAAGTTCTTGCACAATCTACTTCAAAGGTATGATACTTGTACAAAGAGTAATAACAGAGTGGCAATGGGAAAAACTACCCATTGCATACTATGGACTATATTTAATAAGAATACCTTGTTAGTAGCACACCAATACTAGGGGTAAATAATTGGGAGGGGGTGGGATAAGTGTTATGAGGTGTTTTGGGTTTTGATAACTGTTTGAAACTGAGTGTGATAATGATTGTACAACTAAGTGAGGATATATGAGACACTGATTGTTTATTTTGGTCAGAATGTATGTTATGTGAAATTAGAGACCCCCTACTTAATAGGTCAAGCCCTCAATTTTGAAGCTTGCTCTTATGAAACTTATTCCTGCAAAGGGGAGACTAAGCCCACCTATAATTATGCCTAAGAGTCACTTCCAGAGAACCTCTTTTGTTGCTCAGATGTGGTCTCTCTCTCTCTAGAACCAACTTTGCAAATAAATCATTACCCTCCCCGCTATGTGGGACATAACTACCAGGGGTGTGAATCTTCCTGGTGACATGGGACATGACTCTCAAGGATGAGCCTTGCCTAGGTATCATGGGATTGAGAAAGGCTTCTTGACCAAAAGGGGGAAAAGAAATGTAACAAAATAAGGTTTCAGTGGCTGAGTGATTTCAAATAGAGTCAAGAGGCTATCCTGGAGGTTACTCTTATGCAAGCTCCAGCTAGACATTGCCTATGGCCACAGCATGCCAAACCCAAAGCAACAATATTCCCCCCAAATCCTAAATACCCAGATCTCTATCTGAGACTGTATAAAAGTTTCACTCACTAAGTTCGTTTTTTAGAAACTTAAAATCTCCAGATTGTTCCTATGCCAGATAAGTCCCAAAACCTAGAGGCACAAGCCTCTTCAAGAACATCAACCAGCTGCATGTCCCTTCCCCATAATGTTGACACCCCACACCTCTTTTCAATAAGAACAAGTTAGGGTGGTCATTGCCCAGATATTCCTGAAGATTGAGACAGTAATCAAATGAGACAGAGGAGTAACAACAGACAAGATGACAAGATAGGATTTAACAAAGGATTATGACTACTGAATCATTATATAGATATTTTTTTTTTAGTCTCTAGTGTTTTAGAACAGCTAGAAGGAAATAACTGAAATTGTGGAACTGTAACCCATACCATACTCTGAAATTTGCTCTTTAAGTATACTTGTTAAACCATACTTTGAAAGCCATCACTTTTCTGTATGTATGTTATGTTTCACAATAAAAAATGTTTAAATATGAAAAACCATAGTGAAAAATTATTAAATCAATTAAAATGTTACATTAGAAAATATTCTCCTAATGCAAAATAAAGCCGCAAAGGAAGAAAAGGAGAATAAAGAGACATATTGAAAACAAAAAAAAAAATGGCAGACATAAATCTAACTATATTGGTAATATCATTAAATGTGAATGGATTAAACAATCCAATAAGGAGGCAGAGATTTTAAGATGGAATTAAAAAATATAAGGCTAGATCCAACCATATGCTTTCCATAGAAGACACACTTTAGATTCAGGTACAAATAGATTGAAAGTAAAGGATGAAGAAAGAGATATCACGCAAACAGCACCATAGGAAAGTTGGAGTACTAAATTAATATCAAACAAAATAGACTTTAAAACAAAAAAAAGTTACTAAAGATAAAGAGGGAAACTTTCGTATGATAAAAAGGTCAATATATCAGAAAGATAGAAAAAAAATAAGCATATATTCACCCAAAAACGGAGTCCTGAAATATATGAGGGAAAATTGACAGAAGTAAAGGGACAAGTAGACAATTCAACAATAATAGTTGGAGACTTCAAAACCCCACTTTTGATAATGGACATAAATGCTAGACATAAGATCAACAAAGATGTAATATCCTTGAGTAACACTAAAAACCAAGCAGACCTAATGGAACTTTACATATCACTCTACCAAAAACAGCAAAATGCCCCTTCTTCTCAAGTGACAGTGAATGTTCTCCAGGATGGACCATCTGCTAGGCCATAGACTACTCTCAATAAATTTAAAAGTATAGAGATCATACAAATATATTCTCTAAACACAATGGAGTAAAATGCAAAATTAATAGTGGAAAGAAATTTGGTAACTTCACAAATGCATGGAAATTAAACAACACTCACAAGTAACCAGTGGGTCAAAGAAGAAATCAAAAGGTAAATTAGAAAATACTTTGAGATGAATGAAAATGGAGACACAATATATCAAAACTTATGGAATGTGGCTAAAGCAGTGTTTGGAAGGAAGTTATAGTTATAAATTTCTGTACTAAAAATGAAGAAAGACTTCAAAATAATGACTTAAACTCTCGTCTTAAGACTCTAGAGAAAGGAGAGAAAATTAAGTCCAAATCAAGCGGAAGGGAGGAAATAATGATTAAACAGAAATAAATGAAAATAGAAAACAGAAAAACAATTGAGAAAATAGACAAAACTGAAAGTTGGTTGTTTGAAAACATCAATACTGACCAAGAAAAAAGAAGATTCAAATTACAATAATCAGAAATAAATGGGGGGGGGGGCATGACAACTGATTGTACAAAAACAAAAAGAATTATATAGTAATCCTATGAACAACTCTATGCCAAATATGAGGAAATTTAGATGAAACGGACAAATGGTTAATGGCTGCTAATGGATACAGGGTTTCTTTATGGGATGATGAAAACATTCTAAAACTTATTGTGGTGAAGGTTGCACTATTCTACGAATATACTGAAAATCATTAAACTGTACACTTTAAATGGGTGAGTTGCACATGTGATTGATGTCCCAATAAAGCTGTTATTAAAAATATTGAGTATCCATCTCCATCCCCTTGTCTCCGACCCTGTGCTTTTTTTTTAAATAACATTTTTCACTTCTCATGAGCCTGTGCTGTGTGTCTGCTTGTTTTGGCCCAGCCTCTAGATGGGCAGCTTCGCAGAGGGGGGTCAGGCCGATCTTGTTGCATGTCACATCCCCAATTCCTAGAGTGGTACCAGGATCTGCAGATACCTGCTGAATGAATGGTGTCTGCTTTTGCAGGGTCTCTTGAGACTGGTGTTCTTCAGGAGGGCAGGATTCTGGATAGGGGGTGACCTTCCTCCCCCCACCCAGGCAGACTTGGCAAGGTCTGGAGACATTCATGAGCGTTAAACCTGGGTGGGGGGTTCCTGGTGGTTGGAAGCCAGGGCTGCTGCTAACCGTCCTTCAGTGCACAGGTCAGCCTCGCAGCACAGAAGTACCCAGCCCCAGATATCCATAGAGCTGCTTGAGCAGCTGCAGTAGAGCTTAGCGATAAAGAAGACTTCCAAAGCCTTGGAGATTTCTGTAGCTTCCTGTAGATCAGTGCCTTGCAACTTGGGAACCCATTAGAATGCTGTGGGAAGCATTTTAAAAACCCCAATGCTCCCTGGACCAATTAAATCGTTTGACCACAACGTAAGGCAGTGGTGATGACTCTGCTGTAGACCGAGATTCAGTTAATCGGGCATGTCCGACTCCTGACAGCTACGCACCCAGAGACAGGTCTGACGGCCAGCTCTCCATGCTTTCTATTTTGGGATTAGAAGTGGGGAGGGTGGGAGAGGCAACAGCAGTGAGCCCCTCTCCGTATTCTTGGAAGTTCTGCCTGGAAATGATGAGATAGCTTTGGGGAATCTGCTTTAGGAACATGCTCAAACCCTGGACCCTCTTCTTGGGTGCAATGGCTACTTCCTCCCGAGGTTTCTCGTACCTGCTGATCAATTTCAGCTGAGCCCAGGCAAATAGCCTGTGCTTGGCACACTGGGTTTGCATGCGGCCAGCAGATGAGTGGGTGCCCCGTACCCCGAGAGCCTTTCTCCCACCAGTTCCTGCCAGGGAGGGAGTGGATTTCAGCTGTTTCTTTCATACTCAAATTGTTCATTTCTCATCTTTCCGAAAATGGTGAGGAGAATTAATTAGCCTGAGGTCATTAGAGAAATGCTTAGCTTTCCTTTTTGTGTTTAGAATACGAACGGCCACTTTGGGAAGGAGGTGCTCTGGTTTTCTCAGACAACCCTGGTCCTGCTCGTGCCCATGCACCCCCAGGTGGGGCTGTGGCTCCCTCCATCACGGGGCCCCGGGCTGGCCATTGAGAACTCGCGGTCTGGCTTCTACTGGGTCCCAGATGTTAGATGTGGGTGCATGTGGAGCTTCCCCACTTCTCCGATTAACCAGAGAGGTGACAAACACGGGCCGTGTCCTTGTGCTGGGTGACCGACCCCATAGTCCCCTTCCTCGAGCACTTGTGTCTCCAACCCCGTGTACTTACGTCACTCCCCGTAGCAGATGGGGCTGGCATGCTAACCACAGAAACCTGCCGTATTGTTATTTGTAGCAACTGCTCCATCACGCAAGGTGCCTCCTCAGCTGATTTCCCACATCTTCATCTGAGGTTCGTCTAGAAGCTTCTTCAGGTTTTTAGGGGGTTTGTCATTTCTTTTGCCTCCCAGCACAGTGCAGCGTTCTCAGACTTGGGGTGTGCCCTGAGACCCACCAGCCTACAGAGTTCATTCTATAAATGATGTGTTTTCAGTGGTTCATAACCTGGAAAAACAGTGAGCGCTGTCTGTGTCATCAGTGGGCAGGTTTCACTGTCTGCATTTGTGTTTGTCTCTCCACCATGTTGGAACCAAGTAAAGAAGGAAAACTGATGGGGAGGTTGAGGGTAAGGTGTGTGGGTCCAGTGGGTTGAAACTGGCTGCCCCACCGATGCCCTGCCTGGGTCCTGGCTTCTGAGAACCAGCCAGGGACAGCCAAGTCAGCGTCAATGCACCATAAGGAATTTCAGGTTATGCAGTTACATACAGATGTTTTTTTGGTGATAAATTTTGTGTTGTCCATTTAATTGATTGCTCCATAAAAATAAGGGGTTGATAGTTTAAATGAGTTCTTTGTTAAAAAAATGAAAAGGAAAGACAATGCTAACTGAATTAATTGGTGGTGCATCACGCTCAAAATCAAAGGACCGAAATTGATTTATCAAACCCAGAATAAATAAACACAGCATCTTCAGTCACCTTAGTGACGTCCATTTGAACTTGATTGGATTTGCAGTTTTGTTTGTATCTGAATCATAAATTTATTTTGTTTCTGTAGTTGCACATGGGCTACCAGCACCTGAAGTTTATACCTAGCTTTATATTTATGCTTTTTCAACTAACATCATTATACACATAATTTGCATTAAACCAGTCAAGCTGTCTGAACAGTATAATCCCATTCTGGCTTCTGAACTGAATCCCGAGAGAAATACATAATTGTGCGTAAATAAATGGAAAACTATGTGCATAGTTATTTATTTTATATGAAATGTGTGTAATATTGTATATATGTGTACTGTATATATACATACATGATGAACATACATACCATACATATATATATACACACACACTATATATATGATATCTATTTAAGAGATCTGCACCTTATTTAATTTTGGCAAAATAGGCAGGAACATAGGATTTGGAACAAAACATGTCTGTATTCTGCTCCTCACTCTGGCACTTATTCATTTACTTGATGTCTCTAGGTTCTAATTTCCTCAAAACTAATGAAATTAAATAAGCATAAAATAGAATAGAAAAGAAAGTGAAATAAAAGGAACTGAAGTAATATAAAATGAGGGTAATATAAGACCTACTGCATAGCATCGTCATGAGGATTGAATAAAATAATGCATCACATAGTAATGCACCTACTAAGACCTCAGTAAATGCTGGCCCTGAACGTGTTCCCAGCTTTTGCAGGTGCCAACAGAGCCAGCGACTCCGCCCTCCAAGGGTGCCCGGAAGCCCCGAGGATGTCTGCTCTCCAGCTGACCTGGCAGCCTGAGCGCATGGACGGCAGGCCCCAGGAGAACGTGGTGTGCTTTCCTCTCGGGCTGGCCTGGCGCCCTCCTGGGGTGTGGAGCCCACTCACAGGCTGAGGTTTGGTGCCATTTGTCCCTGAGGTTGTCCCAGATTCTGGAGTCCCAGGAAAGGAGGCTGGCAGAAGATGGGCAGATGGCTGTGGGTGGGTAGCACAGAGGCCCTCTGGAGTTGGTACAAGGCCATCACCAGTGGTGGACACGGAGCTGATTCTAGGAAAGAAAAATGTCCATCCTGCATCTCCAAGGCCCGTCTGCCTACATAGCCTCCTCTGGCTTCACATCCTTGAGTATTCCTCTTTGGGAGGCAGAATGGGGAAGAGACAAGCATTCGGATATCACACAGTCTTGCTTTCAACCCACCTCCATCACTTCATAGATGTGAGCTCTTGAACAAGCTTTCTCAGTGACCCAATCTCAGCCTCCCATATTTTTGGGTTAAAAACATCCCTTTTGAGATGTTGTTGTGAGAGTTGAAGTGTTAAGCACGGTCACTGGCACTTGGTCCCTTTCTCCTCTCCTGGCTTCGGTGCCATCTGTCATTTCTTGGAAATCCTAGAGCTGGTTCAGCCCTGCCCAAGAAAGTTCTCTTTCCTCTCATTCCCTTCCATTGGGTCACCCAGAACCCTCTACAGAACCGTTGCCTGACCTGGAGTCCTGGGAAAATGAGACTCAAGTCTTCAACCACAGGGCTAGGCAGTAACTCCGGGCAGGTGGAATCCACTTCCAACCCCGTGGAGGAGAGAACTCCTGTGTGCGCTTGGAGAGTCTGGGGTAGTTGTGCCCTTGGACACTGGCACAGAGGACCGGCCACCTGATTAACCGGACACGTATCAATTCAGGCTCTTACGCTGAAATGTTACAAAGAGCCGGTACTGATGGACAATTTCTGAGTGCTGGCCCAGTGATAAGGAAGAACTTGTCCTACAGAACCTCTTGAGCTTTCCCTGATACCATTTTCCTGACTTGGAACAGTAGCCCACACCTGCCCCAGATTCATCCTCCTTTCGTTGTTTTTCAGAACCTGGTTCACCACCTCTTCTAGTTTCCTAGGCTGCTTAAAGCAGATACCATGAAGTGCATTGGATTAAACAATGGGACTTTATTAGCTTAGTTTGAGGCCATGAAAATGTCCAAATCAAGGCATCATCAAGGTGAGGCTTTCTTCCCAAAGACTGACTGCCGGTGATCCTTGGCAAGGCACATGGCAGCATCTGCTGGGTTCTCCCTTCCCTTCCAGGTTTCATTGTTCTCAGCTTCTTGCTTCCATGGCTTTCTCTCTGTGTCTTGCTTCTGTTTATAAATGACTCCAGTTAGAGGATTAAGCCCCATCCTGAATGAGGTGGGTCACACCTTAACTGAAGTATCCTCATCAAAAAAATGGATTAGCTTTAAGAACATGACTATCAGGGGTTCATACAGTTCCAAACCACCACAGCACTCCTCCCTTCTGCTCTGCAGACACTTGAGAGGAACAGGATTTGAGCATTGTGGATTACTGATCCTTTCATGAAGTTCCTGTCCTTGATGTGTTATTATTGGCAAACTTTTCATCTCAGGAAGCTGCCCTTGCCAATCAGCCCTTCTCTGACTCAACAGCCAATGTGTGCTCAGGGAGCAAAATCTGTGTTCCCATCAGCTTGAGCAAAGAACAACTAGGAGGTTAAGTCTGCTTGAGGCCAACCTTGTACTGCCTTCTGAAGCCAAGTGTTGGGGAGTGAGTCATGTGCCCCACAGAAGACATGCTCAAATCTTAATCCACATTCCCCTGGATGTGAGGTCATTTAAAGAGGACCAATGAGGATGCTTTTATTAACTAAGGTGTGGCCAAACTGAATGAGGGCAAGCCTTAATCCATACGACTGTAGTCCTCACAGGCAAAGAAAATTTGGATGCAGTCAGTTAGAAGAAGTTAGAAGTCAGCAGAAGCCAGAGAAAGAGGCAGATCACCAAGTGATGGAGGCAGAAACCCAAGCCAAGGAACCCCAAGGATCATGGTGACAGCACCAGAACACTGCAGACTCTGGGAGAAAGCCCCCCTGCCAATTCCTTGATGTTGGACTTTTAGCTTCCAAAACCATGAGACAATAAATTCCTGTTGTTTAAGTCAACCAGTGTGTGGTATTTGTCATGGTAGCTTTGGCAAGCTAAGACATCAGGTAAGAAGACGGAGAGCAGAGCCCATATTTAATTTCTCTTCCACCAACCTTTTTTGGCTTTTTGGAAAACAGAGTTTCTCCTTGAGTTTCTGGGTCCCCTAACACACAGCTAGGATATTTGTCTCCATGTGGTCTCTCATCAGGTTGTCAGTGGGTGAAAGTCTGCTTTCCTTCCATCCTCAGGAAGCCCTTTGCTACAGAATTGAGCTGCCTACTTGTGAATCTGACCTCCCTCACCCAAGAAAGTACGTTTACCACTGTGTTTCCAGACTAAAGTGATATGTTCAACAATTTTTGTCTTCTGGGGAAATGTGAGAGGAAGAGAGAAGAGGTGCAAAATGGAAGTGCTGTGAAATTCATTTAGGATGGAGAGGCAAAGTTATGTCCAGGTGATAATGGAATTTTAACCCTTTGGGAATTGTTTTAAATGCAGATCCTAACTCATAAGCTGTCTTTCCTTGCAATGCACCTGGCTCTCAGATCTGGGGAGGGTTGAAATCCAAAGAAAAAACTTTATGAAGTGCAGTGAGCTTACCGAAAACGTGCTGGAGAAAGATGGGTGATGCTGAGTGATTCATCCCATCAGGGGGCCCTGGAGAGGGCTGGCCGTTCTGGGTCACTCTAAACTGCCCAGGAAGGCACTGGGGGAAGCGTTTCCTTCCTTCCCCAATACTGCTGCCTTGGCCCATACAGTCGTGTATTTTATGAGTTTTCCTTTTGGGGAAGCACCTTTGCCCTCTTCCAGCTGGGGAAAAGGGATGTGGACCCCCAGCCCTCTGGGCTCTTTCAGGTTGGTCCTTCCTTGGGATGGGGGCTCCCTCCTTTGGTTCCTGCCTCCAGGTGGCCCTCATCTTAGAGGCTCTTTGAGAGGTCATCTGTTTGCCCCAACTCTCAGTGTGTCCCCACTGATGCAAGGCAGGGTATGGTGCCCTGGCAGAGGGTTGGGCATGTTGCCTACAGACCCTCCCCTCAGGCTGCCCCAAGAATGGACTTGGGGAACAGTGTCAGGGATAGCACCCCAAGTTGTGCAGGGTTGAACTTCCAGGATAGCATGGGGAGGCTTGGACAGCGCTATGATTTTCCCAACTTTACAGATGTGGACATTGGTGCTACACACAGTGAAATCTCTAAGAGGAGCATTTTGTGCCTGTGATTCCCAAACTAATGTTACCTGGGAGTCCTATTGCTGCAGAGCTGGAATAGGGTTCGGCAGATAGATAAGTTTGGGGAGACCTTGGTGGAGGTTAATCCTTCCTATTCTTTCTTCTTGCTGATCAGCCCCAGGATCTGGCCTTCCAGGATCTCCTCCTCCAGGAGAATTTCACAGAATGTTCCCACCCATAGTATTCTCTGCCGTCCTCTGGACTCCCGTCCTCTGGACTCCCACTTTTGGTTCTGCTTCCAGTCGGCAAGCTTTATGTCCTTGAGGGTTAGTTCTTTGTCTCAGTCCTCATGTCTCAGTCCTTTGCCCTTGGGCTCTCAGATCCCAGCCTGTCCTCCCGCTGATGTGCTCTTTGTTGCAGGGGAGCTGCCTCCTGCTAACTTCATTTCCCAGACTTCCTTGCCAGCTGGCTGCCGATGGGGCAATGGGAGGTGCTGGTGGGGGATTGGAGAATGGGAGGAAGGGAGAATTTGGGCTATTTCTTCCCCTCTCTCTGAGCACCAGTAAATCCACCTTGTTCATTTGCCCACCAGTCCCAAGGGTGGTAGCAACTTCCAGGGTTGTCTCAGGGTGCCTTCCTTCCCCCCTTGTTTCCTCTAACACCGTTCTAGCTAATTCCCCATGGTAAGCTCTCTGCATTGAAACACTTGGCATCAGTTTTCTTTTTCTGGTCAATCCCTGACTAGTACAGGGCTTGTACGTTCCTCAAAGACAACAACCAAGTTTAGTAATTTACTGCATTACTCGCCAATTGAATACAGACCTGCACAAAATGTTGGATTTTCTTTTTCCCATTTAGCCTTCAAGATACCCATTTTTTCTCCTTGCTGGAAGAAAGAAACTTGTGTAGTTTTAGAATTTTCTGTTTGAGCTTCTGCAAGAATGATGGACTGACCACAGGCCAATAATCTTGGCAAATCTGAGTGTGGGTCACAGTGTTGGCAGTGAGTGACCTTCAGATTTCCCCGTGTATGCCCAGGTGAGCTGCTTTCAAACAGGAGCTCTTCCCATATATTTCTGAAGGACCCATCTCTGGACCCTTCTTTCCTCTCCCTGGTGCGGTGGTAGGAGCGGCTGGGCACCTGGCTTTGGAAATCAGTGGCACCACACCCAGCTCTTCTCTGCAGACGTTACTGGCTGACATTGGCCCGGGAGACCACATTGGAGCAGAGCAGGAATTCTGTGGCGTCACCCAGATGACACATGGTTATAACAAGATGTGCGAGTGAGAGCTCCAGCGACCAGCCTCCTGAGCGAGCATCTGTCAGGAGGCCCAGAATAAACAGTGGAGAGGGCAGTCTGCCTCGTTAACTGGTGGCCTCGGGTCGAATGTGTGCTAACTCCCTGCACAGAGAGAGCCCCTTCCTGTCGCTGCGACTCGGGGAGATGAGGGGAGATGTTGTGTCACAGGAAGGGCCGATTTCGGTCACTGACTTTTGACATGGCCTTTAGAGGGATTCTTGCAGAGCAGGGCATGAGGTCGGAGAACTGGGTTATCCCCCTGCCACTCAGAATCCAAATGGCCCAACTCTCCATTGGACCCGTGTGCTCTCTCTGCCTTCCCCTGCTGAGGGGTGGCTGCAGGCCACCTGCCCACCCTCCCGGGCCGCTCTCGGGGCTCGGCCCCTCCCCTCCCTCCCTCACCCAAGTAATCTAGAGCTGATGTAAAAAAATGGAAGTGCATCCAGAAATAATAGAGAAAAATACAAGAAAGATCAAAATCCCCTATAATCCATCAACCCACTGGTTGAACACTGTTTTCTTTGGCCTTTTTGAATATTCTTATATTTGTAAAATCTGTTTGTAGAAAATTGGAAGACTCTGTATCTTTAGTTTAATATTTGACTTTTTTTAAACTGAACATTAAGTATAAGCCTGGTTGGCTTAAGATATATATTCATTATCATGGAACAGAAATATCCTTCCACTTCTAGTTTACTAAGAGTTTTATCAAGAATAAATGTTGGATTTTCTCAAGTTTTCTTTGGCACCTATGCAAGAGAACAGATGGTTTTTAAAGTGATTTGACCTATTGCTGTGATATTTGTTATTAGCATCTACCATTGCTTAAAGTAGCTTTCCACATCCTTTTGGGAAGAGCCGGTAGAAGCAGTGGTAATTCATTCAATAAACATTTGTTGAGAGAATGGACATTGATTAAATGAAGAATTTTGAATAACTTAAAGGCGACAACTTTTATCCTTTCTGTTTCCAAAAGTTAAAGCCTTTTCTGAGCTACATCTGGTGAATAAGCTGAGTAAGTGAGTTGAATAACAGGTGTAGGTCCCCAAATAAGAAACCAGGATTGCCATCTCTCCATTCTTAGGCTGAGCCTTACTTGGTTGGTGAATGATTCAAGAATGTACCTGAATTCTGACCCAAACGGCACTCCTCTGGAGACTGAGAAAGTAGGTGAAATTTGGCCCCTCTGCCATCAGAGCAGGGGCCACGGGACACTGTTTTTGGGCTCCCAGCTGGGGGATCGTTTTGGTTCTGACCAACTGAGAAGCAGGTGCAATCCTGTAACAGAAAGCCGGGTGAGCATAGGAGTCCCCTGGGGCCAGAGCACCTGGGATGGGGTGGGGTGGGGGCGGGCCCTTCAGCCGGAAGTCAAGGGTAGTGGTGGAGACCACGAAGTAGGTGGCCTCTCACAAGGCCTCGGACATGTTTGGGGAGCAGGTGCCAGGTGGAGAGTGAGACCATTTGCAGGGCCACCTGGCCAGTAGATGCCTTCGATGGGAAGTGGGAATTTAAGGAAGGGTCCAGGAGTTTCTGGATGGCCAAGAGCACCTGACCATGAGACCTGTCCTCCAGGCTCCTGTTGACACGTTGAACTTTATGGGAACCCCGGGATCCTGGAAAACAGGGAAGGTTGAAAACTAACCCCACCCCCCACCACACCTTGTGTTCCTGGAAACAGCTCACTGCAAGAGCCCTCTTCCCAGGCTGAGAGATTCCAAATGGAGTCGGGAAGTCACTCTGTAGGGCATTCTTATGCACTATATAGATAACCCTTTGTAGTTTTTAGTGTATTAGAATAGCTAGAAGGAAACACCTGAAACTGTTGAACTGCAACCAGTAGCCTTTATTCTTGAAGACGAGTCTATAACTATACAGCTTACACTGTGTGACCGTGTGATTGTGAAAGACTTGTGGCTCATACTCCCTTTATCCAGTGTATGGACAGATGAGTAGAAAAATGGGAACAAAAAAGTAACAAACAATGGGGGGGGGTAGGTTGTGTGATGGTTAGGTTCATGTGTCCACTTGACCAGGTGATGGTGTCCAGGTGTCTGGTCAAGCAAGCACTGGCCTAACCATTGCTGCAAGGACATTTGTGGCTGGTTAATAAGCCAGAAGACTGGTTTATTAAATCATCAGTCAATTGACTGCAGCTGTGACTGATGACATCAATGAAGGGTGTGTCTTCCACAATGAGAGAATTCAATCAGCTGCATTTAAGCCAATCAGTTGAAGACTTTTGAGGGAATAGAGAAAGAACTTTCACTTCTTCAGCCAACCAGCCTCTCCTGGGGAGTTCATTGAACACCTTCATCGGAGTTGCCAGCTCGCGGCCTGCCCTATGGAATTTGGACTTGTGCGTCTTGCCCTATGGAATTTGGACTCGTGCATCCCCACAGTTGCATGAGACACTTTCATAAAATCTCATATTTACAGATAACTCCTGTTGATTCTGTTTCCCTAGAAAACCCAAACTAATACAGGGTGGGGGGTGGGGGGGCTGTTTTGGGTATACTTTTTTACTTTTATTTTTTTTTCTTCTTCTTCTTATTTTTTTGGAGTAATGAAAATGTTCAAAAATTGATTGTGGTGACGAATGTACAACTCTATGATGATACTGTGAACAACTGATTGTACACCTTGGATGATTGTATGGTATGTGAATATATCTCAATAAAATTGCAAGAAAAATAAAAAGAACCCTCTTCCCCATGGGGCTCAGCTCAGGCTCCCAGATGCCCCCTCGTTTCCTATGACCAGGCTGGACATGTCCCCATTCTTTGTCTCATAAATGTTTAGCTGAACTGCTTGTCTACACTGAATCAATCAGAACAAAATGCTTATTGACCAAACTTTGGATAAGCTTCTCTCCTTCCCCCAGGCCCCTAAACTTGGGCCCACCCTCAGCCTGAGCCAGCACAGCCCCCCTGAAGGGCCCCTACTGAAAACAGATCTCAGCGTAAAACCTTCTCTGACCTCCTGTCCTATCAGGCCACCGTGTCATCCCACGTCCCCCGACACGGCTCTTTCTGGCCTTGTTTACTCCTCTCTATAAAAGGAAAGCCCTTTCCTGCCTAACTGCTGAGACGCTTGCAGGTCTTAGGGTCAGAGCACCCCCCTCCCCATTGTAACAGCCCCTCCCCCACCTCCCCTGAGTACTCCGTGTGAACCTAGCCTCTCCTTATCTAATTCCAGATCTGTTTTTCATGTGACACCATCACATGTCCCCATTTAACATTGCCTGTGACAGTCCATTCTGGGCGCCTGTCTCCCTGCCAGACAGGAGCCCATTGAGACCAGGGCTCAGGTTTTTCATGCTGAAGTCTCACATCCCAAGATCCCGGTGTGCTGCTTTGGATATATTGTGGCCCCCCAAAAAAAGTCATGATCTTTTAACCCAATCTAGTTGGGTAGAGCCTCTTCATTGAGTGTTTCCATGGAAATGTGACCCACCCAACTGTGGGTGAGAACTTTGGTTAAATTATTTCCATGGAGGTGTGGCCCTGCCCATTCAGGGTGGGTGTTGATTGGTTCATTGGAGTCCTTAAGAGAGCTCAAGAGCCAACACAGACACTGATGCTTGGAGATGCTTGCAGATGCAGACAGAAGGACATTTGGAGATGCTAAGCTAAGAGAGGAAGCCCAGAGTTTGCCCCAGAGAAGCTAAGAGAGGGCCCCCAGATACTTAGAGAGAAACACCCCAGGAGAACAAGCAAGGACACACAGGAACTGAGAGAGAGAAGCTAAGAGAGATAGAAGCCCAGAGACATTTTGGAGAAAGGCACTTTGAGACCAGAACCTGGCAGCAAAGGACCAGAAGACGCCAGCCATGAGCCTTCCCAGTTGACAGAAGTGATCTGGACGCCATCGGCCTTTCTTTAGTGAAGGTGTCCTGTTGTTGATGCCTTAGTTTGGACACCTATGTGGCGTTAGAACTGTAAATTTGTACCTGAACAAATCCCCTTTGTAAAAGCCAATCCGTTTCTGGTATTTTGCATAACAGCATCTACAGCAAACTGGAACAGACAGCATGGCACAGGATAGAAGGGACCCTCGTAAGTATTGAATTAATGAAGGAGAGAGTGTGGAGCCTCCAGGAGGGCAGCTTTGCTGACCGCTCCAGCGTTGGCCCCTGGTGTTGCTCAGGGAATGTTTGTGGGAGGACGGGGAGGAGGAGGTGAGGATAAGGGAAGAGGGCACGGATGGGGAGCAGTGCCGGCTCGGGGGACTCAGCAGACCATCAGCTGGGCTCGGGGAACCTGAAACCTGGGCCACTCCTCAGCTAAAAGCGTGGCCTGGACAGCGATGGAGGTGGGTCTCAGCCCTAGTGCTGGTCCAGGCCCCCGTGTGCTGGGCACAGACCCTCCCCCAACCGGTGAAACGCAAACTGCATGAGCCCCGTCCCAGGGCTGCCGTGAGGACTAAACAAGATGATGTGTGCGAAGCCTGCCTGGCTCAAAAAATATAACTGTTCACATGATCGAGGTTATGGTTGCCCCCTTTTAGAAAAGTTCCTTTTGAAAATTCCAGCCTGCTTCAGTTGTGCTCCTGGGAAGCAAGGATGTAGCACAGCGGGGAGCATGGAATCTGGGTGGGGACCCCCTGGAGGAGGCAGGACACGGCAGAGCAGCTTGCAGGAGAAAGCTTCGCTGCTGCCCAAGCCAGACAAACTCTGCCTAACTTGATTTGCTTTCTTGGGGTGGCTTAATCAGGTGCTACACTGACCTCAAAGGACAGTGAGACCAGGTGAGGGGAGGGGAGAGGGTCAGCAGGTGGGGGGCATCAGTAGGTTGCGGGGAGTCTGTCCCATCCAGCCCTCCCCACACGGGAGGCTTCCTGGCTTCCCTCCTGCTGCAAGGCAGCTGTGGGGCCGAGCTTCTGACCTTAGGCTTCCGCAGAGGCTGGCTGTATCTAAGAGACCCCCTTGCCTGTCCCAATGCTGCCTGTGGCCCCTGTGGTGGGATATGACCCTGGGCTCCAGGCTCTGAAGTTGTCAGCTTCTACGTAAGACTGGTCTAAAGGTACAGCCAGGGGCCCCCACGCAATGGGGAGCCTGGGGCTCTCTGTCTTCCCCTGTTATCCAGCCTGGCACTCAAGTCATGATTTGATTAGGGCAAGAGCAAGCTCCCCTGTTTCTCTGGATAGAGCTAAATGTGGGTAAAATGGGTAGAAATGCATCCAGCAGAGAAAAATAGAGCTGCTCCCATCAGAGCGCCTGGTTTCTGATCTGGGCTCTCTAGGACCACGGTGAGACTCTGAGCCGCTGCTTTGCCCTCCTTAGTCTGATTTCCTACCTGCAAAGTGTGGTGTGTGTGGCTGTGTGAGTGTAAGTGTGTGTGTGTCAGTGTGAACTGGGTTGATATTCAGGTTCATTTCCTTTCTGCTGTGCTGTGCCCTTGTGGGATCCCCTCCTTTTGAGTGTGGGAGGGACCTGTGACATGCTTCTAGCCAGTAGAATAAGGCAAAGGTGCAGAGATTTTGCAGATGTAATGAAGACCCCAAATCCCTTGATTTTGAGTTACTCAAAAGGACGAGTATCCTGGGTGGGCCTGACCTAATCAGGTGAAAACCTTTTAAAGCAGGACTGGGCCCTCCCGGAGATCAGAGAGATTCTCCTGTTGGTGTTGAAGAAGCAAGCACCATGTGGAAAGAAGATCTGTGAGGGGACCACGTGGAAGGGGGCTGTAACCAAGAGCTAACAAATACAGTTACAGTTGCTGACTCATCATCTGAATGCTTTCCAACTTTCTGATATATTGTGACGTAGCCAGAAGCAAGTATCTGTACCTGTTGTAACTGTCCCGGATGACTTGTTTCTTTGATGATGATGCTGTATTTTATAACTGCATAATCTTCACCCTGTAGCTGGAGAGTAACGTGATAACTTGGACTGGCCCAGCATGTATCCCCTTATCTTGTGTGGCACCCCTGAAGTCCGATATGCCTGCATGTAGCTCCTCAATGTTTATTAATGAAGGGACATGAGTCAGCCCAGAACTAACCAAGACAGTTCTAATCAGAGTCGGCCTGCACCTGAAATGCACAGTAACCCAAACCTCAAACTTCAAATGAGCTGAGCATGGAAAGTGTCTCCAATTTGGAGAGACAGACTTGAGGATTTTCCTTCTGTCTTCTCAAGGTTAGCCTTTGCTAAATAAACTCTCTTCTCAAAACCTCGGTATCACTTAATTGACTCTGGTGCCCATCGGATAAGGGCTCCACAGACCCCTGGGGCAGCCCTGAGGAGTCGAGAACTGACTCTGGCCAATAGCCAGGAAGAACCCAGCCTTCGTGCTGAGCCACAAGGAACTGAACTCTGCCAGTGATCCAGAGGAGCCCGGGAGCCGAGTCCTCACCTGTCAGCCCTTCTGATGAAAACCCAGCCCTGGGGGACCCTGAGCCAAGGAGCAGGCTAAGCCCTGCCCAGACTTCTAACCCATGGAAGTCGTGAGAAAGTAAATATGATAAATACGTGTTCCTGAAGCCTCTTATTGTGGTCACTTGCTATACAGCACTAAAACATGAGGATGAGAACAGGAATAGAGTATTTAGTTTTTTCCTAATTCACTCTTGCTTGGGCATTTCTCCTGCACGCCCATACACTTATTCAGCATTGGTTGAACACCTCAGGGGCCGGGGCTGTGTTTGTCTCCCTCCACCACACGCCTGCAATTGTGGCGATGTCGCTGCGAAGGTCCGGTTGGATGATTATTCCGGAGCAGTGAGCCGTGACCCTGTGGGAATTCATGCACTTTTGCTCACTTGCTCTCCAAGTCTTTTAACTTCTGTTCCGGTTTGCTAATGCTGGCGTTATGTGAAACACCAGAAATGGATTGGCTTTTATAAAGGGGGTTTATTTGATCACAAAGTTACTGTCCTAAGGCCATAAAAGTGTCCAAGCTGAGGCATCAACACAAGTATACCTTCACTGGAGAAAGGCCAATGGCGGCCAGGAAACCTGTTAGTTGAGAAGGCACGTGGCTGGCATCTGCTGACGCCGGTTGTATTTCAGCTCCTCTCTCAGCTCCTGTGGATTCTTGGTTATTTCTCCCAGGATGTTTATCTCTAAGCACATGGGGGTCCTGTCTTAGCATATACAGGTGCAAACTCTGGGCTTCATCTCTCTTAGCTTCTTTGGAGCAAACTCTGGGTTGGCCTCTCAAAGCGTCAGCAAAAGTCTGCTTTCAACAGCCATCCCCAAAATGTCTCTCTCAGCTGCAGCACTGAGCTCCTTCTGTCTGAGCTCTTACAGGGCGCCAGTAAACTAATCAGGACCCATGCTGAATGGGTGGGGCCACACCCCCATGGAAATAATCTAATCAAATTTATCACCTACAGTTCAGTGAGTCACATCTCCATGGAAACAACCTAATCCAAATATCCCACAAGATTGGATTCAATAATATGGTTTTCTAGCGTGTGTAATATATACAGACCAGTATAACTTCTAACTTGCACATCCTGATTTTTAGTTACACATATATGACATGATCATATATATTGGCTGGATTATTATCAAATGAGACTCCTGCATGCATACACGCCCCCAGTTCTGACTATTTGTTTTGTGCTTTGTTAAGTGTGTTTAAATCTATTTATGATCTTACAACTAACCGCGTATAAACTAATGGATGGATGGATGGATTAAAGAATGGAAATGCATTTACAATCTGCAAGGCTTGCTTCGAGCCCTCTTAATGCAAAGGATATAATTTTTTAAGTCTAATAGATGAAAAGCAACTTCTGCCCGGGCATGAACGCTGCCTCAGCACTGCAGGGCTCGGCAAATGGCCCATTCATCTCTGCGGTGGACAGTGCCAGGGGTGATATTTTGGCTGGTTATCTGCGCACTGTAACTCAGTACAACACTGTCGGTCAAAGGTCAGTTTACTAAGCAGGGATTTATAAAGTGGACCTGGAACTGGAGCCCAGGCGAGTCTGTCCCATCAGCAGATCTGTGTCTTGGCTCTGATGATTCTGGTCGGCCATTGACTCAGATCCCAACACGAGGCCTGGCCCATGGGCTGCCCAGCTCCCGTGCCCAGGCTCTGAGGGTGGGAAGCAAGTCAAGGAGAAGGTCAAAGGGGCTCCTTCCAGATGGGTGTAGGTGATGCGGGAGGTGAACATGGGTGCGGTAGGTTCTGGAGCACACCTGCCGCAATCCAGGAGCTCACTGCACATATTTCCCCCTTTCATCACAATAGAAAACCATGTATCTGTATGTGAACACGTGTGTGTATTTGTGCATATCTGTGTATGTATATGTGCATTCATATTTGCATGTTTGTACTTTTGTGCTCATATATATGTGTGTGTGGCTGCACACGTGTGTAGGTGTATTCACATGTATTTGTGCACATGTGTATTTGTGTGGCAGCATGCATGTGTGTATGCTTGTGTCTACACAGGTGCATGTGTGTGACTTAGTCCCCATTTGACTTCCAGGTGTTTGAGGGTAGGGACTTGTGTCTCAAGCTTCTTCAAATGCTCCAATCAAACAGCATCTCCGAGCACTTGGTAAGGAGTTGATAATACTGTATTTGGGTGATTGCTTGTCTAACGTTTCTCATCTGGTTTTGAAGTGTCTTGTCCTAATGCAATTAATGATAGTGATGCAATTGCTTGCACGCCTGTTGTCTGTCCCCCTCCTTTAGGATGCCATCTCCATGCAAACAGGGTCATGGGTGCCTTGTTTGTTGCTGTATTCCCAGAGTTTGGCACATCACAGGCTCTCAATAAATAAGACTCAGTGAATGACCTGACACAGCATTTCCTGACTTGCAGCCTTTACATTGGGCAGATGGTTCTGGGGATAGTAATGATGATGTCACATGTTGCCAAATGGGATTCACAGCACAACTCAGAGGTGCCAAGGTTTCAGTTGGCCAGGTTTCCTCCTGGGCTCTTACTCACTTGTTATGGGGCTGAGGGAGTGGGATTGTTCTTTGGAGTTTAAAGCTTAGTTGAGTCTGATGATTTAAGGGATCTCAGAGTCTTAGGTGTTTTGGTTGTCTTTACCCTCCCCTCTCGCCTGCCCTCCAGGATGGTACCTGGTGCACAGGGAGAGGGCTGGGCTTGTGTGACTTGAGGCAGAGGGAATAACTGGGCCCCAAGGTGCATGCTTTCTGACTCTGCCCATGTTGCCTGGCTAAGGGTGCCCAGCTGACTTCCAGGGCTCACGTTTGTCTGGAGAACTCATGCACTCTCCACTGGCCCCTTCTGGCTCCTCAGCCTCCCCTGGGCTCCGGCTGGTCCTACAAAGGGGGCTGTGGTCCCTTGTGTCCTGCTCTGGTCTTCTCTACAGCCCTCCCCAGGCCTCTGAGCCTCCTGGGCCAACCCCCTCTGGCCCACTTTGGGGACGAACAGACCCTCAGGAGTAGTTGGTCCTGTGTGTGAAGCCAGGATACTGCTGCCTGGCCAGCTTGGGTGACAACACTGAATTTTACCCGAAACCTGTGATTCTGGAAAATGACATAGGTTAAGAAATTCCCAACCCTTTGTGTTGCTAACCAAGACAGCCTTCGCTTCCCCTTAACTTGACAAAACTTAGACAAGTTTCTCCTTGACCTCCCTCACCTTAGCCTTAGAGAAGCCAGAAAGAGCTTGCTGGACCTGTCCTCGACAACAAACGTAGGAGATGACGTCATGTGATGGACACTCTCTGTTCCTTCACAGCCCCTCCAGAACTTTCCCTGAGCTCACCCTGGTCCCTAAAAATGCTCTCATCCTCTGCTTCAGCAGACTTGAGTCTTCTCTCTCTTCCACTGTGATAGCCTTCTGCACTCTCTCCCTCTCTCCGCTCTCCTCTCCCCTCTCCCTCCTTCCCTCCCCGCCCCCTTGCCTTCTGGTCTATTTTACTAGCACGGTAACCTCCTTCTGGTCTCTCTCTTCCCTATTGCACACAGCTTTGCATCAAGTCATCCTTGCTTGTTAGCATCTCTCAGTGTAATTTTTCTTCACCATGGACCACCAAGTGGGTTTGGCCATGCCCCAGGGTGGTGCAGGAGGGAGGCCTGGGATTTAATCTCTTTCCAAGGTGCTGAATGTGGACCAGAGATAAGACCCGACCCCCACCTCCACCCCCCCCCCCCATCCACCCTTGGTGGTGCTCTCATTTAGACAATCACAGGGCACCTCTGCTGGGCTGTACGGGGAGAAGAATGGGACAATTTCTAAAAACATTGATCAAATCCACCCCTCCCCTTGCCTTTCCATCAGCTCCTGCCCTTGCTTACTTAATTAGCCCTTGGCTTACTTTACCAACATCAGAATTTCCTTCTTCCATGAGACTTTGTGGTTTCACTGCTATAGGGATAATTATGGGATATTTTCTTCCACAACAGAAAACTGCTAAGCCAGGACCTCCAGACTCAACCACTGATCGGTTAAATATGGTAAAAAGGGGAATATGCACCCTCTTATTTCAAGATAATTGCTTTTGTCTTGCCCTGCAGTTCAATTTTGCATATCAAACACTGGATATTACTTCATTCTCTCTTTCTGCATTCTTATGCAACAAATCCTGGTATTTTCTCCAAAAAGAAGGGTACTTGAGGTAAACTAAAATAAGGCTCTTTTACTTAAAAAAGACAGAGAAAGAAAGCACAGGAGGAACTTTCAGAATGGGGTAATAATAAAAGCTCTTTTTGGGAGAAGCCAATCCATGCTCACCCGGCAACGAGGTTTGCTAATCTAATGTTCAGCACCCCTTTTTAGAGCAGTTGTAGGTTTACAGAAAAATCATGCAGAAAATATAGAGTTCCCATATATCCCCTCACACACACACAGGTTTTCCCTTTCATTAACATTTTGTATTAATGTGGAATATTTGTTACAATTGATGAGCCAATATTATTCTAATTATATTTTTAACTAAAGCTCATTGTTTACATTAGGATCCAGCTCTGTTGTACAGCTCTGTTTGATTTTTCAGTCGTTATTTTTGTGGCATATATACAACTTAACATTTCCCTTTTGACCACTTCAAAGTACACAATTCATTGGTGTTAATCGCATTCACAATGCTGTGCTGCCATCACCACCGTCAATAACCGAAACATCACCACTGTGCCAATTTGGATGTATTATGTCCCCCAAAACGCCATTATCTTTGATGCAATCTTGTATGGGCAGACATATTAGTGTTGATTAGATTGTAAGTCTTTGATTGAGTGTTTCCATGGAGCTGTGCCCCATCCAACTGTAGGTGATAACTCTGGTTGGATAATTTCCATGGAGGCGTGACCCGCCCATTCAGCATGGGCCTTGATTAGTTTACTGGAGCACTATATAAGCTCAGACAGAAGGAGTGTGCTTGCTACAGCCAAGAGGGACACTTTGAAGAATGCACAGAAACTGCGACAGTAGCTTGAAGATGGTCATTGAAAGCAGACTCTTGCTCCAGAGAAGCTAAGAGAGGACAAACACCCCAAGAGCAACTGAGAGTGACATTTTTGAGGAACTGCAGCCTAGAGAGGAACGTCCTGGGAGAAAGCCATTTTGAAACCAGAACTCTGGAGCAGACGCCAGCCACGTGCCTTCCCAGCTAACAGAGGTTTTCTGGACACCATTGACCATCCTCCAGTGAAGGTACCCGATTGTTGATGCCTTACCTTGGACACTTTATGGCCTTAAGACTGTAACTGTGTAACCAAATAAACCCCCTTTATAAAAATCAATCCGTTTCTGGTGTTTTGCAAAAAGGCAGCATTAGCAAACGGGAACAACCACAAACAGAAACTCTGTACCAATTAAGCATTGACTCTCTGTTCCCTACCCTTCCCCCTTCCCCTGGTAACCTATGGTCTACTTTCTAACTTGAGGAATTTGCATATCCTAATTATCTCATATCAGCGAGATCATACAGTATTTGTCTCTTTGTATCTGGCTTATTTTGCTCAACATTATCAAGGTTCATCCATGCTGTATCATGTATCAGAACTTCATTCCTTTTTAGGCTGAATAATATTCAATTGTGTGTATATATATATCACATTTCATTTATCCATTCATTTTTTTGGTGGACATTTGGGTACTTGCCAATTTTTGGTGCTTGTGAATGATACTGCTATGAACATCAATGTGCAAATAAATATTTGTTTGAGTCCCTGCTTTCAATTTTTTGGATATGTACCTGGAAGTGCGATTGCTGAGTCATATGATAATTCTGTTTAAGCTTTTGAGGAATCAACAAACTTTCCCACAGTGGCCACCCCATTTTACATCCCCATCAATGACACACAAGCATTCCTATTTCTTCTCATCCTGACCAGCACTTATTTTCCATTTTTAAAATAACAGTCGTCCTGGTGGGTGTGAAGTGGTATCTCACAGTGGTTATAACTTGCATTTTCCTAATGGTCAGTGATGTGGAGTATCTTTTCATGTGCTCCTTGGCCATTTGTATATGTTCTCTGGGGAAATGTCTAGTCAAGTCCTTTGCCCATTTTTTAATTGGTTGTTTGCCTATTTGTTGTTGAGTGGGTGTTGTGTCTTTTTGAGGCAGGAAGACTGGTTTTGAGAAAGTCCATGGCTGCCGTTTTTCAGAGCTTACTGCACGAAGGAATTCAATAACCAGCTGCTGATAGGTGTGAGTGCTGGGAACGGCCAGAGTCCTGGGCCCAGTTCTGCCCACATCTGATTACATTTATATTTGACTCCATGCACGATGGGCAGAGAAGCCCAGTTTAAAGATAATCAGACCACCGCTCTGAAATTCACCTGCAGAGTACTATTTAAAGCACTAGCACCTGCCTTGCCTCTGAAAAGTAATCAGGGGAATTGGTTGGCCCGTGGACAGGGCTGTCTGTCAGAGCAAGTGATTTCCACTCTGGCTGAGGCTGGAGGGAACTGAGGACGATTATCTCCCCATGGAGGCGAGGCCTCTGGACAGCGGGGGCCTCATCAGCTCCCGAGGGTCTAATAAGATAAATGCAGCTCTGAGGCTCTGCTTGGGAGCCCGTTTGCAGAGATGTCAGACCCCATCTCGTAATCATCAGTTTCGTCTGCTCCATCCTTCTCCAGGCCGAAGGGAAGATCGAGGCCCCAGATAGAGCAGGGGAAGCACATTAGCAAAGCAGCTCAGAACCACAGTGAATCGAATTTCCAATTCAAACCAAAGCCGAGAGAGGCAGTAAGAAACGGCTTCGTTCTGTCCTTTGTCTAAACATAAAAATTTTAAATTAAGCTCATATAGGACCGTTTCTCCTTTTCATCATGGTGTTTGAGGCAGAGATTTTGATGGATCTCAAAAGCAGCAGATGCGATGGGAAAATCTTCCTAAAAACGCACAGCGGACAAATAGGGCTTCTCCCAGAGCATTTGAACAAATGCCGGGTCACGGTCCCCTTATTGCCCCGTCAAGAGGACAAAGTGTGGTCTAATAGGTGTGTGCTCTGCTCCTTCAATACAATTGTCTCCTCATTAGGCACTTGCTTTCTACAGACATCAGGGTGCTATGATGAGGTTTGATGTACCAGTTGTGCCATACTCAAAATCCCAAGGCTGATTCACGTTGGAATTTGGGGCTAGAAGCAGAGAAGAGACCCTCTGCGTCTGGCAAAATTGCTTCCTGGTTCTCACATGAACAGATGCTACTCCGGAGAGAAGCCCACCACCCTCATGTGGGGGTGGAACCGGGACACATTGACACAGACCCATCATGTATATACAAAGTGCTCATTTTAGACACGAGCTCTATGTGTTTTCCTACCTTTGATGCCTTCCCTGTAACTGTAGCTTCTCCCAGACCAAGTTCTCAGTCAATTGCAAGATTTTGGGTAAAAGCGCATTCGTTCTACAAGTATTGGTGAGATCATGGTGAAAATGAACCCTCGTGCATTGCTGGTGGGAATGCAAAATGGTGCAGCTGCTGTGGAGAACAGTTTGGCAGTTCTTCAGAAAGTTAAACATAGATTTACCATATGACCCAGCAATTCCATTCCTAGGTATACACCCAAAAGATTAAAAACAGGGACTCAAACAGGTACATGTCCACAGATATTGCTCACAGCAGCATTATTCACAATAGCCTAAAGGTGTCCATTGGCAGATGAACAGAGAAGCAAAATGTTGTGTATCCATGAAGTGGAATATTATTCAGCCAGAAAAAGGAATGATGAGCTTTGAAAACATTACGTTGAGTGAAATAAGCCAAACATAAAAAGCCACATATTGTATGATTCTATCTATATGAAATAGCTAGAATGAGCAAATTCATAGAAAGAAGATCAGCGGTTACCAAGAGCCTGAAGAAGAGGGATACAGGGGTTTATTTCTTTATGGGTGCAGAGTTTTTGTTTGTTTGTTTGTTTTGTTTTTTGTTTTTTGTTTTTTTTTTTGCATGTGTTTACTTTTTTTTTTAATTAAGCAGAGTTTTTGCTCAGGGTGATGAAAAAGGTTTGGCTTATGTATGGTATCGATGGAAGCATAACTTTGTGAATGTAATTAATGCTACTGAGTTGTACATTTAGAAATGGTTAAAACGGCAAATTTACTATATATCCATAATTTTTAAAAAAGTGCATGCAGTTTCTAATTCTGCACCAGCGTCCTGAGATCCTGTTGGCACAGTTGGGGGGAGATGAAACCGGCTTTGAGGCCACCGTTGCGTTTATTCCCGTGGAGCAGCAGCCCCAACTGTGGATCAGGATCAGAGACGGCATCTTGTTTCATCCCTTCTTCCCAGTGACCTAGTTATTTGTAACTGTCAGAAGCCTTAAGCTTTAAAGAAGCATTAACAATTTTTGCATGTTCTCTCTTCCTTCTCTGAAGCTTCTGGATTCTTTTCCTTCAAATACAGCTTCTTGTCTTTCCAGGAGTCAAGCCGCTGCTGCAGAACAAAGCACACCCATCTCTCATCATTTGCAGTGATGGTTAAGTGGGCAGAATGCAGTAAGTGTAGGATGCCCCTCAGGGGACGCCTCAGGCTCCAGGCGACAAGCCCAGCCCAGGAACTCTCCAAGCAATCCTGCTTGGCTTTTCTGGGAAGCGGGAGGACGCTCAGCTTACCCAGGGTCTGGCTTCTCAGGATCTGCTTTGCTTTCCTGCAGCCAAACAGCTCTATCTGTGAGAAGCCAGGTGGATGGCACACCCCGTATTCTTTTCGTCTTACCTTTTCCTGCTTCTCAGACAAAAGAGACCTGTGCTCCCAAGCGTGGCAACCCAGGCAGGGACCCTGCATTTCCTTCTGCAAGCTTCGTCCCTGCCAGGACACAGGACAACTCGATATGCCTTCCTGGATTTCTTGGTCCTTGGCTCTACCTTCTATTAAAGTTCTAGAGGCATGCCCTTTACTGTTTCCATTTTAAGTAGAAAAAGAGGTGACTGTACTATTTCTACTACAGTAGAGAATCTAACATGTAAGGTCTGACCTCCATGAATCAATCATGAGACCGCTTAAAGAAGCTATCCGTGCCATCCATTAACAAGTTTGGTCTGATTTTTGGGCAAATGCACACAGATTGAGTGCATTTATTTTCTGATTTCTTATTTGGAAGATGAAAAGGTGAGCAGATAAGTCAGGTACAGCTGACTGCAGGAAATAATCTGGGAATGTCATGACCCAAGTGGGCCTTTGCTGCCAAGAGGCCAAAGAAGATGCCGGGCATGTTCAGAAGCGTGAATTCATTCAGGGCTTACAAGGAAAAACTGGAAGGTGGTCACGTTGCTTGGATTCAGGAGCTGCTCTGAATGATGGCAGGTTCAGAGCTCAACGTGAAGACACTCCACCCTTTGGGGGTGGTGATTACACTGGTTATAAGGGCTTGACATTCCAATGGGTATGAGAGCATAAGTGGGAGCAGGGGCAGGATGGGGGAGCGGGTCTTGCAACTTAGGGAGGGATTGATTGTGATCGACAGGGAGGAGGGGATTATAGATTATCTTGTAAATAGCAGTATCTCAGGGAGTCTCAGGGAGGAGGTAGTTTTGGGTATAGATTACACTTAGTTGATTTTACAAGAGTAGGTCAAACTTTAACTGACTCAGGTCACGCAAGCTGCTGTGTGCAGTTTTCAAGGCTCTTGGGGAATGCCCTGGGCCTGGGATTTCCAGAGGGAGATGAAGCCAAAATGTGATGGCCCCATTCCCTGTCAACTTCCATTGTCCTGGGTCTTGTGGAACCAGACACGCAGTTAAAGAAACAGAATCTGTGTCTGAGATCCCAGCATTTTTCCAGGCATACTTCCCATACCCTACCACACATGCACGTGCTGTAGCCACTGTCAAGGACCTTAAAAGCAGAGGGTCTCTGTGTAAGTTTATACCCCTGCAGGGTCTGACACACATAAAAGGGTTTATACTTAACATCCACATCCATACAAGACCACCTATCCACCCTGTTTGTGAGGACAGGGCCTGATGAACCTTAGGCTTTTATTCAATATATATTTAGCACCAATTATGTACCTGGACATGTTTTAGGTGCTTGGGATGTGTTGCTGAGCAAAATAAACTCAGTTCCCAGACTTAGTGGAACTTGCATCCATCATCAGCGAAAAGAGACAAACATTAAACAGTGAACATGATCAATAATTGGTATAGGATGGATGGAGGGAGGGAAGGATGTATAGATGGATGGATGGATGGACGGATGGATGGATGAATGGATGGATAGATGGGAGAATAGATAGGTGGATGGATGAGTTGATGGATGAGTGAATGGATGGATGGATGGAAGGGTAGGTGGGTGGATGGATGCCTATATGGATATATGGGTTGGTGGAAAGAAGGATGGATGGATAGATGCATACATGGGTATATGGTTGGGTAGATGGATGGATGAGAGAGGGAAGTAGGGATGAAGGAGAGAGAGGGGACAGGTGGTTGGAAGGAAGCAAAGGAAGGACAATGAAAATCCCTATGGAAAAAAATACAGTAGATCAGAGTAGGAGTTGGGTTAAGGAACAGGGAGAAAGTGCACTCTGAGCATAGAGCTGAAAGCAATGGGAGAAGTCAACCAAGGGGTATCTGAGAGAAGAATTTCCCTTATAAATAGGTGGAGCAAAGACACAATTAGAGGCCACTGAAGGAATCCAGGAGAGAGATGGATGGTTGTGTCCCTGGCCAGAGTGATGGTAATAGAGATGGGGTGAAACAGTGAGATTCTGGGGACATTTAAAAAGTAGAGCCATCAGGATTTCCTGACAGATAGGATATAGGGTTGAGCCAGAGATGACTTCCAGGGTCTTGGCCTTTGCAATAAGGATGGCATGGCCATCATCGGAGTAGAAGACGGCTGTGGGTAGAGAAGGTTTGAGCTGGGGGAGATCAGGAGGTCCCTTTTGCACATGCTCAGTTGGTGATGTCTGTGTAACATCCAAGTGTAGATGCTAAGTAGGCGGTTGGCCAATACATGTCTGTGGATCAGGAGAAAAGTCTGTGCCAGAGAAGCAAATGTCAGAGTCATTGGCATGCACATGGTGTTTACAGCCTAGAGCCAAGCGAAATCACCCAGAGTGCAAGTGCAGATAGAGAAAGAAGAGGAATCTGGAGGGAAGCAGGGCAACTCCAACACAAGGTCATCTGGGAATAAAAGAGGAAACAGTCAAGGAGATGGGAAAGGAGTAACTCTTGTGCCAGGAGGAAGATCCGAGAGTGGGTGGTGTCTTCGGAGCCGAGTGAAGGGGCGAAGTGAAGAAAGTGTTTCCGGGGGGAGGGAGCCACCAGCTGTGTCGGAGGTAGCCGGCAGTGGAAGTGAGGGGAAGGCTAAGAATTACCATTGGGTTTAGCAATGTGGGGGTCATTGGCGAACTCAAGGGTAGGGACATTTGCTTCAAAGTTTGTGGCTAGTCTTGAACTTTCAGATCTGATGTCCCCTAAAAGTGCAGGTTTTTGGCAAGCTGACGATCATTCCTTGTTTTCCTTCCTTTTGCCTGAGGTATTCCTAAAGTAAAGATTTTGTGACCACTGTATACCTTCGGAGTTGCAAGCTTCTCAGCTGTGAATATGGGGTGATCCTGATGCCCTGAGGACAGAGTGTGTCCAACAACAAAGCAGAGTCCATAGGGGAAAGTAGACAATAGATCATTTCAACCCCTGGACACAGCCACGGCTGAAGCTCGAACCACCCCACTCCTTGGGCTTTTCCAAAAATGTGGGTCAACAGAGATCTTCTTCCAGCTTAAATCATTTGAATTAGTTTTTTGTCACTTGCAACTAAGAAAAGCCCAGTGTTGACCAGTGCAAATGGAGCAAGGGTGGTTGACTCTGTAATTCAGCATCTTTATTTCCCCAATTCTATAGAGCACTGTAGGGGTCTCTATACAGTCACAAATTTTAATACCCCCCAGGGTTGCTTTTGATCTTTTGCCTGTTTCCTTGATTTAAACTGCCAAAAAGGGGGAAGCAGGAATCAGTGGAAAGAGTTTTAAGAGGTTGCCAGTGGGGATGGGAAGCCTGTCCCTGAACAGATGATTGAATAACAAATAACTATTACTATTGGGATTATTTTATTATAACCTTCATTATTTTAAATAAGCCTTGAGGGGGAAATCTTTAAAACCTGAAATTCCTTAATGGGAGTTAATCCTCACAAATCCCAGGTGGGCAGGTAGGAGGAGGCTGTTTTGTAAGAATCCTTGACATTCTTTATTCACACCTGGCTTTAGACACACCTAGTGCAGGGTACAGTGTGTCTCCATCAAGATTAGGGGCAGTGAGAGCTTGCCATGGTCTCTTAGCAACAGAGAAGCAAAAGGTAAAGAATGAGAAGGCACCTGGAGTGTGTTGACTACCACTTTCCCCATGTCCCTCTGTAAGCTGTGTCCTGGAGGAAGGTGTGAGCACCCAGGCAGGATATGGATTTAGTATCAGCAGTGCCAGCTGGGGGATGTGGACACCTGCTTCCGTGACTTTTCTCGGGCCCCCCACGTCCAGGTGTTCATCGCCCCTTTGCTCCTGCAATCAGCCTTTTATACTTTCCCAAACTACAGGGCTCAACCTACGGCCACGTATCTTTTTTAACTTCAGTTTCCAATGGCATTCTGGTTTGACTGCTTATTTCTCATCTCAGCTCTGTGTTTCTTTCCTTGATGGCACTAATAACAGCTTGCAAATGTGTCATTCCTGCATCTTTTTCCTTGTCTTGGTGAGCCTCCTATCATGCCCTTTGGGGTGTAACCCTCATGGGGGCAGAGACTGGTTAGTTCTGATCACCATTGTATCCCTCTGTCTAGTAAAGTACCTGGCATGTAGCAGGTGCTCAAAAATATCTGAGAATGAGTGAAAATTCAATGAGTATCCCCGAAGGAGAGTAGCCGTCGGATCTTCTCTTAGCAGGTATTGCCGTATAGACCCCTGTAGCCTGGTTTTACGGCCAGGGCTGAATTCCCATGCACACCATTGCACCTCACTGCAGCTGCGTCAGGAGAGGGTAAGCCGTATTCTGGCCCATTGCACATCAAAAGGCCTGCGTTTTCCCCAGTCCAGCTCCGTCACACAGGGCCATGTCCTCCTCCCATGGTCCACTTGCCTCTGATTGACACTCAAAGAGAAGCCCAAGAAGCAATGCCTGCCTTTCTCCTGGTCCATATCCTCCTCTGTGTTTAGCAAGCAAGGCTCAGCTTCTTTCCGAAGCAGACCCCTGCATGTTAAGATGACTGCCGGATGCTTGTCAGTGTGTTGCGGTTTTTTCTCCTTCCTGCGGAGGGAGCAGGGCTTTTATGTCTGAGACCCCGCAGAGTGGCCGCCTTTCATCTGTCAGTGTCGTGTTTTGCAGCAAACGCTGTTTATCTGTCCTAACAGGACGTGGCAGGTGATGCGCCGCATGCTAAGTGGATCACAGACAAATAGTTCTGTTCTGTGTCCCTTTAGAGGGTTTGCGTGGCCCTGGACAGCCAGGTGAGGAGTAGGGGATGACAGACAGGACCCGGGGGCTGAGCCTGTCCCCTGTGTTTGACATTCCAGGCTGGCTGGCACACTCACAGAGGGACGTGGCATTACTAAGGCAGCGAAAGAGCTGCCCAAAGACAGATTTGTCGAAGTTGGCGTTTATTCCTATAATGCACCTTGAATTTCATGAATGTGACATTTTATTTCAAGAGGAAATCAATACTCTGATCAGCAAATAGACACAAATGTTGCATTCATCCTCCAAAATGTTACACCAACATTACAAGCACTTTTTGTCCCCAACAGGGCAAGAAGAGATGTTTGAACACATTTTGCTCAAATAGGAATAAGAGGGGAAAAGGGAACAAAAAGGGCAGGAGGAAATGGTACATAAACATTTGATTATGGAAATGGAAAAACGGCTACCTGCATTTCCTACTGAGCTTGTGTTTCCTTGATCAAAGGCTGCAGGATCTGGGCCAGGAGGTTCGATGATTGTTCAATGTGAAAAATGGAGTTCATTTTATCCTTGGCACAGCCTTGTTCTGGGATGACCTTCAGTTCAGCAGAGATTCGCTCAGCATTTGCTACATGCCAGGCTCTCATCTGGTTGCAGGGGAGAGAGAAAGATAAGATATTGTCTCTGAGTAACCTAGAATTGCCTTCTTGTTTGGAGCCCCCATGCCATGCCCTCCTTGAGGGGTACCCATGCTGAAACTCAGATTTGCCCCCATCCCTGCATTGTACAGCTGGTGGAGGCTTTCCTTTCAATGTTGGCAATGACACTTCCTTAATTTGAAAGTTGCTTTAGAGTTTACAAAGCCTATTCACCAGCACTCTGAGGTTTAGTTCTCAGAGGTGCTCTGCAAAGGAAATATTTCCCAGGAGGACAAAAGAGCCCAGAGAGGGTGAGGACTGGTTTGAGGTAACACAGTGAGTAAGTAGGTGGCAGAATCTGGATCCAATCCCTAGTCTGCCTTACTGATGTGATGCTTTCCCCCCAAGCCAGGCTACTACACTCCAGATCAACTCTGCAGATGACTGGAGGGCTCTGATGAAGTTCCATTTCCTGCATATCTGATGTGTGCCGTCATTGATTGCTTTTGTCTTCTAGTCTTTGAAATAACTCAACTCCCTGAGCAACCCTGGCCCCATTTTTCCTCTTTCCCCTCAGTTGCAGATAAGGAGACACACTGGGCAGCCCCGGCCCTTGTCACGATATGCAGGTATCTTCAATCTCTCTGATGTCCTGCCTTTGCAGATCCGGATAGCACAAAAGGCTGACAAATGGGCATTTCCAGTGTGGCCTGTAAAGTGATGGATCTCAGAAATTTTGCTCGAGGTCCCCTCTCTACATGATGAGCCTGTGGCCCTCTGGAAAGGGATCCTGTCAGCCTGTGTGCCAAAGTGAGACACCAGGCCCAGCTGTGTAAATCTTGGCCACCCGGGTCCCTGGCACTGGCAGAGACTGAGCTTGTGGCTGGGCAACACGGTCATGCCACCCAAAGGGGACATTTGTCACGTTTACATTGGAAGCTGCACTTGGCTTCAGTTCTCTTCAAGAGCGAAGGGCTGAAGAGGTAGGTAATGAGACCAAAGGGGACTGCCAGCCCATCAGGAAGGCAGGGAATCCCAGACCATCCCAGCATGGGAGCAGGAAAGTGGCAATAGGGGCTGAGTGTGGCAGCTTCCCACAGGGCAGGAGGGCAGGTCATAGGCTCACTTAGGCATAGAACAAGCCCTGGCAGGTCACTCACAATTTGGGAAGTTTACTTAGCTTCTCTGAGGCTTTGTGTCCTCATCTGTAAGATGGGCATTATAAAAGAACCCACCTCTCAAATAGCCATTGTGAGAATAAATAAGACAGTACATGTTGAGTGGTTAATACCCACCTGTCCCAAAAGTGGGTGCTTCATGAACGGCCTTTATGCTTGGTGGCTGTGGTGGTGATGGGGACAGGTAATGCAGGTGCAATGCGTCATTGTCAGACAGATGGAGCCCTCTGGACCAACAGAGCTCTAGTTTGGACTCTGCTAAATCTTCCCCATCTGTTTACTAGGAGAACAGGGCCAGATCTATAATTTTCAATATTTTTGAAGGTATAGGACTCATTCTTTTAATTCAACTGTAAGCAGGCACGAGCTCCACTTCTGGTTAGATTGTAGAAAGTGGAAGAGACCTCTTCTCTCAACCCAACAATCAAAACAAACCGGGAAAGCTACAAAATCATAATTTCCTGAACTCATCAGATAGCTAAGGATGCAAAAAAAATTAAGAGAACAAAATACCAAAAAGATGAACTCTTCATGGGAAAGAACTCGTGGCTATACTCTTTCCTGGAGAAGCAGCAAGAGGGTGAATCTTGAGTTAGACGTGGGTAGGAGAAGCCAGCTGGAACTGTAAGCCTGGCAAGGGCTAGCATGACAGAGCCAAACAGTGAGGGTCCCAGCCACTGGGAGAGGCCGCACTGACCCACTAACCCTTTCCCACAGGCCTCCACTGAGGGCTTGGCTGAGTGAGGCCCCAAGGTATGAAGGAAACTTCGCTGAGCTCAAGGGAACATCTCTGGAGGTGGGGAGGTATCCTGGTTTGGATGTATTATGTCCCCCAAATGCCATGTTGTTTAATGCAATCTTATGGGGGCAGATATATTAGTGTTGATTGGGTTGGAATCTTTGGATTAGGTTGTTTCCATGGAGGTGTGGCTCCACCCATTCAGCATGGATCTTGATTAGTTTACCTGAGCCCTATAAGAGCTCAAACAGAAGGAGCTCAGCGCTGCAGCTTGAGGAGACATTTTGGAGATGGCTGTTGAAAGCAGACTCTTGCTGACGCTTTGGAGATACTAGCCCAGAGTTTGCCCCGAGAAGCTAAGCCTAGAGACATTTTGGAGAATGTCATTTTGAAATGCAACCTAGGAGCAAGCAGACACCAGCCACATGACTTCCGAGCTAACAGATTTTCCAGATGCCATTGGTGTTCTCCAGTGAAGGTACCCTACTGTTGAAGCCTTTGTTTGGACATTTTCATGGCCATTAGACTGTAACTTTGTAACCAAAAAAACCCCCTTTATAAAAGCCAATCCATTTCTCTATTTTGCATAATGGCAGCAATAGCAAACCAGAACAGGAGGCAAGCGGGAGAATTTAGAATAATGCATCTGAAGCACTGTGGACAACTTTCAGCTGCCAAGGGCTAGGGTTTAGGAAGTTTCACAGAGAGAAACTCTTCTTGGTGGTAGGGGTCTCTGTAGGTGCTTAAAACCTTGAGCAGGACTGGGGGGCAAAAAGAATTTCCCAGCAATCCAGGAAGCTGGAAGCCAGCCTGGGAGTAGGTTGGCAAAGTTGTTTGCTTGGCTGTAAGTTACAGGAGATCTTGGAATCTTTCCTGTGCTCAGAACCCAAGCCTTGTAGGAGAGAAAGATGTAATCCCACTGTCAAAATATTTTGAGCCAGTGGTAAACAGAACCAAACTAAAGCTAAAACAAAGGTCCAGAATACCTGAACCAGAGATCAGTTTGATTTAATTCTCCTCCCTAGTGACCTGACAGGGTGCATCCTTTTCTGGTGGTAAACGTTGTTTACTCCAATCTCTGTTGTTATTTTGATTAACATGCCTTACATGCAATCAAAACTTTCAAGACACTTGAGGAAGAAAGAAAATGTGACCCTGCCAAGAGAGGAAATAGTCAATAGAAGCAAACCCATAGAGGAACCAGATACTGGAATTATCAGAGAATTTAAAATAATTATGATAAAAACTGCTAAAGGATCTAATGTAAAAGCAGGATAACAGATGGATAAATAAAACCAATAGTAAAAATTCCAATTAATAAGTGTAGGAGGAAGGAGGAAATAGAAAATTACCACTAGACCACCATAGAAATAATTGCTGCAGGCAAGATTTATTGATGAATGCTGATGTTAGTGGAAACATGATAACCTCAAGTACCTTGTCCCAAGTATTTTTTTGGGTTTTACATACGTCCCACAAATTCTCTTTTTACTCCTTCTTCCAGGAGATGGAGCTTAATTCCACTCCCCATGAGTATGTACTCAATTTAATGACTCACTTGCAATGAATAAAGTATGGAAAGAGAAAGTGACTTTGCAGTGGAGAAACTGTCAGGCATCACCTTAGCCAAATGCTCAGAGTTAACATCACCAGCGACAAGTCATTGTGGTAGTTTGAAGCTGTTTTGTACCATAGAAAAGTCATGTTCTTTTAATCTATTCCTGTAAGAGTAGACCTATTGTGGGTGAGACATTTTGATTGGATTATTTCAATTGAGGTGTGACTCACCACATTTAAGGTGGGTCTTAATCCTCTTACTGGAGTCTTTATAAGAAGATAAAACACATACAGAAGCTAAGAGAAATTAAGAGAGAAGCTCACACAGAGAGATACTCAGAGAAGTTTATAGTAAAAGCCACAGTTGGAGAAGCCAGAAGCTGAAGCAACAAAAACCAGGAGAGAAGGACTAGCAGATGTCACCATATGCCTTACTATCTGACAGAAGAGCCCAAGCTCACTGGTAGCTGGTCCTCAGAGAAGGTATCATCCTGTTGATACCTTAATTGGGACATTTTCATGGCCTTAGAATTGTAATAAAAGCCAGTCTATTTCTGGTATATTGCATTTCATCAGCTTTAGCAAATAAAACAGCCATGTTGATATCATGTGACCCCTGGTAATGTAATAAGGACACCCCATAACTATTGTATTTTTTCCCAAAATCTACAACTACAGTCTGATCATGAGAAAACATCAGGTAAACCCACATCAAGGTGCATTCTACATAATATCTGACCAAGGCTTTTCAAATTTTTAAGGTCATAAAAGAAAAGGAAAGGCCAAGAGACTGTCACAGATTGGAACAGATTAAGGAAACATAATGGCTAAATGCAATGTGATATCCTAGATTGGATCCTAGATCAGAAAAAGGACATTAGTGAAAAACTTGTGAAATCCAAAGAAAATCTATATCCAAATGCAGTCTGTGGTTTAGTGGACAGTATTGTACCAATGTTAATTTCTTTGTTTTGATAAATGTACCACAGTTATGCAATATTTTAACCTTAGGGTAATGGTCAACAATTTTTTCTTTCCGTATAGAGTTAATAACTGTTTCAGGCTTTGTGGATCATACAACCTCAGTCAGAACTACTCAAATCACTCTGCCATTGCACTTTAAAGTAGCCTTAGATGATACATAAAAGAATGGGTGTGAATGTGTTTCAATAAAACTTTATTTACAAAAACAGGCAGTGGGCTGGATCTGTTCCATGGGCTGTAGTTTGCCAAATTCTGCAGTAAAGGAAGCTGGGTGTGTGTACAGGAGCTCTCTGAACCATGTCTGCAACTCTTCTGTACAACAGAATTTATTTTGAAATAAAAAGTATACTTTAAAAAATGGTGATGAGAGAGGGATTTTCTTCAGCAACAGGAAAACTATATAAAAATAAGATGGAAATGCTCTACATTTAAAGCAGAATCTCAGAAATGAAGAATTCATTAGATGAACTTAAAAGCAGAATGGGCTCAATAGAGGAATGCATCAGTTATCAAGAAGACTGATCAATAGGAAATATGAGACATAAATACAAAGAGAAAGAAGAAGGAAAAAAAGATAATCCAAAGTCTATGGGATGGTATTGAATGGCCTCACACACATGGTTTTGGAGCCCTGGAGGAGAGGAGAGAGGAAGTCGTGCAGCAGAAATGCTCGAAGAGATAATGGGCTGCAAATTTGCCAACAGTGATGAAAGGCATCAGCCCACAGATTCAAGAAGCTCAATGAAGTCCAAGACCAAGCAGAATGCATACAAAGAAATCCACACTTACACATCAGAGTTAAATACTGAAAACCAAAGATGAAGAGCAAACCTTAAAAAACACGGAGAGACAAAAGACACACTGCACACAGGGCACAACAGCCATAATGTGCTTTCTCACCAGAAATGATGAGGACCAGAAGACAATGAAGTGACTTTTAAAGTAGAAATAAGAAAAACAACAAACACCTGTCAATCTAGAAATAGTTATTGTGAGATAACAGCCTTCAAATATGAAGGTTAATTCAAGATAATTACAGGCAGACAAAAGCTGAGAGAATTTATTGCCAACATGCCTATGTTATAAGAACTGCTAAAAGAAGTTCTTCACACTGAGGAGGAAAGATACCAGATTGGACTCCAGGTATGCAGAAAGGGAGAGAGAACACTAGAAAAATGTATTTCCATCTTATTTTTATATAGTTTCCATGTTGCTGAAGAAAATCCCTATCTATTCACTGTTTCTTTAAAATATATTTTTTTTTATTTCAAAATAAACTCTGATTTACAGAAGAATTGCAAACATATTTCAGAGAGTTCCTGTACACCCACCCAGCTTCCTTTACTGCAGGAGTTTGCAACCTAAAGCCTGTGGAACAGGTAAATATCTGTGTAAATGTGAAATATATTTCTGTAAATACATATATCTTTAAACATTTTAAAGCCCATTAACTCTTTAAACAAAAATAAAAATAGTATATTGTGGGATTTAGAGTGTGTGCATAAGTAAAATATAGAAAAAAAAGAGCACAAAGGGGAATGGGATAAATAGAATAATATTGTGTAAGATGTTTACACTGTTCTTGAAGTATATAATATTATTTGAAGGTAGAATATACTATCTTTAGGATGAATATAATGAATACTGTAGTCTCTTAGTAATCAGTAATATTAAAACAAAACACAAAGGGATATAGCTAAAAAGTGATACAGCAAATAAAATGAAATATTAAGAAATACATGACTCATCCAAAGTAAGGTTAAAAAAAAGTAAAAGAGGAATGATGAAGAAACGGGATAAATAAAAATCAAATGCCGAGATGGCAGAGTTAAACTGAAACTTAACACAATTTTATTAAATGTAAATGGTCTAAACACACTATTAAAAGACAGAGATTACCAAACTGGATAAAAAGGGAAAACAAAACAATTCAATCAAAAAACAAACAAACAAAAACCCACCTGTGTGCTCTTTTCAAGAAACACAATATAGGATAGAAACACTAAGTTTAATAAAGCTATTGTGGTTATATTAATATTAGGAAATGTAGACTTCACAAAAGTAACATTGCTAGAGGTAAAGAATTATAGTACAAATGATAAAAGGAACAATTTATAAAAACTCAGAAATATCCTTCAATGTGTATTCACTTAATAACAGAGCTTCAAAATACATGAAACAAAATTGCACTAATGGGAGAAACAGGCAAATCCATAATGATTGTTAGAAATGTTGACAGTAGTCTCTCAGTAAGTGATAGAACAAGTAGACAAAAAACATTAGTGAAGATACAGAAAATGTAAACATCATCATTCAGCAACTTACATTTATAAACACCACAACTGACAACTATAGCATATACATTCTTTTCAGTGCACATGTAACATTCACAAGTTAGAGATATGCTGGGCCATAGAATATAAACCTCAATAAATACCAAAAGATTTAAATAATACAGAATATACTCTGTGATTATGATACAATAAAAGGTGTTTGAGGATTAAATAGAAAATCTTCAGATATGTGAAAATTAACACACTTCCAAATAACCTATGGATCAAAGAAGAAATTGAAAGATAAATTTGAGAATATTTTGAACTGAATAATGTGAACACAACCTATCACAACCTGTGGGATGCAGCTAACGTAGTACTTAGAGAAAAAAAATTACAGCTTTTTAAATGCCTATACCAGAAAAGAAGAAAGGTTTAAATCAGTGATTTAAACTTCCAATTTAAGAAGCTAGAGAATGAAAAAAAGAAAACAATGTAAGTAGAAAAAAGAATATAAAAATAAGCATGGAAATCAGTGAAATAGAAAAAATAAAAATTGACAAAATTGAAAGTTGATTATTTGAAAGATTAATAAAATTGATAAATATCTAGCATGACTGATCAAGGGGAAAAAAAAGGTAAATACAGAAATTGCCTCTATCAAGAATGAAAGCAAGGAGGCATTCAAATAGATCCTACAGACATTGAGTTGTATAGAGATATTAGAAGTAAATTTATGCCAATAACATCTTAGATGAGATGGAGAAGTTCATTGAAAAACACAATGTACAAATCTAAATGGCCCTAAATCTATTATCTAAATTAAATTAATATTCAAATCCTTTCCCCTAAAAAAATTCTCCACACTTCAAAAGTGAATCATATCGAATGTTTAAGTTAGAAATGATACAGACCATGCACAAAGTTTTTCAGCAAATAGAGGAAGGGGGAATGCCTCAGTTTTTATTAGGCCAGAAATACCCTGATCCCTCAAACAGACAAAGAGATTACAAGAAAGAAAACTACAGAATTTTAAACCTTCTAAAATAAGTTGGATTCTATTTTCTCATATTTTGTTGAGGGCTTTTGATGCAAAGACCCTCAACAAAATATGAGAAAATAGAATCCAACTTATTTTAAAAGGTTTAACATCATGGCCATGCAGATGTATTTCAAGATTGCAAGGTTGGGTTAGTATTAAAAAATCAACACATGGAAGTCACCACATTAACAGAATAGAGGAGAAAATCCACATGATTATCTCAATGAATTCAGAAAAAAATAATTTGACAAAATTCAATATGCACTCACAATAAAAACTTTTAGGATATTAGGAATAGAAAGGAACTTCCTCAATTTGATAAAAAGCAGCTACAAAAATTCTACAGTTTATATCACATCTAATGGTAAAACATTCAACTCCTTTCTCTTAACATTGGTAACAAAGCAAGGATGCCTGCTTTCACCATTTCTTTTAACATTATTTACTAATTCTTAACCAGTATGATAAAGTAAGGGAAAAAATAAAGTGGATAAAGATTTGAAAGGAAAAAGTAAGACTTTTCATTCACAGATGACAGGATTCTGTACTTAAAAATTCTATGCAATCTACAAAATAAGCTACCAGAGCTAACAAATAAATTTGCAGGTTTGTGGGATACAAGTTCATTATGCAAAAACCAATTGCATTTCTATATACTAGCAATGAAAATCTGAAATCTGAAATAAAAATGCTATTTACCATAACATAAAAATTCTATACCTAGGAAAAAAATACAATGAAAGATATGCAAGATCTCTACACTGAAAACTACAAAGCATTGCTGAGAAAAATTAGAGAAGACCTAACTAAATGGATGGAAAAATAAGCATATTCATGGTTGGGAAGGCTTGATATTGTTAAGAAGTCCATTGTCTGAAATTGAGCTACAAATTCAGAACAATCCCTAACAAAATCTTAGCAGGTTAGTCTGAGGAAATTGAGCTGATAACTAAAATTTTTATGGAAATGCAAAGGATCTAGAATGGCCAAAATGTTCTTGAAAGAATGAAAAAAAAAAATGTTGAGAATTGATACTACCTTAATTTCAAGACTTAATATAAAATTTAAGTACTAAAGATAGCGTGATATTGATATAAGGATAGAAAAATAGATCAATTGAACAGTATAAAAAGTATAGAAATAATAGGCCCACATAGATATAGCTAATTGATTTTTGCCAGGATGCTAAGTCAATTCAGTGGGGAAAGGAAAGGGTTTTTAACAAATGGTGCTGGAGCAACCAGATATCTATGTGGAAAAAAATGGAACTCAACTCATTTCTCATTCCGTACTCAAAATATAATTTGAGGTGGATCATAAAACTATATTTGAAATCTAGAATAGTAGAGCTCTTAGAAGAAAATTTAGGAGGCAATCTGCTATTTTAGGATAAGCAAAATTTCTCAGACGGTACGAAAAGCACTAACTATAAAAGAAAAAATTGATATGTTGGAATTCATTGAAATTTAAAATTTCTACTCATCAAAAATGAATAGGAAACCACAGTCTATGAAAAATACTTGTAGTGCCTATAACTGAACAAGGACTCATATGCAAAATAGGAAAAGAACTCCCTACAAATGAACAATAAGAAGACAAAGAACCCAATTAAAAATAGGCAGAAGACTTGAACAAATACTTCACCAAAGAAAATATACATGTAAAGCTAATCAACGCGATTGGTAGTCAGGAAAATCCAAATAAAAACTACAATGATATACAGTCTCACACATACTGGAATAGTTGAAGCCAAAATACCAAATATTGGCCACTATTTGGAGTAAATGGACCTCTTATTGCTATTGGGATGGTAAAATGGCAGCCACATTGGAAAACTGTTTTGAAGTTGCTTGAAAAGTTAAGCATACATCCAGCCTATGACCCCAAGTATTTATCCAAGAGAAGTGAAACATATGTCTACAAAAAGCCTTGAGAAAGAATGTTCTTAAAAATGTTACTCATGATGCCCCCAAAAGGAAATAACCCAGTTGTCTATCATTTGGCTAAACAAGGGGATATCCAAACAAACATCCAACAAAAGGATAAACAAAGTATAGTACACAATGGAATACTACTCATAATAAAAGGAGTGATCTACCCATATCTCCAAAAACACAGGCAAATCTCAGAAACCTGCTAAGCGACAGAAGCCAGCCTTGTGCGCGCACACACACACGCGCGCGCGCGCAAAGACATGCCAAATTGTTTTTTGTTTATATAACTTACAATAACAGGAAAAAATAATCTCTGATGATAGAAGTCAGGAATTGGTTGCTTCTGGAGAAGGGAGATGGGCAGGAGGGACGTTTCTGAGGTGATGGAGTTGTTCTGTTTTATTTTGGGCTCCAGGTAACAGGTTTTTACAATTTTCAAAACTCGTGGAACTGAACACTTAAGATGTGCATCTTATGGCATATAGTTTTTACCTCAGCACAAAACTTAAAAGAAAATGGTATGAGAACCCCTAAGCTATAGGGGCTTGTAGGGCCTGTTTCCCCGCTGACGGTCCCTGGGGAATCTCCGCGGAACCCCCAGCATTTCCAGGTAGCGTCAGGGACCAGGCCCTGAAGGATCTCCGCATTCCTTAGCTTCCAGGACCTTCTGAGAGAGTAAGCCCAGCCACCGGGCGGCAGCCGCAGCTTGTGAACAGACACCAGGGCCTCCCCAGACTCCGTAGACGAAACTTTCCACATGCCCACCGCAGCTGAACCCAACCCTAATCCGAACTATGACTCCAAGAACACACTGTTTACTTTAAGCAACAAAATGATGTGCTCTAGTGGCTTTGGACAACCTGGATTCAAGGCCACATCTGCTATTTCCTACCTAGAAATGCAGAGCAGGTTACCTGACCTCCATTCTTCAACTCTGTCATCTGTAAAATGGGATGACAGTGGGGCCTCTCATGGGGCTGCTGTAAATACCGAGTGTTCAAGTGAAGGTAGCTGGTGATGTGGCCGAGTCTCCACCAACCTCTTCTCCTGAGGACATCTCAAAATGCTCCCTCCTTTCTCTCTTTCTCTTTTTCTCTTTCCCCCTCTTTCCCTTCTCTACCCTTCCCTCCTTTCTTTTCTTTTTCCTTCTTTTTAAATTTAAACCTCAAAGAATTTATGTTCTGCTACATAGGTCTCTGCATTCAGAAGGGTGAGGTCATTTTGTATGTAGTAAGCATGAGAGAGAGGCTCCTTTGCCTAATTTTCTGCAGGCCATGGTTCTAGTGGCTCTAGAGAGAGCAGAGAACAGTCACCTACACAGAGGGGACCCACCCTAAAGCAGGTGTCCTTCCACATGTTCAGTGGGTCTCTCATTCACCTGTGAGCTTACAGGTTCTGTAGTGTCCTCAGCATCCTCCCCAGGTCAACTTGGCTGCAGCTTTACCGAGCAGATGAAGGCCTAACTCAGCCCCTTTCTGAAAATGTCTCTGTAGCTTCCCTCATGGCCTTCTACTCTCCTGCCAAGGTGGAAGGTGTTGCTTCTCCTTTCCAAGGCTGACTTCTCCACCTGCATCCTTGCTCTCAGCCCCCACCTTCCTCCTGGGTGAAGCCTGCTCCACTCTCCTCTGCTCCATGTTATTTTCTTTCTCTGTTAGCAGCCCTGCTGGCACCTTCTCCCCCATCTACAAACATGCTCAGTCCTCCCTTACTGCAGATCACATCACTTGCCCCTCTGCTGCCCGTGAGATGCCATCTGCCTCCCATCAGACTTCTCCCTGTGCTGCTCTCTCATTTCCTCCACTTACTCACCTCCCATCACCCCTGCCTGTGATCCTCTTCTCTCCTGGAACTGATAGCTTAATGTCCCTGTGACTTAGTTCCCACCATCCTTCCTGTATCTGAAGTTAATGCTCTACACTCTCCATGCCCACCTTGAAACACCTTCCATCTTGAACTCGCGTCTCAAGACATTGCCATGGTGGGTTTGTCTTCCTCATCAAGCAAGTCCTCATTTTTTCTGCCTCCTTTTCTGGTTGTCCCCATGGCCGTCCCTGGCATGGCTAACAAACATCCCTTCCTCTTCCTCGCAGCCTTGTTAGGTCTCTGGCAGAGATTCAACCACCTGCCTTCCAGGCTTCCTTTATGCTACAGGTGGTGGGCAGGTGACACAGTTCTGACCAGCAGGGATGAATCGAAGACTGCTGGGGACCTCCTGATAAAGCAGACAGGTGCCAACGGCATCATCCCGTCCCACGTGGATGTGGGTCTGACACTGAGAGGCTGGCACTCAGCTTGGGACCTTGACAGAAAGAAGGACCAAAGAGAACCCTAGAGATACCTGGTCTGCTCTCACTGAGCCCCTGAGAAACACCACCAGCAGCCCACTTCCAGGCTTCTTGTTTGATGGGAAAAATGAGTACACTCACATCTGATTGTTTGCAGCAGTGGTGTTCTACAGACTCTCCCCGAACACTGAATCAGTGAATAGTGAACCATTGCCCCCGGGGAAATCACAGGGTTAAGTCTCTGCAAGCCTCTGGTCACAACATTTTTGCCAACTGATCAACTCATACCCTTGTTATATGTGTGTTTCTGTTTAAAGACACCTGATTTACTGTATATTGTTGATTCATGAACATTGAACTCACGGCCAACAGTGCTATCACTCATGCCTGAACGAAGCTTCTCTAAGGCACATATTTTCCCTGGAAGGCATGCCACAGCCTTCCTGCACTTAGGGACATTGGGCAGCACACCAGCACTATGCTTGAGGGCCTTTTAAACAGCAAAATCACCAACCGAGAGTGCAAAAATGCGGAAAATGTGGCGGTAAATGCACCACGAAAAGGAGATGCTTGTTTACAGCGTGAGAGCTGAGCAGGAAGGAAAAAAGTGATGCTTTGCTTGACCTCAGCTGGGACATGCACATCAAGCCACTCAAACTGTTCACTGCTCAGCTCATGTTTGCAAATGACTGCAAAAGCTCCACAAGTATTGATTTTGGCATTAACAGATAACTTTTAGCAAGGAGGCAAATTCACAAATACGGGATCTGTGAATAATGAGGATTGACTGTGCCTAAGTTTTAAATTGGGTTTTTATTACTTGCAGCTAAAAGCATTCCTAAGGAATACAGTCTTCCTTCACATGCTTTAAATGAGAGTGATTTCTGAGGGTCTATCCTTGGCCTGGGCAAGAATCACAGTGAACCCCACATCTCTTCCATCTACTTATATTTCTTGCTCTTTCCTGGATGAGGTGGCTTTGTAATCTGGGTTCTCATCCCCAGCTCTTTCTTAAGCTCCAGTCCTGAATATCCTCCTGTCTCTTGGACAGCCCACCTAATCAGGTACCCTGCCAAGCTCAAAGTCAACATATCAAAAACTCAACTTCCCATCTTCCCCTGCAAACCCTCTTGTCTTCCTCATTTCTTTGTTTCCTTATTCTCTTCCTCATTACCTTCTTCCTCATAGCACTGCCTCATTCTCCCAGCCATTTGGAAATAAAAGCTGGATGCATCTATGTATCCCCGTATCCTCTAAGCTAACCACATTCAAATAGTTTCAAGTTCTGTAGATTCTAACGTAATTTCTCTCCCCATATCTCTCTGTTCTTCATTTCCTTTGCCATGTGGTTCTTTCCCTTATTTTCCTTGGACCATTTAGTGGTCTCTACACTTCTGGCCTCTCTTCCTTGTAGCCCTCAGATTAATCATTTTAAAGTATAGCTCTGATCATGCTAATTTAACCAGGCTGAAATTGCACAAACTGGCCCTTCCTTAGAGGGTAACATTCCAAATCTGGCCTTTAAAATCCCAATCTGTCCTTTAAAACCTTCCAACCTATGTATAATCTTCTCCTTTAGAGAGTGGAGTGAAAATTCAGAAGCGCTTACAATGTTCCGGACCCCTCACACACTCCTATCGATATCTGCATTCAAACATAAGAAGTTGAATGCAGAAATGTGAAGCAACCTGGACAAGTGATAGGTGGCCAGTCTAGAACCCAAGCCCAGGTGGCTGGAGCCAGAGCTGAGCACCGATGGTCACCATTTATCCTCAGCCACGGTGTGTCCCCACACCATGCCTATACTTGGCCTCTGTGCCTTTTCCAGATCTGTTCTTTCAGATGTGGGTGGTGTCCTCCTTCCCTTGCCTACCTGCCCAAATCTCACCCACTCTGCAATATTGCACCCGTGTTTCTCTCCCTGTCCTGAACATCCTCGAGCCTCCCCTAGAAGGACCGGCCCCTCCGCTGACCTCTGAGAACTGTGGACCAGGAGTTTGGACTCCGGTCTTTTCCCAACATGTTCTCTGGTCCGCCAGCTGCTGAGGGCACAGTGGGCACCTCGTAGGTGCTCGTCAGTGATGCCAGGACTCGCCGTCCTCCCCGGGACCCTGCAGGTTATGGCAGAAGCACATGGGAGCTTGAACCTCTGTGGGGTGAGTCCCAGCTTGTGGGTTGTGGAGACTCCCAAGTGCTCCCAGAAGAGCCTTGCTGAATGGTTTGGCAGCAACACCTTCCCACATTGGGCGCTGGGATCAGACCACAGCAGAACATAATGAAAAGCAACTAGCCAGCAAATGAGATGACACTTTGAGAGCTGGGACTCTGGGGCCCCAGCGACTTCCATGCCAGCCAGGTGCCTTCACAATGAGGCGGAGCTGGCATCGAGAAGCCATGCAGTTGGGTCAATAAGCTGCAGAGGGGTTCCCTGTGTGGGAGGCCATCAGCTGGCCCAGAGGGCCGAGCTGCACACTGGACCCCTGCCCCCATCCAGCACCTCAGCCCCTGGCACGTGGTATGTGCTTTTTACCTCATTTGTTTCCATGTTTTTACAGCCCTTTCTACTATTTCCACCTATTGCTAATGCTGTTGAGTCTGTTGACTTCCAAAATGCCCCCTGAGCTGGTTCCCTGAGGCCTGGGGAACAGGAAGTAAGAATTGGGGGAAGATTCTGCCAGGGAAACAGATCTGTTATTCAGAAATAAATGTGTGTGCAGTTGCTGCAGGAGCTGCGTGCCAAGGGTTGGCAAAGGGGGAGAAGACCCCACAGCCCTGGACGGTTGGAACCCTGACCTGTGGAGAGGAGGGGCTACAGGGACTGCAGTTCCCCGGGTCACCTGAGAGCTGGAGGCCCATGGGGAGGAGGACAGGCTGATATGGGCTCCAGTGGGCAAGGCCAAGTAGCCCCCAGGTAGCCCCAAGACTGCCAGTCTGCTCTGTTCCATCCACACCCCAAGTGTGTGTTGAGTCCTTAATGCATCCCGGGCCCCAGGTGGGTGCAGGTCACACAGAGATGACCAGCTGACCATCCCCCCTAGGGAGCTCCCAGCCCAGAGAGGAGACAGGGGAATGAGGAAAGGACAGGGCAGCTGCCTCTGAGGGGAGGGACTGGGCACTGGGGCGGCTGTGCAAGTGCTGGGTGCATGCCGGGGACTTAACCCGCCTTGGAGGGTGACTGGCTTCCTGTGGCTGCTGTGAAAAATGATCACGATCTTGGGGGCTTGGACAACAGAAATGTATTCTCTGGAGGAGGGTTGAAATCAAGGGGTCACAAGGCCACGCTCCCCTGAAGGCTGTAGGGAACCACTTTCCTGGCCTCTCCCAGCCTCTGGTGACTCCAGCACTCCGTGACTTGTGACCACATCACTCCAATCCCTGCCTGTGTCATCACAGGGCCCCCTTGTCCTTGTGTGTCTGTGTCTCAGACTCCTTCTTCCTTTTTCTTATATGGACACATTCCATTGGATACTGGGACCACCCCACTCCAGGATGATCTTTTCTCAAGATCCTTAATCTATCACATCTGCAAAGACCCTTTTCCTGGGTAAGGTCACATTCCCAGGTTCCGGGATGTGGACATGTCTTTTGGGGACCACCATTCAATCCACTATGGGCATGGATGCCAGTGGTTTGGGTTGGCCTCCTGGTAGACTCTGTCTCCTTTGCTGGCTTGAAAGTCAAGTGGAGTCATCTAGGTAAAGAAAGGAGGAGAGGAGAATGTCCCAGGCAGTGGGAAATACAAGCACAGGATAGGGAAGGAAACCACAGTGAACGAGGTGGTGAGGTGCAAAGAGAGGTGCAAAGAGAGAGAGTTTAGTTAGGATGGGAAGTGGGGTCAAAATAACAAGAGGCCTCGAATACACTGCAAAATTCAGGGACAGGAGTGAGATCCTTAAGTCACTAGGGAGCCATGAAAGACTTAAGCCAGTGGGAGGCAAGCTCAAACAGAGAATGTGGATCTGACAATAGAGGGTCACCCCTAGGGGAGGGGGCCTGGAGAGGGAGCGTCCCTCCCTCCCGCCATTTGTCTACCTTGATTCCATCTGTGTTTGCTGATCCCCACACACACCCCCCCACACATACATTTCCCTGTTGGGGTGGACGTGCTGTACAAATGCCCACCTGGGGGTCTCTGACACCTGGCTCCTTCAGCACAGTCTTTTCCTGGCTGAGGCCAGATGGTGACTGAGGCTGATTGAAATTCCGGGCATGGAGGTGGACTGGAGGCTCTGGCTGCGGGTGCGAGGAGCTAATGTCCCTTTTTAGTATGCCTGATGCTTCCCAGCTCTGCCGGTCACTGAACTATTCATCTATAACATTTGTAGGCCTATTAAGAGGGAAATACAATTTCATAGCTACAGATAAGAGATTAGACAGATCAATCTGAAGTCTGCGAAATAAACTGAGAAGGGGGAAAGAACAATTTCTGAATTATGGTCTTGATGACTTTCGTGCTGCTAGCTCATTGGATTGCAGTCTCTCTCCTGTCCACATCAGGCATTATTTTTTGGCGATAGGGCCAGCTGTCTATCATCAGTGCTTGAATCCACTTGGGGTGCCAGGGACTGGGGACCCACTGACTGGAGATGTGGAAGCCAGCTCGTAGCAGTGGGATGTCATAGATCTTTGTCGCCTAGTTCTGGGTGTGCAAAATTTCCAAACAGGATTTAAAGTTATGAGCTTCACTCTTAGTCCAATAAAGTATGGTGGCTAATGGCAGGAAATGAAATTACCTGTTCACACAACAGCTCTTCAGAGGAGCGCTCTGTGAGGCTCTGATACTTGTGAGCACCTGCTGGAGGCTCCTGACCAGGGCTTGCAATGAGCATTTGAAGGAGGCCGTGTTCCTCTCCCAGGAGGCTGGTGGCTTCATCTGCCTCCCCAGACAGCTGGCGTCCATCTCTTCCAGCTTTGCACCAGCTCCCTAGTGTCCTTACCCCTTTTGCTGTCTCCCAGTCACCCTGTCCTTCGTTCTCTATCTGTGACCCCTCACAGGGACTTCCTAATGATGCTGCCCAAATATTTTTATCTAAGCCCTATAATCCTTAGATGAGCACTCAGGGATTGTCTTACATTAGGTCATAAAGTTAAAGCATTTCAGAACCACAAGTGGTCTTTTGACTCTTTGATCTTGTGACAATTTCCAAACCACTCTGTGCCTCAGCTCTTAAATGGGGCTTGTCATGGTTTCTGTCTAATTGGGTGGATGAGATGCTGCATGGGAAGGGTTCATTACTATGCCTGACACACAGCAAGCCCTGAAAAGACATTTAGCTACCATTACCATCATCATCACCATCATTGTCAACACTGTAAGCACCATACATCATCACCACCGTCAACGCCACCACCATCATCACCATGATCATCACCACCACCACCATCACCATCACAATCAGCAACATCATCATCACTATCATCAGCATCACCACCATCATCATCACTATCACCATTATCATCAACATCATCAGCAGCAGCATCTTCATCATTATCACCATCATTATCATTATCATTATCAATAATCTAGACCAACCTCCTTATGGAACAAGTTAGAAAATTTAGGTGTTCCTAGAAAACATTTTTTTTTTTCACATTTTAAGGAACACACACACACACACAGAGCAGGGAAACTAATCCAGTGAAGGAAGGTTGATCAAGGAAAGAGAGAAACACAAGAGATGTACCAAGTGTCAGAAGCATACACAAGAACATACGTAGAAAATGACTCAGAAATAGAGAATAATACACTTATTCTTATGGAGACCTGAGACAGCCAAGGGCATCGATCTTGGCTCCAGTTGAAGGGGCAGCTTCTACTACCTCTGTCTCACAGCTCTTTAATAAGTGGCCGCTCAGGACTTCTGAAGATATTGAAGCATTCGTGTTGCAGACATAATGGTGAGTATCTGTTAAGTGGAGGTGACATCACCTCTGGTGCTTGTCCTTCAGTCTGAATCAAGTCGGTTAAAGGTCTTAGTTCCTCCAACATAAATAATGGTATTCATAGTTTAATATCACAAGTAGAGACTAGAAGCATCAGGGTTCGGGGTTGGGGGGTCAGCAGTGCAATATGCAATAGGACATTGTTGCTGGTGGAACTTCTCCTACCATCTTAGAGGCTCAGCGGAGGTCCTGGGATTAAGATCAACAGGTAATATGTGTTCCCATGTTTAAGGGAGAAGTAAAGGCTAGACTGATCTCCAGAACTTTCTCGGAGTCGGTAAAACTGGTTCTATGACTCTGTTGTCCCCTTAACTTACGTAAGAAGAGGCAAGAAACTCAAAAGAGATTGAGCAGAGAAGAGGGTCAGCTACTACAGGGGGCCATTGAGCCAACCTTTCCCTGGGCAAGGTTGGGTGCTTCAAGGAGACAACTTTGTGAGAATGGGGCGTGTCTGTCAGTAGGAGGCCCGCTGTCCTCACTCAGAACTGCCGTGGCCCCATGCTGCCAGGGCACCAGGGCAGCGGGTGCTGAGACGGACCTTGGGGGTATTTCGTCTGAGTCCCTGGAGCTGACTCTGACCTGGGGAAGCACGAAGGTGAAAGGCTGGCTGGGGCACCTGGAACAGCAAAGGGGAGGACATGGCCTGCAGTGCAATGGTCTGCATTCCACTTTGGGTGTATAACATTATGTCGTTTTCTTGTGACTTTAGTGGTTGTGTGGAAAACAGCCGGGCCTGAACTGTCTTGAGAAGACCTGTCCCCAGACACTGAGCCAACCCCAGCAGAGAGGGAATGTGAGGGGCTGAAGAGGAGCAGTAAGTGGGCAACCAGGAGACTGAATTAGTCGGACCAGGCCTTGTTATGCCATGTAACAAACAACCCCCAAACTTCCAGAATGAACCACTAAAAGTTTATTTCTCAAAAACTCTCAGAAACCCTCCAGAGTGGCTTCTTTCATGGCCTCCATACTGTGCTGTTTCAACTTTGCATTGATTCAATAGTGTCAAATGGTTCAGGCACCAGTGCTTCCCTTTGGAGCACTGGGAGCTGAGCACTGGCAATTAAATGTCACAAAGCATTGTCAAGGTGAGTCACACACATGGACACGCTGACCTCAGAGACCTGCCATCGTGGAGAACCAAATATCAGCGGTCAGTGGCAATGTCTATCAAGGGGGGCATCTCCTGAGTCAGGAAACGCAGTGTGGTGGCACGTGATTGTGGGGAAGGAATTAAACAAAGGCCAACACAAGAAGCACTTTATAAAAGAAAGAGGCAGTGTCAGGCATCAACCGACAGAGAGAGCTTCGTGGCTGCACTGCAGCAGCTTTTGGCCAGCTGCATTCACGGTCCAGCCAGAAGTTGGGGGAGGATAAAAAGTGAAATTGGATGAGAAAATTGAAATTTGGCTTTAGATTGGATTGAACTCTTGACTGCCTGGAATGACACTGTTCTCAGATTTCCCTAGTACAGTTGCACAGGTTGTATACTGCACAACAGGTGTTTGGGCAAAGGGGCGAGTAGATGCTAAAACGATCCTAAGCTCTGTTTTCTAAGTGTGTGGACTCTATCAGCCCAGAAGGAGAGACATCCTTTGTCTCATTCAGCCATATAAAAGGACCTCTCAAAATTTGCATAAAATCATCTTAAATGCTGATTGGTGGCCCTGACCATTGCAATATTACAATGCCTGGAAAAGCCTTGGGATGCTTTTGCGCTATCCCTAGGGGGTGGGGCATGGAGCTCCCACCCAGCAGACTTGAGGAAGTGGGGAGGAAAATGTAACATTCCATTTGATAAGAAAAGTGATGAAAGACAATGATACAACTATTATGTGGCACACTATAATTAGCTGGCACACTATTATGTGGTTCCTATTATGTGCCAGGCAACATTCTGGGTACTTTTAAGCATGTGAGCCCATTACCTTATGGGAGGCATCATTATTATTCCCATTTTACAGACAGGGAAACTGAGACTCAGAGAAGAGAAGTTATTTGCCCCGAATGTCTCAGCTGGTAAGTGGTGGAATGGGGATTTGATCCCAGTCTGATTCCAGAGGCTCTGTGCTGCTTCCATAAGTCACATCCTGAATTGAATGCTTACTACAGCCTGGGTTCTGTGCTGGTGCTTCCATCTGTCAGCTCACTCCACCCTCAGCCCCATCCTGGCATGCATGTGCTCTTCACCCCATCCGTGGCTGTGAAGATGAGGATGGCAGAGGCTTAGCCCAGTGCCCGGGGCCACTCAGCTTGCTCGTGGAAGGTCCAGGAGTTGCACCTGGGAGCGTTCCTCAGTGCTGAGCCCCCTTACTGAACACCAGGTGGTACGACTGCGTCTGGGCTGGAACTGGCCTGATGTGGCTTTGCCCATTTGGGGGCCCCTCAGGGGAACAGGGGTCCACCTGCAGACTCGGGAACTCTGGCTGCTTCCATCCAAGCCCATCCGGCCAATCCCAAAGCCAAAGCCTTCTGACCTGACCCCTGGCTTCTGCTGAGTCTTGCAGGGACACATGCCTCAAAACACCTGCGTGGAAACAGAACTTTACTCGGAGCTATTTGCAACTAGAGAGTCAGCACTCAGCTCCCTGAGGCTTTCTGCTCCCAGTGGGAGTCTGCAGCCCTGTGGAAGGACAAAGAAATGGGCTTCTTATTAGTTTTAAAAACTAGCCTGAAAGTTGGGCTGTCTCTGCTCCCCAGAAGGATGGACACCCCAGCCTTGAGCATCACAGAGCCCTGTCCCCAGGCAGGGAGGAGGCAGAGCTGCTGGGACTGATTTGCACAGACAACACAGAACCACTTGCCTATTAGATGCAAAACAAAACACCCATACACTTGTTCTCTGTCCTCAGTGACACCTGAGGCGGGTAAACACTGAATTCCAGTTCTCCCCAGCTTGGCTGAAGATAGGAGTGATTATATTTCTAAAACTGTGCTTTCCAGTATGATAGCTACTGGCCACTGAGCACTTGAAATGTGCTAGTCTGAATTAACACTACGGTGAGTAATCAAATACTCACTGGATTTCAAAGACTTGGTACAAAAAAAGGATGTAAAATATTTCATTAATAATTTTTATATTGATTATATGTGGAACTAACACTATTTTTGATATATTGGGTAAAATACAAGAATATAATATAAAATTAAATTCAACTGATTTTTTTCACAATTTTTTTAATGGGGTTGCTGGAAAATGTTAAATTACCTCCATGGCTCATGTTATATTACACCTGGGCAGTGCAGTGGCTGGAGGAAGAGCTCAATCTATCGAGGCTAGAGCTTGGAACAGATTTCTGGTGGCACTAAGCAACAAGGGAACAAGCTTCTGACCCCTGGGGTCTATTTTATTCCCTCTTTCCACTCCTCATTTGAGCTGCATTCTGGAAAGCACAAGAAGAATGGCGTTAATGGCAATGCAGTGTGTAATGTTGCTTTAAAGCAAATTCAGTAAGGACCTCTGCTAGCTACTTGCTATATGCCAAGCACCTTTCTATCGTCTTACTTAATCCTGACAGCAATTCAATGGGGTGGATGCTTTTCTAACCCTATTTATGGAAAATGAGCTCAGAGAGGTCCAGTAGCTTGCCCAGGGCTCAGAGACTGGGAATGGCAGAGGCAGGATTTGAGTGCAGGCTTCCTGGCTTCAAGCCTGGGATTCGGTTATGCTCCCTCCCTGAGTGCAAAGGTGAGGATGGTCCCAAAGCCACCAGCATCCTGGGTGCCTTTGGAGCACAGGAACGAGAACGGGCCCTGGTACCCACCCTTGCTGGGTTTAATCCCAGTCTATGATGCGTTGTCTGGCTTTGGCAAGGCAGCCAACTTCTTCATCACTCATCGACATCTTCACCAGCCTCCTCGCATCCTTGTGGGGACTGAATGAGGGGAGGAAGGCAAGAGGCCTGGAACTGGCAGGTGGTTATTTTCATCGAGTTGTTTCTTTTAATTTGGGAAGGATTTTTGAAAGCTTGGCCTGGCACCTTGACTCCCAGCCATCCCCTGCTTATCCAGCTCATCTCCCAGTTCCTCCATGGCTCCCTCCAGCCGTGGCTAGGGGTTGACCCCCGGGGAAGGCTCTGGAAGCCTCATGGGAGCTCATAGGCCTTGTGGGAGCTCACTGCTGGCTGGGGAAATGGATCAGAAGGCAGCGGTGCTCCGTCAGCCTGGGAACCAGGGAGGCAATGTTTGAGCCGAAGGAGGAGGACAGGAGTCCCATGGATGAGGAGGAAGGAAGGGGCATTCCAGGAGTAGGGAACTCTGGGGACCCAAGATTCCAACTTCAGACCAGCCTCATCCCGGCTGGAGAATCTACTCTAACCTTTGACAGCTGGAGTAAGTCTTCTCCAGCCTCAGCTTTGCTGCTCTAAAATCACTGGCCCTTCTCTCTTCTGATGAGTGGGTTTCAATGCCCCAAAAGTCATTTTTGGGGTCTCTACTTGAATCTGGGGAAACAGTGGTGAGTAAGTCAGATAAGGTCCTTGACCTCGGGCATTTACACTTCAGTGGGGAGGATACAAAATAAACGAGGAAGTACATAAACAGACAAGATAACTCTAGTTGTAGAAAGTGCTGGGTAGGACACTTGAAGAGAGCTGCACAGTTGGGGGTATGGATTTCTATATAGGAATATGAACCCATCAGTGTCCAACGAGGAAAGTAAATCACTCTAGGCATTTCATCAGAGAGAGGGGAGTTAACATAGTGGAATGGATGCAAAGACATTGGAAGGGCTGGTGGTGCAAACAGAGAGTACGTAAAATGACCATAGATACCTAGCTTCTGGAAGCTTCTGCCACCCTTTGGGCTGGTGGGAAAAAAGGAAATAATGTTATATACTCAGAGCCCACCGTGCCCAAGTCAATACTTGCTGGCTGCTGCTGTCCTTGAATTTCCCTCACTTAAGCTACCCAACTCCAGAAAACACTGCTTCTCCTCTCCTCCCTTCTTCCAACCTCCCGCCATCGCCTCACATCTGAGAAACCAACTGACAAGGGGACCAGGAGCTGTAGGTTTCCAGGCTTCTCGCCACAATGGTAGACAGACCAGACCACTGCAGGATGACTGGAGCTGTAGAACAACAGATACCCCTGGAAGAGAGGGCTTAGGGGTGGCCTCTGGTTGAAGCAAAGGTTTGGGACAGGCTCAAGCTACTTTGCAGAATCAGCACACATGTTTTATTTGGGGTGGTTTTGGGAGCTGATGAAAGTTGGCAGGTACTGAAATGGCAATACCAGTGGTTCTATGATGAAGAACCATTGGGGGTGATCAGGGAAGGCTTGTGAAGAAGTGAATTTGAGCTGAGAGCTGCAAGGGGAGCCTGTTGTTAGGAGTTAGCTCAGAGCACTCTGGGCTGAAGATCTGTCCTCGGCCGTGGACACACTGGGCCCTGCCAAGTGACCAGCTCCCCCAGAACCAGGCCCTGCTGTTCAGCTCCCTTCCAAGTTTCTGCTCTTGAGCCCCTGCTCAGTCTGGGTGCTTGGACATTGCACCCCATGGTCAAGTTCCATCCACCTGCAAGAATGTCCCACTATTTTATACCTAGCCCTCAAATCCACCATCCTTCACACACTTGAACCCACAGCTACCAAGTTCTAGCTCATCTTTCTGGAGGTGGGGAGAGGACAGAGAACGGAGCCTGAGTGGGGCCACTCAGATCCCTCCCAGAGAGCTTGTCAGCCACCAGGAAGGGTTCCATTGTATTAGGTTTATTTATTTGTACTTTTTTTTTCTTATTTCAGCTACTTGTAACAGAAAAATCACCTACAAGCATGCCATGCCAACAAATTAAGGTTTTTTCATTTTTCTATCTCCTCTTCCAATCTTCGGCCAATGCACAGAATTTTTTGATAGTTGCATGATCACAGCACAGATACAATTTGCTTTATGCTTTGACTTTACTTTCTCTCAGAGGCCTTTTCTGCATTGTTACAGCCTTCTTAATGACCGCTTTGAAAGCTGCACGATGTTGTATTAGGAGACTGTACCATGGTTTACTTAACTAAATGTCTAGCACTGGCAGAATAGTAGTTGTACTACTTAAATAGCATTATTATGAACGTCTCTGGAATTTAACTTTTTGATTCTTCTTTAATTCTTTGAAGGATTAAATTTTGAGTTAAATACTGCATTTTCATTTTCCTTAAGTAAATGAACTCTCCAATACCCTGACCTTTTCCTAAGAATTTTAAAATGAAGATTGACTGGAATCTGCAGGTCTTTGTTGTCTGCTCAACTTTCTGTCTCCTTGTAACAGTTGAGCCATGGTCCCTGGGAGCCAGCCTCCTCCTACCTGGAGTCCATGTGCTCTGGCCGGAGTCAACCTCACCTAGGACATGGGACTGGCCAAATGCCCCAATCTGTGCTGATGATGGTCAGTGCAGGGCTTCTGTGGAATCACTAGGAGGACAGGCTCTCTTTCTTGAGTTAGGAGGATGGATGCTTGGAGGTGCTGGCAGCCGTGTTGTCACCATGAGGTGAGAGCCTGCTAGGGAATGCAGCAAAATGGAGGAGAATGGGATGGAGAGATGGAGATGGAGAGAAACAGATTGAGAGAGTCAGGGAGAGACAGAGCAGATGCTGACATGGGTCCTGAGGTCAAAGTTCAAGTCCCTGGAATGTCCGGGGACATCAGCCAGCAGATCACCCTTTTCTGCTTAAGTAGTTGGAGTTGGGGTCTGCTACTTTGCAACAAAAGAAGGCTGGTGGACATACTATATAGGGTTTGCATTTTGATGAAGCTTAGAATGGAGGAAAATGGAGGCAAAGCATCTTTGTGTCTTGGTGAAGTAACTGGTAGGTGTTGGAGCTAAGCATACAAGGGAGGTATGTTTGGTGAATTCCCCAGAACCGCATTGGTATATTCAAAAGAGCACTGGATGGGGAGTCCAGGGACCTGGGGCCAGTTTCGTCTCCACCACTAACTGGCTATACGAACTTGAGGTAGAGACACCCCTTCTCTGAGCCTCTCTTTCCTCATCTTCAAGAAGTGGGGTTCGATTATATTCCAGGAGCTGCCTCAGTGACGGTGGTGGAGGCAAAGGCAGTCCTCTCGCCCTCCACATCTCCACCTGGGCAGCTGTGCGTTTGTCTCTTTCCAAACATATGGTTCCGTGCAACATTTCATTTGAGGGAAAAGAACACCAACAAAAGCAAATGGTTCTAGTGTAAAGGCAAACAATTTATAATCGCTGAGCTCAATGGTTGCCACAGTTTCTTCCGGCTGAGCCACGTTTGTTTTCCTATCAGTGTTCAGTAAATGTTCAGTAAAGAAGTTTCACCAACTCAGGAATCGCCAGGTCCCAGGGGGAAACACTTCTGTCTTTTCAGTGGAGGAAAAGTCGTTCTCCCACCCCCAACCACCCAGCCCCCAGAGCCCTGGGTGAGGACGTTGGGTTAGACGGGCACAGCGTATCAAGAATTCAGTCTTCAAATAATGCACTGTCTTCCTTGCCATGAGTGAGTGGGTCAGCTTCTCAGACACGTCCTGGCCTAGGTGACTGAGGCATCGTCCCGGGAGCAATATTTCAGCCAGGTTCTTCTACAGCATCTGGTGGAGTTTCCCTGTCATTCTGTTGTTGGCCTGGCCCTTGCTGGCATTTCTTGCATCCATAAAGTCTTGGATCACCTTGGCCAGGAGGGATGGTTTCCTAAAATACAGTGACCGAATCGGAGCTACCTCATGCTGGGCCGTGAACCTTTCCCAGCAAGGGTGTGGCTCCGTGGAATGATCTGGACCTTAGTTAATGGGAAAGTTTTGAAGGTTATGCTGAGGATAAAAAAAGAAGCAAGTTTCACCAACCTCAGGAATCGCCAACAAATAATTTTTGGCCCTTGACTTGCAGCTAATGAGTTTCATCGTAGACATATGGGACTGAAATACAATGCTCGTTCTGTTGGAGTCCCTTATCTTTTTCAAAGCAGCTTTACATTCATTTCCTCACTACCTTCCCCCAACAACTCTGTGAATTAAGTAAGGAGCAGGTAGCATGATCCCTATTTTACAGATGAGGAGACAGAAACCCAGAGCCATTACAGGACTTCCCCAAAGCCACCCGATTCTCTGGGAGCAGAGTCTGTGCTACACTTCAGCTCTCTCAGCTCCTGGCCTCCTGCTCTTTTCATTAAACCTGAGTTCAGATTTAACAGCTTAGTGAAATTTGGAGCATAAGGTTTTTCCCATAGGTCCTCCAGTTCAATTTTAAGGACCAGGGAATTTGCTGCTTGATTTAGTGACTAAAAACAGAATAGTTAATTAAAGATAAAGACACCAAGCTTTGGTAGCGGGGGAACAAAAAAAAAAAAAAAACCTACATCCATTGTTCTTTTGTTAATTGAGAAAGTGCTGAGCCATCTGTCCAAGACCTCAAGTGAAAACTGATAGTTCTCTGGTTATTGTTTCAAAAACACAAAACCGAGAAGCTTCTGGGTACAGGTATAGAAAGCACGTGTAATGAGGGACAAGTGTGACATGCTTGTTTATATGAGTTAATTTCCTTAGTCCTTTGGAAAAACAAAGCAAGGCAAACTCTGGGCATGTTCCCCATGAATACCAAAATGAGATTAAATTCAACATCTAAAGACTTTCAACAAGAAAGAACCAGAAGGATTCAACCATCAGGGAATAACCTACCAAAAAGCATTAGGAAATTGGAAACCAGAAATGAGAAGCCAGAAGCCCTGACACATATTGGATTACCCCAGAGATGCTGTCATACCAAGCTTTAATGACAGCGTATTCTTCTGGTTCTTAAGTGAACAAAACCAAGTAATTATCTCCCCCCTGAAATCGTGGCAGCCAGTTAGAAAAGGGCTCTCGCCAGGACACCTGTGTCCACACTTCCCAAGTAAGCGGGAAGACACTTTGAACATATCATTACAGGTAGCACAGGTAGGTGGCCTGTCTTCAACCAGGCAAGTGTCTAAGCCGCTGAGGAGAATGCAGTTTCCACGTGGCTCCTCCTTCCACTGTCTGGCTGGGCAGACACCTGCACAACTGCTGAAGAAAGCCTGAATGGCGGTTGTTATGCTTGCTGCATGGAAAGCCTCCACCTGTCATACAGGTGAGTAGGGAGGGATGGGTCAGCGATTAGGTAAGAGGTGTCCAGGAAACTGGAAGCTGTAAGCTCAACCATGAGTATCACCCCATCTGACTTCCCATTCTGGAAGTGACCAATAATTCCCATGAGATGCTGGGGGATGTGCTGTGTGCCTAGAACATTCCCCCTGATCCTCCAGACATCCTCACGGTTCACTTCCACCTTGTCCAAAATCTTTGCTCAAAAGTGACTCTCTTCAAATGGACTTTTCTGGCCGGCAGAATGACAGCACCCACCACCCGTGGCTCTCCTTCCCTCTCCTTGGTTTGATTTTCTTCATAATATTATCCTCTATTTTATCTACCTGTTCATTTTGTTTATTGCTTGTCTCCCCACTGGGATATGTCTGTTATATTCATTATGTATCTCAGTACACCTATGGGCTTTTAATAAATATTCATTGAATGAATGAGTGAATAAATGAATGAATTGCAGCCAAGACATTTAGATACTTTGGGTTAAATGGCCCTGGGTTGTCTGTTGGATTTCTAAAGTGCCTCTGAGAATGGTTCTCATCTCTACTGAGACAAAGGATATTTTCCTTTCATGCATAGAGTCTAAAAATCATTGCTTTTCACGTTCAATTTGATGTCTCCTATAGGAAAAGTGGGGGCTGTTATCAATCAGTGGCCTTCCCTTTTTAAAGCAGGGAAAGGGCAAGGACTGAAACCCGGCTGGAAGGTGAAGTGTGTTGGCCCTGGCTTCAAACATACACACTGACCATTCATTCATTCATTCATTCACCACATGCAAGACGCTGGAACATGCCCAGATTCCTTCTTCAATAAGCTCAAGGTGGAAACACATATTGGACCCATATTGACATACTGACAGAGGGAAGTGACGTTTCAACCAAAAATAAAACAACATCAGAAGCTGAACTGGCTTCCTGTGTGTGCGAACTGTTTGGTTGCTCAAGGCCTCACCCCTGGAAGGGGCTTGTGCTGGGTTTGACGATTTTGTGTTTGACCTGATGTTGTGTGAGTGATGTCTCATGGGACAACGGTGCAGGGCCGTGAGTCATGCGTGATTGCCGCTGTGGCTGCCACCCCGTTCACCTGCAGCATTCAGGAAGCTCTGCCCAGTCACACACCGGAGACGCCAGCGTTGTCCTTAGTGTTTGTGAGCATGAGCTATGACACCCCAACTGCGTGACTTCAGCGATTCCGCCCGTGGATTGAATGCTCTAATCTTTGTATTTAAATTTGGCATTGCACACTCTAAAGAGGTAAAATCCATGCCAGTAATTAAGAATTGTAAAGTTTCTTTACTTGGATGGACATGGAATAGCAACCAAAAAAATAGCCTGACAAGTCGAGAGAGACTGCAAAAGAAAGGAAAAAAGGTTTATATTTTAGTGACTTTTGGGACAATTTTTGCTGCTTTTTGAACAGGAGCCCTGTGTTTTCACTGTGCATGGGGCCCTGTGAACTATGCAGCCAGCTCTGATGGGAACCCAGTGATGCCGTTAAAGAGAATGAAGGCCCACGGGGTTCAGGAGAGAGGTTACGTCCAGTCGGGCAATCAAGGGACGCTTCATGGAAGAAGTGTCGTCCGGGTTACAAAGGACAAAGAAGAACCCATGTGTCCTGTGTTCACACGGGGAAGGCCTGTGCACGAGGACGGAGCAAGCCTGAAGGGTTCCACTGCGAGCGAGGGACCAAGCAGGAGAGCAGGCCGGTCATTTTCAGGATAACTCGAGGCCGGCTGCTATCTGAGTGCCAAGGTGGGAGGGCAGTGTCAGTGCCCAGCTCCTCTCCAGCCACCACACCTGGAAGCCTGGCCCTGGCGCCTCCACCATCCGTGACCACCCTCTGAGGACGTGGACACTATGGCCAGGGAGAAGGCATCAAGACAGGCCATTTGTCTCACCTCCATTTCCCAGGAAAACAAACAGGTGGGGGCAGTGGCTTCACGGGTAATTCCTTTCTGGCTTTGGAGTGCACTCAAAATGTGAGCGGCAGATGGGGCCCAGAAGAATCTCACAACCTCGCTGGTGCCTAAGAACAAATGCAGCTATAAACTGCACTTTGGATGCATGAAGAACACACATTTTCATACTGATATTTTGCAAATGCTTCCCAAGTGCCAAATGCCTCCCAACAATCAGGAACTTCCACCCCACTTTTGTAAGTGGGGATCTGGAGTCACAGAGACCGTGTAAATTGCGTGGAGCTGCACAGGTGGCCAGAGCTGGGGTTCGGAGTCCAGCAGGCTTTTCCGGGCTCTGAGGCCTCCTCCCCGCTCTGGGGCTCCTGGCTGCCCGCTCCGTCAAAGGAGGCGCGCCCGGGTATGCGAGGGGACCGCAGCCAGCCTCGGCGGTATCTACCGAGGGGCTTCCTGCCTCCTCTTCCTTATGATGAGCGCAGATGAGTGACGGAGCCTGCCGCCGGGGCTTTCCACCCGAGACTTCGCCCAACACGCCTGCAGCCGCTGGCCGGCGTGGCGAGAATGGGGTGACACGGGGAGCGCAGCGGGGCGGCGCTTCCTCTCCACTGCGCGCATTGCAGAACCGCGCGGAGGGTCACGCTCAGTCCTCGGTCCATTTAACAGCCCCAAGCTGGTGTCCCGGGCTCCGCAAGGGCCTGCGTGTCCCCTCTCCCAGCTGCCCTGCCTGCGCCGTTTTCTAGCACCTTCTAACTTCTCCCTGACGCGCCCCCGCCTCCGCATGGGGCTTGCCCCCACCCCCTTTCTCTCTCTCTTTCTCTCTCCCCAGTAGCCCTGTCCCCAGACATCGCAGCTGCCACGGGCTTGATTTCCGAGTCTCCCGCGTCCCGGACGCCCACAGGCGCAGTGAGATGCTCTTTGGGCAGCTCTCCACGGTGCAGACCCGGCCCACTCATGCCCAGCTCCTTCACTCTTACTTTGGCTCCTTTGCAAAGTTATTTGTGTCTGCACAAAACAGCGATCAAAAGGTGTGGGCTGGAGCTTGGGCAGAGGGAATGTTCCAGGGCCTCAGCAGGGCTGGGTGTTTTGAACAGAACAGCTCTGTGGAGAGGACAATTAAAGTTTGTGAGGCAGGCATGGGGGTGGGGGTGGGGGGCAGAGACAGAGGCGCTCTGTGGAGCGCGGACCCCGCAGCAGCTGTGCGGGAAAGGTTCCCCGGGAAAGGCTGCCCTGTCCTAGCAAGGTGACCTTATTTGGAAATAGGATTTTTGCAGGTATAATGGAGTTCAGATGAGGTCATATCAGATTGGGGTGGCCCTAAATCTGATACGACTGGTGTCCACATAAGAAGGGAGGGCAGACACAGAGAGGCAGAGATTGCCGTGATGCATCTACAGGCCAAGGAGCGCCGAGGGCAGCCGGCAAAGCACCAGTCGCCAGGAGGAGGTGAGGAAGGACCCCACCCTGCAGGTTGCAGAGGGGGCGCGGCTGCACCCACATCTTGGTTCTGGACCTCTGGCCTCCCCAACTGCGAGATAATAAATTTCTGTTGTTCGAAGCCATCCGGTTTCGGCAGTTGGTTGCAGCAGCCACTGGAAAGGATTGCGTCCCTGTCTGGGCCTCCTGCAGTAAATGGCAGTGGGGAGGCCCCGCTCTGCCTGGTTTGGAGGCGTCCTGGGCTTAGTGGGCAGCTGGGAGCAGTGACGTGGAAATTCCGGGCGGTTCATCCAGGCCGTGGCCCAGCCACGCAAGCTACTGCCTCGCCCCAGAACCTCCCCGAACTGCCCCGTAGTCTCCTGCATCTTCAGCACTGACCTCCCGGCCCCTCGGCCATCCCTGATTTGGTGTGGGGTGGGAGGGCCATTCCCTGTGGCCCCGGAATCCTCTACCTGGTCTCCTGGAGCAGATGCACAGCTCATAAGTGCAGGGAGCTCACCGAAGGCGGGGAGATGAGAGGTGATGCCCTCCTCCTATCCTCCAGAGGGACCCTCCTGGCCGGTGGGATGGCGTCTGGGGGCTGCAGCTGCAATCACGCCTGCGCACACTTACGTTTGCCTCTTCTCTTCCGTGTCTCGCTCTCCCTCCTCCCTCCGTCCTCTCCCTGGGATCTGCTCCCAAAGGAACATCCTGCACGCAAGCTCTGTCCTAGGCTGTGTTTGTTGGTGGGAGTGGGGTCCCCAATTCAGACACCCTGAGTCCAAAGGCTCCTCCAGAGGCTGCTGTGGTGACTTGGAGCCATGCACCCCCCAAAAATCATGCTCTTAAACTTAATCCATTTCTGTGGGTGTGGACCCTTGAACATATGACCTAACTGAGGTATAGCGTGTGGTCCAGCTCACTCAGGATGGGTCCTAATCCTATTCCTGAAGGCTTTATAGGGAAGGAAGAGACAGGGAAAGCCAGAGGTAGCAACCAGAAGCTGAAGGTCAGTGGAACCCAGAAGAGAAGGCAGAGGCCAGGAGAGGCCACTGTGTGCATTGTCAGGTGATGGAGGAGCCCAGGACCACGGATCACTGGCAGCCAGCCCAGAATGCCAGTCTTTGGGAAGAAAGCATCATCTTGATGATGCCTTGATTTTGAACTTCTGCTAGCCTCAAAACTGTGAGCCAATAAAGTCTCATTATTTAAGCCAACCCATTGTATGGTATTTGCTTTATCAATGAAGAAACTGGAGCAGCCAATCTCCTATTGTCTTGGGGTGCTCCTACTGTTTTATTTTTGCACTGCCCCAGTACCACCCAGTCCCATTATTTGGGTGTCTGGTGTGAGACTTGCAGCTCTGTGTGAGCAGGACAGGATGAGAAAACCTGGAGCAGGGTCTCGCACACAGGTGAGGCTCATCAAATACATTTCCTGAGTAATGGATGGTTTGGTCTGGCCAACTCAAAACTAGCAACTTGAATGGCATTTCTTTTCTCATTTGTAATTATTTTCTTAAATTTAGGGGTGAACAGACATTGGTTGGGACGTGTCTTGGAGGAGAGAGGGGAGCAGGGTTTGGACACAGATCTCAGGGTCTCCGAGAGGGGGCACCAGGTTTCAAGTGATGTCTACTCCAGGTAGCTTCCTCCCCAAGGAGTTTTGCTGGTCCTAAGCAATATTTTCGTAAACCGTGAGAGAGAGAGAATAAACAGTGTTTTCCTAGGAGTCCACGAAGGTTTGTTCATAAAAAAGTACACTATTTCCATTTGTATACAAGGTTTACTTTTCAAATTGGCTTTGCACAATGAGCTTATGAAACAGGTACAGTGGTGGTGCATGGTGCCCCTGGCGTGGACCAGGGAGACTGAGACTTCCAGAGGTTAGACGAGTTTCCCAGGGTCATGCGGGCATTTCACACATTGAAATCGGGTCTAGATCACAGCCCGGCAGAGCCCACCGCCTCCGCAACCACCACCAAATCCAGCCCAAGGAGCCCTTTGCTGTCCCAGGACAGACAGCGCATAAAAAGCAGAGGAGTTATCGATAGATATAAATAGAAAACAAACAGAAGTCGGGTGTATTGGAAAAAGAATCTGCAGGAAAAACAACATTAGTCATTAGAGGGAGAGAGAACTGAGAACATTAATATAGAACAGAAAGTAATTCCTGTTGACAGCGCCAAACCGCCAGCCTCCGCTGCAATATTTTCCATTTTGGTACAATTTGTGAAGTTATCTTTTTTTTCCCCTCCCTCAGTTTCCCTTCTTTCTTGCTTCTGTGTCTTGTGCTTGTGCATTGAAGAGCCACTTCTCTTTCTCTGTGCATTTGGTTTTGGGGAGCCTTCTGCTACTTCTCTACATCCATTTGTCTTCCTCTCTGTGTAAGAAGGGACCTTATGTCCAACTCCAGGAGTCCAAAATTGTAACGACCTAGTGGAAGTTTTTTAAGAAGAAAAATGGCAAAAACAAAAAAGCCTCAGGGGCCTCAAACCTGAGATTTTAATTCAAGTCCTGAAACTACATCATCTGCCTGGGCAGATATAGAACAATTAACATCCAGGAGGTCCCAAGAGTTCTGGAGTTTTCTCTGGGCATTTCGGGCTCAGGAGAGTGCCAAGAGAAGTCTCCGAAAGATGTAAGAGGGGGCATCAGCGAGGCTCTTGGTAGAGAAGGAGAAGAGGTCCAGGAGTCAGAAGGCTGGGGATGCCCCGAGAAACTCATTTCTGGGCTTTATTTCCTCACGGGGCCCTTGAATACCGCAGATGCTCACCAGTAACTCATCCGTCTTAAATGAAATTTTAGTTTTTTACATAGAAAGAAAATGCACTGGTTCTCCTTTCCCCAAAGGCTTGTGGAATGTAAATGAACCTTTCACGCAAACCCAGATGCAGAAGATCATTTCATACCAACCAGATAAAAATATGATTAAACAATATTTTGCCAAGCATCTTCCTCTCATTCAGTATCTTACACAATGTGGCTCACTTAGATCCTAGGAGAAGATGTGCCGAAAAATCAGACTCACAGTCAACTCTTCTTGGCTCTGTGTATCTGACCGAAGAGAAATCACGCAGCTCCTTAAACCCCCACGGAGCGCGGATCACATTGCCTGACACAGCTCTAATAATCACGCCACCTTAACCTAATAGAAGAGGGTAAACAGATTATTTTGCATGAAATTATGTTTCTTAATGAATTAATAATAGGGTTACAATTCTCAACTCAACAAGCAGGAAAATACGAAGTATGAAATAGGGACAAGCAATTGCATTATAATTAGCTGGTCTTTGCAGCGTTGTATTTAGGAAAGCATTATCTCTGATTGCAGAGAAGGAAGAGCAAATCACCGGCAGGGTCGGCCCCTGGCTGTTGGGGGTTCAGGCGTGGGAGGAAAGAGGAGTCTAGGATGCAATTAACTGCCCTGGAATAATAATGACTCATTTCTGCCCACTGACCCCATCTGTTCAGAGATTCAGATTCTTCTCAATTTCTCAAAATTGTACTCCTCTAGTCTTGCAATGCATCTTACCTTTCCCGTGCCTGCCTTTTGATTTTTAATAGATTTCTATCTCAGAGCAGTTTGAGGTTTACATAAAAATTTTGCAGAAAGTACCAAGTTCCCATACCCCCCTTCTTCCCCCCATACAATTTCCTCTCTCATCAACATCTTGCATAAATAAATTGGTGAACGGATATTGATGCACTGTTATTAACTGGAGTCTATACTTTACATTAGGGGTCACTCTTTGGACAGTTCTGTGGGTTTGGGGAAATGCGTAATGTATCATACAGAAGTTTCCCTGCCCTAAAAATGTCCTGTGCTCCATCCATTCATCCCACTTCCCCTCCTCCAGAACCCCTGACAACCAGTGATCTTTCTACTGTCTCTATAGTTTTCCAGGATTATGGAATCATGCCTTTTCTCTTTGATGTTTTCCATGTGCTTGAATCGGCGTGGATGTTGTTTTTGGAGTGTGGTATGGTTTGTCTTACTGGGACCTCCTAATCCCAGATGGCCCTGTCCTCTGCTGGCCACAGCGTCTCACAGCACCTGAGCCCACCAGCCGGCACTCCCTCCTCTGGGTTCCCATTTGTATTAGTTAGGGTTCTCCTTGGAAACAAAATCAATGAGAGATGTCTCTGATTATCAAATTGTAAAAGTGACTCACGCAACTGCGGGAGCGCATGAGTCCAAATTCTGCAGAGCCGTCAACAAGCTGTCAACTCCAAGGAAGACGTCCGGCGAACTCCTCGGGAAATGAACCGACAACTTTGATGAGCTCCCCAGGAAATGCTTCACTGAGCAGCCGAAGAAGAAGTGAAGGTTCTCTAACCGTCCTGTTTACAAGCCTCCAACTGATCACCCAGACCAAATCCAGCCAATTGCATTCTCTCATTGTGGAAGGCACGCCCCTTGATGAGTCATCAGTCAGCCGCTGTCAATTGACTGATGATCCAACAAACCTGCTGATCACCCGGACCAAATCCAGCCAATTGCATTCTCTCACTGTGGAAGCACGCCCCTTGATGAGTCATCAGTCAGCTGCAGTCAATTGACTGATGATCCGACAAACCAGCCCGTTGGTTTATTAACCAGCCTCAAATATCCTCACAGCAATCGTCAGGCCATTGCCCGCTTGACCAGACAGCTAGGCCACCTAGCCAAGTTGACACATGAACCCAACCATCACAGTCCACCCCTTGTCAACTTGGCAGTTGTACACATTACCTAAAACCATACCTTCAAAATGAATGCTACAGCTTATGCCATATGATAAGGGGATAAGACAGAGAACAAAGCAAAAATATTTTCTTTACAGACAAATACAAACATACAAAACGAGGAGGAAATATTCATGTCATCATAGTCTTTGTTTCCATAACTGGTCACGTGGTTGTAGTTCATATTTATCACGACCTTCTTCCACTACCCATTCCATGCCCTTTACCCTCAGCAAGCACTTCAGCTGGCCGTGGTTCTTTGCCTGGTGGGGTGACCCACACCTGCATACCTGAAGTTTCTTGGCCATTGGTAGTCCTGCCTGGATTGGGTTGTTGCAGTTTTCCATTGACTTTAATCACAGGGCATGGTAGTACTAAGAGACACCCTAGGGGATCTCCTGTATTCCAGGAAAACTCTTCTTTACTTCCATTGTGTAGTTGCAGTGCTATTTCCCCTTGATAGTCAGGATCAGTCACCCCAGCCAGTACAGTAGTCCCCTTACTTGCCTGTTGATTCAGAGGCATAAGAAGCCCAAAGTGGCCAGGTGGCAGCCTTAGCTTCCAGTTCAATGGGATTATTGTTGTGTTTCCTGGTGGAAGCACTCCTCCTTTTGGAACCAAGACTTGTAGACCAGCAGAGCTTAAACTTGCAGGGACAGGAAGCAAAAATTTCCCTAGTGGATCACTAGGAGTGGTAGTGAGTGGTGTCACTCCTGTTTCCACCCCTTGATTCCTGGATCCATGAATCCTGGCTATGGGAGAAACAGCACCACAGAGTGGACGCTGATTCAGAGCATACACAGCCTCCTGGAGAACACTGCCCCAGCCCTGCAAGGTATTGCCACCTAGTTGGGGCCGTAATTGAGTCTTCAACAGGCCATTCCACTGTTCTATCAACCCAGTTGCCTCTGGACCATGGGGAACATGGTAAGACCACAGAATTCCATGAGCATGTGCCCATCCCCTCACTTCATTTGCTGTGAAGTGGGTTCCTTGGTCAGAAGCAATGCTGTGTGGAATACCATGACACTGGATGAGGCATTCTGTAAGTCCACATATCATAGTTTTGGCAGAAGCACGTCGTGCAGGGAAGGCAAACCCATATCCGGATCCCATTCTTTTCCAATCAATGCCTTTACTTTAACAGCAGACACCCTGAGAGGTTGAGATTTTAGTTTACGCTGTAAATGTGCTACTCGCACAATAAGAGACTGTGTCTGATTTTCAGAAACCTCCAGTCTGCGGGCACAGGAAATAAGATTTTCTTTCAGGGCACAGATGGAACTCTTTACATCTGTCATACGGAGTTCAAGTTTTGAATTTGAAGCCTTTAGCTCATCCCTTTCTCTTACAACTGTATCCGAAGTATCTAAGAGCAGCCAGCCAACATCATTATACCTCTTAATACTGCAAAACTCTGTGAAAGTGTCGAAAACACTGTCACCCAGAGCCTCGCTTCGTACTAGAGCACAATTAGGAGAATCAAATGGTGCTATTTTGCGTATTTCCTTTGCCAACTCCTGCCATGGACTGTTAGTACCCTCTTGATTATTGGAAATAGAGTCATTAGTGCCTCTGAATCTAATCAGAGTAGAAAACAAATTGTAAAAGCCCATTTTAAGATTCCGTTTCTCAAGAACCACTTCCGGTACCAAGTTGTATTAGTTAGGGTTCTCCTTGGAAACAGAATCAATGAGAGATGTCTCTGATTATCAAATTGTAAAAGTGACTCACGCAACTGCGGGAGCACACGAGTCCAAACTCTGCAGAGTCGTCAACAAGCTGTCAACTCCAAGGAAGACGTCCGACGAACTCCTCGGGAAACGAACCGGCAACTTCGACAAGCTCCCCAGGAAATGCTTCACTGAGCAGCGGAAGAAGAAGTGAAGGTTCTCTAACCGTCTGGTTTACAAGCCTCCAACTGATCAACCAGACCAAATCCAGCCAATTGCATTCTCTCATTGTGGAAGGCACGCCGCTTGATGAGTCATCAGTCAGCCGCTGTCAATTGACTGATGATCCAACAAACTGGCTGATCACCCGGACCAAATCCAGCCAATTGCATTCTCTCACTGTGGAAGCACGCCCCTTGATGAGTCATCAGTCAGCTGCAGTCAATTGACTGATGATCCGACAAACCAGCCCGTTGGTTTATTAACCAGCCTCAAATATCCTCACAGCAATCCTCAGGCCAGTGCCCGCTTGACCAGACAGCTGGGTCACCTAGCCAAGTTGACACATGAACCCAACCATCACACCATTGCTTCCCAAAGTTTTGTTTCCTCTTCTCTGGAGTTGAGCTCTGACACCACCTCTGGCTATCTCATTTAGTCTTTCGGCTAATGTAGTGCACTTTCTTTTTCCACAAAGAGTAACATAAAATGTTTATCTTTAGTGCAAAGTTGCCTGGCTTTTGGATCCAAGAAAAGTCCTGGCTTGACTCCTTGTGGGGCTTTGGTTGATGGCTGGTGGCCTGGATCCCTACCGGGCTTGACGAATGGATTCAAGTAAGCATTATAGAGCGGTTGGGGACAGAGATAGAAACGCTGGCCTCTGGGCTTCCCAACAGTGCCCGCTGAAGGGCCACTGCCGAGCTCCCCCGAGAGGCCCTGGGAGGGTGTCAGGGTGTCTGAGGATTTCCTGGGCACAGGTGACCTTTGTGTTTCATCTCTATCCCCACCCTGATTTGAGCTAAGGGCAGACCAAACATCCAATATACCTTTGCTGTGCTGATCCTATAAGCTGTAGGGGATGGTGAAGGTCTTGGGCTAGCTTGGGGAAGGGAAATATGAGGAAGGGGAGAGGAAGGAGAAGAGGGGAGAGGGGGTTGTTTGGGAAGAACATCTTACATGCAGCCATACCCGAGCTGGCCTGCAGGGGGTGCCACAGCCCTGGGACTGGAAGACCCAAGCTGCAATGAATTCAGACAGATTTCCCACGGACCCTCATGCCCCTCAACCCCACACAGATAACCCGGTGAATACCTCTTGGGCTCACAGACGCCCTGCAGGTTCTCTCAACCACACTTCTGTGCCCACACTTATGGGGAGCCTGGGGTTGAGTTTCAGGTCTGCCATTTTGCTGAGCCTTGGGTGTGAGCCAGGCTACTTTAAACTTGCTGAGCCTCAGGGATTTGTTTGCCTGTTAGTTTCATCTAGAAAATGGGCACCCACCACTTGCCTCTCAGGATTACGAGAAACATTAAGTAAAAAGAAGCGGATGAAGTGCTTAGCACTGTACTTGGCTCGGGGAATTGCGGCTAGTATAAAACTCAATAAAGAAGAGAATTCCTCTATTAGCCAAGTGCATTTAAGGCTATGGCCAAGGCCAGCAGCTTCTGAAAGGTTAATAATATCCAGCCATAAGGACTTTAAACACGGTGTGGGTGAAAGAAGGAAGCTTCTTAGAGTTCAAGCTCAGTTCTGTTGGTTTGGCTATGGTGGTTGTCTTGGTCTTTAAGATCAGCTCTTAACCTGAGCAGAAGAATTCAAATAACGTTGCTGCCAGGAGCATATTTCTTTCTAAATCCAGAGCATAATAAAAAGCAATGACTGATCTGGATGTCAAAAGAGTAATTGAAAATTCTACTTGCAGCAAGTACAAATAGTACTTGCTGTTAAAAGGACAATATATTCCAGAAAGAGAGAAAATCACCAGATGACCAGTTCCATAACTTTCTGTTGACTCTCAGTATGGTGAGCTTTGGGACTGGAATCAGAAAGGAAATTCAACCCTAATGTTGTCTGCCAGGAAATTTTTCAAAAAAGGATGCTCTTTCAAGAAGCTAAAACCAATTTAATCACTTGAAACAAAGGCAAGTAATAAATACCCAACTCAAATTGGCTTAAGCAAATGGGGTGGGGATGTGTGTGAGACATTTTGGGGGTAGATGCACAAATGGGCAGTCTTCAAGGCATGCCGGATCCAGCATTCCAACAAAGTGCATGACTTTTATCCCTTATATTCCTCAGTTCTGCTTATCTCTGCCTGACCTGATTTCCTGGAAGCTTATTGCACATAGCAAACAAAAAAATGAAGACAGTATTAACAGCTAAGGTTTGGCAAGTTGCAGCCCAGAGCTAGCACTCACTACACATTGTAGACCAGTTCGCTTGTTTCCTTTTCAACAGACGCCTATGAGGTGGGTGCAGTGATCAGCTCCATTTCACAGGTGAGGGGATCAAAGAACAGATTCCTCAGATCCCACTTTGTGAAGTGGAGGGACTGCTATCAGAGGCCTGGCCATCTGCATGCAGCACACTTGATCGCAATCTCTGGCATCTGGTGGAGGAGGACAACTCTCTCCAAAGTCTCAATAACCTGGGATCCCCTGATCGGCCCTGCTTATGTCACATGGACATCCTTGAGCCAGTTGCTGTGGTCAAGGGGATGGAATATTCTCACTGACCAGCATGGTGGGGCTCTGTAATGGATAGCCCCTGGGATCCCAGAGGGCAGAGGAGGAGTTTCCCAAAGGATCCCATAACAGTGGGTGGAAAATTGGCCCACCAACCACAGCACCCGTCCAGGCCTGGTCTCCATCCTGATGTTTTCCAGGTGTGCTTTGGTGTACGTGAGGGGAGAAAAGGGGTGTGTGCCAGGGTGGGGGGGAAGCCACTGTTTTGGGGTTGTGCGGAAGTGGGGGATATTAGTCTCTGTTTGGCACACTTTCTCCAATTTCTGGAATTTTATGGAATTGTTGACTAAGTGAGCACATTTGGTTTGCTCTTTGCAGAGTCCTCAGTGGAGTCCATGACTTTGGAAGCTCAGTTCATGACTCCTGTGCCAATTTGGAAACCAGGGAGACTTGAACATGCCCATAAGAGCCTCTGAGAGCCTTCTGTGGCAGCCCCAATTCAATCACATCATTCAAAAAGATAAATACGGAAATCAGTCATCAGATGTGAGCTGGCCCAAGATTTTACAGGACACAGTCTGGTCTGGGAATAATGAACAATATGCCAACCAGTGGAAATTCTTTCCAAAAGCAGCATCTGGTACAAGGTAAAAGATGCCCTTCTTCTTGATTATTTACTGTAGTGAAATCTTCACATTTAATATGCATAGTCTGTTCCCCATCTCCCTTCTAATAAATTGGTGTAACATCTTGCACAGCTAAATCATTAAGGGGGAACTAAACTTTAGAGGCCGGTTATAAATGCACAAGAATAATACAGAACTAGATACATAAATATAAGCCCATTTCTTTATCTGTTCTAATGGATTTTAAGCAGGGAAAATAACTGAGGATAAGCACCAGGCACATTATAAATTAAAATTAGGTTGCAAAACTCCCCAATACATATAGGAAGCTTGGTGGACCATAAATGATTCAAGAGAGGAATTCTCAGGGATAAGACCTCACATGTTTTTGCATCTCTGATGGACTCCTTTGGAGAGGCCACTTCACTATGTGTGTTGGGTAACTTCCCATATTTCACGAGCATAGATACATTCTCACGTTGGGCTATTACTGCCCAATTCTGAAGGGCCTTTTTCTTGATTGTAGATTACTCTTTTTTTTCCCAACTATCCATAATGAGTTGCTCCCAAAATATGTTTAAATAATGTTCATTTTCTGATTGTAAAAGTAATGTATACTTATTGTAGACAATCTGGAAATGCAGACACTTGCGAAGAACAAAAAGAAATTACCTGTAACCAACCACCCAGAGTTAAATCTAGCTGATATTTTTATTTCTTTCCTTCCACTTTATATGTACATATGTATTAGAGTATTTGGATTATATTGCATGTGTAATTATGCATACTGATGATTGCTTTTCTTCCTTAACATTTTACTGTGAATATTTTGCGCTTTTATTAAATATTCTTCAAAATGTCATTTTAATGGTTGCATGACATTCCATTATGTGGACTGCCATAATTTTTGAAGCCATTCGTCAGATTTCACTCATAAATAACACTGCCATAAACATCTTCCTCCCTAAATCTTTATGTGTTCAACAAATATTCATCATACCTTTACTTTGAACTTGTTTCTTTGATAAACACTGGAGAAATAGCAGAGAAAATGACAGACATAAGTTCTTTCTTCCATATTTTTTTCATTATTTCCTTAGGATAAGTACCTATATGGGACAAAACTTTTTAAAAACTTTTAGTATGTATTGACAAATTGCATTTCACAAAGGCACAAAGGTTGTACTGATTTATAATCCACCAATGCCTGAATAAACATAGTCAACTTTTTTTTAAATTTTATTTTGAAATAAATTCAAACTTACAGAAACAGTTGCAAAAACAATACAAACCCCATACACAGAACTCCAGCATACCCTGACCTCCCTCCCCTGATACCCCGAACCACCAACTTTAACATCCTGTCACAGCACCATTTCTTTCTTTCCCTCCCTCCCTCCCTCCCTATCTATCATCCATCATCTATTGCTCTGTCTTCTGAACATATGAGAGCAGGCTGCACACATCCTTGAACAAACACTATAATTCACATATACAATTCCCATGAACAAGAACATTCTTTTGTGCATTCCCATTAAGCGCAGCTAGGAAGTTCAAGAAATTCAACATTGATACAAAGCTTACATTCTATTTTTCCTTTTTTTTTTTTTCTTATGTCCCAGCTGTGTCCCTTTGAGCCTCCTCTCCTCCATCCTCAGATCCCATCCAGGATCATCCTTGGCATTTAATTGTCATTGTCTATTTAGACTGTTTTTTTTTTTTTTCACTTGTGGAAACATATACAGCCTAAATCTTCCCATTCCACCCCCTCCCTAGCCTTCCATTAGTGGGATTAATCACATTTAGAACGTTGCAATGCTATCACCTTCCCACCATCCATTACTAGAAATTTCCCTTCACCCCAAACAGAAACCCTACACTCATTTCTTAACTCCCCATTGCCCCTTCCCCTACTTCTTGTAACCCATACTCTACTTTTCATCTCCATGGTCATATTCTCTGATACTTTCTTTGTGTTTACCATGGGGCTTAAATTTAACCTCTTAAGTGTATAACAATCTTGTTTTTCTTTGATACCAACTTAATTTCAATAGGACACATAAACTATGTTCCTTTACTCCTCCATTCCCCCACCTTTATGTAGTTGTTATCAAAAATTACATATTTTACATTGAGTCCAAAACCACTGATTCATCATTATAGTTTATGTATTTTAGATCCTGTAGGAAGTAAATAGTGGAGTTACAAATCGAAAATACAGTAGTCTCGGTATTTATATTTACCATGTGATCTTTACTGGAAATCTTTATTTCTTCATGTAGTTTCAGTCAATTGTTTAGTGTCCCTTCCTTTCAGCCTGCTCAATTCCCTTTAGCATTTCTCTTATAGGACTGATCTATTGGTGATGAAGTCCCTCAGCTTTTGATTATCTGGGAATGTTTTCATCTCCCCCTAATTTTTACCCTCCAGGTATTTGTGAATTTTCTAAGTCTCTGATAGTTATTGGCTTCTATTTGTATTCCACTGTGGTCAGAGAATGTGCTTTGAATAAATTCAATTTTTTTTTAAATTTATTGAGGCTTGTTTTATGTCCCAGCATATGGTCTATTCTGGAGAAAGATCTGTGAGCACTAGAGAAGAATGGGTGTCCTGGTGATTTGGGATGTAATGTTCCATATATGTCTGTTAAATTTCTCTGTATCTCTCTCTCCTTTCTTTGTTTCTCTGTCGGTAGGGCTCCCTTTAGTATCTGAAGTAGGGCAGGTCTTTTATTAGCAAAATTTCTCAGCATCTGTTTGTCTGTGAAAAATTTAAGCTCTCCCTCAAATGTGAAGGAGAGTTTTGCTGGATAAAGTATTCTTGGTTGGAAATTTTTCTCTCTCAGAACTTTAAATGTGTCATGCCACTGCCTTCTCACTTCCATGGTGGCCGCTGAGTAGTCACTACTTAGTCTTATGTTGTTTCCTTTGTATGTGGTGAATTGCTTTTCTCTTGCTGCTTTCAGAACTTGCTCCTTCTCTTCATTATTTGACAGTCTGATCAGAATATGTCTTGGAGTAGGTTTATTTGGATTTACTCTATTTGGAGTTTGCTGGGCATTTATACTTTGTGAATTTATATTGTGTAGAAGGTTTGGGAAGTTTTCCCCAACAATTTCTTCGAATACTCTTTCTAGACCTTTACCCTTCTCTTCCCCTTCTGGGAAACCAGTGAGTTTTAAATTTGGATGTTTTATTTTATCTATAAGTATCCCTGAGATCCATTTCATTTTTTTTCAATTTTTTTCCCCATTCTTTCTGTTGTTCTTTCATTTTCTGTTCTGTGGTCCTTGAGGATGCTGAGTCATTGTTCAACTTCCTCTAATCTTGTATTATGAATATCCAATGTCTTTTTAATTTGGCAAATAGTTTCTTTTATTTCCATAAGATCTTCCATTTTTTTATTTACTCTTGCAATTTCTTCTTTATGCTCTTCTAGGGTCTTCTTTATGCCCTTTATATCCTGTGCCATGCTCTTCTTCACATCCTTGATATCCTGTGCCATGCTCTCACTGTTTGACTTTAGTTCTTTGATTAATTGCACCAAGTACTGTGTCTCTTCTGATCTTTTGATTTGGGTGTTTGGGTTTGGGTTCCCCATATCTTCTGGTTTTATCATATGCTTTAAGATTTTCTGTTGTTTTTGGTCTCTTGGCATTTGCTTTACTTGAGAGCATTCTTTCAAGTCTATAAAATACCAGTCTCTAATTTGTCAGCTCTGCAGCTTGGTGGCGTACGCTTTCTCTAACTAACCAGTGGATGGCACCCACGAGTCACCTATTCCCCTCAAGTCAGTTCTCCCCAGCTTTGTCTTTGTGGTGTGTGGGGGTCTGATTCTTGTGGGGTTCAATTGGTGCACCAAGTTTGGGTGTGTTGTTGGTGCTGTCTGCCCTGAATGCGGGGTGTGTGTCTGAGCAGTTAGGGAGGCAGGGCAGCTTTAATAATCAAACCTCCTAGGTGTTCTCGGAGATTTAAGGCTGTTGCAAGAGTCCAAGCCTTCACCTCAGTCCCACCACAGATTGTCTCTGCCACTGACCCACAAGTTCCTGGCACTGGCGTAGGGTCCCTAGGATTTCCATGTGGGTCCCCCTTCTCAGCTGTGCTCTTCCAGGATCCCTGCCGAGGGAAGGCTGAGCCATGTCACAAGTGTGCACCAGCCCTCCAGGGAAGCCCTGGGCTGCCGGGCTGTGCAGGGGTGTTCCCAGCCTGCTGTAAAGATGGTTGAATGGGGCATGTTAATTTCCCCCTCTTTGCACAGCTCCGCCTTCCCAGCTCCAGAACAATTAGCTGTGGGTGCACTAAAGGCCACTGTCCATGGCCAATATTGTGGCATGTGTGCAGTGCTGCAGGGATCACTCCCCATCATGCTGGGTTTCTTGGTGTGGCTCTGGGCTGTGGGTCTGGCCCCGGGCAGGAGCGTCCCCAGCCTGCTGGGGAGATGGCTGCAAGGGGCATGGTTTCTTTCTCCTTTTGGCTCCTCTCTGCTACCCTGGCCTCAAGACAATCAGCAGCGGGTGTGGGTAGGGCTATCCTCTGCGCCAGACACCGAGGTGTTGGGAGAGCAGCTCCTGCCATGCTTCACTGTGCGGTTCTCACTGTTGTATCCTCAGTCGGTCCCAGGTTTGTTTGTTTTTTTTTTAAAAAAAGAACTAGTCCATCTCCAAATGCCAACCCATGGTTTCCCCACACCACAGAGTGGCTGCCGGACTTTCAGCTGGCTCACTCACTTGTTTCAGAATGCAGACTCCCGGTTTCACCAGGTGCATGCTCCCTTTGGATTTAGCAGATCTTGTCCTGTTGGTACATCTCTGGAACTGGAGTTCTGGGTCACTTTCTGGCTTTTATCTAGTATTTTTCATGGAGGTGTTTTTTTGCCCTGTCTTACCTAGCTGCCATCTTGGGTTCTCTCCCATAGTTAATTTTTATAGCATGCTTACCTCATGTGGAACACTGTCCTAAGAGATTTACACGTGGTTCCTCAGCCTTAGATGAAGTAGGTTTTGTTACTTTTTGCATTGTATACAGAAGGAACCTGAGAGTCAGAGAGTTAAGATTATACACTTATAAGAAGTGGAGACAAGATTCACATCAGGGTGTCTGGCTCTATGGCCAGATCTTGACTGCTGTACTCTAAACTGTCTTTTCCAAATTTTGACCCGTTAGAAAGGAGCATGGTATCATATTACTGTTTCATTGCCTATTCTTTCGATTATTCGTGGGAGTACCAATTTCTTCTAAATTAGCCAACTCTTTGTAGTCTTCACAGTGAATGGTTAATGCCAGTTTAAATTATCCTCATCAACATCCCACACATCCATCAAACTGGTGCACACTCAGGAAACACATTAATTTTTATACTGGGCTGAATAATGGCATGGGGTTTGTAATGTATCAGGGACTCTAAACTTAGCTAAATATGAAAATATTTGTAAAACTAAAACAATTTTATAAATATAAAACTGTCCAAGGTCACAGCTGAGAATTTTTTCTGTGGAGCCAATTTCCTTTGTGAATGCATATCTCAAAATTTAGTTCTGAAGTTTCCCCTTTCGAGGCTTAGTGACAAGACTGAGTGTTGAGAATTTTCTCCCATGCCACAATCTCCATGCCATCCATATCCTTCCTCACTCCCTTCATCCTCCTGGGACAGTGCAGGGCTCCTCCTGGCCAAGGTCCACCAATCCATCCATACTCTTTACTCTCCTGCTTTTCTGGAAGGTGACTCCCCAGTCATCTCCTCCATCCTTCTTTATCTTTAACCTCTCTAGGGACTCCTGCCACTTTCCCTAAAAAGTGTTTTCCATTCTGGAAACCTTCCCTTGCCACTACTTCCTACCTCAGCCAACATTTTTTCTACTCCCTGTTCATCCAAACTTCTCAAAAGAAAACTACATTCATTATTTCCACTTCTTGACCTTCCATTAACTTCTTGGATGACTTCCACTTCTCGGTACTGAGAAACTCTAGATAAGATTGCAAGAGCTTCCTGATGCAACTGGAGTGGACCTTGTCACATCTTTCTCAATGGATCTTTCTGTTGCATTTGACACCGTCAGTCTCTCCTTTGCTCTTGAAACTCTCTTTTCCTCTATTATGTCCTCTTTCTGTTTAACCAGCTCTCTGACCCTTCCTTCTCTTTCCAATTCATCATCTCCCACCCCTCCAATATTGGTGCCCCACTGGGGTCCTTTGCTAACATCTCTTTCAATACTACATCCTCTCCGTGGATGACCTTGTTGATACCTATGGCTTAACTACCTCCAAGTCCCAGTGACTCTAAATCCATATATTCAACCCACAGCTGTCCTTGGTTTGAGAATCATATAACATCAAATTCCTATAACCACCTCAATGTCCTAGTAGGAACTCAATGAGTCTCATCCATGAACCACTTCCTCTGTTCTTGACCTTGGTTGCAGACAACATCCATCCATTTCTTAAACTGGTGAAAGCTAAGGCCATTGATTTCAAACCCTTCTGATTTTCCACTTTAGGTGTTTAGGGCTATAAATTCCCCCTAATTGCTGCTTACTTTAGCAGCATCATACAAATTTTTGATATATAATGTCTTCACATTCATTCTGTTTGCACTTTCTGTTTCCTCTTTTGATTTCTTCTTTGACCAGTGGATTACCTGGGAGTGTGTTATTTAGTTTGCAGTTACTTGGGGGTTTTTCAGTGATATTTCTGCGATTTATTTATAATTTAATTTTGCCTTAATCAGAGAACATATGTTGTATGAGTTGAATCCTTTTAAATTTACTAGCACTTGTTTTATGGCCCAGAACATCATTTATCTTGACAATGCTCCCTGTATGCTTGAAAAGAATGTGCTTCTGTTGTTGTTGGGTGAAGTATTTCAGAAATGTCAATTAGGTCAAGTTGGTTGATAGTGCTGGGCAAGTCTTCTATACCCTTACTGCTTTTCTATCTACCATTTTATCAGTTATTGAAAGATGGGCATTGAAATCTCTGACCATAAGTGAGTGTGGGTCTACTTCTCCTTGCAATTCTATCAGTTGTTGCATCGTGTATATTGAAGCTCTGTTATTAGATGCATAAACATTTAGAACTGTTATGCCCTCTTGATAAACTGACCCCATTATCATTATGTAATGTCCTTCTTTATCCCTGATAATACTCTTTATTCTAAATTCTACTTTGTCTGATATTACTATAACCACTCCAGCATTGTTTTCCTTAGTGTTAGCAGGGTATATCTTCGTTCATACTTTTTATTTTCACCCATTTTTGTCTTTTTGTTAAAGTGTGTTATCGTAGGCAGCATGTAGTTGGATTCAGCTCTTTTTAAATCCAATCTGACTGTGGTAAGCTGAAAAAAACAGCCCCATCCTCAAAAGTATTCCTAATCCCTGGAAACTGTGAATGTGACCTTATATGGCCAAAAATGGGACTTTGCAGATGTGATTAAGGATCTTTAGATGGGATTATCCTGGCTTATCTGGGTGGGCCCTAAATGTCATCACAAGGGTCTTTATAAGAGGGAGGAAAAGGGATATTTGACACAGACACACAGAGGAGGAAGCCATGTGGAGACAGAGCAGAAAGAGAGTTGCAGACCCTGACCTTGACGACTGGAGTGATGCAGCCATAAGAAAGGGGCCAGCGACCACCAGATGCTGCAGAAGACAAGAATGTTATCTCCCCTGGAGCCTCTGGAGGGAGCACAGCCTGCTGACACCTTAATTTCAGCCCAGTAAAATTTATTTTGGACTTCTGGTGTCCAGAACTGTTGCTTTGAACCACCACATTGGTGGTAATTTGTTATAGCAGCAATAGGAAATGAATGCACTGGCAATCCTTGCATTTTAATTAGAGTATTTCAACCATTAATATTTTATACAATTATTTTAATGGTTAGGCCTAAGCTATCATCTTGCTATTATTTGTCATTGGTGCCATGTGTTTTCCTTGTTCCCTTTTTTTCTACATTATCTGCCTTTTAATGGAGTAATCAAATATTTCTGGTGATTCCTTTGTAGCTACTTTCTGGCTTATTCACTTTATCTTTTTGTTTTGTTATTTTGTTTTCATTATTTTAGAGGTTATTTTGGTTTTCATAGTATATATCTTTAACTTATCACTTTCTGCTTCTGAGTAATATTATACTATTTCATGGCTAGTACAAAAGCTTTATAATACTATACTTCCATTTCTCCCCTCCTGGACTTATTCTACTATTGTCAAACATTTTACTTTTACATTAAACTCCACCACACATTATTATTATCTTAGTTAAACAGTTACATTTTAAAGAGTTAAATAATTAGAAAAATATTTTACATATTTACCTATGTAGTTACCATTTCCAAACTATTCATTCTTTACATAGGTCTAGGTTTCTATCGGTATCATTATCTTTCTGCTCAAAAGGCATCCTTAAACATTTCTTGTAGTGAAGGTTTGCTAGTGATGGTTTATTTCAGTTCTTGTATGTCTGAATAAGGTCTTTATTTTGCTTTCATTTTTGAAAGATATTTTTGCTGGTTATAGAATTCTAGGTTGGCAATTTTTTTCTAGCAGTGCTTTAAAGATGTTGCTCCATTGTCTTCTTGCTTTCTTTATATCCAATGAGAAATCTAAAACCTTATCTTTGCTTCTCTGTATGAAACATGTCCTTTTTCTCTGGGTGCTTTTAAGATATTGTCTTATCACGGATTTTGAGCAATTTGGTTATGACATACCCTGGTGCTGTTTTCTTCCACTTCTTGTGCTTGGGATAATTGTTGGGATTCTTGAATCATGGGTTTATAGTTTTCATCAAGCTTATAAATTTTTCAGCCATTATTTCTGAAAATGATTTGTATGTTCCCCTCCCTCCAGAATATAGTTTCATTAACTTTTCAATTTTTTGTGTCTGCCAATTTGAACATGTGTCATTTCTGGGGTGATTTTGACCGGTTGTCTCCTCATTATAGAAGGCATTTCCTTATTTGCTTTGATTAGATGCCAGACATTGTAAACTTTATATTGGTTGCTACACAGTAAATATTCTTGAGCTTTTTCCTGGGATGCAGTTAAGTTACTTGGAAACAGATAGATCATTTAGGGCCATGCTTTTATGATTTCTTTGGTGGGGCCAGAGCAGTGCTCAGACTAGGACAATTATTCCTCACTATGGAGATAAAGTCTTCCTGAATACTCCACCCAAGGCCCCGTGGATCCTGAGGTTTTCTAGACTTGGTGGTGTAATAGGCACTCTTCCTGGTCCCGTGTGAATGCTGGGCACAGCTAGTGCTATGCTTTTTGGTTTGCTTTATTCCCAGCCTCAGGTAGTTTCCTCACTTGCGTGCACTGATTAGTACTCGCACTAGAGGACCCTCTGTAGATTGCCCGAGTCCGCCTTCTCTTTGTGAAGCTCTTGTCCTTCTGTTACTCTGCCTGCAAATCCCAGCTGCTTTGGTCTTCCTGGGATCTAACTCTGTCTCCTTGGCTCAGGGGTCTGTTGGGCTCTGCTAGGGCTCCCCTTCCCTGTGCCACTTGGAGAGCAGGGTTAACTCTGTGTGTTTCCAACCACTCTGGATCAGTGTCTATCATTGCCTGATGGCTAGTGTCTTTTAAACCAGTGTGTTTATAGGTTTTATTTTTTTCCATATTTTTGTTGTTTCAGTTGGGGGCTAAATCCTGTCTCTTATTTTATCTGCTGGAAGTGGAAGTCTCATATTGGCTTTTAACATTGTTTTTGAACCTGTCTCCTCCCCCAGTTTAAGATAAGAATGGTTTGAAAATGGAGACTTTGCCTTCCTTTCACATATTGTGGTTTCCAGTGAGTATGTCTAGTCCTTATTTTGATTCTACCACTGACCATGTATGATCTTGGACAAGTTGCTTAATTTCTCTATGCCTCAGTTTTCCTTATTGATAAAAAGGGGATAATAACTGTACAATGGCTTGGGGTTGTTTTGAAGATTAAATGATGCAACCAATATGCTTAGAGCATCTAGAACACAGATCTCAATAAACATTATTATTATAATATATAGAATTATTTTTATCTTAATTATATATTCTGTTTCTAACATAGCAAGTGGCATAGATTGGCACTCAAAAAATATTTGAATAAATGAATATATTTTGATCCCTACTAGAGTCTCCATTGTTAAGGCCATGCCAAGTGCTTATCCACAAATGAAAACCTTCAGCACTGGTTCCGGCATTTCCTCAGCATCATTGTAGAGTTCTATGGCCGAAGTAGAGAAGTCTTCACTTTGCACCCAAGACATTGCCTAGAGAAGACGCAATGTTGGGGTTTGGAAACTCAACTCTCACTTGATTCAAACGATAGAAACATATCTGTGGACAATGGAGAGTATGATAGCTTATAAAAATCCAGTGATACCTTGAAGGGAGCTGAAGTGGATAATGTAACAGGAGGACGGGAGTATCAGCACTTTTCTGGTAAGCTGACGGCTTAGAATTGGCATCTGACTGCTGTGCAGGGTTTGATCACTTCATTCTTTCCAGTGGGATGGTGCAGCTGGGGAATTCAACTATTAGGAGATTTTATGAATTCAGGGAATGACATGTGTTCAGAGGGAGATATAATTTATCAGGTTGGATTTGAAAACACGTCAAAGGGGTTTTGGATTCCAATGCATACTCCAGTGTTCTCATTCCTATTAAACTATTTCAGTCACTTTGTTTTTTTAGCTACCTTTTGACCCTGTATCAGAAGAAATATGTACAAAGAATCTCGTTTTTGGTATGTGTCAGGCATAAAACTCTTCATGTTAGGCACAAGTCTACCTTATAGGTTTTCACTGAATAGTACTATTGATTTCCATATATCCAGTTTATCCCTCTAGTCATATTAGGTTTTCTCTTTATTGACATTTGCGTCCAGAGCACCATCTTCCAGTGTCCCCAGGATCATTAGGAAAGGAGCTCATGTTACCTAAATTAACTTGAACATGGAAAATAAATTTAACAGGTCCATGGACCTGGTTTCCCAGATCCACAGAGCATTTGTTTGAAAAGAGGAATAAATGGCAGCAACCTCTTAGCAGACACTGGATTTATGTCCTCATCAGTAAGGGAATCAGAAATTTTCTTTCAGACCATTTTGTCATGACTTTTATGAGCTTTTAAAGTATGGCAGAGTTGTGAAAAGATGAACTGGGCCCACCCTCTCCTGGCATCTGCACATTTGCAGGAGTGTGGCAATGGCACGCACAGCCCACAACAGCACATAAAACGGGCCATTAAATGGGCAAATGGGTACTTCCTGCATCTTAAGTATAAGTTGTGAGTAATTAGCTATATATTCAAAAATGTTTTCCATGTCTAGCTGATGTCTTTGCTTGTATTATCTCGTGTCTGGGAGTGAGGAAAATGAAGCAACTCATGTCCCAGATCGAGCCCAGCATAAGAAATGACTCCTAGGCCCTGATTTTGGGGACAGAAGAGCAGTTTTAAGGCTATTCCTAATGGAGGTTTTGAGTTATTTTTGGTTTTTATATTTTGCAATTCTATCCCTTGTTTGGAATAGAGAATTAATAGCTTTTATTATTGTTATTCCTATGCTTATTAGTTGTATTTTAGAAATTGTACTTTGAAATAACCTGTGATTTCTACAAGTGATCATGTATATGAAGATAACTGTTGGTGGTTCACAGGCAAATATTTTTTAATATATGATCATTTGCTTTCATTGTGCTTATTTTTCCTTTATCTTCTATTTATGCAGTGTGGTAGCAGGTTTCCATGTAAGGTAATAATACCCAAATCCCTTTTAAAAAATAGTGAGTGAATTAAACCTACAAGTAAATAGAAATACAGGTGGCATAAGCATAAGGCAAAAAACATAAAGATGATAAAAAGGTACTGTGGACAGCAAGCTCCTTGCACAGGAAGAAGGGCTCCCGATTTCTGTCCCCGGCACACACCCTGCCACACAGCCCAGAACTGCTTTGAGAACCAACAGACAAACTTCTTGTGGACATTTTGATCTGAGGCCAGTTTTCTTAACTTCTCCATGCCTTTGTTTCCTCAGATGTAAAATGAGGATGTTAATAATAGTCATCTATGTCAATAGGGAGGTTGTGCAGATTGAATAACTCAAGGGCTGCACAATTCCTGATACAGTCAGTGCCATGTCACCTGACTTCTTCCTGATGGATTTTCCCCCTTAGTTCCTTTGAGCATAACGTAACCTTCACTCTTTTTTCTGACATGACGCACAGTTGGGGGGTAGCTGCTCCTTTCTCGGCAGCTCCTCTTCCTGAGCTGCTCTTTAGGTCAGCCAGAGTGGTGTTCTTTCCACTTTCACAATGTAGGGGCCAAGATGTGACCCAAGAGCAGAAGCAGGTTTCAGCCCCATCGGGCAGTTCTCCTCTGGTGTCCACCACCTCCTGGACCCTCCCTCCAGTGACTCTCCCCCAACTCCCATGTCTTCTGATGTGCTCTGGAAAGTTCTAGAACTTACACACCCAGGTGTGACTGATGACCTTATAAAATGTTGCTTCTCCCAGGGGGAATTGTCCTGCATCATGCCCAGAGTTGTCTGCACAGGGAAATCTGTGTACCTGTGGCAAAGATTAATTGGGAAGAGCAGGCTTCCCGATATTTGGTCATTCATTCACCCAAAGAATATTCATTGTGCCAGACACTGTCCCAGGAGTTGGAGATATAGCAGAGGACAAGACAGGTTTCCTGCTCACCTTGTTCTTACATTTTGGTTGGAAGAGACACGCAATGCACAAAAAGTAAAGAGCTTAAAAATGACACTGTCAATGAGATGGTGGGTAGTGACTAGCAGAGTGGCTCTTGAGCTTGGGTGGTTCGTGTACCTGGACTTGCATGTGTGCCCCTGGGTGAGGGACCCCTGGCTCTGGTGGGGTTGATGAGGTCTGCACAGAATCCCTCTGATCTTTGGAGTTTGCTCATTCTCACATCCAATCATCAATATGGAAATTCCTTCTCCAGTTCAATTTTCTACTTAATTCTTTACACCTTGGGCTTTTTCAATGAGCACTTTGAGAAATTATACTGGAAATGTCCTGTTCTGCATGTGTCACTCCAGGCATTGCAAGAGAGGGTTGGTGCCTGCCCTCCAAGAGCTTACCATGTGAAATCTAAATAAAGGTTGATGGTGATGCGTTGTTGGAAGGGTGAGACCTGGGACTGATTCCTGGGTCTTCTTTTCTCCAGTTCTGTGATCTTAGACAACTAATTTACAGCCTCGGGTTTCTTGTTTGTAAAATGACTCTCACTTTACCTGCCATGTATTCTTTAGGTGAGCATCAGTGAGCAAAAATGGGGGTCGGCAAACTATGGGGTGGTTGGCAGAGCACTGGCTCCCCGAAGAGGCCCTTGTCCTCGTGCCTGGGACCTGTGAACATGTACCTCCTTTGACAAAGAGGGCTTTGCAGACAGGGTTGGGTTAAGGACCTGGAGATGGGGAGATGGCCCTGGATTGTCTGGGTGGGCCCCATGTAACCACAAGGGTCCTCATAAGGAAAAGGAGGGATAGGGAAGGAGGCACAACAATGGAAGCAGAGATTGAAGTGATGTGATAGCTGGAGGGGGCCATGAGCCAAGGAATGTGGGCGGCCTCTAGAAGCTAGGAAAGGCTGGGAAATGGAGCTTCCCTGGAGACTCCAGAAGGATCCAGCCCACCCACAGCCTGCCCAGAACTGTAAGATAATACATTGGTATTTTAAGCCGTTAACTTTGTGGGAATTTGTTTTAGCAGCAATAGGAAAATAATACAATGGCCCATAGGCCAAATCCAGCCTGCTCCTGGAATGGTATTTATAGATGAACATTTGCAGTTGATCTGATAGGGAACACTCGCTTTAGCCCCATTTAAGCAAAACATTGTTCTAAAATAGAGAATTTCGTTCTTGTTGTGAGTAGAATTGTATTACAAAAAAATTTTGCTCAATTATTTTTATTGTATCCACCAATAAAAGATTTTGCACATTTGTTTTCTCTCTGGTTGCATATGTACTTAATGTAATATTCCTGAATTTGCCTCTTGGCCTGCAAAGCTTAGAGGATTTGCTATCTTGTTCTTTATAGTAAACATCTGCTGACCTCTGAGCTGCACGCAGAGCCTCCTTGCCCGGCAACTGGCCAAGGCAGGGGCCTGCTCAGAGATGGTTGTTTTTACCGTGGAGCCATTCTGTCAGCCTCCTTGCTCCCTCTTCCTCAGAGCTCCGATTGTCTGCTAAAAGCACGTTTCTATCGTGTTGCTTGTCACAGGAGCCACTTGAGGAGATGGCCCATGCTTTATTAAACAGAGTTGGAACATAGTGCCTCCAGGTGCTATTGTAGCAAAATCCAGGGCAGGGGGGCACTGTGGAGCATCTATGATGGTCAGCATGGAAGGGACCAGGGGAGCAGCAGCAGGAGGCCCCCTGCCTTCCAGGAGCTTCTGCCACAGGGAGTGGGGAGTAGACAAGAGCTGCAGAAATCCCAGGTTTTCACTCCCACGGGCTTCATATCAACCCTGCTGCATGAGTTGGTCAGGACAACCATGTCCTGATCCTGGTGCTGGCATTGCATGGGGCCCGGTCGATATTTCTTGAATGAATGAATGAATGAATGAATTACCAGGATGGATTTATTTTCTCCATTTTGCACCTGAAGATGCTGATTTGGAGACATGAACAATGCTTCTACCCAGAGCAACATGGCCTGGTGGTTTGGAGCAAGAGGCCTGTGTGAGCCCTGTGTCTACCATTTGCAGCTGTGTGGCCTTGGGCAAGTTTCCTACCCACTCCGAGCCTCTGTTTCCCCATCTGCACCTTGGTGGTGAGTATGGTTCCTCTCTCACAGGAATGTTGGGAAGGTTAGTTGAGATGATACGTGTAAAGCTCATGGAACAGTGCCCAGACCCTTACGGCTGGTGCATGGTGTTGGTTGTCATTCCCATGATTGTTTGAGCTCATATTTGCCATACTTGTGGCTCACACGGAGGTCTTTTAACTGCAAACTCCTTCTGACTTCATCACACCTGCCTTTGTGAAGCCTAAGGAGGAATAAGATGGGCTGTAAAGGGAGCTGAGTGCCATGGGGTCTCACGGAGGAACCCAGCTGTGCTCCCGGGGATGGGAAGGGCTCCCCTGGGCATGCAATGGAGGGAGGGTGTTCCAGGCTGCAGGAACTGCAAGGGCAGAGGCTTGCAAACATCAGGCCCGAGAGTTGAGGAGCAAACACTCTGCCAGGCTGGGATGGGGGCACAGGTCTGAAGGCAGAGGAAGAGAGTGGGAAAAGGCTGGTGGGAACACGAGATCCACTGCTTATTGGAAACAAGCAAGGTATGGGCCGAGAAGGGACATTTCAAAAAGTTTCACAAGGAGAGTGGCAGTTTTAGGGGACACGTGAGATCCCTCCCGAAGTGAGTGCTGCCCTCACTCAGCCAGACAGAGCCTGATGAGGTCTGAAAGGCACTTTCCCAATGACAACTTTGGCAAAACCACTTCAGCAAGGACCTGAGAGCAGCTCATCCCATGCTGGAGAAGAGTCAGGAGAGAACCTGTCAGAGACAAGAGCCCCGTCCTGGGTCATGTGAGCAGAGCAGCCTGGTTCACACGACGCAGAGTCCCCCTCCTGGGTGGGATGCTTGGCCTTGCTTTGGGGTCTGCCTTCCCTTCCCGACCCCAGCCCCATGCAGCCCCTCACTTCTTACTGTGAATGGGGAGGTCTGACTTCATGCACCCAGAGGCCCCCTCCCCAGCCCGTGTGCTCATTTGGAGAATGTTTCCCGACTTGCCCCTCGTGTGGGATGGCAATTATGTTCCTGCCAAGGCTTCCTCAGCGTGCTGTGTCCTGATACTCCGAAAAGGCTCTGAGAGATTGGCTGGTCCCGGCTGATTAACCACAGCGAAGTTGTTTTTGGGGACCAGCACGCTGGATCCGGACTTGGAAAAGCACTTAACCCCCGGGTAAGTTACCGTATAAACTCCCCAATGGCTACACTTTGTGTGTATTTTAACTTGTGTTTATTTTTTGTTTTTATTAGAGAATTTGTGGGTTTGCAGAACAGTCATGCATAAAATACAGGATTCCTATGCACCACCTCACCATCAAAAACTTGCATTAGTGTGGAACATTAGTTACAATTGATAATAATTGTATTATTACTTTTTAATAATTGTACTATTACTTCAAGTCCATGATTTAACTTAGTGTTCACTGTTATGTAGTGCAGTTCCATGGATTTTTTGAAAATTTTTATTCTGTTACCATATATGCAATCTAACATTTCCCCTTTTAATAATATTTAGATATATATTTCAGTGCTCTTAATTGCGTTCACAATGTTGTGCTATCATCACCACCATCTATAACCAAAATATTTCCATCATTCCAAATAGGAACCCCATGTATTTTAAGACTTAATTTCCCATTTCCTATCCCCACCCCATCCCCTGGTAACCTATATTCTAGATTCTGACTCTGTGAGTTTGTTTATTCTAATTGTTTCAAATCAGTGAGATCATACAATATTTGCCCTTTTGTGTCTGGCTTATTTCACTTGACATGATGTCTTCAGGGTTCATTAATGTTGTCACATGTATCAGAAGTCCTTTCCATTTCACAGCTAAATGATGATATTCCACTGTGTGTATAAACCATATTTTATTTATCCATTCATTGGTTGATGGACACTTGGGTTGCTTCCATCTTTTGGCAATTGTGTGCAAATGTCTGTTTGGGTCCTTGCTTTCAATTCTTTTGGGTATATATCTAGTGGTGGGATTGCTGGGTCATATGGTAGTTCTATACTTAACTTTCTGAGGAACCACCAAACTGTCTTCCACAGTGGCTGCACCATTTTACGTTCCCACCAGCAATGAATGAGTGTTCCTCTTTCTCCACATTCTCTCCAACACTTGTTACTTTCCTTTTTTTTTTTTCATAGCAGCTATTCTAAGGTGTGTGAAATGGTATCTCGTGATTTTGATTTGCATTTCCCTGATGGCTAATGATGTTCAACATCTTTTCATGTGCTCTCTGGCCATTTGTATATGTTCTTTGGAGAGACGTCTTTTCATGTCTTTTGCCCATTTTTTAATTGGGTTGCTTGATTTGTTAAGTTCAAAGATTTCTTTACATATTCTGGATATTAAACCTTTATTGGATATGAGTTTTCCAAATATTTTCTCCCATTTTGTAGGCTGTCATTTTCCTTTCATGATAAAGTCCTGTGAGGAACAAAAGTTTTTAATTTTGATGAGGTCCCATTTATCTATTGTTTCTTTTGTTGCTTGTGCTTTGGATGTAAAGTTAAAAAAACCATTGCCTACCACAAGGTCCTGAAGTTGAGTCCCTACATTTTCTAAGGTTTGATACTTATAGCTCTTACATTAAGGTCTTTGATCCATTTTGAGTTGATTTTTGTATATGGTGTGAGGTAGGGGTCCTCTTTTTTTGTTGTTCAAATGGAGAACCAGTTTTCCCAGCACTATCTGTTGAAGAGAATATTCTTTCCCAATTGAGCAGTTCTTGCCACCTTGTCAAAAATCGGTTGGCCATAAATATTTCTGAGCCCTCAATTCTATTCCATTGGTCTATATGTCTGTTCTTTTGCCAGTACCATTCTGTTTTGATTACTTTTAAATAAGTTTTAAGATTGAGAAGTGTGAGTCCTTCGACTTCATTCTTCTTTTTCAAGATGGTTTTAGCTATTCAGGCCTCTTACCCTTCCATATAAATTTGATGGTTGGCTTTTCCATTTCTGCAAAGAAGGTTGTTGGGATTTTGATTGAGATTGCATCGATTCTATATGTTGCTTTGGGTATGATTGGCATTTTAATGATATTTAGTCTTCCAATCCATGAATATGGAATATATTTCCATTTATTTAGATCTTCTCTGATTTCTTTTAGCAATGTAGTTTTCTGTGTACATGTCCTTTACATTTTTGGTTAGCTTTATTCCTAGAATTTTTATTATTTTAGTTGCTATTGTGAATGGAATTCTTTTCTTGATTTCTTCTTCTGATTGTCTATTGCTTGTGTGTAGAAACACTACTGATTTTTGGATGTTGATCTTGTACCCCACCACTTTCCTGAATTCTTTATTAGCTCTAGGAGCTTAGCTGTGGATTTTTCATCATTTTCTATATATAGGATTATGTTGTCTGCAAGCAAGGAAAGATTCATTTACTTTCCACTTGGATGCCTTTTGTTTCTTATTCTCATCTAAATGCTTTGGCAAGAATGACCAGTAAAATGTTGAATAACAGTGGTGACAGTGGGCATCCTTGTCCTGTTCCTGATCTTACAGGGGAAGTTTTCAGTCTTTCACTAAGTAAGATGTTGGCTGTGGGCTTTTCATATATGTCCTTTATCATGTTGAGGAAGTTTCCTTCTGTTTCTAGTGTTCTAAGTTTTATCAAGAAAAGGTGCTTTATTTTGTCAAATGCTTTTTCTGCACCCATTGAGATGATCATGTGGTTTTATTCCTTCATTCTGTTAATGTGGTATATTACATTAATTGATTTTTTTTGTGTGTTGAACCAACTGTGCATACCAGGGATGACTCCCACTTGGTCAAGGTGTACAATTCTTTTAATATACTGTAGATTTGTCTTGCTAGTATTTGTTGAGGATTTTTGCACCTATATTCATAATAGATATTAGTCTGTAGTTTTCTTTTCTTGTGGTATCTTTATCCATCTTTGGTATGAGGCTGATGTTGGCCTCATAGAATGAGTTAGGGAGTGTTTCTTACTCTTCAATTTTTTGAAAAAAGGTTGAGCAAAATTAGAGTTAAGACTTCTTGGAATGTTTGCTAGAATTCCCCTGTGAAGCTGTCTGGTCCTAGGCTTTTCTTTGTTGGGAGATTTTTTATTACTGGCTCAATCTCTTCGCTAGTAATTGGCTTGTTAATCTTATATTTCTTCTTGAATCAAGTAGGTAGTTTGTGGGTTTCTAAGAAGTTGACCATTTCACCTAGGTTCTCTCATTTATTGATCTATCATTGTTCATTGTATCCTTTTATAGTCCTTTTTATTTCAATGGGGTTGGTAGTAATGTCTTCCTTTTCATTTCTGATTTTCATTATTTGTGTTCTTTCTCTTTTTTGACTCTGTCAGTCTAGCTAAAGGTTTATCAATTTCATTGATCCTTTCAGAGAACCAACTTTTGGTTTTGTTGATTATTGTTTTTTGTTTGCTTGTTTTCTATTTCATTTATCTCTAATCTTTGTCATTCCCTTCCTTCTGCTTGCTTTGAATTTAGTTTTCTTTTTCAAGTTCTTAAAGTTTTGAGGTTAGGTCTCTGATTTGAAAGCTTTCTTCTTTTCTCATATAAGCATTCAGAGCTATAACCTTCCTTCTCAGCATTGCCTTCACTGCATCCTATAAGTTTTGGTATGTTCTATTTTCATTTTTATTTGCCTCAAGATATTTCCTAATATCCCTTGTGATTTCTTCTTTAACCTATTGGTTGTTTAAGAATATATTGTTTAATTTCCACAGATTTGTGAATTTTCCATTTCTCCCTCTGTTGTTGATTTCTAGCTTCATTCTGTTGTAGTGGGAGAATATGGAATGTATGATTTCTATATTTTTCTATTCATTGAGACTTATTTTGTGACTCAACATAAGGTCTACCCCTGAGAATATTCATGTGCACTCTAGAAGAATGTGTACTGCTTTCCTTGTGTGCAGTATTCTACATATGCCTGTCAGGTGTAGTTGATTAAGTGTATCATTCTCAAGTCCCATACTTCCATATTGATCTTCTGACTGGGTGTTCTATTCATTATTGATAGTGGTGTGTTAAAGTCTCCTACTGTCAATGTAGAACCATCAATTTCTCTCTTCAAACCTGTCAGTATTTGCTTCATGTATTTTGGGGGCTCTGCTGTTAGGTGCATATATATTTATAATTGTTATATCTTCCTGTTGAATCATTCCCTTTATCAGTATATAATGACTATCTTTGTCCCTTGCAACTGTTTTTGACTTAAAATCTATTTTATCTGATATTAGTATAGCCAACCCAGCTCCCTTTTGGTTACTATGTGCATGATATATTTTTTCCATCCTTTCATTGCCAACCTACTTGTATTTTTTACTTTAAGGTGGGTCTCTTGCAGACAGCATATAATTGGGTCATACTTTTTTTTTTTTTTTTTTTTAATCTTTTCTGCCAATCTCTGCCTTTTGACTGGAGAGTTTACTCCATTTACATTTAAAGCCACTACTGATAATATAGGGCTTTCTTCTGCCATTTTGCTATTTAGCCTTTGCAAGTCCTATATATATTTTTGTCCCTCATTTCTGTTAAAGCCTATTTTTATATTTATTTGCTTTTTTTGCATTGTACCATATTGAGTGCCTTTTCACTTCTATCCAGATTTATTTTCATCTAGTTTCCTTATGGTTACCATGGGGTTAAAATTTAGCATCCTAAATTTATAACAAGCATATTTGGTTTGATACCAACTTAACATCAGTAGCATGTACATAAACTTTTCCTACACTCCTCTGTCCCCTCCCACCATTTTTTTGTACTTGTGATCACTTATATCTATATACATTGCATGCCCCCAAATCTAGATTTGTCATTACTTTTTATGCATTTGCATCATTTTTTCTTTGACTATTCCTGTGCCCTGTTCTCTCTTTCTTCTCCTCTGGAACTCCCATAATGGTATATTGGTGTACTTGATGGTGTCCCATAGCTCTCTTAGACTGTTTTAGCTTTTAATGTTTCTTTTTTTTTTTCTTTTTTTTTTTTTCTTTTTGCTCCTTAGCTGCACTCATTTCAAGTGTCCTGTCTTCAAGTTCACTGATTCTTCTGCCAGCTCCAATCTGCTCTTGAAGCCCTCCTGGACATTTTTTATTTCAGTTATTTTGGTCTTCAACTCCAGTAGTTTTGTTTGGTTCCTTTCAAAAATTTCTATCTCTTTACTTAAACTCTCATATTGCTCAATCATTGTTTTCCTGATATCCTTTCTTTCTCTGTATTTTCCTTCATCTCCTTGAACTTTTAAGATTGTTTTTAAAGGCTTTGTTTTATATGTCCACAAGACACCAGAATCTTCATTTTTAGTGTTTTCTGTATTTTTATCCTCCTCCTTTGGATGGACCATCCTTTCCTGTTTCTTTGTTTGTCTTGTACTCTTTTGTTGCCAGAATTTGTTGTCCAGGAAAAAGCAGCTAGAGACAATTAAAAGATATAAAAAACCATAGAGGTGGATGGTCTGGGGCAAAGGCCTACTTCCTTCAAAAACCTAGGAGAGGGAGGTCTGCCCTGGGAAATAGCAGGGACAACCAAACTCCTGCTAATGGGTAAACTCTAAAACAACTCATAAGCAAAAGCCCAGGACAAGACAGAGGCCAAGAAAGGCAGGAAAAACTCTGCACAGTGCATTCAACTTGGGCAGACCTTCCTGATAAGAAGGCTGAAGCTCAAGAAAATCTGTTTTATCTTTCCAGATTCTTTATGTAAACTGTGTTTGGGAGAGGAGTGGATAGGCTGTCATTTGGGGAACATTATTTAAAAATGAGTTCACATTTTAACTGATCACATTTAAACTGGGATCACACTTTAAAGAACAAAATGGAAGGTGATACAAACCAGCTCCAAAGTGCCCTGGGGATGGGATCAGGAAGGGCTGAACCTGATGGCTCCCCAGAGCTGAGCTTTCCTGGCCTTCCCAGAAAATGGAGCTCTTCAGCTAACTGTCCCCCACAGCCCTGAAGAAACCCTTGTCTTTAAATCTCCACCACCTTGCCTTTGTTCAGGACAGGGTTGAAATACTAGCTGCTCTCAGAGCCTGGGACCCAGCGATCTGAATTGACTAATCAAAAGCTGTGATTACCTCCTCTTTTGGAGATGATGCTTCACAATGTGTTTTTGGTAACTGTCATAGGGAAGAGGATTTTTATGTCCCTCTCTGTCACCAGGGAGCTAGCAAGGGACTGAACCCCATGGTGTCCTCCCACAAGAGTGGGAGTTGGGCGCCAGTAGCTGCCATGTGGAGAGAGCAATTTGTTGTTTTTTACTGTAGTTTATCAGCCTCTTCCTCTGGCTCTTTCCTGGATACTGTACAGTGTTCTTCTGGCTTCTGGAGTTTCAAAATATGTTTCAGACAGTCCCTGCCTATTTAATAGCTGCTTGGTGGAAGGACTAAGTCCTGGAGCTCTCTATTCCACCATCTTCCCTGGAAATCTGAATTTTGTGTATTTTGTATGAGCAGGTGTGTGTGGCCTGGATGGGGGTGTCATCTGGGATCCAGGCAGCCATCCTGACTACTGCATTTCTCTCTCATGGGCTCTTGACTCATCTTGGCCCTGTCTTTTCTCCACCAGGTGGTAACCATGGCTCCTGCGTCCTCACTTCCACCCTCTTGTGTGTCTCGACTCTTGCTCTTGGAACTTCTTAATGCATCATGAAGACACTTGTCTTCGTTGATTACCATCTCTGTCCTCCTGGTTCCCATATCAGTACTGAGCAAGGAAGCTGATTGGTTTATGAGTCACATTTCATAGGTCATAGGTCATGGATAAAGGTATGGATGGATGATGGCCATGTTCAGCATCTGCTGGTCAGCAATGGCAATGGCCAGGACACCACGTTATACCATGGGTAATGCTCTTCTAGCAGGACCATGGTGAGGCAAATTCCCCTGCAAGTTGGTGGGGATAAGATGTCAAAGGTGGGTGTTGTTTGGGTGAATACTCAAAGATGACTACTTCAGAACCCTTGGAGTAGCCATTAACCCTCATGGATTATCCTTTATGTTACCCCAGACTGGAGTGAGAAGACCAAAAACACAGCTCTGAGATAGGATTTCCTAGTCAGCAGGTGGACAGCAAACAGGGAAGCTTCTGTGAGGCAAGTGTTTCCAACAAGGGGTAGGGACTATTCTTTGTGTTTGTCAGGTATTCTACAAAGCCCTGGGAAGTTCCTGGTAATCATATTTAAAAGGCCTACTTTTGCTCTTTCCTCCCTTGTGATGTTACATTTTTAGAGTTGTATGGTTCCCAAAATGTTTTGGCTACATCAGCCTAGGTAAGCCTCAAGAAATTGACGGGATGTGGGAATATCTCCATTTCTACTTCCTCTCCAGCAGGAGAATCTACCCACCCTGCTTATTATGCTTAGTCGAAGCTCATCAGTTTGCTGAGCGTCATGTTCTGTTCTTGTGCTCAGGGGATTCTTGTCAGAAATGGAACTTGTGCCTAGGTTGCCTCGGGTGGCTGTGAGGACTGGAAGGAGCAGATGCAGAGAGAAGGGTTTTCACAGGCTCCGCCTCATCTGAACGGGTCAGTGCCTCCCATTTTGTTCTTTAAAGTGCAATCTTCGTTTAGTCTTAATATTTAAATAATGCCCCCAAAGTGACAGCCTATCCACTCCTCTTAAAAACCACCTTTCCCCCAAACACAGTTTACACAAAGGATCTGGAATGATAAAAAAAATCTTTTAAAACCCATAATTGAGTGAACTTCATAAGACTTCAATGTGACTATAAACTGGTTTCTCTTGACCCCAACAGGGTTTGCTTTCAGGCCCCCTGTTGAGAAGTCTCGCCCAAGGGGCCTCTCTTCTCCATGACCTCATCTTCTCCACCCTCTGCCTTCCAACCCTTGGTTTCCAGAACACCACTTGGCACCTTTTCTTTCCTTAAATATCATTTGTAGTGTGACACAGCAATTTTGGATTACAAAAGTAATATGAAAAAATGAAAATTGTAAAGAAAAGTTAAAAAGTGCCTTGGAATGTTACAAAAGGGAAGGAGGGGACTGCTACAGTCCCATCACCCAGGAGCAAGCATTGTTTGCATTTTTGCCTGCTGCATTCTGAACTTTTTTTTAGAAAGCAGTTTTATTGAGATAAATTCATATACCATACAATACATCTAAAGTGTACAATTAATGTCTTCCAGTATATTCACAGTTGTACACTCATCAGCACAATCAATTCTAGAGCATTTTCATCCTGAAGAGGGTTCACTATGTTGTACTGTTCCATGTTTCATCCTCTGGCTTTCCTTCTAGTGACATACATGACCCTAAACTTTCTCTTTCAACCACAATTGCACCCACATATCATCACTGTTGGTTACACGCACTATTAATGCACTCCCTTCACGTCCATCCATTTCCACGCATTTACAATCAACCTTATTACATATTCTGCACAAATTAAGCATCAGCTCCCCATTCTCTACCCTCATTCTATATTCTGGTAACCCTAGTTCTAGGTACTAGCACCACGAGCTCGCTAGTTATATTTAGTTCATATAGTGAGGTCATATATTTGTCCTTTTGTATCTGACTTATTTCACTCAACATAATGTCCTCACAGTTCATTCATGTTGTCAATATGCATCATGATTTCATATTTTCTTACAGCCGCATAGTATTCCATCATATGTACAAACCAAGTTGTCTATCCATTCATCGCTTGATGAACACTTAGGTTGCTTCCATCTTTTGGCAATTATAAATAATGTCGCTATGAACATCAGTGTGCAAATGTCTGTTTGCCTCCCTGCTTTCAGTTCTTATGAGTATATACCTAGTAGCGGGATTGCTAGATCATATGGCAATTCTACACTTAGCTTCTTGAGGAACCATGGCTTCCACAGTGGCTGCACCATTCTACATTCCCACCAACAGTGAATAAATGTACCTATTTCTCTATATCCTCTCCAACACCTAGAGTATTCTGTTTTTTGTTTTTTTTTTAATAGTGGGCATTCTAGTAGATATGAAATGATATCTCAATGTAGTTTTAATTTGCTTTTCCCTAATAGCTAATGATATTGAACATCTTTTCATTTGCTTTTTAGCCTATTTATAGATCCTATTTGGGAAAATGTCTATTCATATCTTTTGCCCATTTTTAAATTGGTTCTTTGTCTATTGTTCTGTTGTAGGATCTATTTATATATCCTGGATATGCAGTTTCCAAATATTTTCTCCTATTGAGTAGGCTGCCTTTTTATCACCTTGATAAAGTCCTTTGAAGCACAAATGTATTTAGTTTTGAGGTGGTCCCATTTGTCTAGTTTCTCTTTCATTGTTTGTGGCTTTGGGTTTCTAAGAAACCACCTCCTACCACAAGATCTTCAAGATACTTTCCCATATTTTCTTCCAGGAGTTCTATGGTTCTAGCTTTTACATATAGGTCTTTGATCCACTTTGAGTTAATTTTTCCATAAGGTGTAAGGTGTAAGATAGGGGTCCTTTTTAATTTTTTTTTTGGGGGGGGGCAGGATATGGATATCTAGTTCTCTCAGCACTATTTGCTGAAGAGGCTGCTCTTCCCAACTCCCAGTTGGCTGGACTTGGCAGCCTTGTCAAAATCAATTGACCGTAGATGTCAGGGTCTATTTCTGAAATCTCAATTTGATTTCATTGGTCAATATGTGATCTTTATGCCAATACCAAGCAGTTTTTATCACTGTAGCTTTGGAATATGCTTTAAAGTCAGAGCATGAAAGTCGTACAACTTCAGTGTTCTTTTTCAAAACGCTTTTGGCTATTTGGGGCCACTTACCCTCCCCCCAAATTTGGTAATTGGTTTTTCTAATTACGCAAAGTAGGCTGTTGGAGTTTTTATTGGGGTTGCATTGAATGTGTAAATAACATCTTAGCATTATTTAGTCTTCCAATCCATGTACATGGAATGTCTTTCCATTTATTTAGGTCTTCTTTGATTTCTTTTAGGAGTGCTTTGTAGTTTCTGAATACAGATCCTTTACATCCTTGGTTAAGTTTATTCCTAGATATTTGATTCTTTTAGTTGCCACTGTAAATGGATTTTTCCCCTGATTTCCTCTCCAGATTGCTCATTACTAGTGTATAGAAACACTACTGATTTTTGCATGTTAGTCTTGCATTCTGCCACTTTGCTGAACTCATTTATTAGATCTAGTAGCTTTGTTGTAGATTTTTTGGAACTTTCTAGGTATAGGATAATATAATCTGCAAATAGTGAACTTTTACTTCTTCCTTTCCAATTTTAATGCTTTTATTTCTTTTTCTTGCCTAATTGCTCTAGCTAGAACTTCTAGTACAATTTTGCATACCAGTGGCAACAGTGGGCATCCTTGTCTTCTTCCTGCTCTTAGAGGAAAAGATTTCACCATTGAGTAGGATGTCATTTATGGGCTTTTCATATATGCCCTTTATCAGGTTGAGAAAGTTTCCTTCTATTCCTACCTTTTGAAGTGTTTTTATCAAGAAGGGATGCTGTATTTTGTCAAATGTCTTTTCTGTATCAGTCGAGTAGATCACATGGTTCTTCTCCTTTGATTTGTTAATATGGTGTAATACATTGATTGATTTTCTTGTGTTGAACCCCCCTTGCATACCTGGGTTAAACCCAGTTGAACAAGGTTTAGAATTCTTTTAATGTGCTGTTGGATTCAATTTGCAAGTAGTTTGTTGAGGATTTTTGTATCTACATTCATTAGAGACATTGGTTTGTAATTTTTCTTGTAGTATCTTTATCTGGTTTTGGTATTATGGTGATGTTGTCTTAACATTCCTTCTTCTTCAGTTTTCTGAAGAGTTTGAACAGGATTGGTATTAATTCCTCCTGGAATGATTGGTAGACTTTTCCTGTGAAGCCATCTAGTCCTGGGTTTTTCTTTATTTGGAGCTTTTTGATTAATGTTTCAATCTCTTTACTTGTGATTGGTTTTGTGAAGATCTTCCATTTCCTCTGGAGTCAGTGTGGGTTGTTGGTGTATTTCTTAGATGAAAATTGTTGATTTCATCTAAGTTGTCTAGTTTTTTGGAGTACAGTTGTTAATAGCGTGCTCTTAAGAGAATTTTTAATTTCTGTGGGGTCAGTAGTAATACTCCCCCTCTCATTTCTGTTTTATTTATTTGCATCTTCTCTCTTTGGTTCTTTGCCAGTCTAGCTAAGGGCTTGTTAATTTTGTGGATGTTCTCAAAGAACCAGCTTTTGGTCTTGTTTATTCTCTCTATTGTTTTCATTCTCAATTTCATTTATTTCTGCTCTAATCTTTGTTATTTATTTCTTTCTGCTCGTTTTGGGATTAGTTTGCTGTTCTATTTCTAGTTCTTCCAGGTATGTAGTTAGGTCTTTGATTTTAGCTCTTTCTTCTTTCCTAATGTAGGCATGTAGGGCTATAAATTTCCCTTTCAGCACTGCCTTTGCTGCATCTCATTGTTGGAAAATTACACTCCAAATGCAGGCTTTCACAAACAGCACAGTAGACAAGCCTTTTGTGCAAAACTTCCTGGTGGACAGAATAACACACTGCGACCACTGCATCCTGCCCCAAAACCCACTTCCCCAGCTATATACATTCCAATCCTTAAAAGGACACCAAAACCCACTACTCGTGTCTCCATTGGCTCAATGCCATTCCTTCCCAATTCCCACCCCAACAGACCCCTGGGACCAATCACCACTTGACCCATCAGCTAAATTCCTGTCCATCTTGACCAACTGACCACCCCTAGTAACTGGACATAAATACAGCCCTGCTTTTGTCTTGAGTAGGCTGAAGCTTTACTTCAGACCCCCACATGCTGGTGTGTAAATAAACTTTCCTGCCTGAAGCTGATTAGACCCTGGGCCCTCTATGACCATGTGCCCCCAAAACTTCTAACACTCATAAGTTTTGATATGTTGTGTTCTCATTTTTATTTGCCTCAAGATATTTACTGATTTCTTTTGCAATTTCTTCTTTGACCCACTGATTGTTCAAGAGTGTGTTGTTTAATGTCCATAAATTTGTGCATTTTCCAGTCCTCTGCCTATTGTTGACTTCCAAGTTTCATTCTATTATGATCAGAGAAAGTGCTTTGTGTAATTTTGATCTTTTTAAATTTATTAAGACCTGTTTTGTGACCCAACATGTGGTCTATCCTGGAGATACATGAGCATTTGAGAAGAATGTATATCCTGTTGTCTTGGGTGCAATGTTCTGTATATGTCTGTTAGGTCTAGTTCATTTTTCAAATTATCCAAGTTTTCTATTTATTTATTGATCCTCTGTCTAGATGTTCTATCCATTGCTGTGAATGGTGTATTAAAGTCTCCAAATATTATTATAGAAATGTCTATTTCTCCCTTGAATTTTGCTAGTGGTTGCCTCATGTATTTTGGGGCACTCTGGTTAGGTGCATATTTGTGATTGTTATTTCTTCTTGGTGCATTGCCTCTTTTATTAATATATCCTGTCCTTCTTTGTCTCTTATAATAGCTTTGCATTTAAAGTCTGTTTTGTCCAGTATTAGTATAGCTTCCCTAGATTTTTCTTGGATACTATTTGCATGTACTAGCTTTTTTCCAGCCTTTCACTTTCAACCTATTTGTATCCTTGGGTCTGAGGTGAGTCTATTATAGACAGCATATAGATGGCTCATATTTGTTTATCCATTCTGCCAGTCTGTGTCTTTTGATTGGGGAGTTGAATCCATTAACATTCAGTGTTATTACTGTAAAGGCAGTATTTATTTCAACCATTTTAGTCTTTTGTTTTTATATATCTTAATTTGTCTCTGTTTTTACCCTTTTAGTTACCTTTACCGGTAATGGTCATCTTTACACTCTCCTCCAAGCCTGTCTCTCTTGGCCTTTCATTTCAGCTTGCAGGAATCCCTTTAGTATTTCTTGTAGGGCAGGTCTTTTGATAAAGAACTCTCTCAGATTCTGCTTATCTGTGAATATCTTAAACTGTTCCTCATTTTTGAAGGACAGTTTTTCCAGATAGAGAGTTCTTGGCTGGCAGTTTTCTTCTTTCAGTACCTTGAATGCCACTGCCTTCTCACCTCCATGGTTTCTCATGAGAAATAGGAACTTTGTCTTATTGAGCATTCCTTGTATGTAATGAATCACTTTTCTCTGGCTGCTTTTTGAATTCTCTCTTTATCTTTGGTGTTTGACATTCTGATTAGTGTGTGTCTTGGAGTCTGTCTATTCATATTTGTTCAGTTTGGAGGATGTTACCCTTCTTGGACCTGGATATCAGTGCCTTTCATAAGAGTTGGAAAGTTCTCAACCATTATTTCCTCAAATATTCCTTCTGCCCCCTTGCCCTTCTCTTAGCTTTCTAGGACCCCCATCACATGAATGTTCATGCATTTCACATTGTCAATCAGTTCCCAGAGACATGCTCAATTTTTCCCATTTTTTTCTCTATTTGTTCCCCATCTCTCCATCCCACACCTCTCTGAATGCTGCAGGGCACTCCCCCCAATCTCCAGGACCCAGATCCATTGTTGCCAACAGTTTCTGCCTGACCCCTAGTTGTTTTACCATGAGAGAAGTGAGCCCAGTGTCTCCCTAATCAGCCATCTTGACTAATCTGTATTCTGTTCTTTTTACTCACCATTTTTATCTAGTCAAGATCATGTTGGACATACAACCCAGTATTCTTTTCTCGGGTAACATTATTCATAAAGACTTTCTGTGACATTATAACTAATTATAAACACTCTTTTTGTGTAATAAGTTCCAGTAGATTTTGCTATGATTAACTTAACCAAATTTTGACAGTGGCAAATCTTGGGCTTCCAGAGTTGGGTTTAGAATCCTTTTCAGTCAAAAAGCAACTCACACCTCCAGGGGTCTTGCAGCCAAGGGGGCAAGAAGAGGGACCTGGATGTCCATGTGGACCAAGCAAGTGATGGCAGCAGTGGGTGGGCTGTTGGGGGGCAATTCCCCCATGCCCTGCCAATGGCCAGATGCTCCTTCTTCTGGATTTCTCCTCTGAAAGCTATTTGTTTTGTCTTGGTAAGTAATATCACCCAAACCACATGATGACACTTACCCCTTGACTGCTCCTTCCAGAAAAAACTCAACTGTCTGCTGTGCACTGCCCCCCTGGGCTTAACACATCAGTCTCTAGGGGCAGGTGCAGAAGACTTAGCTGCATTTCTTTACCAGCAGCAATTTCAACCGGGGACTAAGACCATACATTGATTACGAAAGAGGCCACTCAGCACAATGTGGCTTTCCACTCAACCCAGACAAATCGCTCTGTGCTTTTCCATCTGGGTGCGTGTCTGCTCTGTTGAGCCATCAGCTTTATTGGTATATATTTGATTGCCTTCTTTTTTCTTTTCATTAAACAATAAGAAGAACACTCTTCCTGGTATGCAGCATCTTAAACTAGAAAGCACACATTCTTATTCCCTGAGAGCAAGCATAACCATGACTCACTAAATCATCTTATAAGCTTGGCTGAGTCCCCTGAAGGCATGCTGAAGGCTGGAATAAGTTCTGACCAGCTCCATTTAGTGCGGCTAATGCTGTAACCTTCAGTTGGGTATGTCCTTATTAGGAGGGGTGAGTGAGCAGGAGTGTTTACTGCAAAAGGGAATTTGCAGAGCGAATGTCTTACCTTGGAGTCCTGGGGGCCCAATACTTATAAGCTGTCAACTCTTGGTTATGTGTGTAGGATTACCCACCTGTGGGCTGCAACATATAGGAATCGTGGGCTCACTTCTTATTCTCAGCCAGCATCTAGGCACCTCCACCTACCTGTCAGATGTTCCGGGAAACTCATTGTGTAGCAGTCAGCCTCTCCCTTCATGTGAAGTTTGGGTGTTGACCCTGAGACCAGGCTGGGACAGCTGGGACAGGGAGCCGCTCACTCCAGGGGTCCTGCAAGTGCAGCATCGATGCCCAAGGTGAGTCTCCTGAAATGCTGCACCCCAGATGCCCACTCGCCTCACCCTAGTCCCACCTGGATACAGACTCCGATTTCATTTCGTGAACCATCACAGGGCTGCCCCATTCCACCTTCTAGCTGCAGACATCCAGGCACTCCACAATCTTTATTAAGTGCTTGCTGCGTGCCAGCCCTGGTGTAAGCTTCTGGGGATGCTGTTTAGAAGTTTCCAGATGAGCAGAGGAGCAGACCTATTAGCTTAGGGGAAAAGGAAGTCTTACCTTACCCATGTACAATAATTTATACTAAATAAGGGAGAGATGGCAATTCCTGTGTTAGGAAGGATTTATAACGTTTTACATTTATTTAAATGTGTTTAAATATATAAATATACATTTAAATAAATGTTAAATTTATTTGAAATATCACTTACTAGTAATGTTATTAGTACTGTTACTAGCACTAGTACGGAAATAGTATTAGTACTAGCACAGGAACAGCACTAGAAATAGTACTGAGTAATATTGCGATCACCATCCATAGCCATAGCAGGGGTGGTGCAGTGATAAGAACACGGTTAAGGTAACTGGCAAGCAGCATAGTGCACTTCCTCGCTCTGCATTCTCACTTTCTCTTACTGCTTTGTGATATTGGACACGTGATTTAACAGCTCTTTGCCTCTGTTTCCTCATCGGTCAAAGGATTAACACTGTACCCAGCTGACCAAGGTCACGTGAACATGAATTAGAGAGGGCGTTTGCGGTGCTGAGAACACAGCCGGCACGTGTTGCCTCTCAGTGACTTTAGCAATGATTGTTCCGTTCTGCTGTGGAGCAATCCCCAGAACTCCAGCGTGTGTTTCTCCGCGGGCAGTACGAGTGCACGTCTGCTTCCGTGGGGTCCGGCGGGCCTGGTCTGGGCCCACTCGTGTGGGGAGGGGTCTCTGCTCTGCAGTCGGCTTGGCTGGGGGAGAGGGCTGGGCACGTCTTGGGACCAGCAGGTCAGCACGGGGATGACAGGGAGCCTGAGCTGGCCGGTCCAGTGGCCCAAGGGCTTTCAGGACTTGGATTGTGGGGCGTTATCACTAGTCAATCCCATTGGCCAAAGCCATGGGGGCTCAGGGGGCCGTCGGCAGGTTCCCGGCCAGGGCATCTGTCAGAGGTGGTGCTGGGGTTCACTCCGAGGGCTGGCCTGACTCCCCCGGGATGTACCGATAATCAGTGTGCTCAAGTGGGCTCTGCCCAAGGACGTGCTTATCTGAGGGTGCCCTGAAATCTCCGGGCATCGTTGTAGGGTGACCCTTTGCCACGTGGCCACACTCTTTATGTGAGGTTGAGATGTCGACTCCCCAGACGTGTCTGAAACCCCTGCACTGACCTTGCTCGTGGGGATGGGGTGGGCTTGGCATGCGGCTGCAATATCATTTTGGGAGACATCTAAATTCTCCTAACAGATATTTGGCTGAAGTGAAACTGAGACCTAAGCCTCTTAGAAGTATTGTCAAAACCATCGTAATCTCTTTCAGCATATTTAACCAGCGTGTGCCCTTGCAGGGCAGCCCAGCATGTTGCCCGTTATCAATGGTCTCCAGATTTGGCTCGGAACTGCCGTGGCACAGGTGACTTTGAAACACACACAGGAATCCTTTGTGCTAAGGAGAATGGCAGTGCACAAGCTGCGGTGTGTTCAGAAGGACATGCATCACCAGCTCAGCCAAATCTTATCTATGTTTTTTTTTTTTTTACACAAAAAGAAAGCCAAGGATCATTAAATCATCATCCTCCTGTTTTCCCACCTTCTGGAGGCCTACACACAACTGGTCCCACAAAGAGCATCACCTGCGTATCCTTGAGATATCTGGGAAATTCCAAATTCTGAAGTCTGCAGGAGCCGCACCTGTCACTGTCCTGCAGCTTGTGTGAGGTCCCTGCCAGGCATTGGTTCGGATCACCTCCAACCCTGGTGCTCATTTGGGATCTCTTGTTGTGGGCCCAGTGATGGGAGCTCCAGGGAATCGGCTGATGGGGAGTCAAGGAATGGGTCGGGGACAGCAGGGGTCGGTGGCCACGGGAGTGCTAAGAGGCTTGAATTGTCTCCTCACACAGTTTGTTGGCTCCTTAATGATGTGTCTGTGGCTTGTGGGTTCTTGGGCCATTGACTGGTGACCTGTACATCCATCTGTCCACCTCCCACCTTGCACGGGCTCTGTAAGACCACGGACGTGGTGCTTTCCCTTTGTATCCCTGTATGTCTGACTTGGAAGAATGCTCCAATGTGGGCTGAAGGAGAGGGAGAGCACCTAAGAATGTCCCCAAATTTAAGAAATATGCATACTGCCACCAAGATGCGTACCACATTCAGTCACCTGAGAGCTCACCTATTTCAAACTTTCCATTAAATGACTTTTAAATCAATCCATTTTTAAAGTTAAGCAGTAACAATACTCAGCTGCAGATTTTGTGTTCAGTTACAAATTACTTTTCTAATATGCTTCGAAATAAATCTCCCTCCACCCCTCCCTCCCTCCTTCCTCCTCCTTCCCTCCCTCCCTCCTTTTTTCATTTTTTCATTCATCTATTCATCCAAAGGATTAGGGTCCAGGACGCGTCCCCCTGGCTGCCGTGGCTTCCTGAGGATCCTTGGGTAAGCACAACAAAAACAAATAAAAACAAATGCAGTGCTGCTCAAAAGTAGCCTGAGAGATTCTGTTACCCCATGAGGCCAGAAGACTCCGTGGACAGAACAACGTGAAAATTAAGCTTATTTCAAAGACGCCGCTATTGATCCAGTTCCGTGTGGATCACCAAAGCCCAGGCCCAGAAGGGCAAAGGGGGAGGTTCTGAAATCCGCATCTCTAGAGTCATAAGCTCATTAAGGCATTTGTGGAAAGCAGTGTGCACACAGACACGTATGTATATATGTATTTAAGTGTGTGTATACACTGCATAGCCTGTAGACAGAATGGTATTTATATATATGCACATACACACATATATATATATGCATATATACACACACACATTCATATAGACACTCATACATTTATACACACACACACGTGTTTTTTGTTTGTTTTACCATCTCAGCTTTTCCAAGCCAAGATGGACAGTTTGTTCTCGAAGATCCCAAATCTTCCAGCTTTTCCCTAGTGGAAGGGAGCACAGACTGTGTCCTGTCACATAGGTGAGATATGGGGGTTCAGGGGGGCAGTAGGAGTGTTCCAAATCAGTTATTGCACTGGTGGGGTAGACAGGATAAAGTTGGGGCTTCAGGGCATTTAGGAAAATCTCAATTCTGCACACCCAGCACAAGATCAGGGTGTGGGGGAGACCTCTAAATGGTCCCTGCTTGCCCACACAGGGGGCTTATTTTACCATCTAGCCTCCATGGCTTTCTCTCAGGTGAACAGCACAGACGTCACTGAGGAACTGGGGTGGGGGCCTCGGGGCAGCCCCCTGCCCTTGCCAGGGCTGGGACATAGCACTGTTGGCTGCGAGCCAGTGATTTTACCCCAGAACCCGGTGGAGGGTCATAATTTATTCTGTGAATTTTCCAGCATGCATAAATCATGACGTATGAAACTGCTGTGCATTCTCCTTTTAAGCCAGTTCATTCTTCAGCGTGACCCTGGCCGGGATCTGCCTGGTCAGTGTGATGATGTCCTCCCCGTCACTGACCGGAAACTGCCCACACAGCGTTCCCATGATGTATCTGATAAAAATGATGGGGTAAAACGGGACAGTAATTAAAACAAGTCAATTATACAGTTTCTGAAACTTTAATTAAGAATCTTTAAATGGATATCTCATTTTGATCAATCATAAGGCATGGATTCAAATGAAAAAGGGTTCATGAAAATGCAGCAATGCAAAAGCATGTGGTTCTCAGATGAATGAATTTTAATCAGCACTGGTATTACAGCACAGTGTCGCAGAGATCACGGGCCTTGCCCAAATGGAGATGCACGTCTCTTACGGGGGCTCGGAACTTGTCACCACCAAACTCAGAGAGGTGAAGTCAGATCTCCCTTAGACAGAAAGCTCAGTCCCTGGAAAACATTAAATAAATGTTCAGAGACTGAAAGTAGAGGGCTGCTTTCCACTCCAGCTTTGCCACTGAAAATCCCAAAATGATACATGGGGCCACCCACATGGAGAATATAGGAGTGCTCGGTGTAAGTTTTTTCAAAGGAAAAATAGCCTAACAGTCAAGTGCACAAATTGTACAGCTTGATGAATTTTTATGATGCAAACACACCTGTACAACCACCACCAGCACCAAGCCATGGGACAGTATCTGCTCCCCAGAAGCCTCCCTGGCTTCCCGCCCACTCATTACCACCCCCACCTTCTGATTTCTATAGTGATCAATTTGTTTTGCCTGTTGTTTTTTTTTTTTAACTGTATATAAAGGTAACCATAAAGTGTATACCCTTCTGGGTCTTTTTGTTTTGTTTTGTATTCAGCTTAACATTCTGCCCATGAGATGAATCCCTGTTGCTGTTTGGGGCAATGCATTGTTCTTTCCACCGTCGTGTGCACATACCGCAGTGTATTCATTCATTCCATTGTTGGTGCACAATTGGACTGCTTCCATTTTGGGGCGACTACAAATAATGCTTCTGTGTTTTGTTTGTTTTGTTTTTGTGAACAAATGTACACATTTTTGTTGACACACACCCAGAACCCAGGAGCTTGATTACTTCTCTACCCACAACTGATTTCTAAGTGACCTCACCCCACCTCATAGTTTTATATATAACTCTCTGATGATGACCCACAATTTTATAAACTCTAGCTCTGAGTTGCAAATTGCTATATCCTACTGCCTGGCTGGAAATTCTGCTCAGATGTCTATTATCTCAATAAGATGCAATCAGACCTTGGAGTCATCTCTGCCTCCTTCCAATACCCCTATCTCCAGTCCAATCCTTAGGCACATCCTCTTGGCTTCATCTTTGCTGCAGTTGCTATAGCTGCACAACAAATTATCCCCAGATGTGCTGGCTTAAGAGGATAACAATTCTTTGTGCTCACAGATTCTGTTGGTCAGGAATTCGGCCGCTGCACAGGGGGGCTACTGGTCTCTTCTCTATATTATCTGGTGCCTCAGTTGGGAAGACCCCAAATCTGGGGGACACACGATGGCTGGAGTCTGGGTTCACCTAGAGGCCTCCTTGTGCACCTATCTGGATCCTGCCTAGGAAGTTTCGTAGACCAGGACTGCAGACCAGAGCCTGTCTGCGGCCTCTCCAAGGGGCTTGGTTCCTCCCAGCATGGCAGCCTCAACGCTGTCAGATTCCCACACGGCTGCCCAAGGCTCTAAGCTGAGAGTCCACTGAACAAGGAAATAGCTGCATCACCTTCTAGGACCCAGCTTTGTCCATTGGAAACATTGCTTTTGTCATACTCTCTTAGAGCAGTCCCAAGCCCACTCACATTCAAGGGGGCAAGACTTAGACCCTGCGTCTTGATGGGGTCTGCAGAACGTGTGGGACAGCGTGTATTTGTGCAGCTGTCTTTGGAAAACAAAATCTGCCACTGCCTTTAAAATACACCTGGAGCCTTACCATCTGCCCTGCGTCCACAGCTTTCTCCCCAGCTGAAGGCACCACCTGTCTGTACCGATTATGGTGATTTTGGTGATGATCCTGATTCTACTGGCTGGTTGACTTAGGACATGTCAAGCACTTAGCACTGCTATTATTAACCCTTTAGTCCTCATGACAACTCTGAAGACACCTTCCTACCATATGGGTGAACCCTGAGAGGAAGGGATCTCAGGACCCGAGGCTGCCCTCTTCACTCCCAGGCCATACTGCTTACTGACTGGGCTTTCCAAATTGATGTATTTTGAATGCAAGGTACAGAGACCCACTCAAACCTACTTAGTCACGGGGAATTTATTGCCAGCCTCAGATGTACAACACAGACAGTTGGGTTATGTTGTGGTAACAAACAGCTCCCAACCAGTGGCTTTTCATGACAAGGGTCTCTCTCTCCTCCCACAGAATCTGCTGTGGGTCAAGATAAGTCCCTGTGCCGGTCGCCTGCTGATGGGGACCCTGCTCCGTGGTCTCTGTCGGGGATGCCGTCTGACGGAGGCTTTACTGTCCACACTGGCAGAGGGGATGGAGAGCCACAGGGTCTCCCACCAGCGATGAAGTGCTCTGGCCCCAAAGTGACCCGTTCACCAGAACCAGGAACTGTAAAGGGGAGGAGGAAGGAGGGCAAAGGTGAGTTGGGGGTGGAAAGGGCCAGTCTCACCACAGCACGAACCAAGAGGCCCCTGGAAGAGAAACTCTCGGGCAGTAGAAGCTCAGGACCCCTGCCTCTGCTTCTCTGTATCTCTTCTCTGCTCTCATTGTCACCGGCTTCCTGCTGGTTTCACTATCCAGCGTCTCGCCTGCTCATTCGACTCCATCTTCCACATCTAACTGGCTAGATCAATCAGTGTCTCAACTCCAGGAGGGTGATGGGCTCAGCTCTCCTTTCCCCACCAGTTACTGGCCACTCGCAGGCCTGCCTAGGGCTGTAGCTGTTCCAGCTTACTCTGCCCGGGATTCGGAAGACCCTCAGTCGGAGCCCTGGCCGCCCTGTGGCTGCCGACCCCTCTCCAACCCCCAGCCAGTCTCCTCTAGTTAGGACAAACAGACGATTGCCCGGGGAGCTGGTGGGCAGAAGCAGAAGGGAGCCTTTATTTAAAAAGCAGCAATAGCCACATATGGCAGCATCAGTGAGGACTGGGTTCCGAGCCAGCTGGGAGCCACAGCGGCCCGGCCTCTGCAGGGCCCACAGGAGGTGGTCATTAACCCTGGACCAGCTCCCCGACCCCCGGCACTGCACCGTGGTTACCAGGAGCCGGCGGCTGCATCGAATGTGTCTCTCCCAGATGGATTGTTTCATTTTGCCAGGCTCCACGCTGCCAGAGCACCGAGTGCTGTTTACTGCCCCCATGCCCCATCCATCACTTATTCATACAGTTTGAAGATTATGGTTGCTCATTTGCTACTTCCAGTCCAACTTGTCACGGCATGTCCTGGGGGAGACATCCGCACAGCTGTATTAAAGCCATCCAACTCTTTCTCCATGGCAACAAACTGGGGAGGCTGGGAACCCCACAAGCTGTTGTTCCCGAGCCAGACGAGCCCTCCCAAGCCCACAAGGCCAGCGGGCAAGGGGAGGTCTTCATTAGCGTCCTCGTGCCTCAAGCCAGAGCTCATCGTTGCTGTTGACGGGCTGTAAGTCATTTGTCACCGGGAGGGCAGGCCGGCTCAGCTGTCGTTTCTCAACAAGGCCCACGCACCCTTCGTGGGTGATGAGATCCAATCTGTGGACTGTTTGTGGGGAGCTTGTTACCATCCACCTCGGGGTCTGCTCTCCAGTTTTATTAATCAGACTGTTGTTTCTGGCCAACTTGAGCTTGCAGAAGAAGATGGATGGCATCGGAGAGGCTGGCTGCCCGGGAGGGGCCTCTCCACCTCCTCCTTCCCAGGGAGGGCTGAGGATGCAGCTGCAGGAGAAACAGCTCTGGTTGGGGCGGGGTGGTCCCCCTCCACGCCGAGCCCCTTTTCTGAGGCTGCCTACCTGCAGGGAGGAGGGCTGGAGACTTCACAGACTGGCTCTGCCTGCTCAAGGGAGGGTCGTGGAGCTCTGTGCATAAGCAAACAGGTTCCTCTCTTTTATGAGGCACCTCGGCTCCACCCTGGCATGCATGAGCTGTCAGAGTTTAGTATTAGTCAGCATCGGAACTCGCCTTGACATCAAGACCAAACACTGAGTAGGGTCGCAAGCATGCTTCCCTGAAAGGGGCACTTTGGACGCATGGATGACAGGGACACCGTCGGGGCCAGCTGCTCCTGCTGTCCCACCTTCCCTGCAGCCTCATCCAGCCCATGGAGCTGGCGACTCTCCTCCCGGCAGCTGAGCACCTCCGCTGTGGTCTCGGGGTGCACGCGAGTCCGTCCTGGCTCCAAACCCCTTTAGCTAGTCAGCCTTTAACGGCGATTAAGTAGTCTGGCGCTTTTTTTTTGAGCTGAAACACTGCTTTTGGTATTCATTTCATCCTACTCAGAAAACGTCATTCTTTTAGCAAAAGGTTCCTGGCTCCATTGAAGTTAATGCTCTATTCTGACTCAATCTGGTGCAGAAATTGCCAGGGAGGCGAGCCTTTCGATGTCTGCCATGTCCAATCCATTATTAATCACTGTAAATCTGGAATAATCTCTACAAACATATTTTGCTCCTTACAAATATATTTGTTCCAACTTTCTCTAATAAATCTTATGTCAGACCAGCTATTGTCTCTCTTCACACAGCATTTCCCAGCTGAAATATTTAAACAATATATGAGCAATAATAAAAATCACTTGCTGCAGTCACTTGTGTTTTAGGAAAACAGACTACGATAGGAAGCAGATTTATTACTTGCAAAGCACTCCATTTGGGGCTGTATTTTTTTTTCCAGTGGAATTTTTTTTTTCTGCTTTAAAATCTTAGAAGAACTCTATGTTTGTCTCTGACTTTATGCAAAAAGGGAGAGGATTACTCTTTCTAAGGAGAGAGGATATAAAGCAACTTCAGGGGAAAAAAAAAAAGAGCCCTTTCTAATCTGACCCTACCAATTCCCCTCACCCTCTATCCTCTGCTCAGAAGTCATGATATAATTTGAGGCTTTCTTCCCAGCCTTGTAACCTAACAGTTTTCCTTTTCTGAAACCTGCCATCACTCTCAACTCCAAAGGTGGGATTTGAAAAGCATAATCGGGGGAGAAGAAAGAAAGGGAAATTTGATGACATGCTGGGGATAGAAAGGGTCAGTTAGGGCCATTTTCCAAAAGCTCTTTGGCTCAGGAATTCAAAAGATATGGCAAAGACCTTGGTATTTTCTCTGAACTGCCCAAAGAGCTATTTATTAGACTGGAATATACCCCATCTCCATGAAGCATCTTTCCATAGAGATTTATACTCTGTAACTAGGTGATGAAGGAACTGGCATCTTTATGCTAGCCCAGAATTCTGAGGAAAAGCAGAAATATGGGACTCTAACCATGTCATGCCTGGAAGGGGAGGTGGGAGAAGGTGTGGACAAATAAGAGGTGAAAAATTACAGTTAATTCCACAGCAGGAAATTTTGTTGCTGCTATGTGAACTACTTATCAGTCATTAATGATCATTAACACGTTAATCAGCAGGAGAGAGCTCAGTGGGAGGGGAAGGAAGCTGTCTGTTGTGCTGTGTGGTGTGAGCATTGGACAGCTGGAGGACTGGTATAGAAAGGTTGGTGCTGGTGTCTTTTCTATATGTTCTCCTATAGGTGAAAATGCCTGCACCGTGCAAATGAGCACCTACTGTGAATCATACACTTGGAAATTTTCCAAAAAAATCTGCTGCAGGAAGCGGCTTTTGAATCTGCTCTGCTCCTCCTCTGAGGTCAGGAGCCAACGACTGAATAAACGACGGTGTATGTCGAGAGCCACCCGGCAACGTTTGTGTCCAACATGAGTCCCTGGCCCACGTTCAGCCACGCCAGAAGCTCGGGTGATTGCACCTGTCTCAATATGTGTACAACTATCATGTACAAGTACCTTTTATGGAGGTTGCTTTTCTGAAAAGTCATATGTAAAGCAGTTTACCTGGGAGAGGTTAACTGTTTGAAATAATCCTGATTAATCCTTTCGTCAGGTAGGTAATTGTCCTTTTATTCATCCACTTGGTAAGTTCAGACTTTCCTATACTATCATGCTTGTGTTCAGAGCCCACCACACTGAAGATTTATGTTTAAGAACCAGAAGGACATAAAAAGTGTCATCGCCTTGCATGCAGTGTGCAGCTGTGGCAGCTTACACCAGAGGTGGGAGAAGTGAATCAGCATGTTGAGGCGAGAGTCGATGAGGCAGTCACCATCTTGCTCCCGATGCCTGGGAGCACCCTTGGGCTCATGCAGGTGTCCAGCCCAGATGGTGTCAGAGACCAAGGGCAGGGCTTGGAAAAGACTAGGCTGGTCAGGTCAGAGACCACGGGGTCAACAGAGGCAGCGAGCCCAGGAACTGAGTCTGGAGGAAGAGTCTCAAGGGGTACACCCCTCCCTGGTGCCTCTGGAAGGCTCAGCGCCCTCCATCTGGGAGACGGCAAGGAAAGAGTTTGCCTCGGGAGCCGAGAGAATGGTACCCAATGGCCCCCTTGCAACACTGGTGCTCAGCTAAAGAAGATGCTGAGGAGATGAGGCATATCCTCCAGAAGGGGCTGGAGAGAAGCCCTGAGAACTGATGCTTGGGCAAGCCGTCCCCTCCCGACCACCACAGAGGGTGAAGCAGAGGCAGGTATTGTCCTTCAAAGACCAAATCAACATGCAAAGTTTGCCTGGAAAAGTTGCTGGAAAGACCCTGTCTCTCATTTGTCTGTGACTGCAAAATGAAGAGCCGTGCTCTGAAGAAACTCACCTTGCTGTGACATGGCCCCAAGGAGCCATTTGGAAATTGGGACACTGGCAGCGCTCATCTACATTTGCTTCTGTGGCTGGAGCTCAGCATGAGGCCCCACCCTCCAAGCTTTTTCATCTTCCGTAGTCCCTGAAGCATGGGCGGTCATGGAGAGAGAAGGGAAAGGGTGGAGCAGGAGCCCGAGGACACAGAGAATCTGGGAAACTACTGGGGAGACCAGCTGGACAGGGCACTCACGTGGGGACCAGACACCTGTCTGCAGCAGGTTGAAGCACGTGGGGAGGGGACCGCAGGAGTGGCCTACCCTGGGACAGGCAACAAGGGGTTGCTCTGTCTATGGAGAATTTAAAAACAATAATAAAACTAAGCAAAATAATAAAAACAACATGGTTGTATTATTACTATTTGCTGGCAATTCTACAGGCCAGTGATAAAATACTCATCCCTGCCCGGCTTGATGCTCCCACCCACCCGCTCTCCCCACCCACCCCAATATGCCACTGGGTCCAGGGACATTTAATTCAGGACACTTGTGCCTTCCTTTGCCCACCATTGCCCATGGCAGAAATTGCTACCTGATCATGGACTTCCTTCCCACTCAGAATCCTTCTCAACACAAGGCCCAGGCAGCCCCTTCAAAGACAGAGCTTCTTCTTGAGTATCAAATGCAACTTGTCATTCTTGACCCTCAAGAAGAAAGCCCCATACCCTTCCCCTTGTGGTCACACAGGTCATGTGTCCCCTGCATCTTGGGTCCTGCTGGGATACCATCTGACCCACCCCCAGCTCCCAGCCCTTCCCAGCAGGGCTCTCTGTGTATAGAAATACCCAACCTTCTGTGCCTCTGGATCCTGTCCACTCCTCAGGCTGCGCAGGTTGGGTGCCAAGGCAGATGAATGGCCCACGGTTTCCTGCATGATTATTTCTAATGGGCTGATTTGAGAAATAAGCTATTAATCGCTGTCACACACTGAGCTAACATCATCTCGGTGCAGCAGGGACTCTAGCATCTGTTGCTCAGCTCGCTCAGCAGTGCTCCTGTAAGAGGGTTCAGAATGCACTGCTTTCTCACATGCTCCTCTTTGGTTTCAACCAAAAGGATGGGTATAATTTGGGGCAAAGGACTGTGGGTTTGCCCTGCCTTTTCATTATTTTCCTTATTATTTCCCTCCAATGCATTCCAGGGGCACAACCAGAGCTCTGTAAAGGGTAAGTTTTAGAGTCACAGAGACCTGGACTTAAGTTGTGGCTCCATCCCCTCATTGGCTACAAGATCTTGGCACTTTTGTTTTCTAGCTGTGAAATGGGGATCTTGATACGCCTCTCCCAGGAGGTGTTGCAGGGTCATGTCAGACACACTTTAGGCACTCCATCAGCACACCCTACACCTCCTGAGCCACTGTCATAAATCTCTGCTGGACGTCCACTCCTCCTCTCCCCGGAGGGCTGAGCTGTCAGTCTCCCTGGCAGTGGGCTCACCATGAGAATGGTGGTCTCTCACTCTCCCTCCTCCTTCTCCTCTTCACCAAGATGCCCATAGGGTGCCTCTTTGTCCTTGGAAAATGTACTAAGTGTCATTGAGCACTGGCAGACAGGGCATCTGAAATCTGACTCAGCTCACTGTGAATTGTGTGGTCACTGAACTGGGATGGCTCATAGGGGTCAGTGTCAGGTGTCTGGTTGAGCAAGACAATCAGAGAGATGCTCATGATCAGTGATGGAAGGCAAGGGTGAAGCCTCAGGAAAGTGGGCGGAAGTGATGGGGGAGGGGACGAGAGGCTGGTCCGGGAAGCTAGACAGGCCAGGGGTCTCTGAGAGCTGAGAATCTATTCAGCATCCTCTGATCCCAGAACAGAGGCTGTTCATTGTCTTCCCGGCTCCTCACTGCTTCTCACCCAAGAGATAATGATGCTGGAAGTGTTCCACCCATCCATCTGCCCATCTATCCATTCTTTCACCTTCCATTCATCTATGCACCCATCCACCCATCCATCAATCTGTCCATCCATCCATCCATCCATCCATCCATCCATCCATCCATCTATCCATTCATCCATTCAATATATCAATTTATCCACCCATCCATCCATCTACCCACCCACCAACCCATCCATCCATTCACCTGTCCATTCATCCATCCATCCATCCATCCATCCATCCATCCATCTATCCATCCATCCATCCAATCTATCAATTCATTCATCCATCCATCCTTCCATCCTTATTGTGGCCCCGCACTGTGCCAAGCATGAAGCATTGTGGGGATGCATGAATACAGCATTCTCCATCTACCAAGGACCTCATCATCTGGAGGAAAACCTGACTTACAACAGCTGGCAGTGAAAAGCACTGAGTTCACAGAGGAGAAATCAAGCAACTCCTCCTGGAGGAACTGGGGGTGACTTCCAGAGCTCAGCCTTGGAGGACCAATGCAAGCTTATCCAGAAGAGGAAGGAAGGTGAGACACTTGGACAGAGCAAAAGCAGGCAGTCTGATGGCCTGGGCAGTGGATGGTGGAGCCAGGGCCTGTGGGAAGGAGGGAGGGCAGGTGGACAAGACCAGGAAGGATGTGGCCCACCAGCCAGAAAGGTTGGCTCCTCTCTCGGCCAGCCAGGGGCCCCTAATGCTTCTGAGCAAGGGGAGTGACAAGGTCCCCTGAGGTCCACTGAGTGATCAGAGAGAGGCAGGGACAGAAGTTGGGGTAAGCAATGCCAGGGTGAGCCCCAGGGCTCCACTGCATCTGTGGAGGGGACAGGACCTCGTGGGTGACTGCATATGCGTTACCTCTGTACCCACGGACCTCGGCACACTGTCCCCAAAGACCACACAGTAAGAGTCCTCTGTCATGGCAGTGGGACACACCGTCTCCCATGAGGCCCACTGTGCAAGGAAAGGTGTTGGACCCTGCCATGGTTATGTTTCAGCACCAGCAGCTCAATCAACACAAAAGCAGGCAGCAGCCCCTTTGTGTCAAAGGCTGTGCTGGGTGTGGGCTGTAGGATATGCACAAAGGAAGATATTGCCCACTGAGGCCATAAAGAAGCTTGAAGGTTTCTGGGGGATGGATGCAGCAGGTGCCTTTGGGAAAAGCGAGTGGGGCAGTAATTAACGTTTGATGAGCTACTCCAATACTTTACTGGATGCTTCAGAGAGATCCATGAAATAGTCTATTATAAACCCCATTTGACAGATGAGAACATGAGGCTCAGAGAGGCTGACTAACTCTCTCAAGGCCACACAGCTGGCAAGAGCCACAGTTGGAACCTGGGAGGCCGGCTTACAATCCACAGCTCCCCAACAACATGATTCTGATTCCAATCACCTTGAATCAGCTCCAGGCTGAACCAGAGTAGGCAAACAGCCGGCGATTAGCAACCGCTCATGGAAGTCTCCAGCAAGGACGATCCATATGCCTTCAGTGGACAGCTGGCCCCGTTTCCTCCTCCTTCTCCACCTCTTGGAGGCTCACCCCCTGTAAGCTGAAAACACAATTTGTGTGCATCTGATGCTCAGCGGCAGATTTTCTGGCTTATCTGAGAAACTGGGTAGCAGAAGGCAAAATGAAGAATGAGGGCGGCGCGCGTCCAGCAAGGCTAAGTGGCAGCCATCCTGCCAGCTGGGGTTCGGGTGCCCGGCTTCACAGCTGTTCCACAGTAGCCCTGGCCGCCTGCTCTGCCCTCCCACCATGGGCGAGCACAGCGGCGGAGAGTTATTATTGATTCTAACCCGCCATTTGTTAACAGAAAATGAAGGTGCTGGTTGGCAAAAGGTGCACGGTGGCTCGTTCAATTGGGCACATGCACCAACCCAGGGAGGTGGTTATGGAGAACTTCCCCTCCTTGTCTTCTACTCCTGGTGAAGGCACTGCTCCTGAAGACTTGGTCAACTCCAGCCAAGGTGGCCGAGAGGCTCCGAAGGCTCCTGTCCAGGGTGAGGGGCCAGGGAATTGTCATGGGAAGGGGTGGGGTGCTCTCAGTGATGGGGTGCCCTTAGTAAATGAGGCAGATGCTGAGAGAGAGATTTCCAGATGCTCTCCAGGCTTCACAAAGCAAGGAAGTAGGTGATCCTTGACCACGTGAGGGACACACGTGCCCTTGGTGTGAGTGTGGGGATGGGGTCTGATGTTCTCAGCCAACTCCCTTCCTAGCGCTAGCGGCAGTCATCATGACAGGACATCCTCCAGCCCCTGCTCAAAACCGTCTCAGTCTGCCAGGGCCGCCATGACAAATACCACTCCCTGGTTGGCTTAGCTGCAGGAGTGGTTTGTCTTACAGCTTTGGGGACTGGAATTCTGACTTTCAGGTGTTGGCAGGGCTTGCTTTCTCTAAAGTCTATAATGTCCCAGCAATCCTCCATCACATGGCGATCTCTCTCTCCTGTGTCTGCCCCTCTGGTTTCTGTTGACTTCTGGCTTTTAACTTCCACTTCTGCTCAGTCATCTGAATTTCTGCTTTTCATAAAATCACGCTGATTCAGTCATACCTCAACTGAGTAGGAGCTTTGAAGACCCTATTTAAAGAGTCCATGCCTGCCTTGACTAATGATGACATCTTCCCAGGCCCTGTTTGTAAACATCTGCACCCACCATGGGAACGTGGCTTAAGACTTGAACATGCTTTTTGGTGGGACACGGTTCAACCCCCTTGCACAGCCTCCTGCTGCATGCTTCCGTCTTTCATTTGGTCCTCCAAGTATGATCGTGATGCCTATGGTTGTCAATATACCCTTGTCACTCCTTTATGCCATGCAACCCTGCCATGCTTATGTTTCCCTCATCCACCCCCCCCATTAAACAACCCACACACTTCCATCCCTGTCCCTCTAGAAAATGACCTTACCTCTTAGTTTTCAGGAAAAAAAATGAAGCCATCAGGCTGGAGGGTCCCACCTTCCTGAAATCAGTTGTCCATCAGCAGAGGTCAAGTGTGTAGGCAGAATTCTAAGATGGTGCCCAAGACCCTGGCCCCTAGTGTACATGCCCTGTATAATCCCCAGAACTGTGAATACCATGGGTTTTACTTCCATGATTAGGTTATGTGACGTGGCACACTTGGCCTTAAGAAAGGGAGATTCTCCGGGTGGTCCTGCCCTAATCAGGTGAGACCTTAAAGGGACACGGAAGATTTGGAGCAGGAGAGGGATTTGATGTGAGGGAGTCTCTCTGTTGCTGGCTTTGAAGATAGAGGGGCCATGTGTCAGAAAACTGGCTGGTGTCCAGGAACCAAGAGCAACCCCTGCTGACATCCAGCAAGTACACAGAGCCTGCAGGTAATGGCCCAGACTGGCCGACAGTGGGAGACACTGTGCCTGTACTTCCGATCTACCGAACTGTGAGATAACACAGGAGTGTTGATTTAAATTGCTAAGTTGGTGGCAGTTTGTTACACAGCAATAGCTGACTGATACGTCAAGAGAGTGCCTGTGTACTTAGAGGGAGACAAGCTTGCTGCTGGCCCCATTGTGATTTAGACACGTCTAGTGGAAGAAGTCAAGCTGGCACTTGGCACTCAGAGTTAGACCAGCAACCCCCAGGCCTCCACACACCCAAAACTAGAGCCAGGAGATGTGAGAGTGTGTCCCCTGCTGACCTGCACACCTCCACTCCAGACCTCTGCGTGGGCCAGGCAGGTCACACCCTCTCCGTCTGCTTCTTCACCACTGTCTGCCTTGACCCTATGTCGGTCACTCCCAGGAGCTCAGGGCCATCAGTCCTCTCGGGTTCCCCAGCCTCTAGGACCCATGACATTCTCTTCACTCATATTCCAATCCTGCTTCCAACCTCCCCCCAATGCCCAAGACCGTCTTCTGTGCCTTTGAGCCCATGATCAGTTGTCAACCCAACCTCCTTTCTCTGAATAGCCCATTCCCCTTTGCCCTCCCCCGAGGACCCTCCCTGCTGCAGCAGCTCCACCTGGCTCTTCTGCTCCCACAAGCATGTTCTGTCTCTGGGGTCATTCTGATCCCCATTTTTCCTCCATCACCTTCTCCCTAAAGTCACCCTCAGCCGAGGGCCTGCTTCCCATTTCACTGCCAATGCAGAAGCACCCAGAGGGGAGTGTCCAGGCTCCCACCACCACATCTGCCACCCGGCTGCATACAGTCGGTGTCCACATCTGGTGCCTGAGGGGTGGTCAGCGCCCCGAGGTCGGCCTCCCTCCCTTCTCTTGCACCTTGATCCCGTCCTCACCGACTCTCAGACTTACAGTCGTGATTCCCCCTCAGTCCTGCAGCATCATTTTTTCTCCTGTTAGACCCTTCCTACTGGCTCACAAACAAGCCATTACTTCTGCCCTCTTAAAAAGAGCCCCCTTTTGATCAAAACTCCCCTTTAAGCTACTGCCCCAATTATCTCCTCCCCATGTAATAACATTCTTCAAGAGCTGTGCACAACTGTTGCCAACACTTTCTCTGCTCCACCTCTCTCTGGAACCCCCTTCAGTTGGGTTCTGCCCTGACCACCTCACGGGACTCGTGCTTATAGGGTCGGCAATCAGCCCAATGGTCAGGTTTCTGTCTTTGAGTTTCTTGATTTTAACAGCAGATCAAAAGTTTGATGTAATTAACTAATCTCTTCTCTTGAGAACACATTCTTTGCTTGGACTCTCCTGGCTGTTCTCCCCCTCCCTCACCCTGCCTTGAGTTGACTTTTTGGACCTGCCTCCACCTCAGTCCCAGGCTTTGTGCTCTCATTACCGGTGCCCATTATCTCCATGCCCTTTATACCTGGCATGCCCTCGAGCTCAGACTTGGCACTCTCCCCCTTTCCATGTGTGTTGCTCTCCTGGTTTCATTGCCTTGAAATGCCACCAGCTTACTGACGACTTCCAAGCCCACATCTCCACACAGACCTCCTGGCCTCCAGAGCTGCTTATCTAACGGCTGACTCGTCAGGTCCACCTGGATGTCCAGCTGCCACCTCACACCTGAACGTCTCAGACTGAGCTCTGCATCCGTCTCTGGGCTCTGAGAGTCCGTTTCTCTTCTTCAGGTTTGCACCCCAGTACTCACCTCCATCCCTCCAGGTGCTGAGGCCCAGGGGCCTCTGGGGGCCTTCACCACTGTGGACCTTCCCCACTATGGGACCCACCCTCCTTCCAAGAATGTCCCTCCCATGCATTCCCTGTCTCCTCTGCAGGCTCATCTTCCTCCACCCAGAAATTAAAGATGGGGTTCCCTTCCAGCTCCTTCTAGCCACCACCCCCCATCCTTCTTCCTCCCTAGACAATCCCTTCCATAGTCAAACTCTTGAGTGTTCACCCATACAGCATGCCAACGTTTCCCTCGGCTTCCTTGGAATGTCTCCTTGGGCACTGCATAGTTACCTCACCCCCAACAGCCCCAAGTCTAAGCTCACAGTTGCTTTCTCCGATCCTCACTTTCTCACATCTCCTTCCCATAGATGGGGAGCCTCGAGAGTCTCCACTCCCCATTCTCCACTCTAAGCCAGACCCAGTCCTGTTGCTTTCACTCCCTAACCATCCCGGATCTCTTTGTTCTGCTCCATCCCTTCCAGTACCTGGGTATAACAGCGCCAAATCACCTGGGGGGCCCTCACCAGGGTCTCTGCAGACACTCCTGCCTGCTCCCAACCAGGGGGAACGTTCAAAACTCAACTCTGCTCAGCTCAGCACCTGGCCGAACCCTCGGCAATGGAAGTTTATGAAGAAGGCAAAACCTGCTCACAGTGTCTGCCCCCTGCCCCTGCAGGCTCAGCTCCCACCCGGCCCCCGGGTCCCAGCTCCACACTCACCTTCTATTCAGTCCCTCACCCACCGTCTCCCGGCTCTGGGGACCCTTGTCTGTGCTTTCTCTTCCCTCCATTCCTTCCCATCATCTTCTCTTCTTCTGGCTCATCCCCCCTCTGTCCCTTCTGCAAGGAAGCTGACCCCTCACTCCCCGTCTACACCGAAGCCCCTCAGTGGTGCTCCCGGCACCAGGACACTGCTGTCAAATCTGCTCATGGAGTTATTCGATTTCTTCCTTCCCCAACTGGAACTGGCCCTGTTCCTGCTCGCTACCATAACCCAGTTACATAATAGCTCCCTGAGTATTGTTAAATAAAACACCTTGTACAGCCCTGATTCCATATTCTCGTCCGTTGTCCCTTGATGCCTAAGTGTCCCTGTCTGTTAGACCACGTGTCAACGATTCAGATCCAGGAATTCTGTGATTTTCCTAAATGGTTTCAGAGCCACACAGGGGTCCAATCACAAAGTCCCAAACTAATAATGACACTAATTCCTGCAGGAGACAGCAAGAGTGAGACGCTCTTTTCTTGCTCAGGTTTCCTAAAGGGGTCTATTCACAGTCACAGAATTTTCCCAAATCAGAGATGCATGAGCAGTGGCATCTGCTCCTCCCACACAGAGACCCCCCCCCCCCAATAGCCCTTGCCCCCTGGGAACACACGCTGATTCCTTTAGGAACAGCCATGTGCTTCGGCTCCTTAGGGACCTTGAGGTCAAGCTGGGGGCACTGTTTTTCTGCACAAAAGACACCCTCCAGATGGAAGCAGGGATATAACCTCTAGGTGGGGGTCACCACAGTGACAGCTGATGGCTGTTGAGAGTTTACCTCATGTGCTGTGTGTCCATTATCTAATTTAATTTTCATGCAGCCCTATAAAGTTGGGACTCTGAATATCACACTTGCATACACAAGGAGACAGACGTGTGGTTAAGCTGAGATACTTGCACGAGATGCCGTGGTCAGCGGCAGAGTGGGGCTTGTTCCTGGCTTGGGTTCTTAGCAGGCTAAATCATACTGTCTACAATGTTGGGTCTTTCACCATTGAAATTGACCTTGAGATTCTATCTGACTTCTCAGAAAATGGGGTCCTCTGCCCCCAGCCTCATTTCTGGGTGATGATAACCCCAGCAACCAAAGGACCATTCATTCAACAACCATTTATCAAGCTGCTACTAGATGCCGGGCACTGTACTTTATGCTGGGAAGCAGCAAGGCATGAAACAAAGGCCTTGTTTTCGGGAGCTTAAAATTCTAGTGGAAGATGACAGACAGCACAACATGCAAGCAAAATAAACAAGGCTTTAGCTGATGGCCATGCTGCAGAGAAAAGGCCAACAAGGGCAAAGACAGGACACGGTGTTGGGAAAGGGGGCTGATTTTAAGAAGGATGTTCATGGAAGTCCTCACTGAGTCGAGACCTGCCGAAGGCAAAGGATTTCAGGAGGAAGAGAGACATCAGGCAGATGGAACGGTAAGGTCAAAGGCCCTGAGGTCAGGGGGTGTCTGGCCATTTTGAGGAAAGGTGAGGAGGCAGAGGAGTCTGGAGGGCCCTCAGTAATGGGAGAAGCTGTATGAGAAGGTCAAAGGAGTTCCAGAGAGCAGGACACAGGGACCTGTTGCTGTGTGAGACGAGAAGCTACTGGAAGGTTTTGGGCAGGTGATATGCCCATCCTCACAGCTGCCCACCTGTGACCTGCAGAGAACTCTACCTGGGTCTCTTCTAGCTCTTACCATTCTCTACTTGAATCATAAATTCTGTATTCTTGGCCAATCTCTCCTCTTGGAGTGTGTGAGCTCCAGGAGAAGAGGCTTATGTCTAATTCCTTTTGTATACCCATGCATGCCCAAGGTTGTGTGCCCCAGGCCAGTGCCCAGGGATGGCTGCTGAATGCACCCATCAAGGAAACTTCTGTGCACTTTCTTGTCCTGCAGTTTTGCTGTTTGATTGCATCACAGATCAGCCAAGAAATTTAAAAGGTTTATGAGTTGATGTTAAAAAAAAATACTGATGTATCTTAGACCCCAATGGGACTGTCTCATTTCCCAGAGAGAAATGCAACCCCATCAGCCCCCCACCCTCCACCCCAGTCAGAAACCAGAGCAACAGTGTCCCGTTAGGTTTGGGGGTCTGTGGTCTGGAGCAAGGACTTTCTGGCTGCTCTTTCTGATAGAGGTCACTGAAAGAACTGCACTGGCCAGATCCACAGCTGCGGAGATTGTGAAGTTACCTGGGAGGCTGTGTACACCGGCAAGTCTATGAGGTCCAAAGGACACTGAGGCAGGCTCTAAGGAAGTTGGCTGTGCTCCCCAAAGAAATGCAAGTCTGTGTTCGTGAACAAATAAACCAACACAGACACACACAGACACACACAGACACACACACACACACACACACACACACCCCACCTTTCATGGGGAAATTGTGCCAGCTAAAGGAATAAAAAGGAAGAAGGGAAGGCTGACTATAGGTAAATACTGCTTTAGGATTTTCCGGAACACCAGGGTGGAGTTTTAACCAAGATGAATGGGCTCAAAGGGTACCTCATGGGTTGTTGGGGTCTCAGGACCACTCAGAGCATCTTTGAGCCTTTTCTGAAAAGCTGATTAAAATATGAATTGGTTTTTTGCCCTTGCAGAGTTGTCCGAACATTCACGGAATGCTCAAGTGAGGAAAATTGAGCCTGTTTGTTTGTATTTGAATTAATCTTTTAATTATATACTTCCGAGAATACGCTTGACTTTGTTAGAACACCTTGTTGGAGCACACACTTTTCTGTGTGAGGGAACCAGATGTGGCTCATACATCCCTCAGGGGTGGGAGGGTGGCCTGGCCTGGAGGCAGCACAGGGCTCGGATTCCCGGGGGGCCGTGGAGGAAGAGCCCGGAGGACGCAGGAGGACATCTGAGCAGAGTGGGGTGGGGGAGCTTGTGGACAGGGTGGGAGGCCGGGCCCGGGGCTGGCTCAGGAGGACAGCTGAGGCTCCTCGTCCCCGCCGGCCTGCTGAGCTCGTGTGCTCCAGACCTGTGCAGAGGCCGTCTGCTCTGCCTGAGGCCCAGGGCCCTGCTTCTTTACACGCATAACCTGGCTTAGCCAGTCCCCCGAAACCTGTCCTGCCTCCTGAGCCCAGCTGACCCACCTGCGCGCTTCTGTGCCTGCACCTCCATCTGTCACCTTCCCCTGTCCCTCGTAGCTGCCTGTTTCTGTACTGCAAGTGCCCCGGGGTCACAGGTGACATCCTGCCTGACCACTGCCCCCTCTGCTGGCTACCCCTCCCCGTCCCGGGTGCCCCCTCAAGGCTGGGGTGACCAGAAGGAACCCGGTGACTGTGCTTTCCCTTCCTGAAGTGAGGAGGAAAGCTCTGCCTGGGACCGGGGCAGCTCCCGTGCCTCCCCCTCCCACCACGCTCCCTGCTGCTCCCGCCAACACCTTTTATTCCCAGTGGATGCCACGTCGAGGACTGGCACTGTCACCCCATAATTGTGTGAGCCCCCCAACCAGGGTATCAGCCATTCCTCTCACCAACTACCCCTGGTGCTTAAAAGTGTTGGGAACGCAGCAGGTGCTTAATAATTTTGGGGGCAAATCTAAGACAAGAGAGTTAGATTCTCATCCCGGGCCTACCATGTCTTGGTTTTTCCTGGGGCTGCTGCAACAAAGGACCACAAAGTGGGGGGGCTCAAACGATGACACTTACAGGCTGGAAGCCTCAAATCGAGGTGTGGGCCATGCTCCCCCTGAAGGCGCAAGGGAGGATCTGCTCCTGCCTCTCCCAGCTCCTGGCAGTGGCCGGCAGACCTTGGAGTTCCTTAGCTCGTGGTGTAACTCAATCTCCACCTCCATTGTCATGTGGCTTTCTTCTTTCCAATGTCTGTCTGTCTGTCTGCATCCAATTCTCCCCTTCTTGTAAGGACACAGTCATATTTGATTTCGGCCCACCCTCAGCCAGTTTGGCCTCATTTTACCTGATCCAATCTTGCAAGAGCCCATGTCCGAATAAGGTCCCGTTCGCAGGACTGGGGTTAGGACTTGAACGTGTCTTTTTGGGGAGACCAGTACGGTTTTCCCATCCTTAAACCAAAAGACCACAGGATTGTCACTTAAAGGTCTTTGATTTCACAGCAACTTGGAGAAGACACATGAAGCAGATTTGGAGCTGAGCATGAATGGCACGCGTTGGCAGGCAGATATTAAAGAGAGAAACTTGTTTGGAGAATGTGACCCTTGGCTGTACTTACTGTCCTACAAATAAGTCACTCTCTGGCGTGCCCGGGACCCTCTCAGGGCTTCTCAGGAACACAGTTTCCTGCTTCTGACTCTGCATCTCTCAGCTTTGGAAAGTCCCCCTTCAGTCTGTCACGGCTTTCCCTGTCTTGCTCTCCGTCCCCAGTTGCTGCTTGGTCATTCATTCTCTCACTGCATTACAAGCTGTCCACACTCCCCCAGCGCAATTATCTTCAGCTTCACAGCTCCCTGGCCGTGGAGTCATTTGTGCAGAAAAATATAGTTAAGGATAAGCTGTTTTAATTAATTTCTCTTGGCTGGGTTTCCTCTCTCATTTCACCCTTGGAAATACGAACCTAACTGGAGCCCAGGGCATCAGCTGGGTTCCCTGTTCCGGTCACCGATCTTCCTCCAAGCTGTTTCTGTGTCACGTCCAAATGGAGGCATTATTCTGCTGATTTGCTGGAGAACTCTTGGTCCTGGGATATCAGGCCCTGCCTTGGCCGGAAATCCCTGGGCCTGGCCAGAGTGACCCACGAGGCGTTCCCACAGTTGCACATTGTCCCCTTGCTGGCATGTGGCTCCCGGGCCAGAGGGAGACCTTCCTCTCATCTTCCAACCAGCCTCCGGGCCAGATCTTGCTGCATGGCGGAGGCTTCTCTTTGAATCTCCATGTGCTCAGCTCTGCTCGGTGGATCTCTTGCTGCCTACATGGCAGGAGCTCAGCAGAGATGGTGTCACTGTGTCTGCTCCATGGATAGGCAACGCCTGTCAGAGTGGGTGAGAACAGTCACCCAGTCAGCCAGCGATCCCTTACTGGGAGAGCGAGGCCAGCGGTGTGGAATGCAGATGCAGTCACGGTGTGTAAGGGGTCGCGGGGTCTAACTAACTCTTATGAGACGGCAAAACTGAGATCCAGGCTAGAGGAGCCCGTTGGCCAGCAGTCTGCCACCCACACCTTTTGATTTGAAGTCCGTAGCCCTTTGGAAAAGTGTGGTGCCGCTGGGCAGTGGCATCCTCTGCAGGGCTGCTCCGGAGCTCCTTGCAGGTGTCATCTCAGAGAATCTTCACAGCAACCCTGGCAGGTGGCTATGACCCACCTCCTTCTAGAAGATGAAACCCAAAATTTAAGGACCTGCCCGAGATCCTACAACTAGGCAGGGAAAGAAATGGGGTTCAAATCTGGCACGTCTGACCCAGTCTTATGTTTCTAATCAGGTCTTGTTTCTGGGATATTTTGGAGATCTTGTTAGAAATGCAAAACTCCCAGCCCTCCCGGACCTGAACAGTTTCCACAAGCTCCTCAGGAGACACTCGCGGTCTCACCTGAGTCTGAGACAAGGCTGCCCTGAGCTGTGCAACTGACAAATCCCCACGGGATGTACACCTGACATGGGGATGGGGTTTGGAGGAGGTGTTTGTGAGCTTAATGGTCGCTCATGAACTTAATTCTATTTGTAAGCACTGGAGGAATTCACTGCAGAGCACGTTAGTGGCTCTTCTTGTAATAAAAATAACCATTCTCTGGGGACAGACTTGGTCAATTGGTGTTTCCTCTAATAAGGTTCTTGAAAATCAGGATCCCTGGATGGCATTTCCCTCCCTCCCTCCCTCCCTCTCTCCCTCTCTCCCTTCCTCTGTCCCTGCTTCCCTGTCTCTCTTCCTTCCTTGTCTTCTTCCAGTTCTGTCCTCAGGGCTCTCGCCTTCCTGGTTTTACCTGGGTCACATTTCTAGCATGGTGAGTCTGTGTACAAGCTCTTCATCAAGAAGACACACTCCAATTTCACCTGGAGGGTCCAAACAAGAATAAAAAATTGGTTCTTACTCTCGAGAAATGCACTATCTGGCTGGGAAGGGAAAAAATAGCACCGATAAAACTACAGGCATGTAAGGTGTGTGGAACACACACACATACAAGTGTAGAAGAACTACAAAGCCGCACAGGAGATCTAATGGCACACAAGTGTGGGGAGCAAGAGCCCAGCTGCACTTACAGTTGGCCAGAAGTGGGCAGGAGGCAGAGTGTCCTTCCAAGATTTGGGAGGAAGGAACCTCCTGCTGACACGTGCAAAAATTATCCTATGAAAGTCAAGCATCAGATGAGCTAAAGACTCACCCGCTGCTACCTTGATATGATGAAGGGCCTCCATCCTTTCTCCGCAAGGAGGCTTTCTCTAAAAGTTTAGGGGCCCCACCCCCTGCCCCAGCTTCATCTCCACTCCGGGAGCTGTAAGTAATTCTGTGTGTATTATTCTGCACTTGCATTGATAAATAGGCAATAAAAATGCACAGAGAACTCAAGCCAGATCAATCCATTTCCATTCTCTTGACACAGTCGTGGTAGTGGTTAAGACGGGGTGGTGACAATGCTATTTCCTCCGGCGGGAAGCAGTGTGATGTTGGGTATAAATTACCCTTAAATGTCACATGATAATGAGGCTGCATCTTTGGTGATTTATCTTTTCCTTTCTTGCCCGGCAAACACTCCAAGCTGGCAATCAGGCCAGGCAGCGATCATGACACAACCTTTACGGTATGAAAAATGCCCCCGGAAATTTATTGGAGATGCTGACGCCATCGTGAAGACTCTATAGTTACAGAATTTCCTTCTCCAGATTTCAAATTAAGGAAGTCACAACCACAAAGAGTTCACTGAGCGAGAGGCTCAGGGAGAGAGAAAGACAGTTCTCTATAAGCCAAGGATACTTTCCGTGAACCGTGCTTTTCCTCCCGTTTATGCTGAGATTTCTGTTGCTCGGTTTTCCAGAAGGGTGAGGGCCTCGGCAGGGTCAGGCAGCAGGGATGAATTAGCTGCTTGTGTCCATCACCTGCGTGCAGGAGTGCAGCCCGAGGATCCCAGCTGAAGAGTGTTGACAATTAAATTCCGTTCCAGAGTTGGTGACTTGGTAAGTCTGTCTGAAGGCTGTAGGTGCACTGCTCTGCCCTCAGGTGTCCTCCCCGGTCTCCTCCATGATGACAGAAGGTTCCAACAGCAGTGGAGTGTTGTGCTAGTTTGAATCTATTATGTACCCCACAAAAGCCACAAAAGCCATAATCTAATCCAGTTGTGTGAGTGCAGACTTACTGTGGGTGGGATCTTTTGATTAGGTGGTTCCCATGGAGATGCGACCCACCCAATTGCAGGTGGGATATTTTGATAAGATTATTTCCATGGAGATGTGACTCCACCCTTTCAAGGTGGGTGTTGATTAATTTACTGGAGTCCTCTATGAGAGGATAAAAGGCAGAGACATTTTGAAGGGAGTTCAGAGCCAACATAGACACAGATATTTGGAGATGCAGTAGGAATACCCTGGGAGATGCTAAGCAAGGACTCTCAGAAATAGCCAGAACCTGGGGAGAGCCAAGGGAATACAAGAGATGAAGGCCAGAGTTTGCCCCAGAGAAGCTGAGAGAGGACCCCCAGATGCTTAGAGAAAGAAAGCCACTGGAATCAGAAGCTAAAAGCAATGCAACCCAGAGCAAAGGTCCAGCAGATGCCAGCCACGTGCCTTCCCAGCTGACAGAGGTGTTCTGGACACCATTGACCTTTCTTCAGTGAAGGTATCCTCATGTCGATGCCTTGATTTGGACACTTTTATGGCCTTAGAACTCTAAATTTGTGAACTAATAAACCCCTGTTGTTAAAGCTGATCCATTTCTGGTATATTGCATTTCTGGCAACTCTAGCAAACCAGAGCAAGGGTGAAGCAAGCCAGGCAGGAAGAGATGGAGCAGGACAGTGAACCCCAAGCTTCATAGAGGTGACCTTTGTCAGGAAGCACCTCCAAATGCTGGCAATGATTGTGTCGGCTCTACAGGTCATGTACAAAATCATTTCAAGCTCTACCTTCTAGTCCACAAAAGCTTGGAACACTGTCTCCTCCCATCTTGAGCTCTTGTCTCAAGCTAACCCTCCAGCATTGTCCCACATTTAATTTTATATGCAGATCTGCTTGACTTTCTCTGGGGTTGTTTTCTTTGGGCGGAGGAGTTAAGGCACCAGTTTTTCCAGTAATGAAGCTGGCCTTGCAACATTCAGCATTAATTTTGCTTCAGCAAAGCCAGCCTGTGTCATTTATACATGAGGTCGATGGGTTCTAGAAGGTTCTGTTCCCCTCTAGAGACAGCAGGATTTATACCGCTGACTTCAGGTGGCCCCGCCGACCTGTTTGGCCGACGAACATTAGTTCTCACAATTTAGGGCTGCCGCAGACTCTCCTTCCCTCCTGAGCCAGGGCTTTAATTAAATATAAATTGAAATTGTCGTTCATGCCTCTTGGTGGGAATTCAGCAAGCAGGGGGGCTGTTGGAAAGTGAATTCATTGTCCATTGAGAAATAAAAATCCTCGGGTTTTGCAAAGTGAGAGAAAATGTTTGACCTTTAGAGGACAATTTCCTTCTTTATTCTTCTGGAGACACCTCCCTCCCCACCCAAGGTTTAATACCTAGTGGCATTCTCCACCACGTCTCTCCCCGCTTATGCTAATTAAAATTCCCAGGAGCCCCTGTCCATCTTGGGTTTGCAATGTCTTCATCTCACAGGAAATTTCCTTCCTCTTCTCTTTATTTGTCCATGCCTTTTCCTTTGCTCATTTCCTACATGGTCTCACAGGAGTAGGGTTGGGGTGGGGTGGGTTGATTCTGCTCATGGATCAGGCTGGAGGGTCAGTGGAGGTCACTGGGGATGACACTCTGTTGCTTCTCAAAGCCCACTTTGTAGTTGCTTCTCTCTCAGTCTGGTCTAGGAAGTGAATGAAATGAAGGAGCACATGGGCTTGCCACTCATTTATTCATTCATCCATCTATTCAACTCTTATCCATTGAGGACATACTATGTGCCATGGCTGTGCTGGGTTCTGGGTGGACAACAGTGGACAAAACAAACATGGCTCTTGCACCGTGTTCTTTGCTGCTGTTAGACTCGAGGGGCAGGAAACAAAGGAGCAAATGCATCATTGCAGATGACGGCACCTGCTCAGAACATTGTGATGAAGAGTGTGAGGGAGGCCCCTTTAGTTACCACGGTGGAGGAGGGCCTTTCTGAGCAGGGAGACACCATCTTCCCACCTCCTCCCTAACACCTGGGGAGGTCCAGGCAGCACAGAGCATGTCAGCAGCTCTGAAAGAGGGAGCTCTCTGCAGCACGCAGCACTCCGAGATACTCGCTGACACTGGCAATTGAGCGTCCCTGTGCTGCGTGCATCATGACAGTAGCTAGCTTTTCCCGGGCAGATATTTTACCAGTCAGACACTATCTGAGTGCTTCAGATTAACTCCTCTGAGGAAGAGACTATTATTATCTCCAATTATCAGTTAAGAAACAGGCCCAGCACACTCAGTCCGTCTCTGCTTGGTCATGTGATGGATAAGATGCACGGCTGAGCCCACTGAGCCCAGCTCCTGCTCAGTCTGCCTCTGGAGGCTGCAGTCCCAGTGTACGTGTTTCCTGGGGCTGCTGTTAAATCGCCACAAACTTATGCCTTAAAACAACACAAACATACTATCTCACAGTTCTGGAGGCAGAGTCTGAAATGGGTCTCACCTCATTCCTACTGGAGGCTCTAGAGGAGAGCCTGCTTCCTGCCTTTTCCAGTTTCTGTAGGCCACTTGCTTTCCTTGGCTCAGTGTCCCTTCCTCTACCTCCAAAGGCAGCAGCACGGTTCTGGGTGATGACACTGGGTCCACCTGGATAATGAGGTAATCCCTGTCTCGAGGCCCTCACCTTAATCACACCTGCCAAGTCCCTTCTGCTGTGTGTGGTGACATAGTCACAGTTCTGGGGGTGAGGACATATTGTTGGGAGGCTTTCATTCTGTCTACCACACTCAGGTACTTTTTTCTGCCCCCTTCTCCCTGTCCTGAACCTCGTGTGCTCCATCCGGGGCCCTCCCCATGCTCCCCTATTTGCACTCTTTGGCTCCACATCTATGACACATCCAGCGGTGGCTGTGGAGTCAGGGAATCCACCCCCACCCCCTTTGCCCACTTCGCAGCTGTGCATCCCGGGGCTGCTCATTCATGCTCTGCAAGCCTCAGTTTCCCCACCTGTGCCCTGGTAATAACAGCAGAGCCTTCCTCACTGGATTGCTGCTTTGGAGATGAAACCCCCTGAATAGACCACTGAGTGCAGGCTACGCAGGGGCTCTCCACCATAATTGCTCTTCCATTACTATCACTGACATCCTCTGTGTCATCACTAAAACCCCCGAATCTAAGGTGACAGAGGATGCCAAGTGCCCCTGGCTGGAGCATGGCTTCAAAAGGGCATAAGTAGCTGAGCAAGCCCTGAGGGCCACCGTTCTGTTTTTAGAGCAAACATAACCACCGAGGAGCCCGCTGTGAATGTGTATTTAATTTCCCTGTTCAAATGTGCATTAACTAGTGTGCTGAATTCAGTGCCCGACTTGTCCTCCCACCCTTCCCCATGGCTGCAGCGTTCTGTGTGCTGTTTCACACGGTGGAGCTCACAGGAACGACACTTGTCCCGCCAGGACCGGTGACTCCAGCAGCTCCCTTCTCCCAGCCCCGGAAAGGCAAGAGGCTCTTCACACAGTGATGACAACCATCAACCACACCTAAAAACACTGTACACCTTGATGGGAATTTTCCTCCATATCAACAACAAGGACAAGATGGAACGTTTACCAAGGTTCTGCCCAAAACATGGGTAGGCGTTCATTCATGAACCATTTTCTCCCTGGTCTCATTTGATCTGCCCAACCTCTTTCTTGGGTAAGTAAGACAAGAATCACTCCCATTTTACTGCTGAGGAGACGGAGGCCTGGAGAGTGTAAAGGGCTCAGTTGAAGTCACTTCGCCCCCAAAGGACCCTCAGCGTCTGAGGCTGGCCTGGACTCCATTTGCTGCTGGCCCTGGGATCAGGTGTAGGTGGTGATTTATTTGGGGACAGATCACTCCTTTTAGCATGAAGAAAGCCTTTCCTTCCATGATTAGGACTCAGATTTAAACCAACTGTAAATCTGATCATGACTATGGATCTACCCTGGAAGTGAGCCTTTTTGGGGATGACGCACCAGGATGCTAGAACACAGAGATGTTGAAGAACGGGACGCAAGGAGCCCAGCATCCAGAGCTTCCTTTCTGGGTGAACTTCCTGAGCAGCCTGGAGCCGATGTCAGTGGCCAAGCAGGAGAGACTTGGTGGGTGAACCTCAGCCTCTGGGAGTTCATGCCTTCCCTTGGGTTTTGGAGAGAGTGCCCCTGTAACCAGCTAAGTGCTCTATTCCAGGTTTCCTGATAGTGCTTCCCACCTGAGTGGAATTTGACCAGGAAAAAGGACAAGGGATGATGCAGGGGGAGAGAGACAGTGCTTAGAGAACGGGAAGAAGGGAGAGTCACTTTTGGTGTCTGTCTGCCCCCATTTACTGGGATAAACTATTGCTTCACAGCCCTGTTCTATTTATTTGCAGTTCATGGTTCTTGGCTAAAACCACAGAAACCACCTCTGGCTACTTAAACGGAAAGGATTTTATTGGAAAGCTCTTAGATAGCTTGCAGAATCAATAGGCAGGCAAGGCAGGAGAGGCTCAGCAATGGCACCAAACCCAAGTGTTTTAGTTTCCTTGGCTGCTCAAGCAAATACCATGAGATGGGTTGGCTTAAACAATGGGAATTTATTTGTTCACAGTTTTGAGGTTAAGAGAAAGTCCAAATCAAGGCGAAGCATTTTTTCCTGAAGACTGGCATTCTGGAGCTGGCTGCCAGTGATTCTTTGTCCTTAGCTTGTCACATGGCAAGTCACCTGGCCGCCTCTGTGGCCCCTCCCTTCCTTCCCAGGTTGCATTGATTTCAGCTTCTGGCTGCTCCGTCCGTGGCTTTCTCTCTCTTTGTCTGAAATTTATTCTGCTCATAAAGGACTCCAGTAATAGGATAAAGCCCATCCTGATTGAGTGGGCCACACCCTAACTGAGGTAACCTCATCAAAAGGTGCTACTTACAATGGGTTCATATCCCAAGAATGGATTAAGTTTGCAGACATGTATTTCTGGGGTGCACACAGCTCCGAACCCCCACACCAAGGGTGGCTGGATGCAGTGACAATGAGGCTGGGGCAAAAGCCTGCCGGGCTTGATGTCCCCTGCCCACCAATGGCCACAGCCCACACTGACTCCACCCGGATTCAATTTCAGGCTCATTCGTGTGAAATTCAAAGTTTCAGGCAGTACCAGTTGGCTGAGTCTGGTCATACTCCCCTGCTCTGTCTTGAAGAGGCCAGGGAGGGAAAAGGGGGATCCCTCCCACTAACCTTCCGAGGTGGAAGGTAGGTTGCTGTATCCCCCAACCCCCCCAACTCCCCACACTGGAGGATTTCCCACTGAAGGGTTCAGGAGATGGATGCCAAACACCCAACAAGCCAACAAGTGAGTGAGAAACCAAGGAAAGTGGGAAAGCTACTTGTGAGACTCGAGGGCTAAGTCATCATTACAATAACATGTGGACAATCATAATATAATAATCAGTCAGCACCTATCAGGCCATCTGCTGTGTCCTTTCAGTACATCTCACGCTCAATTTTCAAGGCAATGCTATGAGGCACTGTGTCATTCTCCCCCGTGACAGATGGAAAATGAGGTGTGGAGGTAAAGCAGCCTGCCAGGACTAGCCCAGATACCAAGGGGTGGAGTTCGGGCCTGTGACCCTCACTATGACACTGTTAGAAAGTTCAGTTCATCTTCTGTGTGTGTGCAATTCTAACTCTGTATCTGTCTAGCGACATGGGATAGTGTCAAGCTTTGGAATGTGTCTGAAATGCCTCTTTATGGCCTGATGTAAAATGGCGATACCACATCTCCATTCCACAGGCTGCTCCTTTCTTGGATGTGTGCATGCACATCCTTCCTGGCAAACGGCTCCCCCTCATCCTGGAATCATGTCAGGGTTCTTCTCTAACTTGAAGGGCATCCCTCTGGCCCTTTCTCTTGTGGTGTTTCCCTCTTCCTGTCCCAGCCCAGTAGATCAGGCAGATGACTCTGCGTTAGACAGAGCTCTAGGAGTGACCTCCTCCTCCCCAGGCCTTAACATTCTGGTGTGTGTCCCCTCAAGACCAGGGGCTTCCAGCCCCCCTTGGCTCATCATTCTTCCTTCTCAGAGTGACTGTCCAGGCCATTTGTTGGTCCCCCAAGCCAAGGCACTATTGCCTGGGACGGTGTCCCTACTCTTCTGTTCTCCTCATGGAATTACATCAGCTCACACTCCCTAGCTCCTCTCCCTGCCCAAAAACTGGTGGCAGTCTTTCTTCTAGAAAATAGCTGTCCCTCCCTTTACCCTCTCTCTGATATAAGGTGTTTTCAAGGTCCCTGTTGGGTGCCTCCCCAGCCCCAATCCCCCCTTCATCCTGCCTTAGTCATGCTGTACTTCTCCCTCCCAGCCCGTGAGCTCCTTAAAGAAGGAACTCCTTTGTCGCTGCTTCCCTAGGACCCAACAGGGTGTCTTGCACAAAGGAACTGCTCCGTTGCTACTTGTTGAATGGATTACTTTCCACATACAGTTAGCACCAGCCTTCCAGAGAATCAGACCTGAGCTATCTCCCTAGTCATTTATATGGGTTTGATAAAACCTTTGGTATGTGTCAGATGTTCTGGGACATTACTTTCCAAAGAAATCCACAAAACCACTGTAAGAAGAACGGGGGCCCTCTTTAAATCCCCCTGTCTAGTTCCTCTCAGTTAGGGGAAGGTAGGAGACAACACCCGCACACAGATCCACATCAGGGTGGGAGGACATGGGGTGCAGTGGGTGCTGGGTGTTTGAGTTTTTTCCATAATTTAGCATGAAGAGGTGGCCTCCAACACCTCCACTGCAACAACTGCAGCTGAGTAGAAAGATGTAGACAAAGGAGTTAGTCATGAGATGAAAATGGAACTGTCAGCAAGAGGTCAGAGCCAAATCTGCCAGGGATGTGACGGGGGATCAAGTGTTGATGAGACTTGGCACATGCACTTCTCTGGGCACCCTCCCTGGGGGATGTGCTTATCTCAAAGGAGTAAATAAAATCAGCATTCTTCCCTGCTCTTGCATAAATTGTTACATGGGTGAGCCCCACTTCACAAGGCAGCTGGAGTCTGGCCTTTAGGGACATGCTTTCCCTCAACAGTTTTAGCAACAAGAAGACAAATTTTGGCCTATGGGGACCAATAGATAAGTCTGAATGTAGAGAGTCAGTGACTCTCCTCCAAAGAGAGGGACCAAAGCTGATATTCAATCCCCTGGCTGACCTACTTCACCTGGAGAAGTAACCCAGCTACTGAAGGTGCTGTGATCTGAGCAAGTCTCGCTGGGTCAGGGCGATCAAGCTGGAGCTCTTAACAGTGACCTACTTGGTCTTGTGCACAAAGCTGCAGGGGTAGCCAGCTGTATCAGTCAGGGTTCTCTAGAGAAACAGAACCAACCTATACTTAAAGAGGTTTATTTTAAGGAATTGGCTCACTAGATTGTGGGGACTGGCAAGATGAAAACACATAGGGCAGGTGGCAGGCTGGGAATTCTGGCAAGATTTGATGATGCAGTCTCGAGTCTGAAATCCACGGGAGGCTGGCAGGCTGGACACTCTGACAGGAGTTGATGTGGTAGTCTTGGGGTAGAATTTCTTCTTCTCTAGGGAACCTCAGATTTTGACCTTAAGGCCGCCAATGGACAGGAGGAGGCCCACCACATTATCAAGGATAATGTCTTTTACTTAAAGTCAACTGATAGTTATGAAAAACCAACTAATGGTGCATTCAATGGTGGAAGATTCAAATCTTTCCCCCTAAGATCAGGAACAAGACAAGGATGCCTGTTTTCACGATTGCTATTCAATATCATACTAGAAGTGCTAGCCGGGCAATTAAGCAAGAAAAAGAAATAAAAGGCATCCAGATTGGAAAGGAAGAAATAAAACTATTTTTATTTGCCAATGTCATAATCCTTTATATAGAAAATCCAAAAAAATTTACATGAAAACTATTAGAGTTAATAAACAAATTTAGCAAAGTTGCAGGTTGTGAGTTTAACATACCAAAATCAGTTGTGTTTCCATATGACAACAATGAAAAACACCAAATGGAAATTATTAAAACAACTCTGTTTGCAATAACATCTAAAAGAATAACAAGGAATAAATTGAACCAAGGAGTCAAAGGAATTATACACTGCTTTTCACAAAACACTTCTGAAATACATTTAAAAAGACCTAAATAAATAAAGACATCCTGTGTTCATGAACCGGAAGGCTTAATATTGTTAAGATATCAATACTACCCAAAGTGATCTGCAAATTCAACACAATCTCTATGAAAATTTCTGCATAATTTTTTGTAGAAATTGTAAAGCCAATTCTCAAATTCATATGGAATTGCAAGGGACTCCAAATAGTCAAAATAATCTTGAAAAAGTAGAACAGAGTTGGGGGTTTCACATGTCCTGATATCGAAACATGATATATGTCAGAGTAATCAGAACAGTACGGTATTTGTATAAGGATAGAATTATAGATCAACGGAATAGAATTGGGAGTCCAGACCCACACATCTACGACCAAGAGATTTTCAACAAAGATTCCAAGAATAGTCTCTTCAACAAACAGTGCTAGGAAAACTGGATAGTCAAATGCAAAAGAATGAAGTTGGACCTCAACCTCCCACCATATGCAAAATTAACTCAAATGGATCAAGGACCTAAACATAAGAGCTAAAACCATAAAATATTTAGAAGAAAACAGAGGAAAATCTTCATGACCTTGGATTTGGAAATGACTTCTTAGATATGGCACTAAAGCATGATCAACAAAAGAAAAAACAGATAAATCCTACTTCATCATATGAAAAACTTTTTGCATCAAAGAGCATTATCAAGAAAGTGAAAAAAAGATAGTCTACAGAATGGGAAAAGAATAATTGCAAGTAATATACCTGATAAGGGCTTAATATCCAGACTATATAAAGAACTGCAACAACTCAATAATAAAAACACAAACAATCCTACTGAAAATGGGCAAAGGACTTAAACAGACATTGCTCCAAAGAAGAAGTATGAATGGCCAGTAAACATTTGAAAAGATGCTCAACATCACTGGTCATCAGGAGACAAAAATAAAAACCACAATGAGAAACCATTTCACCCACTAATTGGCTATTATTAAAAAAAAGAAGAGAATAATGTGTTGATGAGGATATGGGGAAATTGGAACTCTCATACATTACTAGTGGGAAAGTAAAATGGTTCAGCCACTGAGAAGACCAGTTTGGCAGCTCCTGAAAAAGTTAAACATAGAGTTACCATATGACCTGGCAATTTTACACCAAGGTATATACCTTAAAAAATTGAAAGCAGGGACTCAAACATATAATATACTAATGTTCATAGCATCATTATTCACAATAGCCAAAAGACAGAAACAATCTAAGTATCCATCAAAAGCAGTATAAACAAAATGTAGTGTATGCATACAATAGAATATTATTTGGTCATAAAAAGTAATGAGGGACTGATAAGTGCTGCAACATGGGTGAACTTGAAAATTTTATGAATTAAGAAGTAAACCAGACAAAGAAAGATGAATACGGTATTGGATCTTGCTTATATGAAATGTCTAGAACAAGCAAATTCAAAGAGACAAAAAGTATAAGTTACCAGGGGCGGGTGGGAGGGGATAATGGAGAGTTATTGCTTAATAGGTAGAGTTTCTGTTGTGTTGATGAAAAAGTCTTGGTAACGGATGGTGGTGATGATAGAACAACATTGTGAATGTAATTGATATCACTGAAGTGTACAGTTAAAAATTGTTAAGACGGGAAATTTTGTGTTATATGCAACACAATCATGTTATTTTAAAAAGTCAATGGATTGTAGATGCAAATCACATCTACAAAACACCTTCACAGCAACATCAAGCCTAGTTATGACCAAACAGCTGGATGCCATAGCATAGCCAAGTTTGACACATAAAATTATCCATTACACTATCTGAGGGAGTACAGGCTGCAAAATGAGGAGCCTTCCAGTGATAACTGGAGCATATGTGAAACATAGGGAGTGACCCTTTCAATTTCTGCTTTTATATGCTTGTGTTTAAAGTTAGTGAACTCCCAAATATGGAAAACTAGCTCTGATTATGTTGTAAAGCTCAACTCCTACTTGTCCTTCTTGGCATGTATTTTACAAACACACAGTAATGACTTTCTATCAGCTTTACCGCCATGTGCTCACTTGAGATTTCCGGTGAGAGGGCTTTGTTTTTTATCATCCTGTAAGTTTGATTTGCTATATTCAATGTACAGATGGAAATCTGTGTTGGTAGGTCTAGATATGTGTGAATAGAATTGATGTGTTCTGCCAGTGTTGAGATTCACAGCTCTAGTGCACATTTTATAGCCATTGGCCTCTGGTTACAATTTTCCAACCCCCAGTATTTCATGTCAGACGTGTCTGTTGAGCTTCGTGCCAGTACAAAGTGTCTCCTTGGAGAGATCTGTGAAAGGGTTGTTTTTATTTCCCATTCTCCCCTGCACCTCCCAGTGTTGGCACAAATGCACATGCCCAAGTTCGTGGTAAGGCATTTCAAGACAATTTCTTGGTAACAGCCTGCTGCCTCTTGAGATAATTCTCCAGGCAAAATGATGATAAAGGTGATCATAACAGTAGCTGTAATCATAATAGCAAATGTTTAAGGAGAAATTTAAAACATGTCAGAGTCTACAGTCTCTAGGGATGATATAGGATTCACTGTGATAATAAGCACCTTTCCCAAATAGTGCTCTTCCAGGATATTGCAATTATTTATTGGATTGTAAATTGTCTGATAATCCAAGGCATTTTATTTTGCCCCTCCACTTTCCTTTTATTGGCCATTCATTAAGAAAGTCAAAATCACTACCTAAATGACGTGCAAAAAAAAAAAAAAAAAAAAAAAAAGTCCAAACAGAACCAAGGTTCAGCAAGCTGTTGAGGAATCTTGGACAGGTAGATCCTGGTTCAGTTAGGTACTAACCAGTAGCATTGATGGAAATGCATTCACACACAGTTACACACACACAAGCACACGCACGTGATACACGCACACACGCACAGGCTATGAGCCCGTTCTAGGATAGAAGGTGTTATAAAGGATCTGAGAGCCCTTGCTGGCAGAAGTCGAACCCAAGTCCTGAGAGGGGAAGCCAGTTGCCTCCAGTAACCCAGCTGGTTAGGCACTCAAAGTCTCCTGACCTTCAGAGCAGTTCTGGGCTGACTTTTTATTGGTCTTTTGTCAGAACATCGATCCCAAGAGCTGGTGGAAGAAAGAAAGTTGCTTGGAGGCAAAATTTTGCTTTTCAATCCGTATTCTTAGATGTTGCAGTTTAAAGAAGGTAAATTCTAGAGAAATAGCATTTCATTTTGAATTGAGGTGTACCAGGAGGAGGACTAATCAGATGTTGGCATATTAAAGAAGGCAGGATTTCCCCAGTTTCCCTGACTAGCTTCACAAGGTGTCTAAATCACAACCATATTACGTTCCATGAGGATGTACATGCATTTTCACCTTCTGATTTGTATTTTAACCACTGAAACTAATGATACAAAATTACTTTGTCATCCAGACTGAAGACTTCACTAGTTTAGATCTATTTTGTGGATACTTCATGAAGGCACTCTGAAGAAGTCAATTAAACCCTTCCGGTGGATGGCAGATAATGATTTAAAAGCCATAAGAGTCTCTGAAAATATAACTTTAACAGATCTAAATGGTTGGGAACTTCTGACAATATGATTGTGGTTCCATGAACATGAATGCTCCCTTTATAGAAACTGATTACAGCCGTACCACAAAGCCTTCCATCTAAGGGTCTATGGGTATCCCCGGGTATCCTAGCTTCCTCCAGCTTGAAGTACAAGCTCTGGACCAAAGCTGCTGCTGTTCCCCTCCCAGCCCTGACACTCAGGGGCTCCTTGATGTTAGGAGGCTGTTCTGGTTTGCTGAAGCTGCCAGAATGCAAAATTCCAGAAATGGACTGGATTTTACAATGAGGGTTTATTAGTTCACAAATTTATAGTTCTAAGCCGTGGAAATGTCCAAATTAAGGCATCAAGAGGTAGATACCTTCTCTGAGGAAAGGCCAATGGCATCCAGGATTCCTCTTTCACATGGGAAGGCACATGGTGACATCTGCTGGTCCTTCTCTCCTGGGTTCTGGTTTCAAAATGTCTTTCTCCAAAATGCCTCTCTCAGCTTCTCTCTTAGCTGTCCCCAGGGGCAAACCATGGGTTACATATTTTAGCTTCTCTGTTAGCTTCTCTGCTTATTCCTCCCAGGGCATTTCTGTCGAAGCATCTCTGAGCTCTCTTCAAAATGCCTCTGCCTTTTACCCTCTCTCAGAGGATGCCAGTAAAGATGATTAAGACCCTCGTTAAATGGGTGGGGTCCCATCTCCATGAAAGCAATCTAATCAAAAGGCCCCACTCACAATAGGTCTGCTCCCACCAGATTGCATTAAAAGAACCTGGCCTTTTATGGGGTACATAACAGCTCCAAACCAGCACAGGGGCGTACATAACTGATCCCTGCCTCAGTTTCTCCATCTGTGAAATGGGGTTAATAATAGGACTAACTCTGAAGGGCTATAGAGAGAATTAAAAACAAATGCATTGACTACTGGTTCTGATTCCCTTGGAGATGTGGGAAAGTGGAAAGAACATCACTCCTACCCTAACAAGACAAAACCAGAACAACTGCAATTCCACAACTCCTCTTGAACCCATAAGAGAGCTGAGGTCCCCAAACAATTAAGTAGCCTGAACTCCAAGGAGGAACAGAAACCCCCCATCCCCAAATATCTGGGGCATATGGACCACCTCACCCATGGCAGAGCATAAGAAGCAGGCAGCTTTGTCATACAAGTGGATATGGAGAAGGCAGCTGAAATTTTAATGAATTTGGGGCCAGCTTAACAGCATTGACCTTGGAAGCTGTAGACACAAGGAGAATTTTCACCCACTCCTGGACTATTTTCCACATCCTCCACTGTTTACTCATGGGAAAGATTATGGCAGGACTGGAGAGCAGACACTGCAGACCTGGGTTGAGAACATGGCAGGAAGCCCTCCCGCTTCTCCAGATCTTTCCTCAATTGCCTTAAACCTCTGAGGGAAAGCAGCAAAACCTGTTGCCCCCTGTGAACAGATAATGCTGGGGAAGAAAGGAGGGAAAAGTCCTCCTCTCCTGAAGGAGAGTCAGGAAAGAATCCTAAAACCAGGATCTTATAATGATACTATTAGAGGTCTCCTTCTTCTGGGGGAGAGTCAGGAAACTTTCCCACATGATCCTGCCATGATCCAAGGCAGAGTGTGACTGCCATGGAGAGGAGGGACAGGATGCTGAGAAAAACTTACCGCAGAATCTAAATCACAGGGCCAGCCTAAGACTGAGGCTGGACCAGGACCAAAAAGCAGCTCCCTTCTCCCTACAACAAGCTTTTCCAGCACAGAGTTAGCAGGCAATAGTGATGTCCTCTTGGGGCAGGGGCCAGAGCATGGAGGGAGCTCCCCATCTGTGGGACAGGCACCAAGTTGAAAGCTGAGGATGGTGCACAAATATTGAGAATTCTCTGGCATGCCAGCCCCCATGCTGATGATGAGCATCATTTGAGGAATTTGAAGCCTGTAGTGAATTAAAGGTAACCATAGCAACAATGAAACCTAGACCTACCTTTTGACAAGACTGACTCATCCTCCCACACTAATTGACAGAGAAGACACATGCCCATTTTGAGGCATAAAATCATTTAACTCAGACTTGCCTGTTCTACTTAATATGTCTGGCATTCAAGCAAGAATTAGAAACTCAGAAAAACAGAACAGAAAAACAAAGGGCAGTCCATTCTCAAGAGAAAAGCTAATCAACAGAACAAGACTCAGAAATGAACCAAATGTTGAACTATGAGACTGGAACTTAAACATAAATAAGATTAATATGGCAAAGGATAAAGAAGAAAAAGTTGACAACATGCATGAATAAATATAATTAGATCAGACTGGTAGATGTTATAAGAAAGAGTAAAATGGAAATGCTACAAACAAATAATTCTTTGAAGGGCTTTCATTAGTAGAGTTGATATAGCTGAGGAAAGAATTAGTGAATTTGAAGAAAGACCAAAAGTAATTATCCAAACAAAACACAAAGAGAAATAGGAGTGAAAAAAATTAGAACACAGTATTCAAGAGGTGTGGAACAATATCAAATGTTCTGACATATGTGATCTTGGAACCCCAAAAGAAGAGAGAGAGAGAATAGAACAGAAAAAATGTTTAAAGATCTTAACAAAGACTTTTCCAAAAATAATGAAAGATATTACAAAAAATATTACCCAAGAAGGAAAGAGAGCTTCAAGAATGATAAATTCTAAAATAGCACACTAGACACATCATAAAACCTCTGGAAACCAAAGATAAGGAGAAAGACTTGACTAGAGAAAAAAATAAACATAAAATGTAAAGAAACAAGGGTAAGATTAGAGCATCCATCTAATTGGAAAATATGCAAACCAAAAGGCAATAGAGTGCCAACTTTAAATTTGAAAAACGGCCAACCAAAAATCCAACATCCATTCCTGAGAAAACTCTTATGAAACTAACAATAGAAGGGAACTTCCTGAACCTGATAAAGATTATCTACATAAACTTAATGGTTAAAGGCTGCATATCACAGTGTGGCATTGGTGTCAAGACACACAAATAGATCAATAGAACCAAAGGTCCAGAAACAGTCCCAGACATATATGGAAAACTGAGTTTTGACAAAGGTGCAAAAGCAATTCAGTGGAGAAAGAATAGCATTTTACACAATAATTGGTGCTAGAACTATTGCCTATCCATGAGAAAAAAATGGATGTTAATTGATAATTTGTGCCATATGCAAAAGTCAACTCAAAATGGATTGTGGATCTTTATGTAAAACCTAAAATTATATAATTTTGAAATAAAATATCAGAGAAAATCTTAGTGGGCTTGGATTACACAATGATTTTTAGATTCAACACCCTGACCAGAATCCATAAAACATTGATAAATGTGTCTCCATTAAAATTAAAACTTCTGCTCTTTACAAGACACTATTAAGAAAAAAAAAAAACAAACCACAGATTTAGAGAAAATATTTGCAAATCTGTATCTGATAAAGGACTTTTACCCAGAATATGTAAAGAGCTCTCAGAACTTAATACATAAGCAAACAAACCAATGGAAAAAGATGGCCAAAGGTTTGAATAGACACTTCATCAAACAGGATATAAAGATGACAAATAATCACATGAATAGATGCTCAACATCATTAGCCATTGAGGAAATGTAAATTACAACTACAACAAAGTCCCTCTTCACACCCATTAGAATGGCTAAAAATGAGAAGACTGACTTTAGCAAGGGTTGGCGAGGATGTGGAGTAACTGGAACTCTCACACACTGTTGGGGAAGAATATAAAACAGCACAACCACTTTGGATAGCAGTTGAGCAGTTTCTTAAATAAATATGCACTTACAGTATGATACAGCCTTTGCACTCCTAAGTGTTTGCCCATAGGAAGTGAAAGCCTACGTTCATACAAAAGCATGTATACAAATGCTCATTGCAGCTTTATTGGTGATAATGGAGTTGGTGATTGGTGAACTAGGAGTGACTCACATGCCCATCAGCAGGTGAGAGGATAAACAAGTTGTGTTGCATCCATTCAGTGGGACACTGCTCAGCAAGGAAAAGAGTACAAAAGCAGATAGGAACATGGGACATGCTGTATGATATCATAAATATATAAAATTCTAGAAAGTGCAAACTAATCTATAGCGACAGCAAGTCAGTGGTTGCGTGGGGGTGGTTGTGAGCTGGGGAGAGGCAAGAGGAAGGGGTTACGTGGGAAAGAGGTTATGCTCATTATCTTGATTGGCTTCGTATATGCACACATATACACACATAGATATATACACATACATATGCCAAAACTTATCAAATTCTGCATTTTAAATATGTATAGTTTGTTTTATATCAATTGTACATTAATGAAGTTGTTTTTAAGAAAAGAGTATGCTGAACAAAACCCCTCTTTATTCAGGATTGTCCACGTCTATTCCATCACAATGACTCTTGTCAAGGTCATCAGTGACTGAATCTGATGGCTACTTAATCAGATGGTCAATGCTGAGGTTTCAGCTTGTGTGACCTCTGAGCAGTGTTTGGCCCAACCGATCACTCTGAGGTATTCTTTGCTGGTTTTCCACATTACCCTCTTCCTCTGGTCTCAGCGTCAGAGCCCTGGGCTCCGTCTCTGGACCTCTTCACCCCTCTGTTGACACCACACTCTTCCCTGGACGATCTCATCTAGTCGCATGGTTTTAAATACAGCTGATGAGCTGATGACCCCCTGGTGCATCTCTCCAGCCAGAGCTGCTGCATCCTTTGTCTTGTCCACTTGCATGTGTATTGGGCCTCCCTATGTAAATGTCCCCAGCCTGCATTGTCCATGGTCTTCTACAATCTTCCTTGGAGTCCTCCTTAACTCCTCTTTTCTCATCCAATCCAATATCCGATCCTGTTAGCTCTGCCGTTACAACATTGCCAAGTTCTCATCGCTTTCCCTGATACAACCTTGGTCCATGTCACCTTCATCTCTTACCTGCATTGTTGTAGCGGCCTTCTAAGAGGGTGTCCTACTTCCACCCCCTGGGTCTCCTACAGCCCAGCCTCAAAACAGCAGCGGAGTGAACCTATTGAACCATAAATTCAATCTGGTCCCCGCTCTCCTCAAAACCCTCCAATGCCCCTGTAAAGCCCAAGTCCAACCATGACCAGACCCTCGCCACTCCCGCTCCATAGCAATGCTCCGATTCTGCCCTCCCTGTGTCACCCGTGCCCGCAGCCTCCCCATCAGGGAATTGCTGCCCGATCTCTCTGCTAGAACATTCTACCTCCTCCAAGTGTCTACACTGGTCACTTCCCATCGTGCTGTTCCCCAATCTCGCTGCCTAAAATCACACCCCACCTTGCCCTGGTCATCCCCATCCCTTATCCATGTGTCTGCACAGCCCAGATCATCACCCCACTTGCTATACACTTTATTCATTTCCTTATCGCCCCTCCAATATAATGCTAACTCCACGAGAGAACAGGGGTTCCTTTCCTTCCCTGGAAAGGGCCTAGAACGGAGCCTGCGTGTCATAGATGAGGCGTGTGGAACGTCTGAGTGAGGGAGGGAATTCAGTGCTTAGAAGAGCTGGCTGCTGTTACACCGTGGGGGATTCAGAGACAAAGAGCTCTGTGGACCTGGCCACGTGGAAACCCCATCTGGGGAAAACAGACTGGGAGGCAGATGACAACGACTTAATGCTTCGAGTGGAAACCTTGAACGACAGGTGGCCTTTGGGGTGCTGGAGAGGGCACTAGACAAAGCCAGGAGAGCCGGGTTAGAACTCACCTTCTGAGCTCTTGCAGAAGGTGTTCACAATTCCATGCTCCGACCCAGTGATTTCTTATAGGGAAAAAAGTCTCGGTTGCATACAAGCCACCAGCCAAATGCTGTTTGTGCGGTCAGACTAGTTTTGCGGCCATCACCTGTACCCGAGTCCTTAGGACTCCCACAGGGAAGACAGAGCCCAGAAAGCCTCTGCAGTTCTGGTCCCAAGCCAGTGAGCCTCCTTCTCCGGGGCTTCTTGGGCAATTGTTCAGGGACGATGTGTGAAGGAACCTGTATGAGGAAACGGTGCCATCTGCTCTCTCGAGAAGCGGGCTTCTCCAGACGCGGGCAGCCCTGGGTCTGTTCCCCAGGATATGCACAGACCAAGTCACTCTGAAAAGTGCCGGGTGGGCAAAGACCGGGGAGAGGAACACAAAAACGAACAGCAGCACACTGCAGAAACGTCGGCAGTTTCCTGTGTGCACAGGCGGTTGCCGTCAGAATCGCAGCTGGAGTTGCACTCACCGGAGGGCGGTGCCCTTGGTTAGTGGGAGCGGGAGATGCTAGTGGGCCAAGCCAGTGTCCCCTGGGGTGTCTGATTAGATGCATTTCACTAGGGTTTGCAAGACTATGGCCAGATCTGACAGTCAGAAGAACTCCTGTGGAGGATTGCATATTTTTTCTAGAAAAAAAGACTTTTTGTGGAAGCTCTAACTTCCTCTTAAATCCCCAGTGAAAAGCAACAGGCTACCAGTGTGTGGCCCCTGTTATTCAGCTGCTCACATCTGCCAAATAAATAGTGAAGAGCTGTCAGTGTGATCTGCTTAGGTCAAGCGCATCTACATCTGCTCAGCTGAGCCGCGGCTAACCTCGGGGGGCTGTCAGCTCCCTCTACCTGACCCCTCCCAGGAGGCTACCAGAAGCTTCTGAGCTAGCTGTTGGTGGAGACCTCCCTCCTGTCTCAGATCCCTTCCCCACATCCATTCATTTATTACCAGAGCAAGATCTTCTATCTTCCCAGTGCCTCATGTGCAATTAAAGATCCCATCAGGACTTTTGCCTTAGAAAGTATATCGAGAGTCCCATCCCATTACTGTTATCCCTGTCTGGTGGGCAGAAGGAGGGCAAGGGGATCTTGGGATAGGTTTCGGATGATTGTCTTTGTTGGATGCAGCTCCAAGGGAGAGCTGAGCTAATGTTGGCCATGTGTGCTGCATCAGCTCCAGGAAAGGTTAGGGCCCGCTGGGTCCAGCCTCCCTGGGAGAGGCCCTAAGTGCTCAGAAGTCAGCATTTCAACCCACCTTGCAGAACACAGGGGAGAGCCACTGGCCACGTGAACAGGCCGTAATCCTGGGCAGGCCTTGGCGGAGAGCCAGCTGACTGAGTCCAGAACAGCACATCGTTCTTGCATTTGTTTAGGAATTTTTCCTCCCTCAAAACTTCAAAATGAGGTTAGGACACTGTTGGTTTAACAATTAGCAAGTCTTTAATTTTTTTTTCTCCCTTGCGATGAAGAAGTGCAATAAGAAATCAAATTCTCCTAGCGGAGCTGAAGCCAGCAAAAGAACCCTCTGGGAAGGTAGCTGTTGTTGGAGATGGGAGGGCGGCTCGAGAAACGTCTCCTGGTTTTCTGTAATACTGACTCTGGACAGAGCTCTTTTATTAAATTAAATTACCCCTTAAGGGAAGTCTTTATCCAATACTCAGCTTTTGCGGTAAAATTACAATTATTATACAGACGTGGAAATAAAAGCCCAGGGTAGCCCGTGTAATCTGGAACAATTCTACTGTAAAACCGTTATCAGCAATTTTCCTCCCTGCAATCCACAACTCGACGAAGGCACTTCATCCCCCCTTTGCTTTCCTAGTTTGTGTATAATAATACCCAGAATGCAATACAATAAAACTCCTGATCTGTGATATTAAATAGGTCATAAAAATGTCAGCAAGAATAACTTATTTTTTAAACTGTCATTAAAAATGATATACAATTAAGGCAGACTATAAAAGATGATTAAAATTGCAGCCCTCTATAAATTCAATAGGGCTTGTGTTTTTGCTTTTGTGAGCAAAATGATAATGGCCAGACATTCCTTCCAGGGGGAAGCATTTGAGAAAGGACAAGCCGGAAACATGGTATGAGATTTTGCAGAAACCCTATTTGTCTTTTACAAGATAAGGAAGAGGGCATGGAATCGCTGGGAGGTGCTGGGAGGTGTGGCCTCGCTAATTGAGACTCACCTGGCCTGGCTGTAGGTGCCTCTAAAGGTTAGAGACCAGGACTCTCACTTGGGAACTTCAGCCCCCTCCTGGACTTGCATATTACAGATCTTTAATGTATTTTAAATGTCAGCAGCACGTGGCAGGAGCAAGCAGCACGCTGTTCCAGAACCTTCCGCTCAACCTGCTACCTGGAGGGTGTGCTAGTCAGGGTCCAGGGAAACAGAACCTGCAGAATATAGGATAAATATATGCAATCTATAAAAATTTGTGTATACAAATAAATAAAATATAAGAAATTGTATTTATAATTATATATTTAATATTTTAATTTAAATATACCATAACTATCCATAGCTATAAATATACTGTAAATAGACAAATGAGATAACACACACAAAAATAATCCCAACCCTAATCCTAACCTTTTTTTTTTTTTGGGTATTATCTCATTTGTTTCTTCATTTTATTTTTCATGTATTTAATATTTTTAAAATGTTTCAATATTAATTTCATATGTAAATATGTGAATTAAAATTAATAAATATAACTTTTGTATATCATTACGTTAGTAAATATAAAAATAAATACAACCAATTATAATTAAATACATAGAAGTATATGTATTTGATATTTTAAATATTTATTTTACATGTAAATATTAACTGATTTCTTGTAGGAGTTGACTCACACAACCATGGGGATCAGCAAATCCAAATTCCACAGGGCAGGCCACGGGGTGTAAATTGTGATGAGGGTGACCTTGAATTCCACAGAAGGAACTGCTGGCTGAAGTAGAGGCAGGAATTCTCCCTTCTGAGTTCTGAGACCCTCAGTTCTTGCTTTAAGGTCTCCATTTGACTGGGATGAGAAGACTCCTCTTGTTGCTGAAGGCAAGCTCATTGGTTGTAGATACAGTTAGCTGTAGATGCAATCAACTGACTGTAGATGCTAATCCATCTGTGAAATAACCCTCACAGTAGCAATCATGGCCAGTTCTTCCTTGACCAAACAACTGGACACTATAGCCTGGCCAAGCTGACACATGAAATTAACCATCACAGGGGAATTGGATTGCAATGACAGCTTTCACTTTATTGAATAATTGACTGATTGGAGAGAAACCCTTTCCTCCAATGATGTGTTACATGGAAATGTGCACTTGTCCTGGCCTGTTTGCCCAGGGAGTTGACCCCGACAGGCTCCCAGGCACTGGTGTCCAGCCCATGTAAGCACTGAGGAGGCTGGCCTGGGGGGATGAGGATGAAGCCGGGTGGTCCTTCCCCACTGTGTCTGCCCCGGGCAGCCTCTTAGCCTATGGCTGTGTCCCCTCTGTGTCCAGCTCCCACAGGACAGGCCCACCATGGTTCCAGCTTCCATCTGGTGATCCCTGAACTCTAGGAATATTGCCTCCTCCCTCTGAACCTCCAGCTCAAGAGGGGCTTTGCCATCTAGCTTCTGAGCTTTTCCATTATGTTTATAATCAGTCCTCTGGGTTAAATCCCTCAGGTTTAAATACTCGTGTGGTTGGTGCTCTCTGGCAAGGCTCCAATGCAGAGAATACGTTGGAGCCGAGGGCCTCCCATTGGAGCAGGGGCAGGGTCCAGAACCCCACTGTCTTGGCCACGGAGGCTCCTGGAGTTTGGTGGGGCAGTGTTCACAAACCTCGGGCCAGAGCACTGTTTCTGAGCTGTGGGTCAGGATGGAGGGAACTGAGAGGCAGGTAAAGAGGTCCCTGTTCTCGGGCTGGGACAGTGTGGGGCTCAGACTCAAGAGTTGGAGGAGACAGCCAAAAACCCATGATGCCAAACTTTCGCGAAGTGCTGGCTACTCTTGGCTGGGCAAAATACTGCTCTGATAAAATAAGATTGCAGCAGCCTTGGCCCAATCTGCAGAGGAGGGTGTGGCATGCTAATAATAGCATTTTCTCAATTTTAAGTTTTTATTCCACAATTGTGTCTTAAACCTTCGGGTGACAGCTGCTCCAACACCCTGACAGGCACGAGCGTGCAGAAGCAATACGCCAAGGGAAGCCTGGAAGCAGACCAGGCCATGCAGCGGGGCTGGCAGCTTTCCATGGGCACGGCCATGGGGTTGTGATTTTATATTTTTATTTTTAAATTTATTTTATTTTTTATTTTGGTATCTAGGATGGGATTAAATATCACCACGCTGTATCACACTCTGCAAAGAGCTCCGTGATGCCCATTTGTGCGCACTAAACAACCAGGGGCAGAGAAATGCTGCTTCTGGGCTTTTCCAACACCTGTGTGATCAATCCCGTGTTAAATCCGTCGAGCTTAAACGTTCACGTGCTCTCCGTTTGCTGACCAGTTCCTGAGGGGCACCAGCCAACCCAGAGACCAGTAAGAGGAGAAGGACCCTGGGTGCAGGGGTGGGAACTGGAGCCTGCAGAACTGAACCTGGGAAGGAGCGGGGTGGGTTAGGGTGGGAGGAGGTGTCAACAGGGCAGAGGGGAGAAGGAGCCCTCGGGGTTGCTCAGAGGCATGAAGGAGGGTCCCAGGCTCAGGGGCACCTTCTTGTGACTTGGTTTTGGGACAGGGACAGCACTGACTTTGAAGCAATATTTTAGCTTTAGAGCCCCATCGTCCTTACCCCTCACTTCCTAAATGTTCCCAGATGTCTTTTTCTCTTACTGTCTTCAGAAACTGAAAGCTCCTGGCTTAGTTCTTCACTTGCCCGAAACATTTTCTTTCTTTGGGGACGGTCACTATTTATCTTATAATATGAATTGAAGTTACTATCTCTCCTCTCTAGCCTGTGGCTGTGCTTTGGAATCCAAACCCAGCAGGACCTCATGCATTTCGGGGAGGGCCTTTGGCTGCCGGGCCAGGGAGCCCCCTCCCCAGGGCAGAGCAGCGGTGCTGACGGCTGCCTGTGGGGGCCTGGCCCAGCCCGACGGCCCCCGGCTCCCTCCTCATTCCATTGCATTTCTTATCCATCCCATCTTATTTGCGTTTCTCAAACCAGAGTGTGGGAACCCTTGGCCAACATCCTCGCAGCTCTCCATGACGCCTTCTTTCTTGTTCTTTTGTGTATCTTTCAGTTGCTTTTATGTATCTATGAGGAACCAACCATTGATTCAGAAACTCGGGGTAAAAAGGGAATTTCAAATGGAAGGTCTTCTCTCTGTCTGGGGCTTCTTCTCCTCCCTGGGAGGACCCTTTTACCCAGCTCCAATTGTGGCCTTGATTACCAGAGAGGGGACTTGGGGATCGGAGGTGACTTCCCAGGCATGGCTGCCTGGCACGGCAGATGGGGGTGCGTTCCCCCGAAGCAGATTCCGTGTTCTGCTTCCAGACTCCATCTCCCCAAGGACAGGACTGGATGGAAAAGGCAAAGGGTGGGATGTGGGGAGGACTCCTGGCTCCTAGCCTTGCCCTGGAGTCTCCCGCCTCCCTTGGCAGCAGTGGGCCACCTCCCACTCTGCAAGTGACAGCTGGGGCCCCATCTGCCTTTCAACGTGTCCAGACATCCTCTGCACTGTGCAGTGGCTTAAACCACTTGGTCGACCACTTTTGGCTGCAGCAGTGGCTATTTCAGAGGTTCAACTCAACAACCTTGGTGGATCCCCAAACACAGGGAGCAGGGTCCTCAGTCCTCGGGATTTCCTCCCAGCCAGGTGAGGCCGACAGGTCTCCCAAACCTGAAGGATTACAGGAGACCCACTTCCTCCCACCAGGACCACTGCCGTGTCTGCCTCTGGGAAGGTATTCAATATGTCCGTGCTGATAGCATCTCCTGACTTCATCTCACTTCTCTACCTATAAATAACTTCAGGTGCCTTCTTTTATGCCCGCTGAAAAATCCCACCCTTTTGCAGATAGATTTCTGCTCAAAATGAAGTCTAATTTGGGAGAAAAAAATAGTGTTTCTTTTCCCACAAGTTTTTTTTTTTTTTTCTGACCACAAGTATTTTTCGAATCCCTCCTTGGAGCTCTGGGAACCAAGTCCCTGCCTTTGAGGAGCCTCCATCTGCGTGCCCATCTGTCCATCGCTTGCAGGCAGGGCTTCCTCCAGCTCCTGGGACCTGCTCTTAGCCTGTGGTCACAGCAGAGGAACCCACGTGAGCCCCTGGGATCTGCTCCACAAGCTTTCTGCACCCAGGAATCCTGAGCCCGGCACTTACTCTCGTGAACTGGAAGGTTCCCTCCTCCTGGTTCAGTGTCACGCTGAAGGCTGGCCCTTTCTCACTTGGGGAAGAGCCACATTTGTATCCTGGAAAGGGCTCCAGGAAGGTGCTATGCTCTGAACACCGGTGATCCAGCTTGGCTGCTCTGGTGGTTTGAAGCTGTATGTTCTCCAGGAAAACACGTTCTTAAACTTATTCCATTCCTGTGGGTGTGAACCCATTATAAGTAGGAACTTTTGATGCAGTTACTTTAGTTAAGGTGTGGCCCACTTCAATCAGGCTGGGTCTTAATCCTATATCCGTGGTCCTTTATACGCGGAGTGAAATTCAGACAGAGAGAAAGCTATGGAAGAAGAAGCTGAAATTCAACAGAATCCAGAAGAGAACGGAGAGGCCAGGCCAGGCCGCTGTGTGTCTTGTCACGTGCTGAGGAGCCCAGGACCAAGGATCGCCGGCAGCCAGCCCCAGAATGCCCATCTTCAGGAAGAAAGCATCGCCTTGATGATGCCTTGATTTGAACTTTTTCCCAGCCTCAAACCGTGAGCGAATAAATTCCATTTGTTTAACCCAACCCATTTCATTGTATTTGCTGAAGCAGCCGAGGAAACTAAAACAGGTGCCCTCATGGTCTTGGAAAGCTGTCTCTCACAAGCTCCAAAACCTGGGAGCAAGGCAAAAGGTGAGAGGGGTCCTGGGTTTTGCAAGCTTTTGGGAAGTCAGCCCGAGGTCACCAGCAGCCAGCTCGGTGCAACTCCCAAGCCTTGGAAAACTAATGAGAAATGGCAGTCCGGGCCCGATGAGGCCATTTTTGAAAGGAAAGTATGTGGCAGCTCTTGGAAACCCAGGTAATAACTTCAGGCTGGAAGGACATAAGGCAGAGTGAGTGACAAGGCAATCTTTAAATAAATAGTCCTTAAACCCAGAATGATGAATTGCTACATAAAAACATAATCCAGAAAATTGCATCCAAGGTAGAGATGTAAATGGATACATTCCGCAGGCAGGAGAGGCCCAGAGGCTGCACGGGGGTAGGAGGCTCAACCAAGCACAATGTCTGGGGAGGGCAGGGGTCCCGGGGACCCTGCCCGGAGCTGAAGGCTGTTGGAGCAGCTGCGTCTGCAGTGGCAGTAGAGGTAAAATGGCAAGAGCAAGAGAAAAATCAAAGCAGTGACCTTGACATTAGCTCAGAGCGGGCTTCCTGAGTGAGGGTCCAACTATTAGCAAAAGGAGTCAAAACTGGTGAATGAAGGGCAAAAAGCACAGTGGAGGGGCAACCAGAGAGGCGGTCGTGGAGGGTGCACCTCCATGGGTAAAGGGGTCACTGCCCCCTCTCCTTTCATGGCACTAATTCTGCCCTGTGCCCTCAATGCACAGAATCTCCTTTAGGTTGCCAAGCCCCGAGCACCACAGGGTGGAATGTAAATTCACCGAGGCCCACGCCCGGGGGAATGGGCCTGCATCTGCTTCTAGCAGCTAATCTTGAGATAGCGCTTACCCAGTGTCAGACGTGGTTCAAGCCCTCTGCTTATGTGAACTCATTTAATCCTCATAATGGCCCATTGGGGTGGGTACTATACTGGTCCCATTTAACTGGAGAGCAATGAACTGAAGGTGAATGGTTAGTATTATTTTTATAGTGCTGAATCCCAGGGTCAGCTGGGATGGATGGTGGATGTCAACTTTCCCCCCACTCCTTTCCCCCTTCTGGCCTCTCTCCTATGCTCCTGCTGCCAGATCTCCTGCCTACACTTGCCCTCTGGTTTGCAAGCACTTGGTCTCTGGACCGCTGCACTCTACCTCCTTAGGAGTTGTTTTTGGAGAGGAGCCACTCACAGTGTCGGTCAGCTCAACTAGATGGCTGCGGCCTACTTCTGGATGTCCAAGCTCCTGGTGGAGAATTCCAGAGGAAGATGCCTGGCTTCCACCAGTCCTACCTGGACTCTTACATCCTCAGAGGAAGGAAGTTTTTGAGCCAGGAGAGCTCAGAGGCCAACCAGGAACCAGGCCACGTGATGTGATGGTGCAGGGGCCATTGACAGAGGGGTCCTGGATTCTGAGGAGTGTCTTGAGGCAGGGTGGTTGATGTTTACACTGATCATTGAAGGGGGCATGAGCACTGCTAAGAAACAAAGAGCAGTCCAACCATGGAGGGAGAAGACCCCAGGCAGAGCAGACTGTGGTCAAAGGGCATCCATTGCAACTTGGCTTGGCTATGAACTCTGTGGTTTTTTCCCAACAGGCTCAACCTGTCACAAATGCTGTACCGTAAACCTCTAGTTCCTTGGGTTAACACTCAAGGTATGGCAAATTGTAGGACATGGTGGCCAACAAGTTTCCACAGATGCTCAAGTCACTGTTCCTGCTGGGTGTGGGAGTCCATTTCTGCTGCCTTGGACCCCCCCACTCTGACCCCTTGACAGAGGTGGTGGGATGTGATTCAGATCTAGGCCCCTGGAGGACTCACAGCTTCCATTTTTGCTCACTTGGAAGCCAGCTGCCATGCAGAGTCGGTGCTGTCCTGCTGGAGCAGCCACGTGTAGCAGGGAAGCGCCGTAGGATGGGGCCAAGTACAGGAAAATCAAGGTGTCCCAGCGGCAGGCAGCCTCTGCTGTCAGGCATGTGCAGGAAGCCAGGGGGGCAACCCAGCCTTGGCTGAACTCCCCAGTAAACATGGCCCCATGAGTGGCCCCGGTGCTACCGTGTGGAAGAGAGGATGCCTGGCTGGGCCTGATAACTGAGAAGACCACAAGGAACAATGGATGGTTGTTCTTTTCAGTCTGTTTTGTCTGTTTTGGGTGGTTTGCTATGCAGCTGTAGGCGACAAATACCTGGACAGGGAGAGTGCCAGCCACCAAAGGGCAAAGAACGTGGCAGGAGGGGTGGGTGCTATCTGAGATTAAATTCCTCTGAGCTGCATCCAGATAATAGAGAGCTGACTATATATAGGAATTTCTCCCTGAGAGAGAAGTATGAAGTTCCCTTTTATCTCCACCCGCAAACAGCTCAAATACTGAGTTGTATGGGAATTACATAAGCCCTTTTGTATGGAACCGAAATAACCATCATGCAAAGTGGCCAATTGAGTTATTTATGGCATTCTAACAGCTAGTTTGCATAGCTCTGCAGTTGATCCAGCTGATTATTCCTCAATCAGCTGCAAACACAGGCTAGGAAAAAATAAAATAAAATCAACGGCTGTGGCAGCAGTCCAGTAATCCCAAATAGATGCAGCCACAGCTCAACCCAAAGTGGAACCCCACTTGACTGGCCGATGCCTGGTCTGCCCAGATGTTTGATGTTGACCCTTTCTCCTGAGTCCAAACGTTGGTGCTGGGCCTAATCTTACTGGTATTTCTATGAGCCAAGGAGCAGTGGTGGATGAGAATGATAAAGGTTTTTCCAATTATTCAAAAGGCATTTTGTTCTCCTTTATCTTTATTTTGGACCTCAGGCACACATCACTAGGCTACTTGCTCTAATTCACAGCACATTGCCATTATTGACCCTTGCAAGGCATCACTGGTTTTATTATTATCTTATCTTATCTTATCTTATCTTATCTTATCTTACCTTACCTTACCTTACCTTACCTTACCTTACCTTATCTTATCCTCTTCATTCTCCCCTCAGCCCCACATCCAAATCCACAGGCACTGACTCTACGGGGTTTGGTTTTGTCTCCTCCCTTGGATATGTGAAGGTGAGAAGAACATGCAGGGTGCCTTTTGCCCTCACCTAGCACATCCCCTTCTCCAGCTGCTCCTTGGGGAGCTGAGCACAGCTGGAGAGTAACACAGAACCGAATTTCTGGCCTCTCTGAACAGCTGCCACCTTGAAAGGGGACTTAAGGCTACCAGGAGGTCCCACTCCAAATCCCATACACCCTCCCGTCTTCCAAAAGCTGTCCCGTACTTTCTCCCTGCCCCTCAAACCCCCAAGCCTCCCTCTGAAATTCTCACTCTCGATGATGACCTCCTTCCCATTCCCTAGAGAAACCAGCCACGTCAGCAGGGCCGCCCGCAGGCTCCCCTCTCCCGCTGGCCCAGCTCCCGGCGCCTGGGTCCTTAGCCTCCGCCTCCCCACGTTAGGATGAGTGGCCCTTCCCTCACCCGGGTTAGATTCCTCCACCTTGTTCCGGCTCCCATCCCCTCTCATCCATGCACATACCTTTCTCCAAAACTTGCCACATTTTCGCTCTCTAAAGGTGATTCTCAACAGCTTTAAAACATGCAATACCATGCCCCATCATTGATCGGAAAATGTCTTTATTTCACACACACACACACACCCTGCATTTTTAAACGAGAAAATCAGGGTGAGAGCAATCTGAAGATATTATGCAAGTGTTATCTGGCTTTCATGTTTTGTTTTTTTTTTTTTTCTATTATAAAACCTACATTCCACGTAATTGTCACTTTTGTTGTTGTTGTTAATCTGTTTCTTTCTACTGTTTTAAGATTTTCATGTTCTTTGGTTTCAACACAAAGTCTTTAGGTCTGGATGCCATCAAATGCTGATTGAGATTCATTGTGTTTTCTAAATCTGAGAAATGATTTTTTTTCTTTATTCTGTAAAATTTTCAGCCCTTATCAAGTTGAAAAGTTTCTCTCCACACTTTCTTTATTTTCTCCTTCTGGAACTCCTACTTTTTCATTCCATTCTCTATGACTTTCATTCTTGAAACTCTTATTCATGTTTTCTATCCCTTTCACTCTGAACTGAATTCTGGATAATTACTTCAGATCTATTTTCCAGTTCACTAATTCTCTTTTTAGTTGTGATTAATCTTTTTAAACAAGTCTTGCTTGTTTAAAAAGATTTTCTCTTCAATTTTTGTTTTTTTTTCGATTCCATATTTATTTTAAACATGTAAACTTTATATTCACTATCTGATAATTCTAACATAAAGAACCCTTACAGGTCTAGTTATGCTGAGTGTTGTTTCTGCTGACTGTAATGCATGGGGGCTTGTTCCTCTATGTGTTTTGTAATTTGCAATTATGACCTCATGGTTGATTGATCTTAACCAATGAGAATCTTTAGGAGTCTTGACTGAGATGCAAACCTCCAGAAAGGATTTGTATTTACTTCTGCCCTGTACCCTGAGGCACTAAAACCTAGAATCTTCTTCAATGTTCTCACCAAGAAAATGTTTATATAGCACTATCTATATGCCATATGCTGTTCTGAGTTAGGTATATATCTCTCAGTCAGAATAGCATATATACGTGTGTGTGTGTGTGTGTGTGTGTGTGTGTGTGTATCCTTATCTAATCATCACAACTACCTTGGATTGGTATGATTTATATCCTCCCTTTAAAGATAGGTAAATGGAGGCCCAGAGAGTTTCAGCAACTTGACCAAAGTCACACAGCTTGTTTCTGGCAGAGCTGGGATTTGAACCCAAGCAGCCTTGGTGCCACTGTTCTATTAACAGTTTCTGGTCTCAGGGACTCTGGACCACACAGGGTATCATTCAGACCACAGACCCACATGAGGGTGGCCTCTGGTCACAAATTCTCAGCTAATCAAAAACAGTTTTCCTTTTTGTCTCCCCCTCGATGCAGGCAGATTTATTTTTTGAACTATTCCTTTAACTGAGGCTGTAGCTCTTGGAGCCCCCCTCTCTATACAGGGGTCTCTGTTCCAACCTTTCACCTCTAAAGGACCACAGTGTCGCCTCACACCCCCCACGCAGCTGCTAAGCCCTACAGCTCTACGTCCCTGCTGGTGGTAATCCTGCCATCAGTCATTGCTTCACCTTCAGCTACCACTCCAGCTTAACTTCCTTTTCTTTGTTGGGCTCTAAAAATTTCCACTACTTTCTTGTAAGCTCAACTTTTCATTTACAGTTAAGTTTGTTGTAATTTATCCAGCATTTCCATCATTTTAGTGGAAGAAGTTTCACAAATTTCTAGGCAGAAACAGAACTTTTTCTTTTACTTTTTTCGTCTATTTTTTAATGTATAATATCCATGCATTAATACCCGAGGCTCTCTGGCTTTGATTGGCAGTTACCACCAATGTGGTAAACCTTCGGAAGCTGTGTGTTCTGCCTTCCATTTAAACGACTGCTGGCTTGCCTGGATGTAAACTCTAGGGTTAAACTTATTTTCCTTCAAATTTTGGACACATATTTCCCAATAGCAATATTGAAGGCACATAAATAATATTTTTAATCTTGTTCTTTTATCTTTGAAGGCAATCTGCTTTTCCCTTTGGGAGTTTTTAGAATCTACTTTTTCCTTTGATGATCTTAAATTTCACTTTAATGTGTCCAGATAATGTTTATTTTTTTTTTAATTTTATTTCACAATTTTTAATGTATCCAGCTGGGCCCTCTGTGAGCCTGTTCCAGCTCAGAACATCTTTTTTTTCCTCTAAGACTGTGAAATTCTTGTTTTTTTTCTTGAGTTTCAAAAAAAATCTCCTCCCCAGTTTTCCTTTCTCTCTCCCTGTGGGGCTTCTATTATATGGATGTTGAAACCCACTGTCTGCCACATCTCTTGACTTTAGCTCATTCTTCTCTCTTCAAGCCTTCCCCATTCCTTCAGAGCAAATCTCTCCCCTGACCCTCCCACAGCACTTCATCTTCCTGGCATTCTCACAATCCACCCTCTGTGGAGCGTATCATTTAAAATAGTACATTTTTGTACCCTCTTTTTCTGATTCTTTTTCATAGATGCTTGAAACTTTCATATTTTTAAAATCCTCAGTTACCAATCTGAGGACATTCTTTATTTTATTTTAAATTCTTACTCTGCCTGATTCATTCATTCTGCTTTATCTGGCCCAGGCTGTTTTTTATAAAATAGAGTGTAAGCATCTCAAGTATCCCCTTCTTTTTCCTGTGAGTTTTTGTTCCTTTAAAGCCCTCAGCTGCTCGACAGGTAAGTGTACAGTCAGAAGGGCCAAAACCCTCATCCTCGGCTTGGGCTCACTCAGGGGCGGGTATTGGGTTTGTTTCGGTGTTGGGGGTGGGGGGTGGCTGTTCAGAATAGAGACCCTCATGTGTTGCACTTGGGGCTCACCCAAACCCTATTTGCTCCAAAGGCTCCTTGTGAAGTTCTCAATCCCTCTGCCGGGACACTTCTTTACTCTGGGAATGGCCTCTGGATTTGTGGTTGCCCAACCAACAGAGTGGGAAGAAGGTGAGGAAAGAACACGAAAGCCTGGGAAGCCCACCCACCTCCCACCTGGGCTCCAGCATTGTCCTGTTGTCACCAGGCTGCCCCTCTGGGAGGTGGGCTGGGTGGGGGGCTCTGCCTCTTTCCCAGAACAGGTGACGGTGGGAGAAGCAGAGATCAGAGGGCTGCAAGCTGCACGGTGGGGAGCAGAGCTGTGCGGGCTTGGTGTGGGGGGTGGAGAAGGCTGGCCAGCCCCCTTGCCTTCTAGGTGTTGCGCACATGCATCCTGATTACATTGTAGGATGCAGAAATGGGGACGCTTGCTCTACCAGGTGTGAAGACACGGGGTGTGTCTTTTAAATCAGGAGAACAGTTGAGGCACTCATTTAGCTCAGGGTAGACCAGCAGGTTTGATCTTGTGTGCTGGCTGTAGCAAACTGTGGTGGCTGTGCCCACCAGCCCTTTTCAAGCCCTCCTTGTGAGCAAATCCCCAGGGTGTCTTGTTAAAATGCAGATTCTGTCTTGGCAGGTCTGGGCAGGGTCAGCTTGTGCCTTTCCAGCAAGCTCCTGTGAGGTGCCCATGCTGCTTGCTGGTCTGTGGACCCCACTGAGCAGCTTGGTTCTAGAACCCTGTGGTTTGGTGCGATGTATCCGTGGTGGCAGGGGAAGGAAGTGTCGGCATGCAGCAATTTTCGTTGCTGATCTAGTAACTCAGTCTTTTTTTGACCCTTAAATATTACTTGGGAACACTCTTTTGATTCCACAAATTTTCTCTGTGATGTTAAACATTCTTCCACCCATTTCCCAGAGCAATCAACCTTTAGTCATTTATCAATGAATTAATTAATAATTAATTCATTAATAATATTTCATTAATACAGTCCATCTTTATTCATTCTTTCAACAGGCATTTACTGAGTGTCTACTCTGTTAGGCATTGGTCTAGGACAGAAGATACACCAGGAAAGAAAACAGGTATAGTCTCTGCTGCATTTTGTAGGATGAAAGGAACAATAAATGAATAATTGGATACATGAATTAATGAATGCATACATGCATGTATATACACATAGAATCACATAGGAAACACATATGTTAAAAAAAAGGGATAAAAACTATGTCAAGAGTCTATTCCTGAGGAGGGGAGCAAGTTAGGGGACAGGAGGGGAGTCCTGGGTGGGGTGAGGGAGTCGGCGAAGACCAAGGCAGAAGGGAGAGCCAGTGCCAAGGCCCCACACAGGGCTCAGGACACACTCTGGCAGCAACCGAGGACCCACGTGGCTGAGACAGAGTGATAAGGGGACCAAGTAACAGGAGAGCAGGTCAGAGTGATGGGTGAGTGACATGGGGCCTTTGCTGTCTACTCTGATAAATGGGACACCATTGAATAGCTTTGGGTAGAGGGAACCCATGATGCGACTTATGTGTTAAAGAGGTCCCCCAGGCTTCTCTGGGAATTGACTGGGGTGGGGGAGCAAGCAGTGGTAGAAGCAGGAAGCTCCGTGGGGCAGTTAATGTGGGTGAGGGTCATGGTGGCTCAGAGCAGGTGGCAGAAGTGTGGGTGGTGAGACATGATTGGATTTTGTGTGTATTGTGGAGGTAAAATCTGAAATATATTCTGATGCATTGGGGTGTGAAAAAAAAAGCCATAAGTCAAGGTTGACTCCAAAGTTCTCAGTTAAGAAATTAGAAGAATGGCATTGCTATTTACTGGGATTTGGAAGAGTATTGGAAGAACAGGTTTAAGTTGAAAATAGCTGAAGGTTGAGATGTCTATTAGTCATGCCCATGGAGATATTGTGTAGGCTGATGGGACTCAACATCCCTTACATTTTCAGGGAGCCGGCCAGACTGCAATCAGTAATTGAGTAATTCAATTAGAGAAGGTTTTTAAATCCATAGGACTAGGTGAGGTCACCTGGGGGAAGGTGTAGCATGAGAAGGAAGTGGTCCAGGGGAGTCCTGAGGGACTGTAATGACCATGGTGAATATAGAAAGGATGGAGAAGAAATGAACATTGGCCATAAATAAATGAATTTTGGCAACTCGATATGCATCCTTCTTATATTCCTAGAAGGGTAATCCTTCTGGTCCAGTGTTTATAATGCCTTATAGTGCTGGGCTGCATTGTCGTGTTTTTGCCTATAAATGCTGCCAAAAGACAAAACGAAATAGTCAATAGGCACACACTTTAGACTCACTGCTTGAAGGTGTGTAACATAAGAGAAGATTCAGCTTTAGTGGTTTTGTAAATTTTGGATTCTGTATATTGAGTTTACCAAACCTAATAAACACACGTAATTAAAATAAAATGGGTCAAATTCACCATCAAGTCCTTAATATATAAGTAAAAATGAAGAAAATAGAAATAGCACTAACATTTGTTTTCTCACAACAAATATTCTGAATCTGAAATTAAATTTTGCTGCATCCTGGGTTTTGGATGAAAATCTTGAGATGATTTCTTTGCTCTATTTCTAACTCAGTTCTTTTCATCTACCTGTAATTGGCATTCCAGATTCTTTTTTGCAAGGTGCAAATCTGTGTGAAAATCCCCCCAATTCTTTCACTTCTCAAAGCCAAACTTTGAAAGGATGATATATAAGTGACTTGGCATGGACAAGCTAGAGTAGCTAAAATTTGAATACTGAAATTCTACTCATTAACAAGTTGTTAAATAATTAATAAGTTTGAGTTTAATTGCTTCTGTGTATATAATCTTGCTTTTTCTGAAAACCATCATTAATTTTCAGTTAGTTCCACTTGAAGTAACAAGGCCTAATGCTTCCAGTTGGAAAAATGAATATTTATGAACACTTGCTCCATCTGAAGCTAGAGGAAAAATAGGATTATTCAGTTCCTTAATGTTTAAAAAGGAGGTGAGGGGGGGTGCGGAGAGAAACTTGTCCATTTTAGTCTCTGACAGTGTGTTTATTTGCCAAGTTTAGACCTCTGACCTCAGTTAATTTCTGTAGAGAGCTCATTAAATTTTATTTAAAGTGGAAATTCTGTCCTAGAAAATTCTAGATTTCTACAGACTATACTTCAGACAATGTTACACCCTCAAACCAATGGAGCCACTCATGTAGTGGTTCCGGTATGGACGCCAGTTGGACAGCATCTGTCACTTAGACTCCAGTGAATATTTAGGGGTGTGAACCCGCAATCTCCCCAATGCCAGTGGACCTCGCTGCTCAGATCCACGGCAGCATCTGACAAGGCATGGCCTTCTTTTCCTTAGCTCTGCCCCCACACAGTTAGAAGAAATGGTTGGGATCAGAATCAATATCTATCAGTGGTCAAAACATGAAAAAGTCCCTTTTCAGGAAAGCTTTAAAAAGGTGTAGGATTGTGGGCAGTTTTATTTTCTTCTTTTGAGCTTTTGTGTTTGCCAAATTGTTTATTATTACCAGGTAACACCATCATCATCATCACCATCATCATCATCACCATCAAGAAAAATCTACTCAACGTGACTCTTAAGAAAAAGATGCTCAAAGGGCAATTTGTCAACATTATTTGTGCTTGTTTGAATAACTGTTTCACTGGCTTACATTTGTGGTTGGAAGAAAAGCAATATAATTCCATATGTGCATACCTAAATACCTTGTTCCTTAATGTAGCTTGTTTCTGATTACTATAAAAATGGTAATTGATTGTATGTGGGCTTCTGGGACTTGTCTTTTTCACACAACATTATGTTTCCAAGATTCAGCCATGTTGCCACGTGAAGCTAAAATTCACTCATATTTAATGATGCGTAATAGTCTATTGAGTGAATAGACCACACTTTTTAAATCCACTATCCTGTTGATGAGTCTTTGGATTGTTTCTAGTTTCTTGCTAATTTTAACTGTGTTGGCTCCTGAAGGATACGTGTGAGATTTCTTTAAGGTATTTACCTCGGAGTATATTGCTAACTTCTCACATGTGCCTGCTTAATTTTACAAAATCATGCCAAACTCCTTCCAAAGTTGTACGAATTTACACTACCACCACCATCGTCTGCTCTTTAGTTGCTGCCAACCCCATGAGTGTAAAATGGTCTATAATTATATCTTAATTTGCATTCGTCTGATTTCCAATGATGTTGATCATCTTGCTTGTTTATTGGACATACATGTTTCTACTTCTGTGAGATGACAGTTTGTGTCTATTTTCCATTCAGCTATTGATTCATTTTTTTCTTATCTATTCAAGGGAATTCTTTACATATTCTAAATAGTAAAATATAGATATATATGTTGAATATAACTTATCTCAGCTTTTAGCTTTTCATTTTCTTTATAGCGCATTTTGACAAACAGAAGATTTTAATCTTAATGGGGTCCAAATTACCAATCTCTAAGAGAAAATATGTAATGCTTTTTGTATTTTGTTTTAGAGCTCCTTCCCCATCTCAAGGTGACAAACATATTCTCCTATAACTTCTTGTAAACATTTCAGTGTTTTGCTTTTTTTACTTTTTTAGTTTTAAATTTATTTGGAAATAAGTTTAAGAGTGGATTTCTGCAAGTGCAAGTCCTCCATTCTATTCTTCATTTTCACTGTTATTCTTGGTCTTTTTCGTATCAAGTTTAGAATCAATTTGTCAAGTTCCACAGAATTCCTATTAGAATTTGGATTAGAAATGCATTGGATCTATAGATCAAATTAGGGAAGATTGACATCTTTTTGATATTGAGTTTTCCTTATATGAACATGGGCATATTGCATCTCCAAACATGAAGCTAATATGAAAGAAGAGTGGAAAATAACAAACTCTTCCAAACAAAGTGTATAAAAGGAATTCTCTGGAGACATCCTGTTTGGCAGAATGGAAGACACTCAGAACCAAGTAGCTGATCTGGAAGCTAAAATGAGGCATCTCCTATAACACAAGGACAAAGAGAAAGAGGGTGAGAAATAATGAGTGAAAAATTAAGAGATATGGATAATAGATCCAAGAAATAAAATAATTACCCAATAATGGATGATTCAGAAAATGGTAAGGGAGAAAATAGACCAGAAAAACAACAACAACAAAAAGCAATAAAAGAAAATGACCCATTTTAAGATCTGCAAAAGGACCCACTGAAGGCTAATCGAGAACACTGTAAACATACCCAGCCTTAAATACAACTAAAATTTCTAAAATCCAAGTAAAAACATTCTGAATATGTGTAGAGGAAAGGCAGGCTGTTTTCAAAACAGCAAGAGTCAGACTGGTATCCAAGTTATAATTTTTCAATCCAAAATTCTAGAAGACAATGAGGGCAATATCACCAAAGTTCTATGAGAAAAGGATTTGAACCTAGAACTGTGTATTAAGACAGACAGACAGTGAAGAAAGAGGACAAAATAATCTTTCAATCATGAAGATTTTAAAAAGCATGATACTACCTGTATAATGTGCCTAAAAGAAAAATCTGCAAGTATATACACCAGCAAAACAAAAATTGAATCCAAAGAAGAAAGCATGTAATACAATAAAAAGTATAAAGCATAGAGCAAAACATAACTTTAGTCAAAACCTTCAACATATTGTTAATATTGTCCTTGTTATTTTGAATGAATTGTTATGTAAGTGTAGAAGGGGCACTTCCCAAATCTGGGTTCGTCACTTGGCACGGCCAGTAGAAGTGACACTGAACCAGGCTAGAAGCAAAGAGGGTTTATTTACACCAGTGGGAGGACAGGGAACGCTTTCCCAAATTGGCCTCCACGAAGTGTTTCTTCAATTGGTTTTTACACCCATCAGAGACAAAGAGAGTTAATTGTCTTAGTTAACATGTAACAGAAGTCTGGAGAATTTCAGTAACTTATCCTACTTCCTTCAGGTGTCTCCCAGTTGAAGGAGATAGATGAAAGGCTTTTTTGTATCTGGGAAGTTTGGGGCAATAGATTAAAGCTAATTTAGGTTTGGTTGCAGACTTTACATTTACATATTGTTGCAGACCTTACATTTACATTTCCCTCCTTTGTGAGACCAAAAGTTTTCACCCGCTATTTCCCGTTTCAAGGTTACATTTAAAAGCTACTTTACCATTTCCTGCTTGCTTACAGTTTTAAGATTATAATTAAAAAGTCACTGTTACACAAGGATTAAAAAGGACCATAATATGAAAAAGTAAAAACAGTCGGGAAATAAGTTCCACAAAGCTTAAATAAAAGTTGGGTAACCAGATTAGGAAACATCAAACTACGCTAAAAGGCATCTTTCTGGTGAATAGGTTATAGCATCTGATTAATTCTCAAAATTTACAGGAATAAGTGCATATTTAAGTAAGTTTGGTGAAATTTTAAAAGGCAGTCACTAGTCTGGTAGAAATAGGATGCAAATATTCAAAACCTCTGGAATAAAATATATGAAATAAAAGTAACTAAGTTAATCCAGCAAATTTCAAGTGGGAGAAAAAGAACTAAAACACCAGGATGGTAGGAGTGAAACTAGATGCAATTAAAACAGCTGTGAAGGAGTTAAAATTCACATTAAAGCAAAAGAAAAAAATGTATACCAAAAGTCAATTTTCAGAAACATATCTAAAACAAAATAAAATAACAAAAAAGTGGAGATAAACAGCTATTGTAAGAAAAAAAATATAAGCGTTTACAGCATTATTATTAGAGTTTTAAGAACAAATAAACTAGCCAGGGGTTAAAGGAGCCCCTGGCCTGCTAATGTCTAGCAGTTATTGAGTACTCACTGCATGCTGGTCTCTGCTGACTCTTTGCATGAATTATTTCATCTACTATTAGAGGAAATCCACGAGCTCAATAGCTTCATATCCATTTTACAGATGAGGAAACTGAGGTTCAGAGAAGATATGGATTTGCCCCAGATCATGAAGCTGGGCAGTGGCCAGCTGGGAATGGAAGGGTTACACTTGGCCACAGCAGTTAGAGCCTTGCTTTCTCCCAATCTGCTTCCAAAGGGAATCGGAATTTTCTGCAACTTGCCAACCAGAGTCACAGGGACACACTGGTCCAAGTCCCCTGTGTCCCTCTCTCCCTTCATTGCATAGCTGTCCCGTAGCCAGTCTCTCCTTGGTCCTTGATGAGACTACTCTGTGATGTCCTGGACAAGCCAGGACGAGTGGCCAAGGAGGAGCGAAAGCTCCAGCTTGTATCTGCATGGGCTTTTGTACAGGAAAAATGGCTGCTTAAAAGTGGGATCTTTGTTTCCAGAGACATCTGGACCTCCGGTGCAGAATCATCTAGGAAGTGTGACAGGTATCTGTTTGTAGCACAAGAGCAGCGTAGCCAGGGCAGCCAGCCCCATGGGCCTCTTTCCCTGGTAGCCAGATGCTGATCTTGCTCCCCACCACCACCACTCCCGACTCCCCAGCCCCGTGTGGCTGGCCCAGGCCCACCGAGCAGCACGGACAGTGCTGTCCTCCTACCTGCGGAGGGCCAGGCCCCTCTGCCTCCTATCAGGCCTCCAGGGAAGGGGGAATTCAAGGGGGGCTCCTGGCAGGTGTCAAACCAGGCCTGCTCCCTTTAATCCACAGTCAGGTAGACAAAAGATAAAGGGTAATGAGCCAGCTGTTGTTTGCAAGTGCTTGGAGGCCCCCTCAGTGGGGGTACATTGTAGTTATTTGAAGAAGTCACGAATCACTGATTCTATGATATAGAAAGAATGTGCCCCGGGCTCAGTACTCCCCGATGATGCCTGCACCGGCTCCACTTGCCTGCTCTGTATCCTGCAGAATCCTTCTTTCCAGCTAAAGTTTCCTCGGAGGAGAGCCGGGATCCTGCGAAGGTCTGTTCAAAGGCCATCAGTGGCGTGGCGAGGCCGTGCGGAAAGCGGTCAGCCCTGAGGATGGCCGCTGAAGCCCCCCAGACTCACCCTGCCCAGCTCGCCCCCTCCACCCACCACCATCTACCCCGTTCTTTCTCCCTGGACCTCTTCTCTGGCTGCGTTGTCTTCCTCTGCTGCCCTACCCCTCCTCCTTTTGTATTCTTAGCAGGTGACAGGGAGATTACAAAGAGCATCAGATTCAGGATTAGGATTCAGTCTTAGCATCTGCTAGTTGTGTGAGCATGGGATGACTCGTCCTCATCGTCGCCATCATCGCTGTCATCATCACCGTCATCTTTATCTCCATCATCATCGCCATCATCATCACCACAACCGCGATAACAACAGTGATAAGAAGGAGGAGATGATAATAAGGCAACTGTCCTGCGCCTAAACAGTGGATGTGGGTTATCATCGACCCTTCACAGCAACACGGGGAGCCAGGTAGTGTAACCTTTTGAGTTAAATGTGGGTCAAAACATTTTCAAGGAAGGATACATAGTGCATGATTCCAGTTACCTGAAATATCCAGAATTGGTAAATCCAGAGCTATTAAACATTTCCAAAGGCTGAGGGGATGGGGTAGTTGGGAGTGTACAGAATGGGTATGAAGTTTCCTCTTGGGGTGAGAAGAATGTTCTGTAACTAGTGGTGACAGCTGCACAACACTGTGAATGTACTAAATCCTCCTAAATTGTACACTTTAGAATGAATTAAAATGGTGAGGTCTATGTTACGTACATTTTTCAAAAATAAAAAATAAAAATAAAAGACATAGAAGCTCAAGGAAGGAATGCAAGTTTTTTTTGAGTCCAAGGTGGCCAGTTCTAACCATCCAGTTCTGTTGCTTTCTTAACTTGACCCAGCTTCACTTTTCCTAGCTGTGAAATGTGGTGGATAAAATACCTCACAGATAGGACCGGATCCATAATCAAGGGGATAAGTACAAAGTGAAAAGCCAGGGTCCTTTGTTAAAAAATGTTAAGAATTTCAAGACGACAACAGCAGAGCATGGAACCCAGCAGGGGCCTCCGTGGGAGGCTGACAATCCTGAGCCCCTGAAGTCGGCCTTGTTCACGGAGACTCTAAGAGGTTCACACAGGATAATGTGGGTGAAGGTGTGACGTTCAGAACTGGAGGAAAAGAACACAGCTCCTCGCAGAACCAAAGGGGCTGCCAACCTGCCCGGCCACCCTGGGGAGGGGGACGTTCCCATAAATTGTCACAGTTTAACTTCAATGATCCCTGAAGGGGTTCTTTATTTCACATATGACAAAACTAGTAATAAGAAGAAGGGGATGGAGAAGAAGGAAACATCCACCATTTATTGAACAACTGGCTTCATGACTGGTATAGAATACATATGTAATCTTTTTTAATCCTTAAACAACTCTATCAGTCTAATCTGCCCAGCGTGATGTGTCTAGTCAGTGGCAAAGCTGGGATGTGAAACCCAAGGTCTGCCTGAATCCATTGCCAATGATCTAATTAGTGAACTTACACATGGTTGTGTGTGAGGATAAAACAAAAATGAAAAGAGCCCCAAGGCAGGGTTCTGCCCTTCTCACCCAATCACCTCAAACTGGAAAACTGATGAAACCCTTAGCCATGTGTTGTTTAAGAGTGTTTTGTTATGTTTTGGTTTTGATTTTGCTTTTTTGAGTGTTGGTAAACCCCCTCTTCTTTGCTCAGGTTATCCCATCCTCCTACTCCTGCTGTGTCCAACACACCCACCTTGCATCAGCCTCTGCCTTCTGTGGGGTGTTTACTTACAACTATGGAGCCTTCTCAACTCCCATCTCCATTTGAAGCTTCTCAAAGTTAGGACTTGGGTGCACAGCTTCATCATCTCCCTTTGCAATGAGTTTTGTTTCTACCAGGCTTCCTCTCTGAATTGCTTGGTATCATCGTAAGTTTCCCTGGGATCCTACGGGTGAGACCCTCCTTTCCCTGCTTCCTCTCTCTCTGGTCCACAGCAGGAAGGGATATCCTGTTACTTGATGACTATTGCAAGAGAGAGCAGTGCCATCAGTGAGTGACGCTGGAGGCTCCTCCTCTGTCCCCTTCCTGGGTATCCTTGTAGCACCATCACCCTTTCTTTGTCCACATCCTAAGGTTGCAGCAGTTTGGGCTTTTCCTGGGCATCTAATCCATGCCCACTCTACGTTGGAGTCTGCAGAGCATGACACAAATTTTTTGATAGCCAACCTTCAGAGCCAGAATCTAATGCTACTTCTTTTTCAATGTTTTCTTTGATTTATCCTTAATTAGAGTCTGGCCCATGGCAGGTACTAAAGGAAATGGAATCAACAGTTTTAAGGAGATGTGTAAATAGACTCCCTATCCAAAATTAAATATGTGCCCACAATCTTATATGTCCTCCAAATGACCGTAAATGATGTAGTCCAGTTGAGATTGCTCCTAGAAGTACAAGCTGTCTGTGTCTTTTGATTTATTCCTAATTGGAGCAAAGCTAAGGATCTGTAGAACGGCATGTGGGCCTGTGGCTGCTGGAACAAATATGAAAGACAAATATGAAAGGTTGGCTTAAACAACAGAAATGTATTGTCTTCTGACTCCGGAGGCCCTAAGGCTGAAATCAAGGTTCCAGCGTAGCCGGGCTTCCTCGAGGGCCAAAGGCTCCTGGTGTTGGCCAGAAATCCAGGAGGTCCCTTGGCTTGTGGCATAAGTCACTGTCTACCTCCATCACATGTGCTCTCTCCATCTCTCGGTCTCTCTCTCTCTCTCTCCCTCCCTCCCTCTCCCAATTTCCTCTCCTTATAAGGACACAGCCGTATTGGAGCAGACCCACCCTTATTCAGTTTGACCTCATCTTAGCAAACTCTTCAAAGAGCCTGTTTATAAACAAGTTCACATCCCAGGGGTTAGGGCTCCAACATGTCTTCTTGGGGAACAAAGTTCAATCCATGAGAGGGAACAGGGTTTGCCTGTTTGTCATATATATTCACTCCCAGAAACCTCATTCATTACCACCTCCACTCACAGCTTCTGCTGCCTGAGGAACCACATCCGGTACCAGGGAAGTCAGCTGGGCTCACCCTTATTTAGGCTAGAGATAATGTTCGCACACATCTATGCTTGGAGCCCAACCCAAGTTCTCAATAGATAATCCTCTACACAAAGTGGTGGTAAGTGTTAAAATGGAGGGACACTCCTTGCTTCACTGGATGGGATTTAATTGAAATACAGAGTGCCTGGCGATCACAGCCATCTGATCTACCTTCCTACCATCCCTCCACTGTAGGTTATCTGGTTTTTATGTGGGCTGGCTTTTGTTTTGAGGGCCCATTCAAGTCCTGCTTTGTCTGCTGCTTGGGCAATGCTTTGTCCTCTGTCTCCCCTCTCTCTGCAGCCTCTGAAAGCCTTGCCTGCCCCTCTGCTCGCTCTGCCCACCGCACTGCCAATCACTCTTTCTCGCCTGCGTTCCCTGCATGTCCCCAATCTCCTCCTCTTTGCTATTTTTGTCTGTCTGTTTCCATTCTGGCTCTCTTCTTGTTTGTTCCTCTCCTGAGATCTTTCGCTTTACCTCAATGCATTTTTTTCCTCGTGCTCTGTATGAACAGGTTATAGTTCCCTTGCGCTTCCCATCCCACAGCCATGGGCCCTGCTCACGCTTCTGCCCTCGGGGAGCCCCATGTCCCTAAAGGCTTTCTCTGGCTCCTGGTCTTTCTGCAATGGCAGATGGTGCTCCACATTTGTTGTCTCCATTGTCAGCCTTTTTGTCTCCTTTTAGCTGCAGAAACAGCTGGAATACTTCCTGGAGCTCCCCTGTTGCAGAGCCGCGATTCCTGCCCTGAATGCACCCCCAGGCAGCCAGTGCCCGGCAGGGGCAGCAGGGGACCCTCGGCTTTCCCCACGTGGCCCCCTCCAGGGTGATGAATGGGGGGCCACATCTGGGTGTGGTTCACATGACACCCCAGCCCCAGGCTCTCTGTCCTCCCGACACCCTGGGAATGCTGTTTGCCAATGCTGGGTGCAAATGCCCACCTTGGTAGTCTTCAGACTGACAGCCCCTGGGGCAGGGTCTTGGGCTATCAGACACACTTTAACAGCTGGGGTGGGGTTGGGGAGAGGAAAAATTTAACAAGAATTAGGCAGGACTGTGCTTTTCCAATGCATGCTTGCTGCTTTCTCAAGAATTTAAACATACTTTTAAGCATCTCACATCTATGCAATTCATTCCTCATTTTCAATTAAGAAAGCATGGGAGTGAATATATATATATATATATATATATATATATATGTGCGTGTGTGTGTGTGTGTGTGTGTGTATATGTGTGTATATATATATATATATATATATATATACACACACACACATATATATATATATATATATTCCTAGGAACCAGAACCTTTAAGAGCCTGTAAACTTTCTCCCCTAATTGGGTGACCAGTGCACTAACTGGCATCCTTGCAGAGACCATGAATCCATGAATAAAGGGGGGTTCACGATAATAACAACAATCTACATAATACTAACATCATGTTGGGCACCTCATAAACATTTATGAAATATTATCTAAGTATTGAGGCATAGTAGATATTTATTAGGCAGGCATCTTATTTATTAAAATTAAAATTGATTTAAATAGATTCTGCAGTGAATTCTTGGCAAGCAGAAGGCTGTCCTGCATTCTTGGGGAAGGGAAGGCGAGCAGGGTTTTGAGCGGCCAGGCACGGGCATAATGGTAGGCATTGGATGCCTCATTAGCGTTTGCTTAGTATCGCTGTCAAATGCTCTGAGTGAGCTTGGGCAGGGTGGCAAGGCATCTTTAGGAATACTTAAGGTTCAGGGACCATACCTTGGTGCAACTGCTCCTGGAAGTATTGAACCATCAAAGGATGAAACAGGAAGGTTGGACTACAGAGCAAGCCCTGCAGGGAGAAATTCAGAGGCTCTGGTCACAAGTTAATGAATCCTCGCTCCATCTAATGACGTCCCTGTGTGTTGATAAAATTTTCAGTGCGTTCTAGCCAAAATGCCTCAGATATATTTTTAATTGGAGCTCCCCCAGGATCCCATTAGTGTCATGACTTTGGGCAGAGAAGCAGAGAGAAGACAGAGGACCCGGTGACCAGGACACTTGGTGTTTATTATATGATTTAGCTCTCATACCAACCCTGTGATGCGGGTGGAAGTATTGCTCCCATTTAACAGATGAAGAAATCGAGACCTAGTGAAGTTACACTACTTGTCCAAAGCTATACAGAAAGCAAGGAACAGAGCTGACATTTGTGCCCAGATCTGTTGATCACCACCCTGAAATGCCCAGGGCTATTCAGTGTCTGGAAAGAGCTTGGTCAGCAGGCAGATTTGGACCTTCTGAATCAGATTGTGGGAAACGAAATCCAAGTGTTAGCCAGAAGTAGCATATCACGTCCCCAGAACAACCTCTTGGAGTGTTTAACTTGCAGTAAGTAAATGGCTGCAAAGAGCTCAGTGCAATTTGTTTCTTGCTGTGACTTCACACTTGCACCTAGGAGTCCAGAAATAACACGATTCAATTCTGATCGCAGCTTTGCAGATTCTCATGCTACACTCAACAGACGTCTTTTGATTTTGCAATATTTCCAACTGTCAGAGCAGAAAAAGCAATAAATAATAATGTTCTCCCATTTGCATAGCAATTGCACACCCTGCATAGTAGAATAACTTTGTGTCTTCCCTTTTCAATATTTTGTAATGCCTTCTGAATTCTCAGAGCGTTTGCATATCATTCCCAAAATGCTCATGGAAAGCAAATATTTAGACTACATGGACATTATTCAGTTTTAGAACATATTTTTTTCAGGAAAATAAATGTTACTTAAAGCAGATGGTGTTACTGTCTGTGATGCACAGCTCAAAATCCTCCTTGATTTATTTTTACACTCTTTGTATGATACTATCTTTAAAACATCCCCTTATGGAAACCACAGATGTATGGGAGGTATTGACTGTCTTTTCTTTTTTTCCCTACAGAAGGTCTGTACAGAAGTAAGCTAATCCTCAAACAAATCCCAATGTGGGTTATCCTTTATTTTAAAAAATATTCTACAGCTCTAATGCCGGTAGGTTGTACCAGACTAGCCTTAGACTGCAAAGTGCTAGAAAGAAGCGGGTCATGTGTTTACATCTGAGAAAACGTCTTGTTATTCTGAAATTTTTGATTTAGCATTGATTGTGACTCATGAGGGTTTTGCATTTCAGCCTTTGTCAGCATTAATTTCAGGTAAGGATTCCAATAGAAGGCAAGGGAACCTCGCAGTAATAACTGCAAGTAAATCTCGGAAGCCGTGAGCTCTGTCCAACTTGGTTAAATTTTGTGTAGTAGGAGGAAACCTGCAGGGGTGTGTGTGACATGAAGAATGGGAATCTGGGCCTCGGAAAGACAGCTTAGGAGTTGCTCGCCTGAGTCGATATCCTCTAAGAGCAGGGTAAGCAAGATGCTGTACTTAACAGTGAAGAGTTGCATTTAATTTAATTTAGCTTCCCTGATTATTGAAAAATGGTTACAGGAAGATTAAGCTGTAAAAGTAATGGCATTAGCAAATAGCAAAAGGATGTGGTGATCCATCAATCTGCAAAGCGCTGGCACCTCGACTTCACTTCCTTTGACTTTATTATTTGTAATAATGAATAATCATAGCTGGGGCTTTCTGAGGAGGTCTTGTTTCCAAATTCCAAGGCACTGTCCAAATATTAACTGTTTCTTCGCATAACTTTGCAAGTCTGCAGTTCAGGGTGAAAAGAGTAATTGAGGTGGATGATGAGTTCCACGAGGGAGGAAGTTGGTGCTCAGATGAAAGTTACAAACCGGCCTGAGCTTTCCAGCCTCCAGCTGGGTGGAGAGGCCTCCTGGGTGGGTGGTGGAAAGACCCCTGAGCCCAGGGGCCCTGGGGGCTCGGACCAGGCTGCCCATGACCATGGAAAGGGTCAGAAGGCTCTGGCTTTTGGTGCTGTTTCTGTCACATCCTAAATCTCAGCTGACTCATCCGTTATATGTGGGCAAGGAATATAAAGAGAGATTAAGACTTTGCATTGGAAGGATTGAATTAAATAAAGCATGTAAATTATGGCATTAAGAAGGCAACCAATGACTATTAATTCTCCACGTCCTATTTTCAATAAAACAGCCCTGCTCTTGCTTCCACAGGTGTTCTGAGGATTGAACAAGGACCAGCAGACACGTGTGTCAACAGTCATTTACCCACTTTGCCAGGAACTTTACTTGGAACCATACAGGGTGGGGCCCAGTCCTCAAATCACCTGCAATGTAAGGAAAAGACGGTAAAACTCTGTAAGAGAAGGGGGAGGATGTAAGAGTTCTGTGGACCCAAAGGGGCAAGAAGGGAAGACTTCATGGATTTCTAAATTCATTCATTCATTTATTCATTTGTTTCTGTAAGAAATCTTAGTTGAGCATCCACTATATGCCAGGAATTATTCTAATTCTGGGATTAGAGGAGTGAACAAGACGGCTCTCTCCTGTCTTTCACAGGGGAGACAGCACAGGGGAGCACGGGCAGATTATACAGTGCCGCCTGAGTGTCACGTACCTCCCAGTACCCAGAGCTTGACTGGCCAGGCCCCTGGCTGCTCTGCTCTGAAATCCATCACCGCATTTGCACCGAGGTCTCGCTTCCCGTGGGCTCTCGGCCACCCAGGACCAGGCACGGCAGGGGTCCTAACTGAGACCTTTAACTGAGAGATCCCGGACTCCCTCGGACTTGTATTTTAAGAAAATTAAGAAAATACAAAAGATGTATTTTTAATATTTAACTTCACATCTATCATTTTCTGTGCTCCACATTCCATTCTGTGGATTTTTGTTTCCATCTGATGTCATTGCCTTTAACTTAAAGAACCTTCTTTAGTATACTCATGATGCAGTTCAGATTGTGATGTATTTTCTCAACTTTCTTTTTATCTTTTTGTATTTTACCCTTATTTTTGAATGATATTTTCACCAGATATAGAATTCTGGGTTCACAGTTTTTTCTTTCAGTATTTTTTATTATTCATTTTACTGAGATATATTCACATACCACGCAGTCATACAAAACAAATCGTACATTCGATTGTTCACAGTACCATTACATAGTTGTACATTCATCACCTAAATCAATCCCCGACACCTTCATTACCATACACACAAAATAACCAGAATAATAATTAAAGTGAAAAGGAACAACTAAAGTAAAAAAGAACCCTGGGTGCCCTTGTCTATTTGTTTCCTTCCCCCACCTTTCCACTCATCCATCCACAAACTAGACAAACGGGAGTGTGAGCCCTATGGCCCCCCCCAGTCCCACTGTCCCCCCTCATAAGCCACAGTTTTATACAATTGTCTTCAAGATTCATGGGTTCTGGGTTGTAGTTTGATAGTTTCAGGTATCCACCACCAGCTACCCCAATTCTTTAGAACCTAAAAAGGGTTGTCTAAAGTGTGCATAAGAGTGCCCACCAGAGTGACCTCTCGGCTCCTTTTGGATTCTCTCTGCCACTGAAGCTTATTTCATTTCCTTTCACATCCCCCTTTTGGTCAAGAAGTTGTTCTCCATCCCACGATGCCGGGTCTACATTCCTCCCCGGGAGTCATATTCCACGTTGCCAGGGAGATTCACTCCCTTGGATGTCTGATCCCAAGTAGTGGGGAGGGCAGTGATTTCACCTTTCAAGTTGGCTTAGCTAGAGAGAGAGGGTATTCTAGTTTGCTAATGCTGTGGAATGCAAAATACCAGAGATGGATTGACTTTTATAAAAAGGGGGTTTATTTGGCTACACAGTTACAGTCTTAAGGCCATAAAGTGTCCAAGGTAACACATCAGTAATCGGGTACCTTCACTGGAGGATGGCCAGTGGCATCCGGAAAACCTCTGTTAGCTGGGAAGGCACATGGCTGGAGTCTGCTCCAAAGTTCTGGTTTCAAAATGGCTTTCTCCCAGGACATTCCTCTCTAGCAAGCTTGCTCCTCTTCAGAACGTCACTCACAGCTGCACTCAGTTCCTTTTCTTTGAGTCAGTTCATTTATATGGCTCCACTGATCAAGGCCCACCCTGAATGGGTGGGGTCACACCTCCATGGGAGTATCCCACCAGAGTCACCACCCACAGCTGGGTGGGGCACATCTCCATGCAAACAACCTAATCCAAACATTCCAATTTAATCCCCACTATTATGTCTGCCCCACAAGACTGCATCAAAGAATATGGCTTTTTCTGGGGGACATAATACATTCAAACCGGCACAGAGGGCCACATCTGAGCAACAAAGAGGCACTCGGGAGGAGGCTCTTAGGCACAATTATAGGGAGGCCTAGCCTCTCCTTTGCAGCAACAGTCTTCCCAAGGGCAAATTCTGTGGTAGAGGGCTCAACCCATCAAACCACCAGTCCCCTATGTCTGTGATCATGTTAGCAACCATCGAGGTGGGGTAGGCGAATACCCCTGCATTCTCCACCAGCTCCTCAAGGGGGCTCTGCATATTTTTTCCCTTTTTTTTTTTTTAAACTTTTTTTTTTCTAAATCAACTGTATGAAAAATAAAAAAAATAATTAAAAAAACAATAAAAGAACATTTCAAAGAAACCATAACAAGGGAGTAAGAAAAAGACAACTAACCTAAGATAACTACTTTACTTCCAATGTTTTCTTACTCTACCCCAAGAAAGTAACCTAATATAGCAACATTTCTGTGAACTTGGTCCTACTATACCCATCAGAAATTAACAGACCATAGTCATTCCTGGGCATTCCCAGAACATTAAATTTACCCATGATAGTTTATCTGGTCTTCTTGGATTATTGTTCCCCCTTCCTTAATTGCTCTCTATCACTAGTTCCCCTACATTCTACATTATAAACCATTTGTTTTACATTTTTCAAAGTTCACATTAGTGGTAGCATATAATATTTCTCTTTTTGTGCCTGGCTTATTTCGCTCAGCATTATATCTTCAAGGTTCATCCATGTTGTCATATGTTTCACGAGATTGTTCCTTCTTACTGCCGTGTAGTATTCCATCGTGTGTATATACCACATTTTATTTATCCACTCATCTGTTGAAGGACATTTGGGTTGTTTCCATCTCTTGGCAATTGTGAATAATGCTGCTATGAACATTGGCGTGCAGATATCTGTTCGTGTCACTGCTCTCTGATCTTCCGGGTATATAGCAAGAAGTGCAATCGCTGGATCGAATGGTAACTCTGTATCTAGTTTTCTAAGGAACTGCCAGACTGACTTCCAGAGTGGCTGAACCATTATACAGTCCCAACAACAATGAATGAGTTCCAATTTCTCCACATCCCCTCCAGCATTTGTAGTTTCCTGTTTGTTTAATGGCAGCCATTCTAATTGGTGTGAGATGGTATCTCATTGTGGTCTTAATTTGCATCTCTCTAATAGCTAGTGAAGCTGAATATTTTTTCGTGTGTTTCTTGGCCATTTGTATTTCCTCTTCAGAGAACTGTCTTTTCATATCTTTTGCCCATTTTATAATTGGCCTGTCTGTACTATCATCATTGAGTTGTAGGATTTCTTTATATATGCAAGATATCAGTCTTTTGTCAGATACATGGTTTCCAAAAATTTTTTCCCATTGAGTTGGCTGCCTCTTCACCTTTTTGAGAAATTCCTTTGAGGTGCAGAAACTTCTAAGCTTGAGGAGTTCCCATTTATCTATTTTTTCTTTTGTTGCTTGTGCTTTGGGTGTAAAGTCTAGGAAGTGGCCACCTAATACAAGGTCTTGAAGATGTTTTCCTACATTATCTTCTAGGAGTTTTATGGTACTTTCTTTTATATTGAGATCTTTCGTCCATTTTGAGTTAATTTTTGTGTAGGGTGTGAGGTAGGGGTCCTCTTTCATTCTTTTGGATATGGATATCTAACTCTCCCAGCCCCATTTGTTGAAAAGACCATTATGACCCAGTTCAGTGACTTTGGGGGCCTTATCAAAGATCAGTTGGCCATAGATCTGAGGGTCTATCTCCAAATTCTCAATTCAATTCCATTGATCTATATGTCTATCTTTGTGCCAGTACCATGCTGTTTTGACAACTGTGGCTTTATAATAAGCTTCAAAGTCAGGGAGTGTAAGTCCTCCCACTTGGTTTTTCTTTTTTAGAGTGTCTTTAGCAATTTGAGGCATCTTCCCTTTCCAAATAAATTTGATAACTAGCTTTTCCAAGTCTGCAAAGTAGGTTGATGGAATTTTGATTGGGATTGCATTGAATCTGTAGATGAGTTTGGGTAGAATTGACATCTTAATGAGATTTAGCCTTCCTATCCATGAACATGGAATATTTTTCCATCTTTTAAGGTCCCCTTCTATTTCTTTTAATAGATTTATGTAGTTTTCTTTGTTTAGGTCTTTTACATCTTTGGTTAAGTTTATTCCTAGGTACTTGATTTTTTTAGTTGCTATTGAAAATGTTATCTTTTTCTTGAGTGTCTCTTCAGTTTGTTCATTTCTAGCATATAGAAACATTACTGACTTGTGTGCATTAATCTTGTATCCCGCTACTTTGCTAAGTTTGTTTATTAGCTCTAGTAGCTGTATCGTCGATTTCTCGGGGTTTTCCAGATATAAGATGATATCATCTGCAAACAATGACAGTTTTACTTCTTTCTTTCCAATTTAGATGCCTTTTATTTCTTTGTCTTGCCGAATTGCCCTGGCTAGCACTTCTAGCACAATGTTGAATAACAGTGGTGATAGCAGGCACCCTTGTCTTATTCCTGATCTTAGGGGGAAGGCTTTCAGTCTCTCACCATTGAGTACTATGCTGGCTGTGGGTTTTTCATATATGCTCTTTATCATATTGAGGAAGTTTCCTTCAATTCCTACCTTTTGAAGTGTTTTTATCAAAAAGGGATGTTGGATTTTGTTGAATGCTTTTTCAGCATCTATTGAGATGATCATTTGAGTTTTCCTTTTTGATTTGTTAATGTGTTGTAATACATTGATTGATTTTCTTATGTTGAACCATCCTTGCATGCCTGGAATGAACCCACTTGGTCATGGTGTATGATTTTTTTAATGTGTCTTTGGATTCAATTTGCAAGTATTTTGTTGAGGATTTTTGCATCTATATTCATTAGGGAGATTGACCGGTAGTTTTCCTTTTTTGTAGCATCTTTGCCTGGTTTTGGTATTAGATTGATGTTAGCTTCATAAAATGAGTTAGGTAGTGTTCCATTTTCTTCAATGTTTTGAAAGAGTTTAAGTAAGATTGGTGTCAATTCTTTTTGGAAAGTTTGGTAGAATTCTCCTGTGAAGCCTTCTGGCCCTGGGCATTTATTTGTGGGAAGATTTTTGATGACTGACTGGATCTCTTTGATTGTGATTGGTTGGTTGAAGTCTTCTGTTTCTTCTCTGGTCAGTCTAGGTTGTTCATATGTTTCCAGAAAATTGTCCATTTCCTCTACATTATCCAGTTTGTTGCCATACAGTTGTTCATAGTACCCTCTTATAATTTTTTTAATTTCCTCGGGATCTGCAGTAATGTCACCTTTCTCATTCATTATTTTGTTCATATGGGTCTTCTCTTTTTTTGATTTTGTCAGTCTAGCTAGGGGCTTGTCAATCTTGCTGATCTTCTCAAAGAACCAACTTTTGGTGTTATTTATCCTCTCTATTGTTTTTTGTTCTCTATGTCATTTATTTTGGCTTTAATCCTTGTTATTTCTTTTCTTCTACTTGGTTTAGGATTGGTTTGCTGTTCATTTTCTAGCTTCTTCAGTTGATCCATTAGTCCTTTGATTTTGGCTCTTTCTTCCTTTTTAATATATGCATTTAGTGCTATAAATTTCCCCCTCTCTTTTAGTATTTTAAAAGTGTTATTCCATTGTTTTCTGACATTTATTGCTTCTGATGAGAAGTCAGTCATTCATGTTGGTGATTTCCCGTATTGAATAAACTGTTTTTATTTGACTGATTTTAAGATTTTTTTCTTTACCTTTGATTTACAGAAGTTTAACCATGATGTACTTAAGCATGGCTGTCTTTGTATTTGTCCTACTTGGGTTTTCTATATTTCTCGGATCTGTCAGTTATTGTTTTCCATAAAATGTATGAAAATTGTGGCCATTATTTATTCAAATATTTTTTCTGTATCTGTTTCTCTGTCTCTCCTATTCTTCTGTGGCTCCAAATACATGTGTGTTGGAGCACTTGAAATTATTCCACAGTTCACTGAGGCTTATATTTATTTTTTTAAAATCATTTTCTTTCTGTTCTTCAGATTGAATAAATTTTGTGATCCCTTTTCAAGTACTCTGGCCCTTTCTTTACCTCCAATTTTCAGTGAAGCCCATGTAGTAAAGTTTTTATTTCAGATATTATAGTGTTCAGTTCCAGCATTTCCATTTGGTTCTTTTTTAACTATTTTCATTTCTCTGTTGAGATTCCCCATCTGTTCACTCATGAAGACTACACTTTTTAAAAAGTCTTTTAACATGTCCATCACGGCTGCTTTAAGTTTTGTCTGCTAATTCGATCACCCAGGGGATATTTTTATTGAATTATTTTTTTCTTGATCATAGATCAACTTTTCCTGGTTTCACACTTGGCTAGTAAATGTTTACTTGGGATATTGTAAGGAACTGTATTTTGTTGTCTTCCTTTAAAGAGTGTTGAGCTTTATTCTGTGAGACAGTAAATTACTGGCTGCTTTCCTTGATCCTTTCTAGGCATGGATTTAGGTTTTCTTGTGGGGAGGTATCTAGGGCAGCCCTTACTCCACATCATAGTCCTTACACCTAATGTAAACCTTTTCTGGTATCTCAACAGAAAGCCCAGAGAGTAACGAGGCCTCTTCCAAGCCCTGTGAGACTTTTAGTATCTTTGTTCTGTTCTTAACTCCATAGCAGCCACTAGCTCTGCTAGGTCTGGGGAATCCAGCCCTTGACCAAGCCCTCATGGGAAAAACCCCTAACTCTGTGCCTCCTCTGCAGCTCCTTCCTTTCCTGTACTCTGTCCCACACATTCTAGCTGTTCAGCAGCACTGAACGCCAGTCTCCATCTCTCCAGAGATCAGGACCGTGGTTCTCGTCCCAGGCACAGAACTGGGAGGAACGTCAGGTTCACCTCCTAGCCTTTCCTCTCCCAGGGACTTCAGCCCTTCACTGTTTCCCAATGCTTGGAAACATTTGCCTTCTATGTTTTGTCCAGGTTTATGGTTGTTTATTTCAGGAGGGCAAGTTCTGTAGTACTCACTCTGGTTGGAAGCAGGAATCCAAGGGCCTCCCCTTCATTCATGAAGAGCACGTTTAAAGCAAGCACAGCCAGACCTTCTTCCTTTCTGTGGCCCAGTGTTGGGTCCAGTCCAACCAGGCACTGGTTCACGGAGTCAGGATTCATCATGATGGATTGTAGGTCATGTCCTTGGAAGTCACTTCCACTCTCCTACCCACTTTCCTCTCCCATTTCCTCATGGTAATCTTTGCTCTTTAGATAGAATAAAGTCTTCTCCTGACAAAGGTCCACGAGGTTCTGGCTCTGATCTGCCTTGTTTTCAGTATTCCCCTTTGAGGAAGAGTTATTCAACTCATTCACGCCATGTCCCTGTCCTGTCTCCACAGTTCTAATTGTGGGATGATACAGTCCTCTTTGATTCCCCTCGACTGCAGCAATCATTCTCCGCTCTGACCTCCTGTCATCACCGTCTGAGCAATGCACTTGGCAATTAATCATGTCTTTCCCTAGGTTATCTTTTCTCTCTTTGTTTACAACTGACATTCAGATTTCTTCTATAATTTTTCACAGAAATGTCTTGCCTCCTCATCTACATTATAAGATTCTTGAGGGTAGGGCCCATGATCTATGACCTACACCCCAACCAGCACAGCACACAGCCTGTGCATTTATTGTCCCATGGCCACATTTGTTAACGAGATTGCTCGTTCAGTCTGGGATGCAGGCAGTTATACTATAGAAAAGTCACATCAGAGGCTAGTGCACTTATGTTATAGGATCTAAGTCCATGTTTTGTCCCCAAATTACTTGTCCTTCTGATACAGGAAGGAGGTTTTTAATTACCTCTACTCTTAAACTTTATGATAAGACTGAAGAGTTCTCATAGTGCCTGGAAACTTATTCCAGGACACTAGAGATCTCCAAAAACTACCCCCACTTTTCTGTTTTAAATTGTTGGTTTTGTGGCTCATATGAAAGGCTCAAGGCAGGCAGCAGAGAACTGCCTTTCTGCTTCCTCCTTACCTGTGAACACTTTGCATTAGCCTTTCAGGTGCCCTAGAACCAAGGCCTGAGTTGTGGTGCCAGGTGAGGTGATGTGGAGGGCAGATGGAAATGGAGAGGAGAGGGGAGTCTGCTTTCCAAAAGGTCTGGACTGGGGCAGAGGCTCCTGGGCGAAGAGGTTAGCTGCTAGTTAGCGAGAGTGCAGTAGCTGATTTAATAAGTCTGTCTCAGATCATTTTCCTTTGTCTTCATTTATTGTGATGTAGCTTTTTTAGGACGTTTGGTGGCAAGAATGTGTAAATCCCACCAATGTTCCTCAGATATCTGACAGCTTTGCTGAACTGATAAAGAAATATATACTTTGAAAATTTATAGATGCATGCAAATATAGAAGAGGTTACCAGACAGAGGCACTGATCTGACATGGCCTGCCCCATTTCTTCCAGCTCCAGCTCTAAAACCCAACCCTGAGCTGTAGCTGCGTTGGTTCTTGTGGTCAGAGAGAGAAGATGAGTCTCGGCATATCCTCACAGGCATTTGGGTTCCTTAGAGCACTTTTACAAAACCAGTCATGCCTCTCATCTCTCTCCCTTCCCCTTCCTCCTCCTCCTCCTCCTCCTCCTCCTCCTTCTCCTCATTCTATCTCAGTTGGTAATAACTTCAGTGGCAAAGCACCTGACAGTAGCTAAGCCCTGCGCACATTTATCCTAGACAGCAAGAAGTCTGGTAGAAGTTCAGTGCCAAGGTCAAGCCCACACTTGGCTCCACTGTTCTCTGGAACTTTTGGACTTTTCCTTAAAGTTCGAAGATGGCAGCTCAGTTCCAAGATGGCAGCACAGTTCCAGGGCTCACAACCTCAACTGTGTTCAAGTCAGGAAAAAGAGGCAGAATGGAAGACAACAAAGGGACTCTTTATATAACCACTTAACTTGAGGCCTCATACCACACCCAGGGATAACTTTCTGCCCTAAAGTGAGCAAAGTCGGGTTTATTAGCAAGAAAAAAGGGGAGTGACTATTTGTGAAGAACCTCATGTTTTACCTCTCTCTCCCTACCTACTCCAAGTAAGGCAGAGAATCAGACCTCAGAAAGAGATAGCAACCCCACCCGGCATTCAGTGGACTTTTTCTAGTAGGTTGTTTTATGGGAGAGAACATACAGTTTGGAATGAGAAGGCATGGGTTCAAATTCTAGATTTGTTACTTGTTAGCTGTAAAATCTTGAGCAGTTTACTTAACCCACCCCCACCCTGTTTCCTAATATGCAGAGTAGAGATAATGAAGATATTGATGAATGTTGATATGCATGGCTGCTGTTTACTGAGTGCTTATTATGTAATGTCTGCTGTGATACTCAAAATTCTAAGATTCTGCCTTCTGGCCTACACCACAGTATAATCCCCTTCCCTTTGCATAAGTGGTGCTTGTGAATATTACGGATGTCACTTCTAGGTTAATTTTTATGGCAGAGCTGAAGGGATTTAAGTAAGATCCCTAATCCATTGATTTTTATGTAATCAAAGGCAGTTTATGTTGAGTGGGCCTGGCCTAATCAGGTGAGACCTTTAAAAGAGGGACCAAGCAACTAAAGAAACAACGGTAAAGAAATACAAGATGATCCTGGGTGGGATCCAACAAGGGAGGAGAAAAGCCTCAAGAAGACATTACTGGGACATATGAAAGAATTGGGATATAGATTATGAGTTTCATATCAATTTTAAATTTCTTGAACTTGGTTAACTGCACTTAAGGTGGTTACATAAGTGGATATCTTTGTTCTTAGGAAATGTGCAAGCAGTATTAAATGTTCAAGAGCATAATTATACCACCTATTCTCAAGTGTTCAGAAAATGGATTCATAAACAGATAGAGAGATTGATAGACAGATGGGTGGGCTGCTAGATAGATGGATAGATAGAATGATACAGAAAAGGTGGCAAAATATTAAAATTGGTGAATCTGGGTATCTGGGGGATTGGGGTATGTTGGCATTCTCTGTATAGGGTTTGTACTATTTCTTGTAAATGTCTTGTATGTTTGAAAGTATTTTGAAATTCAAAACGTTAAAAAAAAAAAAAGAGGGCCAAAACTTTCCTTGAAGTCAGAGACAAGAAGTTCTGATACTCATTTTCCCATTGCTGGCTTTGAAGAGGGATGTCCTGTGGAGTCTATGACCCAAGGAAATGAATTCTGCCAACTGCCTGATGAAGTCTGAAAGTGGATCCTTCCCTGTCAAGCCTCCGGATGAGAACACTTCCAGCCGACACCATCGCCTCATCGTGAAACCCTGAGCAGAGAACCCAGCCACACTGTGCCAAGTGTCTGACCTACAGAAGTGCATTGTTTTAAGCCCCTAAATTTGTAATAATTTGTTAGGCAGCAGCAGAAGCTAATAAAGGTGCCTTTTTTGATCTCACCTGTATGAAGCTTACTGGGTCCTGATAGGACTGGGATTTTCACCTCTTAGGGCTATTTGAGAAGTGAATGAAAGCAAGGAAACTCAGGTGTGTCATTTGTAGATTATTTGGGCACAGAAGAAAACCTTCTCTTTCTCTCCTTGTCCACCTTCAGGTGTGTCTCTGTTTCCCAGCCCCTCTAACTTAGAGAACACCAGTGGGAGGAAAGCAGGTGAAACTCCAGGCTGCTAATTGCATTCCTTGATGACTGCACTGGCAAACAACATGGTGGTCTTGAACATGCATCTCCTTTATACGGCAAACTCAAGGACTAGAGCTGCGTAGATTAACTGGCATGGAATAGTGCTCGGTAATCATGCATGGAGTCGCATCAGGAGAAGTAAACCTAAAAAGCTGGTTGAAATAAAACTTCCAAATTGTTTGAAGCTTTCCCTTAGCTCATGTTATGCTGAGCGCCTATTACAGTGTGTAATTGGGTTTAGATGGGGTCCTACTCAACACGGGCATTTAGATTTGTAGTTTCCCATCTCAGACGGCCAGGAGAGAATTTTCATGTGAACTTCTTATTGACCCAAGTAGTGTGCAATTTCTTATAATAGATCACAAGTCTTTTCTGACACCATGGCACTTCAGTCCCTGGAATTATCAGTGAATAAACCAGGAGATGCTTGTGGCTGCAAGTCCCAGAGCACTGGACTCATGCTCTGTTTTTTTGCAGATTAGCAAGTACAGATGGAGCTTGGAAGGAGACAGGGATAGGGGCATCTGATTCTCCCACTTTGTAATAGAAGAGCACTTTGGCTACAGTTCACCCAACCACCTTATCGTTGAAGACTTGATAGCATCTGGTTTAAAAGTGGATAAACAGTAAAATTCTTTTTGAGGGAGAAACAAACAAAATTAAACTAAGCTGGGGAGGCAGCAGCCAGATGAGCCTTACCCGTGGAGCTCGGGAAATGAACCCAGCGTGGAGGTGATGTGCTCCCAAGCGGCGTGAGCTCATGCTTTGGGGGCGATGGCCCAGAGGAATTCTGCCTCCTGCTGACTTTGAAATAGAATTCACTCTTGCTCTCTGGATATTTGCTTGCTTTGTAGACTGTGGGCTCTTCTTCTGTGTGACCCACTCCAGCAGATCTAAGGTCAGTCATCAGATGAGCTTATTTTGTTGTCCTCTCCCTCGTATTTCAGCTCTGTGGGTCTGGTTAACTGGGCTTGGTTAAACAGGGGGGTCAGCATTTTTGGAGATGTTGTCTGTCATTCCATTCATTCTCTAAGTATGAAGGGAAGTCCTGGACCTTGTTTGGATGTGCTTTTAATCACCCCCGTCATAATTCCCTTCTGGTGTGACACACTTGCATGGAGGCCGCCCACATTAGGGAGGGCCATATTCTCTCTCCCTGAGGTGAACTGGAACAGAGTGTGTGTTGAGTTCTCTGCAGAATGTTTCCCCTTTTATTATTATTTTTAATTCAAACTAGTATTTTTACTAGTTCTGTAAAATTTCTTATTTTCTAAAATAATGTGCATCTGTTAGTGAATCATATTGTCATTTATGGAATTTCAGGAAACAATGGGCTGGCAGTAGACTGAGTTGCAGGTTAAGTAAATACACACGAAGGTAATGCATTTGATCCACAACCAGAGGCTCCCATGGGCCACCAGTCTGAAGCAGCCACGAACCCAGCAACCCTGCTCAAGCTTCTCATCATCCAGCTCATAACATGCGAGCCCCTTCCAAGATCCTAGAGTTCCATTCTGGGGAGAAATAACACAGAAATCGGTGGATTGAGAATAAAACTCCTCTGAGAATCTCACCAAGTCTTTGTGCACTTGGGAAGAGCTTCTGCCGCCAGTGTTTGGAGGGTCGGTCCTTCCTGCAAAGCGAGGTGGCTCTGCACCGTCCCCTGGCTCAGAGGGTGCTGGCGAGCCCTTGCTGTCTCCAGCACAGGCCATAGGGCTCTTTCTCTGCACGTGACCTGTAGGGGGGTTGCGGAATCTGGCTGCATAGAGAAGAGAGCAGCTGGTCCACCAGGGCGCCTTTGCTCTGCCATGGGCCATGTGGTGGAGATGACGACAAAACCAAGGTCAAGTGGCACAAAAGGAGGCAGTGCTTCTCCCGGCAGGAAAGAACCTCCAAAAATGCTTGATTCCTAAGACTTGGAGACTGACTGACTCTAAAATCAGTAAGTGTGGGCAAAGGCACAGGTGAATGCCTTCAATAAAACCTTAAAGGGAAATCAGATGTTGGGTGGGTGCTTGCATGCAGCATTGGGGCTTTTGGTGTCCAGTCCGGGACAGGGTTGCAACATGGGTCTAACTTTGGACAGTTACTCTTATAATGTTGGCTCATTCATTTTCAGAGCTGCTCTATTCTCTTTAAAATGATATGTTATAGACATTTTTGTTCTAGACTCCAGCCTTATTTAGCCAAAAAACCCCAACCCATAAGTATGCACAAAGTGCCTGCTGTGTATAATTCCTGTGCCTGGCACGTGGGCAGGGTGAGGGAGCAGGGGACAGCAGGTGTATGTGTGTGTGCTGAGGATCGGATAGAGTCCTGAATGCCATGCGTGGAAGATCCAGCTCCCCCTCCTGCTGTAACCAAGAAGACTGGGAGAGAATGGTCAAATGAGTGACTCTGAGCCTTCAGCACTGACTTGCTGATCCCGTGAATGATTTCCAAACACATTGTTCAGACAAATGCTACTGAGTCAAAGACAATGAGGCTGGGGTGGTGTGGCCGCCACAGGCGCTGGAGCTGAGGACCACATCTGTAGGCGAGATGAGGCATCAGATCCTGAACAAAGGGTGGAATTCAAAGAAGGGAGAGATGAAGGACACATGAGTCAGAAGTATGAAGACCTGGAGTAAACTAGCCTTGGACTTGAGGGAAGAATGCCCAAGGACCAACAGCCCCAGGGCTCTCTGACTTCTCTGATGTCAGTGTGTATTTTAGTTTTGTTTCTGTCAATAAACCTAGGCTCAGGGTCACTTGTGGTTCAAACCTGCCAAGTGCCTGGAAGAGGATGCTGCTGCTAGATGTTAAACTTCCTGAGCTCACAACTCTACGTTTGTCACCTGCCTCTCCACTACATGCCTTCTCTGCTCTGCTTTGCACCCAGGAACTGACTTCTACCTGCTGCATCAACCAGGCTTTCTTCTTTCTAACGTCAGGAAGGGTTTGGCCAATGGGAGGTCCTTGCAGGGGTCAGAGGCCAGGTGGGGGTCAGATCTCACCTCTCACACCCTGCTTCAGCACCACAGATCCTAATTGACTGTGATTCCCCTCAGGCTCCTGGAATGCAAGCCCAGGCTTGGTAAAGACTCTCACTCTTGCTAGTCCTGGGGTGCCTTGCTATCTATTGTTGGTTCCCTTAACTTCATTCATACCCCTGCGTTTCATTTCCTGCCAGAAACTCACTAGTACATATGGCCTTCCTACTTGAATGCCTGTATCAAATAAGATTTTTTCAGTGAAAGTAACATAAACCATATTCAAAAAGGTTTAACTAATGAGGGGATTTATTGGCTCACACAACTTAAAAGCTCAGGAGTACTGGCTTCAGGCACAGCTGAATCTAGGTGCTCACCATTGGCTCCATGCATTTCCAGGGACTTGTTCTTATTATTTTGACATCAAGTAGTGTCAAAATGTTTGGCATACTTTTCTTTTGTGGTTATAAGACGGTGATCAATAGTTCTTGGCTCCAGGAGCTCAGCAACTACAATGAAGAGAATCTCTTTCTCCAGCAGTATTCTGAGAGAAGGGTCTTGATATTCATTCTGATTGGATAGGCCTGGGTTATAGGTCTATTCCTGAAGTGGGGACAGCAGGAGATGGGGGTGGGTGGAGAGGAAAGGTACATTATGGACAATCCCAACCCCACCACTTAGATTGAGAATGGGGGACATATGTCTTCGCAATGGAAAATCAGGGTGCAGCTATCTATAGGAGCAAGAAGAGAGTGCTGGGCAAGAAAGATTACAATATGTGTGCCATGCACCTGAACCCAGTTTATTAAGCTATCTCAACTTCATGGGATATATTTTTTCAATCTCTTTCATTATGCTATGTTAAAACCCCCTTTCCCATTACTTAATGTTGTTATAGCAGATTTCATTGCTTTCTGGTCACTTTCAGTTATTAAAATTAGTCCAGTCCTGCTTAAACTCTAATTTTATAAATGTTTCAAAACTCTACCTGACCCCACTGGGGACTAGTCCCTCACCCCAGGAACTCAGAGTGTGGCTGTGTGTCTGTGTGTATGCATGTGTGTTTGTGCTTGGTGGGGAGGGGGGGTCACTCTCAACCCTTCTGCCTTTTTTCCAGGCTCTAGCCCCTTTGGAGTCAAGTGTGCAGGAAAAACAGGGGTTACTTTCTTGGGCGGGCGGGTGGGGGTGGGCAGCGAGCTGTCCATGGTCCTGAAATTTGGCCATTGCAAATGGCCTCTGTTGGTTTGTGGTCTCTGTGTAGACCAGAGACATTTTCTGGGTGTGTGGTTGTGTGGTTTTTCTTGGGGTGTGGTGCTCACTGTTGTGGCAAGGTCCTCTCTCACTGAAAAAGATTGAAAGAGCTGTCCAGGTCTCCAGGTCCTGACCCTCTCCAGGTGGGGCAGCCCCCAACTCCTGCACCCACCTCTAACCTCCAGAATCCTTCACATGGAACCAAAGAATCCCAGAGTCTTTCTCTGTGCACTCTGATGGCCATGAGGGATTAGGAAGGAGTGGAGAGTTACTGTCTCTTCCTTCCCAGCCCACTGTACACCAATTCCATCTTACCTTCTGGAGCTAGCATTTCAGCATGCTTTCTGTGTTCAAGTAAGAAGCAACTATGTATCCATGTTCACACACCTCCTCCAAAATTCAGGAGGCTCATGACATGCATTCATAAGGACCCTCTTATCATGTTCCCCAGCATCAGAGTGGGTCTGCAGTCTTGCAGCTCAGCAACACCTGGATAGGGAGTGGCTGCTTGATAGGTAGGTGTTCACAGAATCACAGAATTCATTGTTCAAATTTGAACACCTCTGAGTGTGAAAGAGGGATGCTGTTAGTAATGACCCTGGGCAGCAGAGGAAACTGCCCCAAGCAAACCAGGAAGCATGGCCACCCTATCTATAAGTGATTCTTCTATAGCCTCACACTCTAGTTGGTTTTGGAGGAGAGAAGAGAAGGAAATGACTTCTCACTGTAACATTATGTTGTCACTCCATATGTCCCCCACCCAACAATCCTGACGACTCTTGCTTTCTTCCTTCCTTTTATACAGTCTCAGGAGGAGGGTTTGGTGTGGCAGCTAATAGGACAAGGACAACTCCTGTGGCCTGAGTAAGCTCAGATGATGTGTTTTCACAGCTTCCCAGAAGTTCTCTGTAGATACCTCCTTTATTCACTTTTGGAGCCATATCAGCAATTCTGGGGCAACGTGAGCAATCCCACTTGGCATCCTGCCATATCCTGAATACACCAGCCAGGTTTCTCAATTGCAAGCCACCTGAAAAAGCCTTGGCTAATTTAACTGGAAAATGAATTTATTAAAGGACACTGGCTACCCTCCAAGCCTCTGGGAGAGCCAGAGAATCAGGTTTGTGAGCTACACAGAGGAATCATGCCCCAGAACTGGTGGTTGTGCCATTAGAAGCCCTGCCACTGAGCTTGCTTAGAAAGAAAGGAACATAGCTGCTGCCCCCTTGCTAGAGTAAATTCCTCACAATCCCTGCTTCTTTGCATCATCAGCTGCTGAGTCAAAGTCTGGGGAACGTGCATCCAGTTGGTGGAGAGCCCAAGTCATGTGCCCAAGTTCTAACACTAGTGGAGGAGTGAAAATATCTGGAATTTTCTGCCTCTAGAGTGGGAGCCTGGATCTACTTCCCCAAGTGGGTGTTTCCACAAAAGTAGGGAGAGGGTTCAGTTGCTGTGCGATGAAAGGATATGTGTGGTTGGCTAATAATGCTCCCCAAAGATGTCCATTTCTAAACCCAAGATCCTGCACATATGCTGCCTTACATTGCAAAGGGACTTTGCAGATGTAATGAACTTAAGAATTTTGAGATGGGGAGATTATCCAGGTGGCTCCAATGTAAACACAAGCGTCCTTATAAGAGGGAAGCAAAGGGAGCTCTGACATGGAGAAGATGTAAGAGAAGCGATGAACAAAGAAATGGGTTGAAGTCTTGGGAGAGGAAGAGGTCACAAGCTGAGGAACTCAGGTGGCCTTCAGAAGATGGAAAAGTCAAGGAAAAAGTGAAGGTTTCTCCTAGAGCCTTCAGAAGGAATCAGTCCTGCTAACAGTGTGATGTTAGCCCCTCTAGACTTATGCTGGTCTTCTGACCTCCAGGACTGTAAGACAATAAATTTGTGTTGTTTTAAGTTTGTGGAAATTTTTTGCAGCACCAACATGAAATTAATACACGCAGTATACATCTGTGGGTTGAACCAAGAGAAAGGAGTCATCCCCAGCCTGTTTGCAGGGACACAGCAGTGGAAAACAGTCCTATGGGAAAGAAAGAAGTTGCTCTGGCTCTGCAGACAGCAGGGAGTTTTCAGCTGTTCCTGCTGGAGAGCGTAATCTGAAAAGGACCTCCTCTTGTGTTATGTGACCTTGGCGCTTAAACAATAAGGGAGAAAGGTCTTTTCAGACCTCCCTTAGAGCAGGCAAAAAAAGGGAGAGCTGTTTGGAGGAAAGAAGCCACTTACAGGCTTGTGATTGAAAAGCAACTCATGCTTAAAGGCTTAAAGTATCTGAAGAAAACAAAAATGTTTAGAGAGGAATTATTGAAGAAATAGCTCTTAAGTCAGCTGGAAAAATCCTCGCACGTGGTTCCCTTTCATGGGCAATGATTGGAGCCTCTCCACGAACCTCCTTTGGGGTGGGAATGCTCCTCTGCAGTTGGAGGGGTTCTCACATTGGGAGGTTCTGCAGTGTGCAGATTCCTCGTGCCACCTCCATGCTTAGCAAACGCAGCTGCCACCCCCTCTCCTCTCCCTTATGTTCTCCTCTCCCTGGTGGTGAGAGAAGAATGGGGGGATTAATGGTTTGTTCTAAATTGTAGGGCGTGTGGGTAGAAGGGGTGGGTGTGTAGGGGCAGCACCAACAGCTCAATTTTCAGCTTCTTATGGACTGATTTCAAAAAACAGGAGAAGTAATGTCTTTCTCCTACTGCTTATGGAATATCACCTCTCTAAAAAGTCTCTTTCAAAACAGAGGTTCCGGTTTGGTTAACTCAGGGTTTGAAGAAAACGATCAAGTCCCGGGTCTGGGTGAGGAGAAGTGAAGGTTGCACTGGGGCCATGCAGGCTCTTGGGTACTGAGGGGAGAATCCCGGCTCTGACATCCCCACCCTGCTGCCCCCATCCTGATACAGCCTCCCTTAGCTCCAGGTGTGTTCCCTTTACAGCACTTACCGTCACTGCAAAGAGGCAGGTAGCTGCACTGTCATTTGGTTAATGTCGGTCAGGCCTGGGGAAGAGCATCTCTGTGGGGAAGGACCACATGTGTCTTGTCTAAGGCTGTGCCTTCCCCACACCCACCCCACTCCTACTGCATATCACAGTAACCTGTTATGTTTTCTGTATTGCAATTATCCCTTCCTGAAATGACCAAGTTGATGTATTTGTTTGCTGCTTCACCCTCTGCATACCTTTCCTGCTGGAATCCAAGATCCGCGGGAGCTGGGTTGAAGCCTGTGGGATGTTTTGTTCACTGTATAAACGGGAGGTGAGGGAACTCCTTCCTCTGCCTTCATATTTCCAAGTGAAGGCAAATACAGCAGGATAACAGCTTGGCCTGTCTCTCTCACCCACTGGGAGACTTTTCCAGTGGGCTGCTCTGGAGAGGGTGCTGGCTCTGCCCATCTCCCTCTTTGGGGTCCGTCTGCCCACACAGACCCAGCTGTAAGGGCTCTGCCTGCGGGGCTGTGGGTGTTTGTGTCCTGTCCATACTGAAACTGCCTAATTCTGAGCTCAGTATTTTAAATTCCATGATTCCTCAGACCTCTGATCTGATCCACCTTTTCGCACAATACTGTGGTTTAGACTTTCATCTGCCTAAAGCCTGTCTGTGCATCTCTGTGATTCCAAAATTGGATAGGGAACACGGGGTCATTTATTATACCCCCTTAATCCCTTATACACAGAGCCTCCCGTAATTTCTGGAAGAGTGTTTGTCATTTAATAGGTACTCAATTTCTATTTATTGAATAGGTGAATGGATGCATAGAAGAAGGAATTCAATGCTTGTAGTAACTTGCATGTAATAAGCCTCTTATACATATTTGTTGAAATAATTTAATTAAATAGCTATCTATGGAATCCCTACTAAGTGTGCAGCATTTTTCTAGGTACTAGATTCTCTGGGCTAGTCCAGGTAATTAACGGAAACCTCAAGATAAATCTCTCATTGTGAAGGGAGTGAATTAGCCTCAGAGCTATTACTGTTTATTATTTCAGCAAATGTCATTATCAATTGAATTTCAATCCCTACAAGCCAACAAAGCCCTTAAACTCTTGTTATCAGAACCCCCAGCAGAAATTACCTGATGAGAGAAGAAGGAAATGGATTTTTGTTTTCTCTCCCATTGGTACTTTATATTTTCATTTTTTTCTTCCTCCATCCTGTGTTTGCCATTGCCCAAAATGCCGTAGCCATTCTTAAAAATAAGAGTTTTCTATATTGATTTTGAATGTTGTCATCTTGCCCCACTTTGACAGTCTATATGACCCAAGTCTGAAAGGGATTCAAGAACTGATAATGTTGGTGGATAAATCAACCCGAATTTGTTTTAAATCCACAACATTGTGTGTGTGTGTGTGTGTGTGTGTGTGTGCATTTGTGTGTCCACAGGAAAGAATGACTGAAGTTCTCATGATTTAAAGGTCTGGATTTCCAAATGAGCCTGGAGATGAATATCACACCGGGCGCCTCCTTCTATTTACCTCTGCCTTGGTGAGTGGATTTCCTGACTGATGGATTGGGCTTAGTGGAGCCATTTGAGAGGACAGGTTCTTTACTGGAGAGGATACTGATGTGCTTTAATAGGAAGTTATGGATCATTTCCTTGAAGAAGTATCTTTAGAATTTCAGGAAATGGGTGTTTGGGGAAATGGAATTTAAGATGTTAAAGCAGGTTTTCTTTGTAATTGGAGAACTTCCAAATGATACCAGGTATGAAGCTTATCAAACATGCCTGAGCCTTTTGGTGAAACAGACATAATTTCTATTTTAATCAAGAAAATGTAAAGAAGACAAATTTTTGTTAGCTTTTTGCCTTTAGGGTGTGCAAAAAGTATGTCAAATAAACTCTATCATTTTCTGATAATTTAGGGGAAACAGAACGAAAAACTTAACCAGGTCTCTAAGGTGTTAGGTTAAATCTGCTAAGAATTGAATTAATAAATAACATCCAGGAAATGACCTTTCTAGATCCAACAGCAGAAACCGTCTGCCACAGACAGGCCAGAAATTTAGATTTTCCAGACCTGGGGCCCAGGGCTCCCCCTGTGTGCTCATCCTATCCCACAGGTCAGCATCTGAAGGGAATTCCAAGTACCATTTGCTCTGCTGAAAGGAACTAGCAGAAAGACAGGCATGTCGGAGGACGTGTTTCGAGGGGACTTACGGTATTTGGTGAGTGGTGTGTGTGTCGCTGAAGAAGGGTTCCTAGAAATCTCCTTATGGAAGATGTAGAAGTCTAATTGACTTAATTACAGGATGGGGGAAGGGAATTACCATGCACGTGCCAAGCGGGACCCAGACGTCACTTTGAATCATTTCGCCTCCTGGTAACTGTTTCCACAGAGGAGGAAGGAAAGGCTTGGATACTAAACAAAAGCAGCTCAGCTGGAAACACGCGTGCGCGGGTCCAGCCGCAGCAGAGTGTACACTGTCCGCTGACCGCAGCCCCGCCCCTCGGGCCCCGCCCCCTCCTGCACCAGCAGAGCAAGGTCACGGAGGCACGTCCTCATGAGCCATCAAAGGGCTTAATGGGTTTCAGTAGTTCTGATTTCACTTGCATTGAAAATGAATATTTGAAAGCACCTGGGGTATATTTTGGAATAAAATACATAGCTATACATACAGGTGTATACATACATACATACACACATGCATGTTCTCTTTTCTAAAATAGATTTAAACTTATTTTCTTGCAAGCTTCTGAGTATGGCTTTCCAGAAATGTTGAAAAGAATAAGAAATGGGCAAACATTTAAATAAATCCAAGTGTAAATTTTTCATCATTCAGGTGATGTAAAGGCTCAGCCTGTCTCACCTGGGCCCATCCCATCGGGACATCATTCCCATGTTCTGTTTTGCAAGTGTCAAAACTGGGCAGCCGTAGGGATGGAATGGTTCTCAGAAAGACACCATGGAGGTGATGATACTTGGACCCAGAAAACCTGAGGGGCTAGTCTTCCATGGAGATTGCCCTTTGGATACAAATAGCCCATCCAAACAATTGGAAATTAAACTTTCCTACCATTTAATCTAATGCAGCTGTTGGAAGTCAGGAGGTCCCTGCACACGGCTGCCCTGCCTGCCCCACAGCATCTCTGAAGGTGTCTGTGTTGACACACCTGGGCATGGATGGGCCTCTTTCAGGAGGGAAGGACACCTGCCCGTTAGTTCTGGTCCTTGGGTGTTTTTCCAGGCTGAGCCCTTCAGGATTGAGGACTGTGTCTTGCTCATCTGTGATTCCCCAATGTCTAGCTCAAGGCCTGGGTTATTTATGGAATAAGCAAGCCAAGGGAAGATCTGTCAAGCAACTATCATTGTGCCCCCTTTGTCATTTGGACCTTTGCAAATGTTGAATAATGTGAAAGATGTAAAATAAGATACAGACCAGGTTTCTGATCCACCAAAACCCAATATTAATTTAAGTTGAAGGAGATAAAACAAGAGTCTTTATCTGGGAGACCATAGAGATTATCTTATTTGAAATATTCTCTGTTCTGGTGTGCAGAAAAAGAGTGACAGGGAATAATAGTTTCCCTCACCAGAACTTTGAGTAACTAATGGAGCCAATGAACTCTGGGGTTCTGAAGAATGCATGAGCTGCTGTCTGCTGCAGGAGACTTGGTCCAGCAGGAGAGAAGGCTGTCCACACATCCTGGCTCACAGAGTACCGTGGACAACTCTACAAAGGTAAGTTCAATTAAAGAGCTTAGCTGAGGGGAGGGGGTGCAGAAGGAACTGAGGAACTGAGGAATGTGGGATCTAGGAACAACTCTTGGAGGGATGGCTTTGTGGTCGGGCTGTCATGGGATATGTTTGGGGGCATTCAGGAAGGGAATTCTAGATGGAGGGAGCCGTGAGTTTCAAAACATGGATTTGGGTAATGATTAGCTGAAGCATAGGATGTGTTTGATCAGAGCAAAGCAGAGAGTGGTTGGAAGAAGAAATGGGATGTTTAATTCATCTGCTCAATATTCCCTGACCCACGTGGTGGCTGGAGACATAAAGATAAAGAAACAGACATGGTCTCTCACCTTATGATGCTTACAGTGTAGCCAGGGAATCAGACAATGAACACAAATAATAAGTAGACACATAACCAAACATATAACTACAAATTGTGAAAGGAGTCTGGAGGGAAATGAAAATAGTGTGCAGTGATTAAAAAACAAACAGAAGGAGACCACTCAGATAGACAACCACTGAATAAGATGGGCTTAAAGCTGAATGGGGAAAGAGTGAAAGAAGCTAGCCGTGTAAAGAGTGAAGGTAAGGAACCCAAGGAAAGGGCTGTCCAGAGGTGGGAAGGAGGTGTGAAATTTACTGTATTGAAAGAAGACAAATGCCACAAAACACGGAGGGCAAGAAGAGGGGGAACAAGATGGAGCTGGACAGGTGGATCTGAGCCAACCAGGCTGGCCCTTGAAGGTCAAGGGAAAATGGTTATGGGGAGTCATTGCAAGGTTTAAGTAAAAGAATAAAGATTAATATCATGTGTGAAAATGTTCACTTGGGGTGTGTATAAATATGGAAGCAGAAAGAATGTCAAGAAAGCATTTCAGCAACAACAAAAAGACAAACAAGCCAATTTAAAAATGGGCACAGGACCTGAATTGACATTTCTCCAAAGAAGATATGTAAATGGTCAACAAGTACATGAAAAGGTGCTCAGCATCATTAGTTATTAGGGAAATTCAAGTCAAAACCATAGTGAGGTACCATATCACATCCATTAGAATGGTTATAATAAAAAAATGGAAAATAAGTGTTGGTGGAATGTGGAGAAATTGGAGTCCTTGTGCATTGCTGATGGGAATGTAAAATGGTGTAGCCACTGTGGAAAACAGTTTGGAAGTTCCTCAAAAAGTTAAACTTAGAGCTCTTATATGACCCCACAATTCCCATCGTAGGTATATACCCTAAAGAATTGAAAGCGGGTACTCAAACAAGTACTCACACACTTATGTTCATGGTAGTGTTATTCACAAAAGCCAAAAGTGGAAACAACACAAATGTCAATCAATAGATGATTAGACACAGAAATTGTGGTATAAATTATTCAGCCATAAAAAAGAATGAAGTGCTGATACATGTTATAACTTGGATGAATCTCCAAAACCTTATGCTAAGTGAAAGAAGACAGACCCAAAATTTCGCACATTATATGTGAAATATGCAGAATCAGTAAATTCATACAGACACCACAGATTGGTAGTTGCCAGGGGCTGGGGAGTGGGAAAAATAGGTAGAAACTGCTTAATGGGCAAGGGGTTTTACTTTGGAATGATGGAAATGTTTTGGAATTAAATAGAGATAGTGGTTGCACAACTAAATGCCACATAATTGTTCATTTACAAATGGTTAATAATATGTTATATGAATCTCATTTCAATAAATTTTTTTTATTTTCAAAAAAGGAGAAACACTATTTCAGGACTCTAGGTGAGAGAAGGTGTTGCATGGACTAAGGTGATGGTTGTGGGGAAGGAGACATGGATTAGAGCATTATTCAGAGGTAAAACTGATGCGCTGCTGGAAGGTTGGGTTCGGGCACACTGGGAGGGAGAGTGTGAAGTTCAGGATGGTTCTGGGCTTCTGGCCTGAGAATTTGGGGTATGAGTATGTTACTTACTAAAATGAAGAAGTTGGGGGCATGGAAGGAGTGAGGATAAGAGTTCAATCTGGGGTGTCTTGGGTGTGAAATGCCCATGAGACAGCCAAGTCAAGATGGAAAAGGGTCATTTTGGTGGTTGTATCAGTCCAAGTTCTCCAGAGGAACAGAACCAACAGGAGATAAATATATATATAAATCAGATTATATTATATATCTTATCATATTATATTATATTGACATAAATGTACATCTATAAATATGTATATTTATGTAAATATATGTGTCAATATTATGGAATTCAATTTAGGAATTGGCTCACGCAACCACAGGAATTGACAAGTCTGAATTCCACGGGGCGTGCCTCAAGCTGGGAACTCAAAAGCAGCTTTTGATGAACTCCCCAGGAAAAGCTGGCTGGCTGAAGTAGAGATAGTAATTCTTCTCTCCAACTGGGTGAAATAATCAGGTCTCACTTTAAGGCATTCAGCTGATTGGATGAGACTTCTCTCATTGTTGAAGGAAAGCTCCTTAGTTGATTGTAGATGAAATCATCCATATGTGTAATTGAATAAGGGCTTAAATCCAACAAGTATCCTCAAGTAACAGTCAGACCAGTGCTTACTTGACCAAACAACTGGACATTATATTCTAGTCAAGTGGACACATGAACTTAACCATCACCATGGTGATAAAAATCTGGGTTTACTGTAGAGATGCTTTCTAAGGCTATGAGATGATATCACCGAGAGGGAGTGTACAGATAAAGAAGAAAACTGACCCTGAGAAAGGCCAGCTCTTAGAAATCAGAGCAGGAGGTTCCCATGATGATGGCAGAGGAGTAAGCAGAGCAGTAAGAGGGAAACCCAGAGAATGGCTCCACCCATTGAAAGAAGGTATAGAGGGGAAAGGAGTGGGCATCCGGGCTGTGTCTGCTGAGATGACAAGTGAGGGGAAGGGGAATTTTCCTTCGTTTTAGGCAACTTTGATAAGAGACTTTGGGGAGAGGCCCTGGAGCAGAAACTGGATGAAACTGTCCTGTGAGGGATTGCTTGGTGAGATGCTAGCGAGAGACATCAGGGAGACATTTTCTGCACAGATGTTTGGATGTTGCTTTTGTTTCCTAGGCTGCTCAAAGCAAATTCCATGAAATGGGAACAGTTAAACAATGGGTGTTTATTCATTCATGGTTTTGAGGCCAGGAAAATGTCCAAATCAAGGTATCATCAAGGCAATGCTTTCTTCCGAAAGACTGGCTGCTGGTGATCCTGGGCTCGTCTGCTGCAAGGTAAGTGAGGCATATGGTGGTGCTTGCTGGTCTCTCCCTTCTCTTCTGGATTTTGTTGATTTCATCTTTTGCTTCCATGGCTTTCTCTCTCTCTCTGTTCACTCCATTTATAAAGGACTCCAGGAATAGGATTAAGACTCATTTTGAATGAGCTGGATCACACCTTAACTGATGTAGTCTCATCAAAAATCCTATTTACAGAGGGTTTATACTCACAGAAATGGACTGAATTTATGAAAAGGTTTTTCTGGGACACATACATCTTCAAACCATCACAGATATCAAGGGATCTGAGCAGGATATGGGACTAAGGTTCTTACTGACCATTTTTAGGAAGGAGTTACTAAAGCATGTCTATGGACTGATGGGGAAGTGATCAAATAGAGAGAGATTGTTGATGCAGAAGAGAAAAAGAACACCCTGAAGAGTGACATCCTTGAGAAGGAGTGAGAGCCAAAGACTGCATGAAGAAACTGACCCTCAACCAGTAGATGGAAACTTCTCACTTTGCAAGAGGAGGGAAAGAAGAGGAGCTGGGGAGGTCTAAACCTGACCAGGAAAGATGTAGGTTTTGCTGTTTGGAGGCTTCTGTTTGCTCAGAGAGGACAGAAGGCAATATCATCAGATGAGTGAGAGTGTGATTTTAAAAAAGAGGAGGGGGAAGAGCTATTTTGGAAGATGAGTGAGTGTGTGAGTTTGCTGTGGCTGATCAGAAGCTACCACAAACTGTGTGGCTTAAAATAACAGAAATTTATTCTCTTATAGTTATGGAAGCTAAAAGTCCAAAACCCAACAGAACCCTGCTCCCTCGGGGTGGGGGGGTTGCCTGGGGATCTTTCCTTGCCTCTTCCAGCTCTGGGGTCTGCCAGCATTCCTGGGATTATAGCCGCATCATTTCAATCTCTGCTTCTGTCTTCATATTGCCTACTCCTCTGTGTTTATGTTATATGTACACTCATCAGTGGATTCAGGGCCCACCTAGATAATCCAGGATGATCCCGCTTTCCAAGATCCTTAACTTAACCCCATCTGCAAAGACCCTTTTCCAATATAGGGTCAAATTCAGAGGTTCTGGAGATTAGCACATGGACATATATATTTTCTTTTTGAGGACCATCAATCAACCCACTACAGAAAGCAAGTGAGCCTCACCCCCTGCACCTCAGAACTAACCCAAGACTCCAGCTGAGGTTTCATGTCATGAATTTAAAATGAACCAGTCAGCCAGTCTGGTTTCTTTTCCAGCCAATTTTTGCCTCCCCAACAGACATGAAGAAAAGTGGTGGTTAGTCCATCATCTAGAGTAGGGCTTCACTCCATGTATGAAAGAAGGAGAAACGGATGTTGGGAGTTGAAATTATTTGCAAAGGAGTATTGCAATATGGATCATGGAATCAAAGCTGGAGCAGAGTGAGAATGGGAGGATATCAATTATCTGAAGACCTCCAAGATTAAAGGACTGTCTTAGTGGACCCTTGACCAAGAGTCAAAGCATGGTTGGCGTTGGCCAAAGGCAGGCAGCCCCTCTAGAATCTCCATCAGTCCTTCAAAGACTCTCCAAATAAACATGTACTCTAAGTGGAAAAAGTGTGCTTTCCGTGCAAGTGCAGCTTCAAGACAAATTCTCAACACCACCCTGCTCCTAAGAGAATTGCTATTTCTAGGCCACTTCTGTGCTTCCATTGACCTTGTCATCTCTGAGCCAGAGAAAACTTGTATCATTACCTTCAACAACAACCAAACTAGCAAGCTGGTTTGCTAGTTTAATGAGTTTACAGGCTGCATTATTATACTGTTCCTCCTACCTCCTGGGAAATCTACTGCACCTGAAATGCATTCTCTCTCCTGGCTCTGCCGGCCAACCCCTGTGGCCTCCATCCATTGTTATTTAACCAACACAGCAGTTAAAATCTCAAATCATCTTTATTGCTGCTGTAGATTTTACCAGCTGCCTAAGAAGGATTTTACCTCCACATGATTAGTAAATGATGAATGGTTCTCTTTTTTCCCAACATTTTCCCTAAGGGATTATTGATGCCTCAGAGAGGAAAAATTTCCAGAAAATACGTTATGCCCAGCCATGCTGGAGTGGCCTTGTAAAGATCAATACATAATAGTAAAAATGTGATCCATAAAGGCAATAGGCATAGAAGAGAGAATGGTAACTATTATTTGGAGAAAGATAAAATTGGTTTTATGATGGGAACAGCAGGTATCATCAGTGCCCTTGTCACAGTCTGGGATCCTGTGAGTGCCACTGGCCACTTCATCACTGACGCAGCATGTTGGCTGTTTATCTTCATCCATGGCAGGATGGTCTAAACCAGGCTATTTTGGTTAAAGTGGTTGTCATTGCCAATGACGGGCCATTGGCACCCACCACAGACATACAGTCTGCTTAGAGAAGAATGTGCTATTTGCAGAATTGGATTTTGTCTGACTAAGAGCCAGCCATTTCCTTCTGAATTAAAAAGAAAGTAGATTTATTAGGGACAGAACTTCTACTGTAGGATCCCACAGCTATTTAAGCCAAATTCCTGTGAAATTAAATGTAATAAATATTGGAGTTAGGGCTCAAGAAACTGGTTGTCATTTCAACCTAGTGTGGATTAGGTGGGCTCCAGAGAGTGGTGTCTTGGTGTCGTTTTGTTGGAATAAGGTTTTGAAGTTCAGCACTGATAGTTGGGTAGCACCTTCGATTTAAGGGAGAACCCGATTGGTGGAATTGGTTGATTTTCTCTAAATGGACTAATTGCTCTGGAATTGAGAAGTGTGTTTCAGGTGTCCCTTAGCCTCGGCCATGCTCATCTGCTCAGTCTTTGATGCTTTCTCTGTGCTTAAATGGAGAGCAGACGTTCCCCAGCCAGAGGAATCTCAGAAAGTTCCCTGCCTCTTAACCCAACTTTATTTCCACATCTTCCAAAACATATCGAGGCTCCAGCCAAACCAAACTTCTTCCTTTTCTTCAGACCCAATCATTGTTTTTCCATGTCCATGCCTTTTATCTTTGCCCTTCTTTTTAAATTTATTTTACAAACAGAACTCCCCCTCTCATCCTTCCCCCTCTCCCAGTAACTTCTCATCTGCTTTCTAACTCTGAAAATTTGCTATTTCTAGTCATCTCTTATAAGTGATATTGTACAAGGTGTCATATAATTTTTGTCCTTATGTGCCTTGATTATTTCACCAAGCATAATGTTTTCAAGTTTCTTCCATGTTGCAATATGTCTCATACCTTCATTCTTTCTTATGGTTGAATAATATTTCGTTGTGTGTATATTCCACATTTTATTTATCTATTTCTTTGTTGATGAACATTTGGGTTGTTTGAAGCTTTTGGCTCTTATGAACAATACTGCTATAAACATTGGTGTAAAAGTATTTGTTTGCAACTGTATTTTCACTCTCTTTGGGTATTTACCTAGGTGTAGTATTGCTGGATCAAATGGTAATTCTATAGTTAACTTTTTGAGGAGCAATCATATTGCTTTCCGTAATGGCTACACCATTTTACATTCCTACCAACAATGCACTAGTTTTCCAATTTCTTCACATCCTCCCCAACACTTGTTGTTTCCCATTTTTTAATAAAATAATAGCCATCCTTTTGGGTGTGAAGTGGTATCTCACTATGGTTTTAATTTGCATTTCCCTAATGGCCAATGATATTGAGGATCTCTTCATGTGTTTATTATCCATTTGTTTATCTTCTTTGGAGAAATGTTTATTCAATTCCTTTTTCCATTTTTTAAGTGGGTTGTTTGTCTTTTGTTGTTGAGTTGTAGGGTTTCTTTATACATTCTGGATATTAAACCTGTTTCTGATATGTGGTTTGAAAGTAGTTTCTCCCGTTTTGTGGGCTGTCTTTCACTTCTTGATAATTTCCCTTGATGCACAAAGCTTTTAATTCAATGAAATCAAAATTGTCTATTGTTTCTTTTGTTGTTTGTGCTTTGGATGTCATATCTAAAAACCCATTTCCAAGTCCTAGGTCATGAAGATTTGTCCAGCATTATCTTCTAAGACTTTTGTAATTTTAGTTCTTACATTTGAGTCCTTGCTTCATTTTTAGCTGATATGTGTATATAAGGGAGGGACTTCTGCAAGCGAAGATCCAGTTTCCCCAACACCATTTGTTGAAGAGGCTAGTCTGCCCCACTCCACAGACTTAGCACCCTTGTCAAAAATCAGCTGGCCGTAGATGGGTGGGTCTATTTCTGGATTTTTAATTCTCTTCCACTGGTCAATTTGTTTATCTTTATGCCACTACTGTACTGTTTTGATTACTGGCACTTTATAAAACAATTTGAAATTGGGAAGTGTGAGTCCTCCAACCCTGTTCCTCAAAATTGTTTGGTTATTCAGGGCCCCCTAGTTCCATATAAATTTGAGGATTGGATTTTCCATTTCTGCAAAAAGTGGTTGCTAGAAATGTAATAGGGATTGCATTGAATTTGTATATTGCTTTGGATAATATTGACATATTAGCAATGTTAACTTTTCAAATCTATGAATGTGGGATGTCTTGCCATTTATTTAGGTCTTCTTTAATTTGTTCCAGTAGTGTTTTGTAGTTTTCAGGATACAAGTCCCATGGGTCTCTCAGACTGACCTTAACCCTCAACTGTAGCTTTTAGAGGAGGAGGTTTCCTCTGCCCCGGGTCAGCTGCTCCTGGGATCAGGCCATGTGGCAACAGTGCAGCCATTTCTGCAGCTTCTGCTGCAGGGGTGCTCCATAGGGGCCGGTCACTGGTTCCTGCTTTCACTTACAGAAGCTGAACTCTCGAACACCCTTTGCTTTCTCTGGCACTCCTGCAGTTGCTCTAAATGTCCATTCTGGTTCCAGGGTTACCACCCAGTTAATTCCAGTCTCTTTTTCCAGCTCTTTTATTTTTCTAGTGGAGGGAGCAATTTGTAAAACTTACTACTCTGCCATTTTGCTCCTTTTCTCTTGAAAACTCCTCTACTCATAACAAATACATTCTCTAAACGAAAGTCTCCTCTGATCCCAAATACATTCACTCATTCGCTCATTCAATTATTCATTCATGCAACAAATATTTATTGTATACCTTCCATGTTCCAAGTACTTTGCTTGGATAAAATCTTCAGAATTCCCATAGCACTCTGCAGAATGCTTAAGATAGCATGTGTGTTTAACAAATATTTGCTGAATGAATTCATGGATGAATTATTTTGTAGTTTGGTTTGTTAATCCCTCCCATTTGGTTCTTAATCCCTTGAGAACACGGTGTATATGTTACTCCTACTTCCCTGTAAATATAGCAGGCACTTGATATATTGTTAAAAATGGGCCAAAGAGCATCTGAAGTCAAGTCAGTCAGTAAAACCTATCAGTTGAATTACCCAGCATCATTTCCTGTGAAAACAATCAGATGGACACATTCATAATTAGTGGATAGTGGCTGGTTCATTTATGCTTATTAAGTCACTATTCTACTATTTTCAATTCCCTTTATTCTTTACCTGACTCGACTAAGAGCACCCATTCCAATGTGGATAGATGTTTAATATTCTGGTCTAACCTCTTCTGTAGGAGACTGTGAATGGGGTGCATTGGAATATTTCATGCAAAACTGAACAGGACTTCAGTGCTGTCATTTTCATTTCATAGCTTCAGTCTTCATATGGTGCTGGCTATCAGTCTCTATGCACCCATTTCCCTGAGAAATCCTTATCAAATTAGCCCCATCTGGTGCATTGTATGGACAACAAATCCAGGAACTAAAAAAGGTTGCCAAATACTGGGAGAAAGCCAGAACTCACTAGAATCACAGGGATGGAGGTCAAGAAGGAATAATTGGATGTCGTCTACTTGAAGATGGAGACCGTGTTCTATACAGACAATGGTGCCTACACCAGTAGATGGTCAACGAGTACTTGTCAAAGTAGTAGAAGACCTCACGTATTCTTTCAGCCTGCAGTCAAGCTTTCCCTTCAACTTTTCCTAACATAAGGGTGCTTCCCTGAACAAAAAGGGGATATTTGAAGAGCAAGGAACTGTGTTTTTATTTTAACCCTGGCCCAGCCAAGAACCTGTCACAGGGTCATAAATGCTTAACAAAGTTTTGCTGAAATCAGTGATTTCTTCCTCTAGGAAGGCAACCAGCAAATTGTCCCAATAGTAAGGCTCAAAGAAATGAATGTTCTGTTCTTAAAATGACAAGGGCCTCTACATTTCTATTAACCAAATGAAATTGTCTTGAGCATCTCAAGAGAATAGAACAGTGTGTAGCTAAAGGTTATTCTAATATAAAGGTGCTTCTGACTACATAAAAAGGCATCCAGGGGGATTCGAGACATATCGGATACCTTGAGGCATTTCTCAGACATCATGTAATTGAATATTACATTTCATGTGCCTGTAAGTAAGGCCTTTAAATGCTGGAGAATTGTTGGTCGGTGGAACTCTCCAGCTGACGACCTCTAGGATCTATGAAGGACACAGGAACAACCCTGGCTTCCTCCAGGTTGAGTAACATGTGTGTGTCTTTCCCTGAGAATATGCATGCTATGCATAGAACTTGTTTTCTATATCCTGTGATTGAGGCTTGTTTCAAAACCACCCATCTTTCATAATAGACAGTCAACTCCTTTGCTTTGGTTTGACTCAAGGATTGCTCAAAGCTTTCAAACTTAAGATTTGGCAGAGTCCAGCCAGCTTCCTGGGAACAAAAGAGCCTGGAGCTCCTGGTGTAGGAACTGAGAACCCCAAGAAAGGTGACTGATAGGCAAGTTCTCCCTCCACATTGGAAGGGCACACCCAGTGGAAAATCCTCCTTTACTCTCAGTTAGACCCCTCTGTTGTGCTTAAGAAACACTTATGGAGCTTTTAATAAATAGCAAGAGTGCCCACTGCTCACCCAGGACCAGGAATAGTGCCTCTTGTCACCAGTCAGCCTGGAAACCTCATTATGCAGAAGCCATCGGGCTTCGATGCAGTAGTGGGACGGGTTTAGCCCTAGGCTGAATGATGCATTTGTCTGGTCAACAAATCTTAGAAGCAAAACCCAAAAGGATCAAACTGTTTCTGAGAAAATATGCATCACCCAAAAAAGTAAAATTTACAAGTCCTTAATTCAAATTATAAATTACCAAGCACACATAGAAGCAGAAAATATGACACATAATGAGGAAAAAAGTCTATCAAATTTGACCCAGAACTGATACAGATAATAAAATTAGCAGAAAAGGATATCAAGACACTTACTAGCCTCTATTTTAGATGTTTGAAAGCTAGAGACATGGAAGATATAAAAAATACTCAAATTGAATTTCTAGAGATGAGAGCTACAATGTCTAAGATGAAAAGAAAAAAAAAAGACTAAATTGTATTAGACATTGCAGAAGAGAAACTTGGTGAACCTGAAGATATAACAATAGAAGCTATCCAAAATGAAACATACATAATGATACTTAAAAAAAGGAATTTGTTCTCAGAGTAAAAATTTAGCCAATACCCAAAGGCATAAAATAGAAATTGAAAAATCATACATAATCCTACAGTCCTTGTGAATATTGCACGGAATTTCTTTCCATAATTGTGCCTATGCTCTGCTCCACAGTTGGTTTATTTTTACAAAAATGCAACTGTACCATGGAGTTTTGTAAACCTTTTTTTTTCACTTAATAAAATGAAAACAAAATAATAACAATGTATTTTTGGGTTTATAACATAAACGAAAGTAAAATGTACACCAACAATAGCATAGAGGTCAAGAGAGTAGAGATTGAAGTATGCTACTTTAAGGTTATTATACCACACTTGAAGTGGTATACTCACTCTTGAATATATACTCTCATAAGTTAACGATGTATCCTATAAACCCTAAAGTAACTTAAAGTAATGATGTATCCTAAAAACCAAAAGAACAATCCAAAAGTTATAGCTAATATGCCAACAAAGGATATAAATCTGGAATCATAAAAATTCAATTAATGCAAAAGAAAGCAGAAAAAGAGGGAAAAGGGAAAAAAGGAGCAGATGGGACAAATAGGAAATAAATAGCAAAATGATAGACTTAGAACTAACCATATCACTTACCTTAAATGTAAGTGGTCTAAACACAATTAAGAGGCAGAACTTGTCAAATTGGATTAAATAGCAAAACCCAACAATATGTTGCTTACAAGAGATCCACTTTAAATATAAACCACAGATAAGCTAAAAGTAAAAGGATGGACAAAGACACACAATGCTAACACTATCAAAAGGAATCTACAGTGGTTATCTGTAGAACAAAATACTCCTCAGAAATAAAAGAAAAAAGAATAAATATGGTGTGCTGGTTTGGATCTGTCATGTACCCCAGAAAAGTCTACGTTCCTTTAATCCAATCTTATGGGGGCAGACCTATTGTGGGTGGGATCTTTTGATTATGTTGTTTCCATGAAGATGTGGCCCCACCCAATCAAGGTGGGTCTTAATCTCCTAGTTTGAGTCCTCTATGAGAAGATAAAAGACAGAGACATTATGGACAGAGAGAGAGAAGCTAAGAAAGAAATTGCCACAGGAGAAGCAAGAAGGACCCACAGAAATTGAGAGAGCCATTTTGAGACCAGAATCCAGGAGAAGGACCAGCAGACTCCAGCCTTGTGCCTTCCCATGTGACAGAGGGACCCCAGATGCCATCAGCTTTTCTTCAGAGAAGGTATCTACCTCTTGATTCCTTAATTTGGACATTTTCATGGACTTAGAATGGGAAATTGGCAATCTAATAAATTCCCATTGAAAAAAGCCAACTGATTACTGGCATATTGCATTCTGGCAGCTTTAGCAAACCAGAACATATGGATATACATACAATAACATGAATTAATATCAAAATAATTATGCTGAATTAGAGAAGCCTGGATAAAGCAACACACACTGTAAAATTCCATTTATATAAAATTATAGAAAACAGAAACTAATATAGTAACAAAAAAATAGATCAGTGATCACCTAGAGATGGAGGGTGCAGGCAAAAAAGGATGACCAAGAGGCTTGGTGAAATTGGGGGATGACAGGTGTATTTGTGCTCTTGATTAGGGTGATGGTTTTACTGGTATGTCCAAATGCAACACATATGAAATTGTACATTTTATTGTATGTCAAATATCCATGGATAAAAATTAAAATTAATGTCATTAAAGCATGAATGAAGCCTTGGCCCCACTCACACAGGTTTTCTAGGTAGTGGAGTTTTATTAAAGCTCCCCAGGTGATCAATGGCAATAGGTAAGGCTGCCTCCCGGGATGCAGAGTTGAATCGGCCACTGAGATGAATATATGAATATTGTGGACTCTTCGGTGCTAACTGTGACTTGTTCATCAGGACTTTGTCAACTGTCTTCTGGGTTGCAACTTCTCTTTCTGTGGCCACATCTATACATAAAAGCAGAAGCTCTTTACACAACACTCAAGTTATTTGTCAAAAGCTGACTTTATTTCCATTCAATTCTACCAGCATCCATGCACATTCTGTGCCAGGTGAGGAAACAAACACTGCAGATACCCAAAGACATAGAAAGACTTGGGCAGATGGAAAGTGTAACTTCGTACCACTGAAATCCTTTACTTTCTCCCAGTCTGTACACATGTATCTCGACCGAGTGTGGTATTTTAGCAGACCAAAAGTTTGATGTTCTTATAATACAGCAAGTTTCTAGGTGTTTTATTTGATTTTAATTTTATTTAACAATATTAATGAGAAACTTATAGGAAACACTGAATTATTTTGAAAACACCCAGACTTGCAAAACTTTTGCAAGGGCTTTGAGTTGCAGAATAAAAAGCAGGTACAGTCTGAGTCTTCAAACCAAGAGTAATAATTAGTGCATGCACCATAAAACTGGGTTTTAATTAAACATGTCTTTGAATAAGAAAGTTTTATGAAGTGTAGTGCATATAGAAAATGTTCAAAATGGCATTGATAACATCCAGAAAAATGTCAAATATACTTGAGAAGTTTAAATATGTAATTCATTTCAAAATGAATCCAACAAAGAAGAGTAATAATTTACTGACATGAGACATGTCCTGAATCATTTATTCTAAAATGCTCAGGACACCAAGGAAGGTTTTTGGATGGCTGTGCTATGTCTTGTACATCAGCAATCGCCTTTTGCCTCCGGCACATTGTCCAACACGCAGTGAGCACACGACAAATGTCTGCATGAATGAGCTTTGAGGAAATACATAACTTCCTGCCCAGTTGAGTACTTGGTAGAAGGGTCAGATGGAAAAAACTTAGTGGCTGTCACTTTAATATTTCATGCACAAAAAGCACCATTTGTCATCTAGGTACATTGCACTGTTACATTGTTTCTGATTAAGATGGTTCTAAATGAATGTTTAATGACAGACCATGGTGTCTGCAGATTTAGGAACTGCAAATGAAGCTGGCACCTCCACCAGAAACATCTGTCTGCTTCCATATGTGTCTCTTGTAGATGGAGAGGTGAAATTTCCCTGAATCCCTGCAGATGTGCAGTTCCATTTGGTGGCTCCTGGAAACGCTGTTCCGAATCCTAATGGCTACCAAGCATTTAAACTTTGCAGAATGTTCATTTCCTCATGGCTCCAAATGGACATGCCAAATAGTTGACATCTTTGTTGTTGAAAGCTAGGCAAGTGGAGGCAGCTCACTTCTCGCAGTTAGCAAAATGCCCAATGTCGCGCACAAAGGCAGGGAAAGTACTGTCCCCTGGTGACTTGGGGACACGGTAAATGAGCCCCTCTCCAACTTTTCGGACCACCTGTCAGCTCACATTTCCTTAAGGCAACAGCTCAAGATAAAAGGAAAGTTAGAGCACAAAATACTCCCACTCAAGAACTAGCAAGTGGATTTCTTCTAAAATTCAAAATTCATTTTTAAGTGTACTTCCTATTTGGCAAATCACTTCTGGCTCATTCATACCACACACAATGTAATGCCATAAAAAAAGCATCTATTTGATATGACAATGTCTGTGATGTACTGTCTCATCCTATGAATAAACAGTAGCTTGCGGCAAAGATAAGGCATCACTTATACTCTAATGGGGATTGGAATTACAGTGAAATTCTAAATGGACGGTATTTATGGTAATTAGTTAAAAACCACTGACGGAAACAAAGTTCTCCAGTAAAATAACAGCATTCAGACTTCAGCCCTCATTAAAACGGAAGCTACTGATTCTCCAGGAAAATGGTCTTTATAATTTCTTATTCTTCTTCCAAATGAGGGGAGCACCTGCAGCTGGAGCTGTGTCTGGATCTCGCACGCGGCCCTTGCAGGGCTCCCCCACCCTCGGTTATACCTGCCGAATGGAGACCTTCTTTTGGGATCGCCCACCGTCATGTCTCCTGACACTCTGGTGTCAGCCTCTGGCTTCTCTTCTCCTTTCTGGGCATTCATCACGGAGCATGCACAAGGCTCCTAATGTTTCATGGCTCTCTTTCTGCCTTTGGAATAAAATTCAAACACCTTTCCATGGCCCAAAGCCTGGCAGGACCCAGCTCTACATTTAACTTTCCTGCCTGTCTCACGGCCTCTACAGTCTCAGCAATCTGTGTGCTCCCGAAGCTCAGCATGCTTCTTTCCACTTTGAGGTTCTGCTCCCTGGTCTTCTCGCTTCCTGGTCTCTGCACGGGCAGCTTCTTCCAGACACTGAGGACCCCCTTGCATCCCTGCTACCCAATCTCAAGTGTCAGGGCTTTGTCTGTCTTCACAGAGACAGCCCCATCCCCAATGCCTACCACAGTGCCTGATATGGAGAATGTCCTCAATTAATAATGATGACTAAATTGATCTAGGATAGCTAATCATTTAAGTCCTGTTGATGTGAGATGTTCCCCATAGTCCAAATATCCTAACTATTCAACCTGCCCCAGGATAAGCACTTTCAGGTGTAGCATTATAACTTTTCAGCTCAACTACCATTTTCATCAACAGCTGGTAAGGTAGTAAGAGTAGGGAGGAGGGTAAATACTTCTGAAGATCTGACTGTGAACCTGTCTCACCAACAGGAACGCCCAGAAACAGGGCTGGTGGAAGCTAAGAGAGACTTGTGAGCTGTGTCAAGAGACCTGTCTTTGTAGAGCCGTCCCAGAAGCCGGTCATTTCATAAGCAAGATGATGAAATATTCATAGGAGTCCAGCATTCAAAGAATGCATTCTCCAAAGACCTCAGTTAAGGAGCAGCTTGGCAATTGTTGTCTTGAAACAGTCGAGAGAGAGAAAGCTCTTTATTCAAGGAATATGTTTTCCTCCACCAGAACAATGTAAAGAGTTGCAGTCAGTTGATTCAAATCAAAGTTCCTAAGAGAGATGAAAAATACAATAGCGCGTGATGAACATCCGTCTGATGATGCCCAATGAGTCAAGGCTTCTGGCTCCTTCCTCCTGCGGGAAATTTACATCTCTGTGACTTGGGTACCAAACCACAGCTTCAAAAATCCTGCTTTCCCTGACCGCCTCTTTGGGCATTGGTATTTAACTCAAGTTTCAGGCATTAGCACAATTATGAGCAGGGTCTGGTGGTGATTTTACCTGGCAGGCTTAAGGCCTCACAGAACAAGTTAGTTTTAGGAAAATATACACATTAAAAACTAAAAACTTGACTAGAGAAGATGGATTAATATCCTGCAAATAAACCATCATTTGTAATAAAGGATTCCTACAAATCAATAAGAAATATGCAAATGACAATAGAAAAATTGCCAAGAATATGACAGACTATTTATAAGAACAAACCTGGATAGTCAAAATGTATGAAAATATATTTAACCTCACTTACAATCAGAGAATTATAAATTCAAACTATACTGAGGTCCCAATCCATATCAATCAAATTGTCCAAAAAAAAAAAAAAAAAAAGCCTATTTTACCAAATATTGGTAAGGATATAAGGAAACATTTATTTTGGAGATCTGTTTGCCAACGACATTTGAAGATGCACATACTCTAAGAGCCAGCAAGTCCACTTCTCAGGATATACCCGAAGGAAACATTGAACCTGTGCCTTGCAGAGTTATAGCAGGATTGTTGTAACACTGGATGACTGGAAACTGTCTACGAGCTCATTAATATGAAATGAATAAATTAACTGATCAATTCAGATAGTGGAATGCTCTCAGTAGTTGACATGAATGATCCAGAAATATGTGTACCAACATGGATAAACCTGGAAACAACATTTAATGAAAAAGCACGTTACAGAATGATATGCACCGCATGGAATAATTTATTCAAAATTTAAAAACAGAACAAGCAGCACAATATATTAATTACAGAGACATGCCTACACTCATAGATAGGAAAAATAAGGAACACGCAGAAAACTGTTAAAGATTTAAAAGTCATCAATTCCACATCTCAGACATAATTACTTAACCCAATGATATATTTCTTTTTGTTCCTATATGCGTATATGTACTTTATTTTCAGAAAACGAGGCTCATGTTGCATTGTATGAAGATGGATATCATTTTTTCTTAAATGAATTCGTATCACATACCTTGCCTGATGTCATTAATATTCTGCAAAAGCAACGTTTCCAATTGCTGCTTGATAGACTCCACTTTCAGAAGTTTTCAAGTCTCAATTGAACTGCATCTGCACTGCAAGTGATTTTCCAGCATGGGGCAGCGGTCACCATGAGTTCATAGATAAGAAACAGTTGAATTAATTCCCTAAATCCCCACTTGCTTCTAGAAGAGATTAGAGGTGAATTAAAAGAGTAAAAGTACAATCACTCATTGGTGAAATCTGAACAAATGTATTGGGGGCAGGGGAGAAAGAAGAAAAATGATTGTATCTAACAAGCTCTTAAGCTAGGGCTAGCTCTGACAATGGGGCAAAAAGCTTAGTCCCATATTTCCTGGCAGGCAAGAAAAACTGGCACACCAAGAGGCAGACAGTTTTCATCATCTTATGCAAAGAAGTCCAACATTTCTTACATGACTATTTGTCACGGGTTTACTCTCATGGGTGACTTGAACACCATAATGACCCAAATCTCCAGTCACCAGTTTGCAAACCACACATAGCTGGTTTCTTATACTGACCTTGAGGTCCATGGAGGACAAATGACAAACTTGCAATTTATTTGGGACAATCAGGACGTGATGCAGAAGTAAGAAGCTTCCTGTGAGGCTGTGTTCCTAGGGATGGGCAGGGCTTTAAATTAGCAGCCCTCAACTGACTTGTTGGTTCTCAATTAAGCAGCAGGGCTTGGATGGGAGCCGGATAGGATGCAGCTCCAGAAAGGAGCATCTCAGAGTCTTGTCATTCATCCTACCTTTGACCTCTTGCTTTATCCTCCAATTCCAACCTCGAGGTCACTTCCTTAGGGAAACTTTACCTGGTCCTAATCCTGCCACTCTCTCTGCAAAGAAGAACCCATTGCTCCCTTGTGCTCCATAGCACATTGTTCCTGTGGCTCACTAGTGCTGCCCTTATCAGGAAATGTTTTAGTTTTCATGCATCTTCTATCTCTTTGAAAGAAGAGAGAATATCTCTAAATACCTGGAAGGGAATAAGGTACCATGTTTAGTTACCAGACACATAGGGGGTCTGGTCAATATTTAGGAAAAAAATTAAAGCCACATGTGGTAAATTTTTTTTTTTTTTTTGTAAGGGAGACTTAAGATCACCTCTGGTAAGAATATTCAGCATTCAAGATCCTTCCCTAGTATCACCTTCAGAGGAGATGACCTAGGCCTTGGGAGTTTTGAGGGTAGGGGTTACCCAGTCTGTATAGGGCTCCCATATTTCATTGGATTTTAAGTCTGGTTCCATCATGATAGACTCCAGTGAAAGCATTGCAAGGGAATGGGTTAATTTATACAACAAAGCTAATGAGATTCTCAAGGGATGCCGAGTCCATCTGTCTGTCTGTTCCTTGGGAAGGTCATTGCTGTAGATCTGCCTGTCTTGGAGTTCTCCTGGATTGCCACTGCAGAGCCACTTTGGTCAAATGAAGGAGGATGCTTATCTCTCATTTGCTTTGGTAGGCGGCTCTCTGCACAAATCATCTTCAATTCATGGCAGATTGGTGTAAGTTGGAAGGAGGGGTCCAAGAGGCCACCCAGCTTCAAGGCATTGGGGAATGGAATTTGTTCTTCTTGCCTGCCTTTTCTCCCCCGCTGAGAATCTTGTGATGTAGAATAAGGGCCTGGAATCCTTAGTGAAAGTTTTACAGGTTGGCTCTTAACTGGGTCTTGTCTATAAAATTAAAGGCAGACAATAGATTATTACGTGTGGTAAAACATCTTAAATTCTTAACCACTCGCTCAATTAGGTGGAAAAAAACCATAACAATGTCTACTAGTCTATTGCCTGGGTTTTGTGCAGAGCATTAGATTTAAAGACAGAGGTTTACGGAGAGGAAAACTGGGTTAAACCTTAAAGGAGAGACACAGGATGAGTCTTCTTGGTTAAATTAGAACAGTTACGCCACTTTCCCCATCCCCACCCTTCTCCCCCTGACCTGAGTGCCCGTCACCTCCCTAATTACTGCAGAAGCCTGTTAATGAGTTTTCCTGCTTCCACCCAAGCCCTTCCTCTGGTCTTGTCTCAATCCAGCACCCAGAGGGATCTTTATTTACTTTCCCCTTCCTTATCAGTCCTACAAGACTTGGTTCCTAATTCTTATCAGACTTAGAGGCTGTGCTTCCCCCATTATCTATCAGACCCCAAAGCTGTTTGTTTCCATCACCTCTATGACCTCATTTATTCTGCTCATCTCTCACTTCTTTTGCTCAACCACACTGGCCTTTTTGCTCTTCTCGGAAACATCAGGCAGCTTCTACCACAGGACCTTCGCACGTGCTTTTTCCTCCATCTGCAATGCTATTTCCACAGGTACCCACCTAGCTCACCTGCTCAATTCCTTCAGGTATTGAGTGTAATACCCTTCTCAGTGATGCTTCCCCAGCTACCCCATTTAAAATTTCCGAAGCCCTAACACAGCCTATCTTCTTTTTTTCCATTTGTTTTATTGTTTCTCTCTAGCACTTCTCTCTCCTATCCTGGATTTCTCCCTCATTTGTCTTGTTTTTGCTCCATCACTAGAATAGAAAACCCATGAGGGCAGGCATTGTTGTTTGTTCTTTTCATTACTGCATCTGTCACAGCTATGATAGTGACCAGGCATTCAGTAAATAATTGTGGAATGATCGTATCCATGGATGTCTCAGTATTTCCCCGTGTGCTCTGCATCAAACCAGCTTAGTGAAATATTAACAGCTGTTACCAATAAACATGCAAGGTCCTGGGCTCAAATGTATCTGAGAAATTCTGAACTAACCAACATTTCCTCCTCTTAGGACACTTCTGAGCCTTTCACAGTCCCCTGTGCTTTGTGAATGACAACTGAGATGCTGCTGGCAGAGCTCCCAAATCTGAGCGCCCACGGAGCACTGCATGGGACTAATGCTTGCAGAAGCATATTTTGGGGGCCCTGGAGTGATGTCTGAGTCTGTCCTGTCCTGGGCACATTCTCCCTGTGGAGTGAGATAAATGCCTTTGTAGAGGCCAGGGCTGCTGTCAGAGCAGAATTTTAGAGCCTCCAGGTGCACCTTCCTAAAAGTTCTTGGACTTCGTACCATGGAGGACGTGGGCTTCACAAAGGTTTTCATGAAATTCCAGTGATGGGGAACTCGGGGACCTTCCAGGGTGGAGTCAAAGGGAAAAGCGAAGGATAGGTAGAGCCTATCCCTGGATCTCATCTAGAGTGAGCAGACCAGAGCCTCCCGCTGAGATCTGCACCGGTATCTCTTTAAAAAAGGGTTTCAAAGCCTAGAGTTTGATAACTGCTGTGTCACCTTTCTCAGAGTTCTGTGCAGAAAGTTTCCCTGTTAATTTCCCCAGGCTTCTCCTCTTCTCTGCGCAGGGCAGCCAGTGACCCAGCCTGGACAGAAGACCATCACTCCGTGCTCTCAGGTTGTGGCACCTTGGAGCTCCAGTGGCCTCAGGGAGGACTGGATTTGCTGAAGGTCAACGGCACAGTCAGCAGTGGAGCCCAGGGACCCGGGCTGGACACAGGGAAGCTCCCTGCTCTAGCTGCCCTGCCGGCTTCGGCCTCCCCACCTTTCTCGTGGCAAGGGGGGCAGATTCATTTTCAGATCCATACATCTATCTTTAAAACAAGGATGCCATTTATTTTTGAACTAAAGCCCCTGACCCAGCCTCTGTCTTTATCCCTCTTACCCAGGCACTCATTTCTCCAAATGAAAAATGAGCATTCAGGATGCTCCCCTTCTGTTGGCTTGCAACCCTGCAACCCAGCTGGGGGACTAGCTTGCCTGTGAGATGTTCTTTTTGTTGCTGCACTTGGGTAACTCCTGCTGGGGTGAACAGGCTCCAGTGTGGGCCCCACAATCCCACCTTGTGGTTTTTTGCTCTCTCGATGGCACTGGGCCTGCTCCCAACCAAAAGAGCACAGCAAATAGTAATGGGTACAGGATCACATTATGTACGATTGAAACATCCTTCCTCTGGGGCAACGTGATTCCTTGCTGGCTTTGAGGGGGCAGACGGCATGTTGAGGTGGCTTCTCGCTGTTGGCTGCCAGGCAGGAAGCCCACAAGGACCTGAATTCTGCCAAGAACCACAGGAGCTTGCAAGCGGGTCCACCTCCCGTCGAGCATCAGCTGAGACTGCGGCCCCGGCTGACACCCTGGTTGCAGCCTTGCCGAGGACCCGGCTAAACCAGGCCCAGAATCCCGACCCACAAAATTGTGGGATAATGCATGTGTTTTTGAAGGCTGAGCTGGTGGTCATGCTGTTATGCAGAAATAGACAATACATCTGCCCTTCACATGTGTCTCCTTTATTAAGTGCTTTTACTCTTACAGTTTCATTTAAACTTCTCAGCCACTTTTGTGCCCTTTGACCTCCTAACCTTTGACCTTGACACTCCAGTGTGGGCTGAGTGAACACCTCGGCCACCCTTCACACACAGGATTGGGGCCTGAGATGGTTGGAGCTCAAGTTGGGTTCTTGGGCCGAGTTCTCTGTTTCAGTGGATGTGAAACTCCTTGTCCATTGGGGTTGACAATCAGACAAAACTAAGCAATATGGCACCCAAATTCCCTTCATCTGCTGTGGAGCTTCCAGCTACCAAATTCTGAACCCTGATGCTGTCTTTGAGGATGAAACCCAGAAACTCCAAAGGCTGAGGGCTGGAACCCTGGAAGATATTTATCTGATGAATGAAGCATGTTCCCTTGCTACATGATTGAAAAGAACTTTTCCACCATGGGTTGCTTTGATCACAGGATTTGGCAGATATGCAATCAGCTTCCAAATACAGAGTGAGGATTAAAACTCACATCTCAGGCTGCAGTGTGTGCCAGGTGCTGAACTAGGCACTCTGCATACATTTTCATTTAATTGTTACCCGAGGTAGACTGAGAAATGCAATAGTGATTTATGTGCCTTCTTCACATAGCTGGTAACAGTGCAAATCAGTGCTGCCATTAGGATTATATGCTGTTCACCCTACTGGATGTTTTACAGGCATTATTTCATTTAAATCTAATGACATGCATGTGAGATAATTTCAATTACTTTCTTTTCTCCCTTTTTAGTGAAGAAGGAAACTGGGGCTTAGAAGTTGAGTCATTTGCCTGAGGTCAATGCAGCTAGTACTCAAGTCCAAGCTGGCCATTAAATACAGTCTCCTTGGCCATCTTACTGTACTAATTCTCCAGGAAGTGGTAGGGATAGAAATCGAAGACCAGTCTGTAGGACTCCAAATTCTATACCTTTTATCCTAGATTATGCTGCCTCCACTTGGAGCAGCTAGGAAGAAAGCAGTGATCCAAGACTTGAAGATAGTATTTACCCCACAGCTAGAAATTCCTTTGGGCAAATGTGCAACAAATAAAACTTGGGGAATACTGACTATCGTTTTCTCCTTCGCTTTTTTGTTTTTTTCCATTCTTAAAATCAAGGGGTGGTATAGAATCACTGATATTTAAGCTGTAACCTTCCTTGGTTCCATGATTTGCTCTCTGGCCATTTCTTCCAAGTGGCATCCATGGTCCATCTCTTTGAGAAGTTCAGACTCATGTCATTAGCTGTGATGCTCTGTATGAAGGGACGGTGTGCAAGAATCCTCATCATTATGAGCAGAGTGAAACACTGTCAGCTATGTGGAAATTAACTACTGGATCAAATGATGGAAAGTCATGTCTCTTGCCTTAAGGTTTCTCTCGAGGCAGTGCAATTTGTCATTTATGGGTCTGGCTGAGTTATATTGTTTCCTATTAAGATAAGTCTAAATGAATCTTTAATGACAGAATACTGTATCTGTACAGATTTAGAAGCTGCAAATTAAACTGGCCATCTTCATCTGGAACATCAGTTCCCTTCCAGAGCTATCTATTACCTGCAGAGTGGTTGAGCTGTTAGAGGGGCCCTGCAGATGTGCCGGTGTAGCTGGGGGGACTGTGGCCCTGCATGCTAATTGAGCTGCTGCTGTGTGTTTGAATGAGGGTCCTGGGTCTCATGGGAAGAGTGGCCTCAGAGTCGGAGTTCCCGGTAACCCTCATGTCCGGCCTGGACATTGGCCTTGGCCTTCTGACCAGTATCCTTGCTTCCATTCTTGCCGTCTCCATCCATTCCCACCAAGCAGCCAGAGTGAGCTTTTCAAAATGCAAATGTGGTCCCATTGGCTTGAAACCCTCCCAAACACCCTGTAGCTCCTAAAACAAAGACCTAGTTCCTTTAGGTGACCTCCAAAGTCCCCTCCAGCCCCACATTCCTCCATCTCTCTCTCTCTAAGGCAAGTTGAGTCCCATACCGAAAAAAGACATGTCCTTAATCTGAATCCACATCCCTGGGAGTGTGAACCCCTTGTAATAGGACCCTTCAAAGATGCTATTTTAGATGTTAAGGTGTGGTGAACTGAACCAGGGTGGGCCTTAATCTGGATTCCCGGTGGCCTTATAAAGAGAACAATGAAGAGCCAGAGCTGAGAGTCAACAGCAACCTGAAGAACAGGGAGAAAGGAGAGGACATCACCATAGGATGGGAGGCAGAGAGCGAGCCAAGGAACCCCAAGGATTGCAGCAAGCCAGCCCCAGAATGCTAAAGGCCCCGGGAGGAAGCCAGCTTTGTAGCCTTCGAAACCATGAGTCAGTAAATTTCCATTGTTTAAGCCAACCCACTGTGTGGTGTCTGTCATAGCAGCTGGGCAAACCAAGACCTTACCCTCTGTTCCAGCCCTTCCAGCTACCCTTTGTGGTTTCCGGGGCCATACACTCCTTCTAGCTGCGGGCTCCTATGAACTCTGCCCTCTCTCTTTGGAATGCTCCTCTCCTCCACCCACCACCTTCCTCTCCTCCTTGCTGAGCTACTAACTCCTCCTTTCAGCCTCTGCCAATGCATCACTTCCCCAGGAAAGCCCCTCTTGATACCCCATGACCACGTGGCCCCTGCTCTCTGCTGCACAGCACCCACCACAGGTATGATCATTTACATGGGTTGCTCTTTCTGCCCATCTTCCCTAGACACTGTCTGTTTGTGTCCATCTGTTACCCTGTGCCAGCACAGAGCCTGGCACTCTGCAAGCCTAAGACAAATTCCAAAGACAGCACTGGTGGAAGCAAAGCTGTGCTTTCTTCCAACAAGAGAAATGATAGTTGCATGTGCCCTTTTTTTGTGAATATTTAAATGTGAAAACAACAGACATCAAGCTCAAGATAAAGAGGAGGAGTCGTGTGCTGGAAGGAGCTGCAGACGCGTATCCTGGCATGATGATCAGCCAGCTGTGTGTCCTGGGGCAAGCCCATTCACCACCCTGGTCCTTACTCCCTCAGGTGCCAAACAGAAATAACAGTATGTGCTATGCCTACCCACAGGGCTGTTCTTAGGATGACATGAGAAGCCGTGAAATCACTCTGGAAAGCACCATGTGCTCTGCAGATGTTCAGTGGAATCAGAATATTTATGAATAATAAAATACTCTGCTCTTTATTCATGGCTCGTCAATATTAGGCCCAAATAAGATGCCCATATTGTTTAGAAAGTCAGGAAGTGATGTGCCACGTTGCTTTGACACTACGTGTAATCACAGGTTTGTAGCAAAGAAGGACTGAACAACGGGAATTCATGGTGACAGTGAACGGAAAGTGTCTGAAGGCCCTCCAGGTATGACCGGGCACCCACTGAAGCTTTGGAAGGAAGGAAGATCAAGTTTCACACCATCACATTCTCTGTACCAGTGAAGCAACAAGAACAGTGGAAAGGATTGCTGACCTTCCATTGACAATGTTAAGACAGAGAAGAAATAGGTGGCTGTCATCATCCTCATTCTGAAAACTTTTCATCCCTCTGTGTCACTCTTGATGGAGAGTGTGCCAGTTTGAATGTATTATGTCCCCCAAAACACCATTATCTTTGATGCAATATTGTGTGGGCAGACACATTAGTGTTGAGTAGATTGTAATTCTTTGATTGAGTGATTCCATGGAGAAGGGATCCACCCAACTATAGGTGATAACTCTGATTGGATACTTTCCATACAGGTGTGGCCCTTCCCATTCAGCATGGGCCTTGATTAGTTTACTGGGGTGCTATATAAGCTCAGGCGGAAGGAGTAAGCTTGCTACAGCCAAGAGGGACACTCTGAAGAATGTACAGGAGCTGAGAGAGGAGCTGCAGATGAGAGACAGTTTGAAGATGGCCGTTGAAGGCAGACTCTTGCTCCAGAGAAGCTAAGAGACGACAAATGTCCCAAGAGCAACTGAGAGTGGCGTTTTGAGGAGGAGCTATGGCCTAGAGAGGAATATACTGGGAGAAAGCCATTTTGAAACCAGAACTCTGGAGCAGACGCCAGCCACGTACCTTCCCAGCTGATGGAGGTTTTCCAGACACCATTGGTCATCCTCCAGTGAAGGTACCCAATTGTTGATGAGTTACCTTGGATACTTTATGGCCTTAAGACTGTAAGTGTGTAACCAAATAAACCCCCATTTTATAAAAGCCAATCCATTTCTGGTGTTTTGCATTCCAGCACCATTAGCAAACTGGAACAGAGAGTATCATGTCTTTGGGTTGTTGAGTCCATGGTCAATGGAATACAGGGGGATAGCATGTCCTTGGATGTCAGGGCCAGCTACACCATTCATCTGTCAAAATCATGGGTGGAGTCCCATTCTTGAGGAGATGATGAGTCTTCTACTGGCTGCCATTAGCTCTAGCGTGGACTAGAGATGCCCAGCCACCCCCAATGATGTCCTTATTTCTAATCTATGTTCATGGAGCAGCCACTTCTCCAGAAGAGAGGTGACCCTGGGGGTGACTTTGAAGGTACAGCTGGAATGTCAGATGTGGAGATCTTAGTAGATGATCTTTACATATATCATATGTGCCCCTCAAGCATATCCAGATTTAAAGCCTCTGCAAGTTGTTATGAGGAAAGATGGTACTCTAATAACTCAAGATGTCTTGCATTTTAGAGGCATGTATGACTTTGAGATATGCTTCTGTACAGTTCCTAGGGATGAAAGACATGCTCTATCACCATCCTGTTATCTCCACATCACTAAAGCTGTGGCAGAAACAGTACTATGTGTTCACCTCAAATCTCCTTTCCTTCCTGTCACGGAGAAGACCACAGACCCTGACATCTAAGGGGGACCAGTTGACTTGTTCCAGCCAGTGGGGTGTGGGTGGAAGTGATGTTGGACCTTCCCAGGCCTGGCATCTAGCCTGTCAGTGTGGTTTTCTCCCCCCTCATGGTCTGTTGGTCCAATGCAGAGGATCTTGAGGGCTCTGAGTTTCCACCAGATGGCAGAATCTCATGATGAACTGAAGGAGACTGACTCCCTGACCTACCCCTTGGAAGGCTGACTTGAAGACACAGGAGTTCCAGAATGTAAACAAAACAAGACAAAACAAAACAAAGCAAGCAAACAAATAAACAGAAGTTTCTTATGGTAGAAGGCCACTGAGATCCAGGGGATGCTTGTTATAGCAGTTAGCATTCACCACCTAGTGAATGGTAGGTAATTCAAATGCAAGTGATTGAGAATAATGTTGGAATTGGGGCTGGCTAAACTTAAACCTGATCTAAATAACTACTTTTTTAAAAAATCCACTTTATTGAGGTATAAATTAAATGCAAAAATGTGCATCCATTTTAAGGACACGTTTGGATGAGTTTTGACTGATGTCTTCACGCACATCACCACCACCACGGTCAAAATATAGAATGTGTCCATTGCCCACTCAAAGTTCCCTCATGTTAATATAATTTTTATGCTATAAATTATTCACAGCACATGTTTCTTTAATTTTCATTAATAACAAATTACTTCTGAGGAGTCACTCGACATATCCTACACTGTGGCAGGGTAGATTTTGGGGCAAGTGTGACATCAGAGGACAGGGGCATGATTCATTGCCCACCACCTTCTGGATGGCACAGGCTGTGCTTGAATGAAGGCAGATCTCTTCTTCAGACCATCAACTCTGGTGGTGATATAAGGGGAACCTGGAGGGAGGATGATGAAAATCTAATCCAAGATAGTGGTGGTGGGAATGGAGAGGACAAAGCACCCCAGCAGGGTACCAGCGGTGAGAAAACAGGAATTGACAACCAAGTAGATGTGGGTTGTGACTAGAAATAAGGGATGGTGATGAATTTGGGTTTCTCATTTGGGTGGCCAGGAGTTAGAGAGTGTTTCAAACACTCTTGTGTCTATGTGGTGTCTGGGGATATCCAGGTTGAGCACTCACGTTGGCATTAGAAATAAGGTTTTTTTGATTCAGAAGAGAGGTTAACACTGAATGTACAGACTTGGGAATCACCTGAGCACAAATAGTGATTGAAACCATGAGACCAAGGAAGGATGTGCAGAGTGAGAATAGGGTCAGTGTTGGGGTCCTGAGAACCTCAGTATTTTAGGGAAGGGGAGAGGAATATTCCACAAAGGGAACAGAGAAGAAATGGCCCATGAGGTAGAGGAATGCCTGGATATCACATTCTTCCAGATACCCTCCACTGATCCTTCATCATGCATTTTCTGCCCTTCTCCACCCAGCTCTGTGACACTCGAGGTGCTCTGGTTGGGTTTGGCCAATAGAGGGAACTAGTAGGAGATAGCAGAGAAGAGAGAAGTATGGGCATCCTCTCTGGCTCCCTCCTGGGGTCTGGCTGGGTCCCCCAACTGAAGCTCTCAGCCTCCATCAGCTGCCCTCTCCGCACTGCTCTCTGTGTCTTTGGGTTCCAGAAGCTGCTCCATCCCCCATAGCTTCAGGTCTAGGGGTGCCATCATTACCAGCCCAAGACCCTGCACAATCCCTCTAGTTTCTCTACATGCTAGTTTCTCTTCTTTAATAGTTTTGCTAAATTCTCCTCAAATTCCAATCTGAATATGCCATCTGCTTCAGGTCAGAAACCGATACAAACATCTGTCATTTTTTTAAAAATCTTTTTTCTAATTCCAAAGTCTTTCCCTAAGAATTCTAGTCCATTTGCTGCCCTTGTTCAATAGTGAATTGCAGAAGGCACCATGAGAGGGTTCTTTGTTGTCTTAAAGTGCCCCTCCTTCTCCACCCCCAATGGTCACTAAACTCACTGGAGTGTTTCACAGAAGAATGTCACCCCCTTGTCTTGGTTTTTCAGGTCTTCCATGACAGATACCACCCATTCGTTGGCTTAAACAACAGGAATTTATTGACTCATCATTTTGGAGGCCAGAAGTCCAACATCAAGGCATCAGCATGCCATGTTTTTTCAGAAGTCTGTAGCTTTCTCGTGTTGGTCCAATCTCTGCTTCTATCACAGGGCCATCTACCTCTTTGACTCCTGCTCTGGCTTCTACTTCTGTGTCCAATTTACTCTGTGTATAAGTTCTTCAGCTGTAATGGATTAGGGCCCTCCATGGAGTTTGGCCTCATCTTACCTAGTAGCATCTTCAACGGTCCTATTTACAAATGGACTGAGGGGTTAGGACTTGAACATGTCTTTATGGGGGGCATGACTCCATTCCCAACACCACCAATTGTGAAGTTCCTCCAGGGTACTGTGCAGAGTGAGCTGACCCTGTGGGTGTTCCTACAGGTAGCACAGACATCTTGCTGAAGACATGGAAAGACGTTGCTTCTTGGCATATCTATTTGACATACAATTACATTTCATGAATTATTTTCTGGAAAGGAGCTTTTTTCTCACCGTGAGGAATGCTGTCCCTTTGCATAAGAGTCAGAGCCTAAATATTTTCTCTGAACAACCAGGGTGCCCTGTAAAGCTCCTTTCCACAGACTCATCATTTCCTACCTTTTGGCTATGCAGGTTCAAGGCTCAGCTTCCCCTGCAGGAGCAGGACAGAGGGTGTGGGTAGCTCTCCATTCCACCTGTAGCATCACCCAATGCTCATCAGGTAAAAGATCACAGAGTCTCCTGCAGGGGCCCTAACACTGAAGAAATCCCCCTTCCTGTCTGCAGACTGGTGGACTCTATGGCAGAAATGAATTCTTTAAGTACTGAATTAGTTTTGAGATCATCTAAGTTTATGTTCTCTGTAATTGAATGAAGTGGGTGTCTCTAAACTTGAAATAACCAATTATGATAACAAATACAAAAACCTGAGGAAGAAAATTCTGGAACATCTAGAAGCATACTAACTTATCACTCCATCCATTTGCTTCCATTGGGATAAACAGAGGAAGAGAAAAAAGCAGTAGGCAGAGAAAAGCAAAAGTCATAGTTAACTAACTCTTTACATAGCCACTGCCTCCAAAAAAGTCAAAGTATCACGAGAAGGAACAAACAAGGCCTGGAAGAAGGGAAGAGAGTAATTCAACTTGTGTCTTTGCCAAAGGAACTCAGAATCAGAAATCCAGGAGAAAATGGTAGCATGATGGTAACTTCATGCTAAATTGATCTGAATATATTCAAATCATGTGCAAGAAGTCTCTCATTTTAAACTTAAATTCAAAAGCCCATTTAAAGAATATTAGTTGATACTACAAGTTCATAACCATGGTTCTTAAATGCAAAAATAATTCTCATATGCACCTACAAATGTTTATTCCATCCAGATTACTTCCGATTGTAACCTTGCATATCATTTTAGCATTTAATGTGACATGAGAGCAATGGAGAATTTCCACATCAACATTCACAGGACAGAAAAATATCCAATTACCTATGAGGATGCTCAAAAAGTGCATTAATATGATGGGAACATCACAAACAGCTTTGGATGCAAGGCATTGTGAGCAGCCACCTTCCGGATTTGGCCTAGTAGACAAGCTGCAGCCTGCCCTTGAGTTCCCCCCGCCCATCGAGTGGTGCCAAGATGGCGCCCACATCCTGCTTCCGGCTTCTGATGTATGTAACCACCCGCTGTATTCACCAATCATGCTTGTGTGCGTGGCGTTAGCCCATTGGATACACGCAAGGTTTATAAGAAAGTTCCCGGGCAAAGCTCGGGGAGACAGCCCACAAGGAGCCGTACCTGACGGCCGCATCGAGGTTGTTCTCCCCCGAGGTGTCTCGCCCCGGGTGGAACCTGTAAAGATGATGATTGCCTAGTCCCATTAAAAGTTTATCTGCTTTACCACCGCGAGTCCTGAGTGATCACAAGTGCTCCGGGTAAGACGTTGTCCGCACCCTCTCTCCCCTTATCTCTCTGGTCCCCATCGCCGGCCGACCGAGGACTCGAGGCGGGGCGGAGAAGCGCCGGACAAGGCATTACAACTCATTCCAAGGATTTCGACAGTTTGCATATTTCCATCTGGCTGCCCCTCCTTCTCTTCCTCTGGGTTGGCAGTTAAGAGAATTATATTGACACCTGCTGTTTTCCTAACAGTGTGTATTTCTGAATGGCCATAGCCTATAAGCAGGACATGGGAATGATTTCACTGCAGTACAATGTCTCTATTACAGAAAGTGCCATGTGAGCACATCAGTTTCATCTATAACCAAAGAGCCATTGGGAATGGGCAGAGCTTCTCCCATGTTTAAATGTTTCCTGATGAGAAGTTCTTTTCTAGGGAGGAAACTTCTGGTGGCCCAGATAAGTCATCTGTTAGTTAATAGATTTAGTTTAATTAACAATTTAAATACTTTGTTACCATTGCTGTTTATAATGTGTATATACCTGAGAATGTGTGCTTACAATTTATATTGTGTGTGTGTGTGTGTGTGTGTGTGTGTGTGTGTGTGTGTTACTGTTTACCTGAGGAGCTGTTCCTTGGGTCAGCAGGTAGATTCTAGGGAATAACCACCTGACCACACACCCATTTTACTAGAATCAGACAGAGTTGCCAATTATCCTTGTGTTGGATCTCAGTGTCAGATTGGGGCATGTGGTGGCTTGAGTTTTGCACTCCAAATTTAGACATGTTCTTGGTCTTAACCTCATTCTTGTGGGTGTGAACCATTATTAATCAGATCTCTTGTATATGTTATTTTTAGTTAAGGTGTGGCCCAACTGCAAGAGGTGGGGTCTCAATCCACATTACTGGAGCCCTTTATAAACAGAAGAAATTCAGACGTAGAGCAAAGCTACAGGGAGGAGCCAGAAGCTGGAACCCAGAAGAGATAGGAGAGGACATGGACAGGAAAACCGAGGATTGCCAACCTGCCAGAACACTACTTACCCCAGGAGGAAGCAAGCTGTCCAGCCTCTGAAACTGTGAGTCTATGAACTCCTGTTCTTAAGCCCCCCCCCCCCCCCCATTATGCAGCATTTGTACTGACAAGTGGAAAATGAAGAGAGGGCATCAGAGTAGCATCAGAAAGAAACCTGCATTCAGGGAGAAAGTATAAAGTGCCACTCAGGTGTGTGGGACAGGATTTCAACAGCATCTATGGAATCAGGTTTTAAGATGTCAGATAGCTATCAAATGACTCTTTGCCCTGAATTTCAATTCCATAGCTGGCCATTTCAGCCTGATATCTTAGATTCTTGAGATTCTTGGAGTGATCTTTCATCCCTCGATGACTATGTACCAAGTTCCCACTTAGGGCCATTCGCTCTGCTGGGCAATAAGGCCACCGTGATGGATGAGACAATGCTATCAGTAGCACATGCCAGAGAGGGAAGGGGTAATGGAAGGAGAAGAGACAGAGTGAGAGATAAGGAAGGGGGTTGGGTTGGGCACCCTAACTTTACTTCCTGCACAGCTGACCAGTGGTGGCCCTGGGGGAAGGGTGTGGATTTGTAAAACACACATCCATACTATGAACTGACTTTTCCAGGATCGGAAAATGGGTGAAGGAATTAAGGGAAGTGGAAAGAACTGAGGAGTACCACCCCACATAGGGTCTCCAGAGAGAGGGGGAGAGAGCATCTCTTAGGCTCCCTCCTGATCCTGCTCAGGACACTGATGCTCCTGCCAGATCCTGGCCTAGGTCTCTACACCTTTGTGCATCTTCTCAAACCCCCAAGGTCATGAGCTGCCCACCTGCCTTGGTTTTTAGTTTATGTGCAATGAACACCTATTGGGATGTCTTTCTGGGTAACTACCTGCCTCATCTTGAGACACAGCAGCCTTTTTGTGCAATGCATCCCCTCCACCTTTCACGCCGCAGTCAACAGGACCAGGGAAGGGGCCCTGGCCCCAGCTGAGCATGAAAACTCCCACCAGTAAGAATTTGGGATTCACAACTGGAGCCTTCATTTTTCAGAGTGGCTGGACCATCACATGTAAATGCTGCTGTGCAAGGCTGCCCTGCAGTCTGGGAGACAGAAGAGACAATCTTCAGAGAAAGGAAAGCAGCAGATGTGCCCAGAGGAGTGAGGGGGAGAAAGTGTACCCAATCCCTGGAGATCCTCCCTGGCTTCTGAGCGACACCCCTGCAGCTTTCTAATAAACATCCGCCCATGCTCCTCTGCTTTGGTTGTAGTTCTTCATGCTAGCTTGAACAGGCTGCAATGCTTGCAGTCCAGGAGTTCCAACTGATTCCGGCCACTCACCAAACATTCTATTGCTTTATATGTATGTACAGAATAAGGCGGCTGTCAAATATACTGTGCTGTCAGATTAATTTCTGGTTTGTTCTCTGACAGAGGTGCATGTGGACCCATTATCCAAGCAGTCCCAATAGCCTGATGTCCCGAGTCCTCCCCTCCCCCTCCTCCTTGGCAGAGCCCCCCTGCGAGGTCCACGTGGCCCATGCTTTATTACTGGGATGGCTAGAGTACAGCTCATCCTGAGAATTCAGCTGCTGGCGCAGCGCAGAAGCGGCTCGGATGCCATCTGATGCCATATGCCTTCTATATGCCGAGTGAACTTCTCTTCCAACATAAATATGGTCCCCTGGAGGGCTCCTTGCTCCAGAGGGAGAGTGCCAGACAGCCTGCCTGGCCAGCCCACTGCAGCTGTACTCAGAGCAGGCTTCTCTCGCTGCAGCCCGTCCAAAGTACTTATTCTGCTCAGAAGCTGTTGTCCCCCTGGGCCTTCGAGCCGACTGCTTCTCACTTCATCTGTGCAAACACCTAAATTGATGCCTCCAGCCTTCCATGGCTCCCTTCTCCCTACTTTCCTCCCCCGCCCCCCTCGCTCTCTGCTGCCTTTCTTTTTGTTTCTCTCTCACAGAGTGAACATAATATAAAACAGAGACTAGTATTCAAAAGGCACTTTTCGGTTTTAATCAGGCAGATTTGGGGGAAAATACGTCTAACATGCCACTTTACCCAGTTGATAAAATGTTTGACATTTACTAGGGCCGCAGTGAATCTTGTCTAATAGCTCCATTTTTAAATGCCACTCCAGATCCTCCATCTCTGAGTTTTAAAAAGCACTTGTCCTACAAAGTGTTATCATTACTAAAAATATTAGGTGGAATCTTCATTCATACAGAGTCACCATGTAATTTTGCTGGAATACAAATCACTGCTTCAGATGGAAAGGAGACAGACCTCTCCTCCTAGCGGGGGGTTTGCTGGTGGAAGGAGGACGCGGGCAAGAGACGGGGGCCTCCTTACCCTTCGGGGTGTCTGTGTCCCCCAGGCACGGCCTGGAAGCTTGCAGCAGCTCATATATGTGGTCAGGGATCAGTCGGCAGGATGAGCCTGGGGCCTCAGTCCAGGGCCCTCGTCCCTGTCTTCCTGGCCGAGTCCGAGCCACCTTCCGGCCAGCTGCCTTGGACCACCTTGCTCCCTCCGTGCCAAGCGGCAGCCGACTGCAGCCAGAGGCTGTTTCTTGCTCACCGTGGGGATGTGCATCTTTTCTGGGCTGTTCAAAATGTGTCTGGGTGTGAGTAGGCGTGAAGGAAGGAGACTCGAACCGAACAGTTTGTACTAAACGGTGGTGTGTGTGGTGCTGCCTTTGCTTCGTGTGTCCTCCAGCTTCATCTCTGATGCCTGGATAGGTTGAGTCATTGCCCAGAACTCAGGAAAACCAAAACCAAAACGACTCATCTTCCCCGGGATTGGCTCCTCAGAAGCTGCACTTGTTCAGATGGGCTCTGCTTTTCTGGGGATCCTGACTTTAGCTGAATAGTGTTAAAGGAAGGGTCAGCCAAGCACGGGAGCCCTGGACTTGAGCTCAGGACTGCCCACCTGCAAAGCCAGGTCATGCCCTCTGCCTCACTGCCCCTTTTGCTACAGGGGCTGCCTGTCGCTGGAAGTGGTCCAAAGCCTCTCTATCAGAAAGGCCAAGGAAGCCAGGCCTGCATGAGCGGCACCTGGGCAGGATGAGCTTGCCTTGCAGGTAGTAGAGGGTGCTGCCGGTGAGCAGGGACTGCTTCACACACAGTGGAATTCAGAGACAATGGATTGATCTGGCGATGTGATGCCAGCTGGCGATGCTGTTGTAGGGGTTGGCATCAGGCCATGGGAGCTTGAACAAGGGCAATGAGGAGGTGGGTGCACAGATGTAAGAGAATGTAGGGAAATGTGAACTATGGAGGGCGAGGCTTGAGGGTTAGGTGTGGGGGTCAGGAAGCAGAGGCCCCAGGAGGATGGCCAGGTTATCAGGTGCAGAAAAGGCGATGGCCAGTGTGTGCGAGAGGGACTTACTGACCGGTGGGCTCGGGCTTGATTTAATCCATATTGAGCTTGAGGTGGCATGACGTCCTTGATGTTTGCTTCCAGCTGAAAGGGATGTGGCAACACCACTTTCCCCTTCTCTTTATAAAGGGATTATCAGGTTGATAAATAAGAGCAAATAAATCCTCTTTGTTCCTCTGCACATACAGTGATGCTCTGTGCTCCAGGTGAGGATGTGGGGATGCAGGCGGCAGAGCTGGAGGGAACGTGTGTGTGTGTGTGTGTGTGTGTGTGTGTGTGTGTGTGCGTGCCTACACACATACACCCCATCCAGCACCTGGGGATTTCTTAGGACTAAATTTAGATTCTTAGTTCAGCCCATATTCAGATTGCTTTGGGAGGAGTGTGTGTGTGAGTGTGTGCGTGTGTGTGTGTATATGTATGTGTAAGATAGAGAGGATGTATATATAGAATGATTTAGGGAAACATGTCTTTATGGGAAAACAGGTGATCTTGAAGGAGGGAGCAGAACGCAGAGACCACACCAGCTGCAACTACTTCCAGCGTGTGCCTCCGAAGACACTTAGCAAATTCCGTCTGATTGCACCCACTCCAGCCCTTCTCACCCGGATGAAATAAGTAGACAGCAGACTCTTCTGCCTAATGAGAATTTAAATTTTCAACTTTGTTAGAGACATGAGCCTACAGCCTTGGCGTGTTGCCCATTTCTAAGAGCTCAGCTATAATAAAAGGCACCCCAGCACCCCGCTTCCCGTGCCCAGGCAGCGCAGAGCTCACCAGAGCACAAAGAACAGGGTAATAACAATAAACTGCTTCTGGCTTGGACTTCACCCAGTCTCGTCTAGTCCAAGAGCATGTATCGAGTGTCTTCTGTGCACGAGGAGCTGGAGGCCAGGGTATGCAGAGCCAAAATATATTTTAAAGGAGGAAGACTGTCTGCTCTCGTGGGACTCGCAGGGCACCCAGGGAAGTGGCTGGGGGCTCTCTGTGTGGATCAAACCCCACTTCTGCACTAGAGCGGTGTGAGCCTCCGGGAAGTGACTTAACCCCGCTAAGCCTGTATGTTCTCATCTGTGAAATGAGAGTCATAATTGTACCTTTCTCTTGGGGTTATGGTGGGGATGACAGGGTGATGCCTGCAAAGCCCGCAGCTCCACCGGTGAGCCCCTACACAGTAAGGACTCAGGGGACGTTTGCCAGTGTTTAGAGAGCTCGCTCGCCAGCCTGAAAGCAAGGCGGCACTTACAGAGCTTTGCCGTTTAGTAAGGATTTGTTGAAATGATTTCTCAGATGCATTCATAAGCAATTTCCAAGTACTTTTCCACATCTTAGTCCCAAGTTGTCTTATTTTTATGTCTTATTAGTTTAAGCCTCCTGGAATCATTTTTGAGAAGGCTTATAAATCTCAAACGATACCGATATCCTCCACATTTGAGGCTGAGAGCCAAGCACGCACCGAGAAGGGGTGAGGAGCCTATGGGGGGACTGGGGAGGGAGGAGGGGGCATCCCCAGTTGGGGGTGGGGGGCGCATCCTCACTGAGTGGAGACGACTAGCATCTCCAGCATTTTGATTGAAACAATTTCTTCCTGTCCCTGCAGGGTTTGCCCTTCCTAACCTCTGCATCTTTAGTTTTTCCCAGCACTTTCGCCCCTCAGGGTCCTCCCTGACTCTGCTTGCGGCCTGCAGGGCAGAAAAGCAAGATGGGTGGGCTGCCCTGCCCGGTTCTGGTTCTCCTCCTGCTCAGGACCGCAGCCCCCGGCTGCGGCCCTGAACCTCGCCGTCTGCAAAACTCTGCATCTGGTGGCCTCGGTGTGTTCCCTGCTGGATCATGCCAGATCACAAATAGTATTGGTAACCCCGGATGTTTAGGCAGCCCTCGCTCCTCCCGGGTGCTGCAGCTGGGAGCTCTGCATTCAATGCTGCATTCAACCTTCACGATGACACCGTACAGCAGCGTCCTGCTCATCCACGTTGGAGGGCGGCGGGGAGGGTGGTCCAGGCTGCACGGGGAGGATCCGTGGTGTGGGGTGGGGCAGCTTCCTGGCACCTCATCTCCTCATTCATCAAACTCCTCACAGAGAATCAGAACAAATTGAACCCACTGCTCTCCTGAGGGAGTGTGGCTCCTCTTATTCTCCTCAGACTGCCAGCCAGGGAGGCTGAAAACAAATAAGTGTATACTCTCTCTTATACTCTCCTGGCTCCGGAGGTTAGAAGTGCAACATCGAGGTGTGGGCCGGCCGTGTCCCCTCTGAACGGGCCCTGCCGTGCCTCTCCTGGCTTCTGGCGGTTTGCAGGAAACCCTGGGTGTCCCTTGGCTCAGAGGCAGCATCTGAGTCTCTGTCTCCACCCCCACATGGCCCTCTTCTCCCCCCGTGTGTGTCATTCTCCCCTTTTCATAAGGACCCCAGTCCTATGCGATCAGGCCCACCCCACCCCTGGGTGGCCTCATCTTAACTAGTCCCATCTTCAAAACCCTATTTCCAAATATGGCCCCATTTGTAGGGCTGGGAGTGGGACTTAAATTTGTCTTTTTTGGGGGACACAAGTCAACCACAACAGCCTATCAAAATGAACCCTGCAAGCATTTAACTGCAGAGCTCAAAGAGAAGTTAGGCTATTTGATTTTTTTATTCAATTTTATTGAGATATATTCACATACCATACAATCATCCAAAGTGTTCAATCAGTTGTTCACAGTACCATCATATAGTTGTACATTCATCACCCCAATCTATTTTTGAACATTTTCCTTACACCAGAAAAAATCAGAATAAGAACAAGAAATAAAAGTAAAAAAGAACACCCAAATCACCCCCCCCACCCTATTTTCCATTTAGTTTTTGTCCCCATTTTTCTGCTCATCCATCCATACACTGGATAAAGGCAGTGCGATCCACAAGGTTTTCACAATCACACTGTCACCCCCTGTAAGCTACATTGCTATACAATTGTCTTCAAGAGTCAAAGCTACTGGGTTGCAGGGGTTGCAGTTTGATAGTTTCAGATATTTACTTCTAGCTATTCCAATGCATTAAAACCTAAAAAAGGTTATCTATTATATAGTGAGTAAGAATGTCCACCAGAGTGACCTCTCAACTCCATTTGGAATCTTTCAGCCACTGAAACTTTATTTTGTTTCATTTCGCATCTCCCTTTTGGTCAAGAAGATGTTCTCAATCCCACGATGTCGGGTCCAGATTGATCCCTGGGAGTCATATCCTGCATTGCCAGAGAGATTTACACCCCTGGGGTGAGGGCAGAGGGCAGTGAGTTCACCTGTCGAGATGGCTCAGTTAGAGAGAGAGAGGGCCACGTCTGAGCAACAAAGAGGTACTCGGGGGGAAGACTGTTAGGCACGGTTACAAGCAGGTTTTAGGCTGTTTGATTTTACACAGAATGAAGGAACGTGAGGAAAAGACGATTCATCTGTCTGGGGAGGAGAGAAACGGACAGCCATCACGGAGCCAGCTGGGAGTCCGGGGGTGCAGCCGGGAGTCCGGGGGTGCAGCTGGGAGTCTGGGGGTGCAGTACCCCATCCCAAACTGGCTGGGCAAACTGAGCTTTTGTGAAATGGCTCCTCTGAAAAGAAAGGCCCTTCCTCTTTTGCTGCTGATTTCACTTCCCTCATGGACCCCAAGATGTAGATTCTAAGTCTGGGGTCTCCCTTCACATCCTCTTTGTGACCCTATAAAACTACCCAGACTCTTCTTTATGACATAAGGGATGGGAACCCACCTGAGTATCCTCCAAAGGTGGTAGGTTTACCCTTTTAATTAGGCTTCCAGGAATCGTGCGGCTGCTATGAACTACTACTGTTAAACGGGCCGTGACTTGGCCCGCAGGAGCACCCTCCTGAGCACCTGCTGAGCACCTACTGTGTACCTGTCCCTACACAGGTGCTACCACAGTGCGCTGCTATGACCCAGCCCGGGCACTAGTGGGTGCCGCTGTGCGGTCCTCTTTCCCGGCTCCTCCATGGCAGATGCAGACATTTCTCAGGAGTGGGCGTGCGCTCGCCGGAGCCTGGTTGTGTAAAGAACCCCGGGCACTCGGGGAAGTTGCTCTGGGGACATCACTTTCCAGCATTTCCCCCACTGGCTTGCAGGCCCCCGGTGGGAGGAGCTTTAGGACGAGGCACCAGCCCTTACATCCTGTACCAGCTGCGACTCGGGTTTGTTCTCCTTCTTGCCAACCTTTTCTGAGTATGTGGAGTAGGTTCTTTTTGACTTCTAATTTTGGAATAATTTTAGACTTCCAGAAAAGTTGTCAGAGTGGTACACAGAGACCTCCTAGACCCCTTGTCCAGAATCCCCTAATGTTAAATGCCTTAACTAGTCATAGGATGGTGACCCAAGCCAGGAAATTAATGTTGGTTTGGCACCGTTCACTAAAATCCAGATTTTCCACTAACCTCCTTCTCGGTTCCAGGATCCCACTCCGCGTTTGGATGTGGAGGAGCCATTTTAATGGCTCCCATGGAAAGGTGCCCACATCGTTCTCACCGGCTGATTGGGATCACGGTCTGAGGGTTTATGCGGCCACTTTGCCCGTGGCTGCCCAGCTGGTGTTCTGACCCAAGAATTTTAAATGCAGACATTTACTTCAACACTTGAAAACAAAACAAACTTTAAAGGTCTTGGACTCTGAAATTTGAAAGAAGATACTTTCCCCCTGGACGCATTTTTCTGCTTGGTCTTTGACACATCTGTTATTTTCCAAAACAAATAACCTTGAGTCTTCTGTCTTGCTTTCCTAACGGGGAAACATGACAGTGGCTTCTTTATTATATATCAGTAAGTGGTAGCTCCCCCACGTAAATACAGCCTTCACTCCATGGTGACCAAATTTTACTTTGTCAGAAGAGCACTTATATTCTTCTGCAAGAAAGACACTGGGGAAAGAAATGACAGCAGGGCAGGCAGCAGTATTCCTGGACTTATTTTAAAGAATAAAAAGAAAATATAGAGAGATATGCATTTTTTTAAAGAAAATGAATTATTCTTTGAAAGTTAGTCAATCTCTTGGGGGCACACTGTGGAAAATTAGATTTTAATGGCTTTGGAATTGAGGTTCCATGGGTCAATAGTACTGGATACTTGAAGTAAAATGACGAATCTATTAGAAGAAAATCAAACATTCTGTTGCTCATCAGAAAGGCATTTGGAGGATAGCAAGCATTTTCTGGGAACTCTTCTAGACTAGAGAAGTCATCAGAAAAGCACAATTTTTGACTTGGTATTTTGAAATCCTTGGGGGAGAATCATTCTTGGGTTTATTAGACTCTCCCTGAGTCAAGAAAAGGCTCCTGGTTTGACACATCTTGCAGAATTTGGTAGGAGGTGGTTTGGCATATAAACCTAGAATGGCACACAGCATTCTTTGTTATTTCCCGGCTATCTTTCTACAATCAATTCTGTTGGCGTTTATCTGGCTGAGTTATCTGAGTTGTTGCAGAGAGCTTTTACACTTCTACTGGGTTATGATGTTGGCAAAGCTGCCATATGCAAAAGCCAACTCCGAATTTTGTCTTGCGTTCCTGACTCCAAATCTTACTGTTTAACTTTCTACAAAAAGTAACACACAAACTGTGCATGAATGCACGCTTCCTTGATTCATTCATGGCTCTCTTGATCCACTCAACAATATTTACTCTGCGTGTATTAAGTGCCAAGCTTTGCAGTGGGCAAAGGGACACAAATGCAGATCTTTCCTTCATGGGGCTTACTGTCTAGAAAGACAGAGATGGGTACAAATAGGAAGGCAGATGGCTCTAAGTGGGGTGCAGGATACAGGCACTGTGTGGGAAAAGCATAAAACCAGCTGACAATGACCAGGACTTAGCCAGGAGAAGAGGTGGGGAGGACTTTCTGGAAGACAGCACAGAGAAAGGCTTTTCGAGCAGTTTCCTTCACTCACATTGTTTCCTGTAATTAAACCTGAGAAGAGTGAGGACTTGCTCTTACTTTACAGATGAGCAAGAGGAGAGACAGAGTAATCTGGTGGCCCCAGAGAGCACCACCGATTGGGGGCAGGTGGGCAGCTTCACGAATTAGTGTGTCCACCATCTGAAGCTGGATTCCGTAAGAAGCTGTTGGGGTGAGGGAGAAAATAAAATAATTGTCCAGGGCACTGTGAAACAAAGCAGAATGTGCTGGGTGATTTAACAGAGGGGTAATTTTTGGAAAAGGATCCAGCGTGGGGTGTCGTGAGCTTTTAACCTTGGGGGAGTTGTCACTCGCTTTGCTCAAGGACTTTGTCAGCAGCTCCGTGCCACACACCATTTTTATTGATGATTTGATGGAGCAGTGGAGCTCTTCGTTCACATTTCCAGATGGCAGGAGGCTCCTTCTCCCTCCCTTCCTCTCTCTCCAGCTCTCTCTCTTCCCCCCGTCACTCTCTGCCCCTCTCTCTCTCCTCTGTCCCCTCCCTTTCTCTCCCTCTCTCCGTCTCACACATGCACTCACGCACACACATTCACACACACACAGGCCATCAGGGCATTTCCATAATTCAATCCAAACAGTTGGCACTAGGTTTGAGAAGCCCAGGAAGGCAGCATTGGAGGTATTTGTGATGGAAAAGCGAATGACAGTGGCTTGAGCTTCCCCCACAAATTCCTTCCCAGTGTCTTTAGAGGGGCTGACCCCAGGGTGTCCAGACATGACCTGGAGGACTGTCCACTGTGGGCCCCACCAGAGAGGCACCTCCGCGAGTGGCCCCATCATCCTGCCAGCGCACGACTTGTTAAAGGAGAGCTCTACAGCCCTGTGTCTGCCCCTCTGCCTCGGTGGGATCTGTCTGATTTCTCAACCCTCACTTCTGGGCGGGGCCCTGCCGTGTCCCCACTCACCCTGGCAGGAGGCCCTGGACACATCCTTGACCCTCTTCCCTGTGAGCTCCGGACCTCACACCTCTGCCCACCAGACTCCATCGCTGCCATCTTTGCTTTATCCTGCAGCTCTGTCCTTCTTCTAGAGTTTCACTTCCACCTGTTATACGCCCTGCTGCAGAATCCACACTGCAACCCTGCCTCGTGTTCACCGCCGGGAGGCCTGGCTCCAAGGGCCCTGCTCGAGTCTCCCACTCCCCACTGCCTGTCCCAGGTTCCTCTGGAGGCTGTAACAGGTTCCCATGAATCGGGGGATTAAAACAACAGAAATTTATCATCTTGCAGTTCTGAAGGCTAAAGTCCAAAACCACGGTGTGGGCAGGACCGCGTCCCTCAGAAGGCTCCAGGGAAGGGTCCTCCTGTTCTCCAGCATCTGGAGGCTCCTGGTACCAACCTCTGATCCCTGCCCCGTCTTCACATCACTTTCTCTCCTGTCTGTGCCACATGTCCCACTGCCTCCCTCTTATAAGGACACTGTGATCACACTTAGGGCCCATCCAGATAAGGCAGGACCACTCCCCACCTCAAGATCTTAACCCACCTGCAAAGACCCTTTCCCATGTAGGGGCTCCAGGGATTAGGACCTCATCTCCTTAAGGGGCGTTATTCAGCCAACTGCAACAGCTGCCCGTGTGGTGCCTGTGCTGTGTTCTTGGCATTCGCCGTCCCCCTTGGAGACATGACCCCTGCCCCCCCCAGGTGTGGTCAGGCCCTCCCCTCCTGCCCTCCATTCGTGCCTGCTGTTCTCTTTGTCAGGAATGACCTTCCTCAGTTCTATTTTTAAATAATCTCTTCACTTCATGGACCCAGTCTGTGCATCCCCAGCTCCAACACATCCAAGTTCAAATGAGCTCTGGCCTCTCTCGGATTCCTGAGAGCAGCCCCCAGCCCTGCTTGCACTTTGGAGTCACCTGGGGGCTTTGGAGACGACACTCCGGTCCCACTCCCGGGGCTGCCATAGCAGAGAGCAGCCCACCACAGGGCTTCGAACAGTGCAGGTGTGTGGCCTCAGGGCCTGGAGCCTGGAGGTCTGAAGCGCAGGTGTGGGCGGGGCCGTGGTCTATCTGAAGCCCCCAGGAGGTGCCGACCGTGCCCCTTCTCGCTTCCGGGGGCTCCTGGAAGTTCCTGGCTGTGCTCGGCTTGTAGGGGCACGTCTCCACCTCAGCCCCACCTGTCTTCACATGGCCATCTTCCCTTTGTGTCTGTCTGAGCCACTTCTCCCCTTCTGAGGGGGACCCCAGTCACACTGGATGATGGGCCCACCCTCCCCTGGTGTGACCTCATTTTAACAGAAATGATTCCATCCGAGATGACCGTTTCCAATAAGGCACAGTCACAGGCACTGGGGCCAGGACATCAACGTGTCCTTTTGTGGGGGCACAATTCAACCCCTAACACCAACGAAATGGGAGCTCTGAGCAGTGTGGGGTGGGCCAGGAGGTGGCCGAGGGGCACTGTAGGGAGCTGGGGGAGAGCCCCAGGTGCGGTGGAGCCAGGTGGTGAGCAGGTTCTAACCCGGGTGTGGCTGAGGTGGTCAGATTCATGTTCGGGGAGAATGTCCCCCGATGCTAGGCAGAAAACAGGCTGGCAGGCAGGGAGGTGACGCCAGCTAAGGAAGGAGCTGGAGCAGTGGCTTGTCAGACCAGGCTGGAGAGGTCTCCGGTGGGGTCTCGGATGCTGTCCAGTGGAGAAAAGAGTGGGAGCTGAGGCCCACCCGTCATCCCCATGTCACATCTCTCTGTACATCTCCGCACTCAGCCTCCACCTTTCGTGGCATGAGTGCAAGTAGCCTGGATTCTGCAAAACACCCAGCAATTATCACACGTTACCTGCTCACTCTTTTTGGCTTTTAATAGGTCTCAACATAAAATAAAATCATGAGATAAAAGAGTTGGAAGAACTTGAAGAAACAGACCAGGCTTTCTCGATTTCTTTACCCCCTGCCATTTTTTGCTAAACATAAACTGCTATGTCCTCTAGAGATACCACTTGAAAATAAATTTTAAAATGGGTGAAAAATACGTCTAAGCCAGGGGAACGTTGAATTAACTTTTTACAAAACTGAACACACTCCCCCAAGAGATTCTAATAAAGGGTTCCCTGCTCGATTTCCTCAACCCACCAATCTATTCTAATGGCCTCGTTTAGATAATCTGTCAGAGAAGGGGTGGGTATGTCCCAGAGCTCACAACCACTTAGATGTGGGTTTGGGACTTGAGCAGCTCTGTCTCATCTTGAGAGGGGGGTCCTTCTCGCCCTCTACCTGCCTCTCACCTGTTTCCCAAATCTGAAAATCACCTTACCCTCAACCGTTGGATGGGGCCAGGCAACAGAGCCTCACCGTGCAACACAGAAGTGCTATTTCCCTCGACCAAAGATGTTTACCTGGGTGCCCTGATGAAAATTTGAGAAGAGACACTAATTGTAAATGAATTATCTGAACGGGAAAGTTTAATAGACTCGAAGGCTCTCACCCCCTTTGCTGGAAGGACCAAAACCTTCTTGGAGAGCGTGGCCGTTGAGAAGCGTTTTCATCTGGCCTCCCTCCTCCTCTTTCTCTTACTAATTAAAACATAGCTAACACCAATTAAAACACCACTAAGAGCTATTATTGCCTTTTTGTTTAACCATGGACCCAGGATAATGCAGGGAAATGAACTGGAAGCTCTATACTATCTGAGCAATTCATGTGCTGGAACGCTGGGTTGGGAGCTGTATCACAGAGAGAACAGTCCTGTCCTGCGGGCCAGAGGCTCGGCCAGCGAGGGCCATCGGGGCGTTGCTGTGCGACTCGGGCCAGGTGGATTTCCAGACCAGCAGGTGCCAGCAGCCCCTGCCTGAGCGCGGGCCCTGCAGGCTCTGGCATTGGCTTCTGAGCACCTCAGATATGGAGAGCAGAACCTGTGCCCCTGTACCTGCACCAGGTGAAACACAGGGAGGGCCAGGAAAGGGCCCCTTGACCATGTGGTGAACAGAAGAGGCTCTCAACCCAGTCCCGCCCTCGCCCATCACACTTCTGGGCATCTCAAAGCATCTGCACTCAGGGACCACTAGGAAAGTAGTCAGAATTCATGGCATCTCTCCAAATGATGGAGCACATCCCAGCTTCCCAAATTTCTAAGCCCTCTCGGTTGAATTCTTCCTCTTCCTTTTTAGCAAGTGTGTGTGTGGGGGGGGTGCATTGTAGATGCATCACTGTGAAAATGCTGCAATGGGAGAAGCAGAATCACATAGTGGCAGAAGACAGACGCTCACCTGTTAGGCCTGGGTTTGGTTCTCAGGCTGGGCAAGTGCCCCATTTCTCATTCACCTCGTCTTTAAAACTGGGAATTATTGTCCACCACAGAGTATCATCCAATGCCATCGTGACCACTGGTGAAGTGTCTTCCGCTCAGGTAGACCAGGGATTACATAATTAAGGGGCAGGAAAATGTTCTTAGCCACATTCTCAGGTTTGAGCAACTTTGGCTGCACGTTAGGATCACCTGGGGATGGTTTTAAACCTCCCAAGGCCCAGTTGCACTTACAGATTGATTACACTGGAATCTCTCAGGCTATTTCTAATGTGTTGGTGAAGCTGGGAGCCATGGATTGAACCAAAACTCCTGCCCTCACCTCCGTCCACAGGAGCCAGAATCCCAGCCACAGTGGGACAGATGTCAGACCATCAGCATTTTGTGGACGCGCCCTGAAGAAGCCAGAGGACTGGATATGCCCAGGAAGGTTCTGTCACGTTCACGCCTCATCCACCGGGAGAGTGGGTTGCAGCCTCCCGAGGGGTCCCCTGACCCAGCCCACGGAGGGCTTTGCCAAGGCCCCTGAGAGCCCCTCCAGCTACCTGCCCGGCTCCTACCCATGGGTGGGCAAGGTGCTGCAGGAGGGTGAGGGAGGGCGGAGGGTGCGACAGCAGCTGTGCGGTCACCGTTGTGTGTGCTTTAGGGCAGGAGCACCGACTGCACCTGTGGAAACTCTACGTTTGAGAAGTGAGATTCAAAAACACACTATTTCATTTGGGGCAAGAACCAAAGGCTCACACTGGGAATCCACCACGGGTGAGGCACTGTGATGGCAGAAGGATTCAAGGAAACAAAAGGCACGGGGTGGCCCTGGGATCTTCAAAACACCTCCTCCCAAACGTCTTCTCTAAACTAGACAGAGCTCATTTCTGACAGGTGAGAGACCTCGTGTACATCCAGGTAAATGATAAAGAGCAACAGGCCAGGCTAGAGAAGACATGGTTCCAACCAGACTCTTCTGCAAACCCCTGAGGGATCTTGGGCCAGTCACCACCCTTTTGGACATGTAGACTCAGATGGAAGTTGGTCCCAACACCATCCAGAACTTTACTAAGGGAAGTTCAAAGCTTTTCATGAGTTAATATAAATACTGATTGCAACTGCATGCAAATTCCCTAATCAGATGCAAAATGATATCTTTTTTAAATAGGAAAAAAATTCCTTTCTAATTAAAGAAATATAATTCAGGTCCAGGAGCACGCACAGATTTCATCAAGTGTCCTGTTTTGTGGTGGTGATCACCTGGAGCAGACTGTGGGGCTGACTCCTTGGTCTGTGGGAAACGTGCTGATTGATTAGTGTGCCAGGTTAGATATGTTATGTCTCCCAAGAAAAAGCCATGATCTTTTGATCCAATCTCATGGGATATTGGGATTGGGTTGTTTCCATGGAGATGTGACCCACCCAACTGTGAGTGACACCTTTGATTAGGGTGTGACCTCTTGACTGAATGTGTCCGTGGAAGTGTGGTCTTACTCATTTAGCCTGGGTCTTATAAAAGAGTTCACAAACAGAGGGACCTCAGAGCTGCAGCTTAGAGAGACATTTTGAAGAAGGCTGCCAGAAGCTGATGCTGACATTCTGGAGAACACCATTTTGAAACACAACCCGGGAGCAAAGCAGACGCCAGCCACATGTCTTCCTAAACAACAGAGTTTTTTCAGATGCCATTGGTCATTCTTCTATGAAGGTCCCCTATTGTTGATGCCTTAGCTTGGACACTTTATGGCCTTAAGACTGTAACTTTGTAACCAAATAAACCCTCTTTATAAAAGACAATTCATTTCTGGTATTTTGCATATACAGCAGCGTTAGCAAACTAGAACAATTAGTGACAGACGTCATGGGGCAGGGACGGAGATGTATCAGGTGAGGACGATTTACTATGACTGACCCAGGGATCTGCGTTAGGGCTCTGAAAGGATAAGAAAGAATTCCCTTCATTTTTGTGTCCCCAGAAACCATGACCTGACCATCTGGTGAGAGGTAGCTATAACATCAAACTAAGAGGTCTAAGAAACCGGCCAGCTTTGGGAATGTTGAAACAGCAAATCCAGTGGCAGAAAGTGGCGGTCACCTGGTGAGTCCCCGTCATTGGCTCTCCCAGGGAACCCGTGAGTTGACAGGAGTCAGCAGAGGTGGCCAAGGAGAAAAGTGAAGCAATGCAAACATGCTCCTGAGTCCAGCCAGAAGTATCCCAGGGTAATTTGTGTACAAGCCTCATTTGTTGGAATGATTTCTTTGATTTAAGGCAAAACAAAACCAAACAAAAACTTCTATGTCCCTTCAAATCTACTTACTCACATATCTCCCAGTAGCAGGAGGTGTTCCGGCTCTGAAGATTAAGCTGGCTTTTTAATAACCAGAGTGAATCCACATCCTCTGATCCTTCCTAATTTTATACCAAGGTGATTACAAAGTATGGGTGGTTTAAATATTTATAGGAATGTGGAGAAGCTCCTAATGGCTGAATCAGCTTCAAATGGCAGGTGATGACAACAAACTTAATGAACACAGATTCCACTAAACACACACAATGGAAGAAAATGCTGCGACAGGGACCTTGCAGCTGAATAAGCAAAGCAGAACTCAAATGAGCCACTATACGGGGGGTTTAGCTCCTATTAGAGAGATGGGGGTTGCCCAGGAAACCATAGCTTCACCTTACTGTTTGGAGCCCTGGCCAGCTACGGATACCTTTGAAATTAATGCCCACCATGAAAGGATGAGGTAAAGGAAATAGGGGCCTCCTTTAGCCCGATCTCGGGTGCGGTCGCAGTTGACTCGTCTGGGGGGGGGGGGCAGCCGGTTGCCAAATCCTAGGCTCTCAGGATTGCTTGGAGGGTACCGGCGGCGGGGGCTCTTTCCCGGAGGCGAGGGCGAGGCGGGGGACTGGGCCCGGTCCCCGGCGTAGGCGTGCAAAGTATGGAGGGCGGCGAGAAGGGAACAGGCGGGACACGGTTCTTTTAGGGTGAAGAAGCCAAGAGAGAGAGTTTATTAGGGGAGAGTACAAGCTTATAACGGGCGTTTAGAGGGCGGGGTAGCTGTAGAGGTTAAAGGCTTGAATTGGTTCTGAGAGGGCGAGGAGGTTGATTGAAAAGGGGCGAGAGTTGCTCCGGTAACGGTGTCTGGCAACAATGTATGCGCACTGGTGGTAATGGGAGTTGCACTGGCAACGGGGAGTGTCCGGGCAAGATAAGGGGGTGGGGAAAAGGCGGTTCCCTCCGGCAAGCTTCCCCTAACAGTGTTATTTTGGGTGAGGAAATGGGGCCTGCCTCCGGCCTCACTTTCCCAGGCCCGGGGGGCTGTGGAGGGCGCTGTCGCCCGTGCCCACCACCCTCCCCAGGGGCTGATCGGGTCCCCCAGCCCAGGCCCGCCAAGTTGAAGCACGTAATCAGTGTCCCGCATTTCCCCCTTCTTTTCTAATTAAAGGAAGAAGCTTACCGGAGAGGCCCGCTAAGGGATGAGGGAAGGGGGAGGCCGGGGAGGGGAAAAAGGGGTTGACGGTGGTTTAGCGAGGCTGGAGCTCGGCGTTGGTGTGGCGCCCGGGCGCTCGACAGGGGCCTTGCTGCTTGCGGGATGGACGAGGGTGGGGGGTTTAAAGTTGGAGGTTCAGAGAAGCTGGAGCTCGAGGTTGGTGCGATGTTCAGGCGATCGAGAAGGGCCTTGCGGTCGGCGGGTTGACCGGTGGCGGTGAGGTCGCGGAGGGTTGGTTGTCATCTTGGAGTAGGGAGCGTCAGAGGTGGCGAGTCGTTGGTACTGGACTTGCACGAACGAGGAGAAAATAGCATCCGTTTGTTTCCTTACAAGTTGGACAATTCTTTCGAGCGCAGGTTTCTTCGACTCTGGAGACAAAGGTGGCAAAAGGCTCACTTGGCTCCTGGAAGAGCTTGGTGAATTTATTAGGCCGACAGGCGGAGCAGTTGGCAAAAGCTCGCAAGGCGATTCCCCGAAGGATAGGCCAAAAGGTGGTAGGTGCATTAATATAAGCAGATGCATTTATAAACGCTCCCGTGCCCAAGTAAGCTTCGGGGTGATGATAGACTCCAGTGGCTGCGTCTTGCTCACTTTGCCTAGCTGCTTCTGCCTGGAAGTGAGCACGCCAATCAACGAACTGGCCGGGGTTAAGAATGGAACGGGCAAGCGAGGCCCAGTCTTGGGGGAGGCAAAAATCCATGGCGAGATCCTGCAGTATTTGGGAAGCGTATGGGCTACCTAACCCGTCCTCCTTGACGGCCCTGCGAAGCTGCTTGATAGTATCTGAGTCAATGGGATACCAGTCATACGGTTTCTGTGGTGTGGGGGTAAGGTTAAGAGGAAAGCAGCGAAAGGCACGAGAGAAAGGAGGACGCGCTTGCAGAGGGCTTGGCGCGGGAGTGGGGGTAGGGGGAGCGTTGCCCCAAGGGTTGCCTTGAGGTGTAGAAGGCAGCCAGGGGTTGTTAGTTGGCAGGGTGGGAGGAGCGGCGGCAGCTGCCGGTAGCGGCTCCGAGGGGGAGCTTGCCGGAGGGGGAGGCGGAAGTGGGAGGCCCCAAGCGTCACAAGACGGCGGCGCGGTGGGAGTGGCTAAGGCATAAGATGGTGGACTAGCTCCGCCCTGTGAAAGGGCGGGGTAAAGCGCTTGCGGTTTCCCGCCCAGCTTAGGGCTGACGTCATCGCCGGAGTGAGAAAAGAAAAAAGGGGGGTTGATTATTGAGTAAAGAAAATGAGGTAAACCGTAGTCGCGAGGCCGAAGGAGACGGCGAGAATAGAAGGCAGGAGCCTCTAGTAGCGAGAGCAGTTTGGGGGGGGCGGTCGCAAAGAGGCACACCGCGCGAAACAAAGAAACAAAGACACAAAGGACCACAGCAAAGTAATGGAGGGGAAGAGGGAAAGCTACTGGAGGAAGAATGTTAGGAGGAATGGGGGGACATAGGAAGAGAAGACGAAAGGTAGTCGGGGGTAAGAGTTAGGTTAATACGGGAAAGGAAGAGCGGCCCGGGCGCGGAGCGGCGTGGGAGAGGCGGCTCCGGACGTGGAGCGGCGAGGGAGAGGCGGCTCCGCGGGGCGGCGAGGGAGAGGCGGCCCTTACTTTGCAGGCGAGGAGAAGGGGAGCTGGAGAGGCGTCCGGGCGAGCGGGTGGTTTTACTGGACCGCTGCGTGGAGAGGACTTTTAATTCCAGGAGCCCCACGTTGGGCGCCAGTTGCAGCGGCGGGGGCTCTTTCCCGGAGGCGAGGGCGAGGCGGGGGACTGGGCCCGGTCCCCGGCGTAGGCGTGCAAAGTATGGAGGGCGGCGAGAAGGGAACAGGCGGGACACGGTTCTTTTAGGGTGAAGAAGCCAAGAGAGAGAGTTTATTAGGGGAGAGTACAAGCTTATAACGGGCGTTTAGAGGGCGGGGTAGCTGTAGAGGTTAAAGGCTTGGATTGGTTCTGAGAGGGCGCGGAGGTTGATTGAAAAGGGGCGAGAGTTGCTCCGGTAACGGTGTCTGGCAACAATGTATGCGCACTGGTGGTAATGGGAGTTGCACTGGCAACGGGGAGTGTCCGGGCAAGATAAAGGGGTGGGGAAAAGGCGGTTCCCTCCGGCAAGCCTCCCCTAACAGTGTTATTTTGGGTGAGGAAATGGGGCCTGCCTCCGGCCTCACTTTCCCAGGCCCGGGGGGCTGTGGAGGGCGCTGTCACCCGTGCCCACCACCCTCCCCAGGGGCTGATCAGGTCCCCCAGCCCAGGCCCGCCAAGTTGAAGCACGTAATCAGTGTCCCGCACTCGGGAGTAATGTCTCCTATCGCAGACCCTCTGTCAGCATTAACTGGCATTCCTGAAATGATGCTGCTTTATGAGCAGTTTTATCCCATTTTTCAGATGATGAAAGCCAGGCTCAGAGGGTGAAGGGACTTCCCAGTCTAAGTCCATGTAGCCAGTGGATGTCAGATGGGGCTCTGGCTCCAGAGCTGTGTTCTAGAGTTCTAGAGTCACGTTACTGCCCCTGGCCTCTGTACCTTTTTGGAGACACAGAGTGAACCAGCTCCCAAGGGGTTTCCCCAGTGTCACCACGGCTGGGCCCATCTGCTTCCAGAGAAGCTTCCCAGATCCAAAACACATACAATTGACACCTGTCCTTGTCCCTGGACAATGGAAAGCCCAGCTCGTTTACCTTGTCCCATCCCGAAATAGTGAAGCAGCTATTTACACTCAGTTCCAATAGCAAAAGTGTCACAAAAGGAAAACAAGAATCTTCTTCACAAAGAAAATCTAAAGCTTCTTCAAAGGAAACCTTATGCTGAAGCCCGATATGCAGAGGAGATGGAGAACTTCCCTAACGTGGTGGGGTTCTCAGGCCCCACTGGCCACACTCACCCACCGTCATTCCACACCCACCCTCTGTGCTCCTCACTCACCCAGGAGCTCCACAGGATGCCAAGGGCAATGACAAACAAGAGGCAAAACCCACTGACCCAAAACAGCGCCTCCCAGGTCAGTCAGTCCCAATCCACCCTGGGCTATCACGTAATTTGCATTTTAGTTAAATCAAGTGATTCTTCTAACTAAACAAACTCCTTTGAAAATGAAATTACATCCCCATCTTAAATGGCATTAAGTAAAATTGAACTATAAAAATAAATACATAATTAAAAGAAAAAGGATATTGAATTCTAGGTTCCTGTGGCTGCCCGCTGAAGGCTCTAAGCATGAGACTGACTCTCTCTGAGCAGATGGGAGGCTAACAAGATGTGAAGGCTGTTAAACCATACGAGCGCCCGGCTGAATATCCTCCTAGATGGCATCAGAAAGGTTGGGAGAGACAGGATTTCCTCTTGAGAAGGCTCTACGCTGTTTAATAACATGGGACGCTCCCTGAAAACACCTTGATTCTGACCTGCTCTCTCTGAAAAACCATCCAGGGTAGAGTCCCACATACTGGGAGACACCACCCTGGAGTACTGTTGGCTTAGAGGGAGTGCTTGGGAATAAATGAGAAGGAATGAGTTCCGAGATTCACTCGCAGTACAATCTAAAACAGTGAAGGGTCGTTTTGCTCATCCTTTTCTGCTCAAACTCATCTGGAAGTGCTTCCCTCACTACCCCCATGTGTCTCAAGAAAACGGATTAAACCAGTTCTCCACATGATGGAAGGCAGGTTTGGGGAGGTCATAGACGTGCAGGGCTTTAAGAGTCGTGTTTCACCATCCATGTAATGTTTGTATTCCTCGCCTACGTGCCTTATTCATGGTGGAAGGAGATGGTCTGGGGATATGGGAGACAGACAGAATCCTCACCCCTGGCAAATCCGTCTCAGGCCAGGGGTCTCACCAGCAGGGGACTCTTTCAACCCTTCGGAGCAGCGAAGGAGCTGAGAGCCAGCCGAGTACACCTACTCCGGTTTGCGATACCAGGGGCAGCTGGTAGGAGGCCCAGGCTGCTTGGCATCCGGTGCAGGCACAGCACTTGCTGCCCGCCAGTTCAGGCCCTTGACCTAATTCAAGGTACAATTGTGCCTATGCCCAAGAAAAACAAATGGAGATGCTTCGTTACCTGTCAGCATCATTAATTTTGTTGTGATCGCTCATTAAAACGGTTTGTTTGTACTGAGCTGTGTTGGCCATCTTACCCTAATTAAACAGTAGAGCAGAATCAGGGGATAATTTGCTCATGGGCTATTTAAGACATTGCTATAATCTATTTTTTTTCTTGCTGGGTTTGGGTGTGTCGTTTTGCATTGGGTCATCATCTTTGCCTTTTCCAGAAGGTCTTGAGCTTACCTGTTCCTGACTTCTAGGTGACTTGAGGGTGTAATCATGCTCTTATTACCCTAACTATATTCTCTGCAATATAGTTGCCTGTGAACTCCAGGGATAGAGATGAAGCAAAAGCAAAATGTTTTGACTTCACCTCTTTTTCAAGAGCTGACCTTGGAAAAAGCAGTAATAGTGACCTTTACTGAAAGCTTATGAGTTGTTGGCAAGTAGTTTTAAGGATGTTATCTCATTTTTTTCCCTACAAAGCAGATACTATTATTATCCCCATTTGGCAGGCAAGGAAACAGACCCAGGGATGTAGGGTCTTGGCCAAGGACCCACAGTTAGTACGTGCGGGACCTGGAGCCACATCTCGGACTCGCCACGCAGCCTCATGAACAAGAGTCTGTGTTCTTAGGTGTCATCCAGGAAAACAAACAGTCGAGCACCCAGTTGACTCACTCATAAACTGTCTGATAAACCTGAGAAGCGTCTGTGGCTATGAGAGGAACTGCAAGATAGAAAGGACCTAAGGAAGTAAGATACACTCGATCATGCATTCATGGTCATTCATTCAGTAAACAGTTTTAAGTGCTGATGTCTGTTCACAAGGCTGGGCCACAGTCCCCAGGTATCCCATCAAATACTGATGTAGGTGTTGCTGTGAAGGTGTTTTGTAGATGTGATCAAAGCCCATTATCAGTTGACTTTAAGGGGGATTGTCCTAGATAACTGGGTGGGCCTGGTTCAATCAGTTGAAAGGACTTATGAGCAGAAATGAGGCTTCCCTTGAAAAGAAAAGCAGCAGCTTCAGCCTGTGCCCAAGAATTCCAGCCTGCCCTCCCCGGCCTGCCCTACAGATCTTGGACTTGCCCAGCCAGCTGCACACCCAGGTAAACCTGTTCCTTGCAGTAAATCACGTCATTTTAATCCCCTGCCATTTCTGTTCTCTGGTGGAGCCCTGACTCACACACAGGCCTCCTCTGGTCCTCTCTCTTTAACAGTGATGGGAGTTTAAGGAGTCATACACCTGCTGCCTATCCTTGTGACTCACAGTTTAGAAGGGAGAAACTGCATGCTTGGGCCATAGTTAGGCTCCAGCTGTATGTACAGGGGAATGGGTGCTTTGAACACAAGAGTGGGAGAAGGACACAGAAAATGGGCAAGATTTGAGCTGAATTCTGATATGAGTCTATGTGTCTGTGAGTGCATGTGTGAGTGTTAGTGTATTGTGTGTGCATGTGTGTGCATGTGTGTGAGTGTGCATGCATATGAGTGTGAGTGCATGGGCATGTGTGTGTAGTGTCTGTGTGAGTGGGCATGAGTGTGTGTTTGGGTGTGCATGTGTGTGCATGGGTGACTGTGAGTGAATGTGCACACTTGTATATGCATGTGCACATGACCAGGTATGTATGCATGTTTGTGAGCATGTGTGTGTGCATGCAGGTGTGTGCTTGTATATGTACCTGTGCACACATTTGTGCAAGTGTGCATGTGTATCTGTGTGTGCGCGTGTGTGTGCATGAGTGGGATGAACATGTGCGTGCACACGTGTGTATGAGTGAGTGACTGTGAGTACGTGTGTGTCATCAGCACTGAGGTCCTGTCTTTCCCCACTGCCCAGGAGTCTGCTGGACCTCAGGGAGGGGAGATCAGTGCTTCCACACATTGAGTTATGCCCGCCATACACATTTTATTAATTTATGGAAATGTCAGATTGCTTTAACTATTATACTGAACTTCTGCCCTCCAATAAATGGCTTAATCTCCTCCCAAGGATAAAGCACTCCAGCATTTTCAGCTGCCCACTTCGGCTCCGGGCGCACAGATGCTCCGTCTGCTCCCAGTGCTCATATGTCACCGGGATGACTCGGGGTGATGACACAAAGGCCCATTTCCGATGACTGTCCTGGACTTGGCAGAATGTGTTCCATATATTACAGCTGACGCCTCTCCCGAGCTGGGTGTATGTGCTGGGGGAGTAAGGACCTTTCCCCCAGAGCATCCCTCTGCCTGTGACTGGGGAAGAAACATCACCCAGGGCAGTGCCAGGGTCAGGACAGCCCCTAGAGGTGGGGAAAGGGCCCTGATCCCATCACAACAAGTGCGTACACACAAGGAGGTCCGTCCTTCAGAGGGAGCCAAGGGTTGTGAGGACGGAAGCCAGCACCCTGGGGGGCAGTGGAGGTACCCGACCACAGAGAAAGGAGCTGTAGCCTCAGTGCTCCCCCACTTGCAGGGGCTTTTAGAAGCCTGGACCCTGATTTTTATTCATGATTTGGAATTATTTTTCTAGACATGAGTCTCCCATAAAACCTGGGTCTGGCCCTGGGGAAATGAATGTCAGGCAGGTATGGGGCATAGTATTTGGGGTTCGGGGGGGAGGGAGCAAGCCTCCACCCCCCCAACCAGACTTTAACCTTCCTGGAAAAGAGAGGGACGCCATCCGCTCACAGCATCATAGGCCTCTGATAAAACATCGTCACACAGTTGATAAAGTCGGGCAGTGGCTCTCCACCAAACCCTGTTAACACCAACCAGCTGGGAAGCCTGCAAGATCCAGACCCATTAAATCAGAACCCCCAGAGGTGGGGGTCCAGGGTGCAACGCAACCCGTAGGTCTCATCCCTGCCAGGTAACAGTGTCTCCTGGAAAGCTTTAAAAATGCAGATGCTTCCACCCTATCCCACCCACAACAATCCACAGCTCTGCACTTGGACGTGGGGCAGCCGTTTATGTAAATTGCCCAGGCTCCTAGGAGATTTCCAAACTGTGCATTATTGATATAACCAAATATGGGCTGAGGGGAGGTGGAGAGGAGGCTGGTCAAAGGTGATGGTGTGGGGATAAATCAGGGCGGCCTTCCTGAGTGCTGAGGTCAGCCTGTTTTGAAGGAATAAGGGAATAACTGGCCAGGTTGATGGGAGAGAAAGGAGGCTTTTTCTTGTTATTGCCAGAGGCTGCTCAAGCTAATATAACAAATGGGATAAAGGTTAATTGGATGAAACTCGGGTTTTTCAGAAGAACAAACCATTCTTCAGCAAACAGTCTGACATCCGGCCAGACAACAGACGAAAGCTACGGATACCACCTTGGAGCAGTGAAAGATGTAGAACGTCGAGACCAATGGGATAGGAGACCAGGGAATAGCGGTAGCAAGTCTCTACCTAGCTAGTATAATGTTAGCAACTAGATGTGCATGGAGAGATATTGTTTTTCCAACCAGAACATGCTCAGACCCTTCATTCTTTATCCTATCCTCAAATGGGTTCCTATCCTCAAATGGGGAGCCCCAGGAAGAGAGGGTTGTGGGGACCTCAAAAAGGAACTCATCCAGAGTACAAATCAAACTGACAGTGGATGCCAACTTGGCCAGGTTTCATTGCCTTGGTCTTTAGAATACTCGGAAACCATAGGTGAGTGGGGGCAGAACTGGTGTCCATGCATATACAAGGAAAGAGGCAGTGCTGGAGCAGGACTTTCATTCTAGAGACGTTGAGAGTAAATTCCCACTCGTGTCTCTTCCTCTCTACTCTTATTATTATTACCATCATCCATTTTATAAGACTGCTTGATAAGGAAAAACAAGGAAGGGAGACAAAAATATCTTTTTGATCAAGAACATTTCAAGGAGAGGCTGAAAGTTCTTTGCCATTACAGGTGCAGATGTACAGGGAAGCTGGTGCCTCTAGAGGTGAGTGGGCCATCAGCTGAAATAAAGGCGAGAGAAGCTGTTAGAAATCTTGATCAGATCCCCTGGTAGAATTTTTCACCACCCTTGCCCTCCCTCGTCCTGAAGACAAAATAAGAAACTGTAATGCCGTTAAGAGTAATACATCCATCAGCCAGGCTGATGAAAACAATGGGCGAGAGATCACTCACCATCTAGTGACGAGTCTCATCCTGGGCTTGATATAGAGCTGGTTGAAGCTGCCATTGTTGTAGGAAATTAAGAATGAGCTCATTAGCCAGGCTATTTAAGCCATTCCTATTAAGATGATGACGCTCCCAGACTCGGGCAGCTAAGGATCTCGTGTTCTCTACAAATCATCTTTCCTGATCCTCATCTGTGCTTGATAAAGAAGTTCTGAATGTGACTTATGGTGTGGGGACAATGACAAGGAATGATTTTCTCAGCACTGGTAAATGAATCTGACCTGTAAGAAAAATACTCCAGGCTATGTTTACTTGAAGAAATAAATCTTTTCCTGGGCACATCTTTCTTTTCTGTCCTGTCAAAGGAAAACTCACTTTCTCGTCTCATTCTCCTCAAATTTGCCACCTACTCCTAACCCTCCAGGCTAGAAGTGAGTAAGAAATAAACGTTCCACCTTCAGCTTAACCCATTCGGCCCAGATTTTTGTGTTTTGAGGAGGAATCCTAGATTTGCTGGGAGCCTGGATTTACTGCATTTCCTGCATCTGTGAGTCCCTCAGACCTTCCCTGAGGACGGTGTTTGAGTCTGGACTCTGTGAATCCTGGAGGAACAGGATTCTCTCCCAGCTGGGGAGTCTGGGTGCCCTTGCGACACCACCATCACCCTTACAACCAAACCCAAACCCCTGACGCTCCTCGATGCCAGGCCAACACGATCTCCAAGGTGAGCTCCGAGCTTCTCACAGCTCCAATCGTTCCCACAGATCAAACTGTGGTTAACTTATCCAACTCCCTTTTTGAAACTGTTGTCTTATCAACCTTCTCCACTTCTATTTAGGAAATCAGAGTGGGACCTGCCAGGGCTGTTATGCCTGTATTGTAGGAAGTCTCTCTTCCGTTGTGCTAATAATAAAAAAAGATGCTAATGATTGAGTACTTAGATGTGGGGCACCTCGTTATTCATTCCACCATGTCCATTGCTGTAAATAAGGGCCACAAACCCGCTGGCTGACCCCAAAGCACCTACTCTAACCATTGCACAAAAGTGCCTCTCTCTGGTCAGGGGGGACAGGAGGACCCCCTCGGTGACTCCCAAACCTTCAAGCTCTGAAAAGCACTTTCAGCCAACCCCTGGAGATATGCCTTTTCCAGCAAAATAATTTGGGAAGAGTTTGGGCTAGGCCAGACATGTGGATTCCTTTCGGATGGGAGAGTCAGCTGCTAAGCACCCTGGTGGAGTCCAGAACCGAGAACTGAATCCGCAGGAGGTGGGTTTTCGGAAGGGCCCACCTGGAGTGCAGGTGCCAGCATCCTCTGTGAGCGAGGTCACTCGTGCCCTGCAGGACCAGCCCTCAGTCCCGGCTTTCTCACCTGCAGCCCTTTCACCAGACTCTGAGGAACAAATCGAGAAGACTCTAGTGCTCATACCGTCAAGCTGTGTTCACATGCTGTGTGGAATAGGGCGGCTGCTTCTTATTTGGCCAATTCCTAGGAATTTCTGCTCAAAATATATAAAGCATTTTCTCTCTAAAAATCACTCACCTAGGGTCTTGGAGTTTTCAGAGAGGTCATATGTGCTACCTGCTGATTATTCTAGTTTCTCCAGGGATAAAGTTTGACCTGTAGACAACATTTTACTTGGAGACTGTAAGCACATTTATAATTTGTATGAAGATATCTGTATGCAGGCCTGATACAATAGCACCTCCTCGGTTTTCATAGATGGGCAAGAAATGTCCTTTTGAAGAATATTTTACTTCTCCTCCATCACCACAGCCAGGCACTCCCTGTAGGGCTAACTCTTCTCATCTATCAGGATTAAGGTGGTTTCCTTCCATGTTTCTCCCTAGCGGCAGTTTTAGGCTTTCCTTGATCAGGCAAATTCTATGTAATGTATAAATCTTCTCTGGGGTTTAATGACCAAAATATTTAACTGTAAAACAGAAAGACCTCAAACTTGATGCCCAGACCAGCTAAATCTTTCCCTGCTTTCTAATTTATAAAGCAACAAACCAAAACATCCACGTCCTTTTATTTAAGGCACGCATGCTTATGACAGAATAGTTGGAAGATTTAGAAAAATGTTAGGAAGAGGAACCAGAGTGCCTGATATCACAGACCGAGAGCACCTGGGAAATTGAGGTACAAAAGGCATAATTGCTCTCGCTTCAGGTTTATTTTTCAAATTATAACCCATCTTGAACAAATGCCAAGTAGATTAAGGTACCTGTTCATTAAGTGCTTTCCGGGTACATATTGATCCAAAAACGTCCTTTGTCAAGCTGGAAAGCGGTGGGAGAATGAAGTGGGGCTGGGGGTGGGGGAATCTCGGCAGTTTAAGGGCACACAGAGCCCCTCGCCCTCAGCACCTTTGTCGTCAGTTTGTTCACCTGAATCACATCCTTTTCTGCCTTCATTTTCCCCAAATGGAGCCGTTTCCTCCCTCTGCTCAGGGCAAAGTTCAAGGTGAGAGGGGCTGAGGGATTCCGCCATGTCCTCCAGTCCTCCAACAAGCCCCTCCCCTCTCCTCATCAGCCTCCCGTCCCCTCCCCCACTCCTCAGCTCCCTCCCCTCTCCCTCCTCCTCATCATAGACGTGCCCTGCATAAGGTAGATGCCCGGTAAAGACAAGTGGATGGGTGATGGGACCCCCCTTAATGTACTGACCTCTATGCGACACACCCAGCTCCCCGATCTACACCCTCATCCTCCAGCCTGCTCTTAATTCCTCGGAAGAGGGCCTGTTTCCAGGGTAAACTTAATCCCTCTGCATGTTCTCTTTTATTTTTCCTTCCTTCCACTTTCTCAGGACTTTAATCCCTAATTAGCCCCACTCTTACATGTTTCAAACCAGGCTATTTCCTGTCAGCACTTTTAAAAAGATGAGAATGTTTCATCTTAAAATAAAATTCCTTGGATCCTACACTTTTCTCTGGCTACCACTGTAGGTACCTGCATTTGCTATCACTCTTTCTCTGAGTTGCCTTCATGTTTCTGTCCCATTCTCAACCTCCCATTCACGGCTGAAGCCTCTGAAATCTGGCCTCTTCGGCTGTCTCTCCACTGAAACTGCAGTTGCCAAAATGCTGATCCAGTGGGCGCAGCTGCCTGATTCTCAACCTTGCTCAAGCAGAACTTGGAGCCTTTCAATACTCATTCATTTTTAAAATGCTGTCTTCCCCTCGCTCCTCTGGCATCACTGCTTGGCTGGGTAATTCCATCCTCTCTCGTGACTTTAATTTCCATTTCTATTACTGAGGACACCTGGATCTATATTTATAGCCCAGACAGCTCCTGAGTTTCCAATATGTGTATCTCTGTAAGTCAGGATATGCTAAGCTGGCTGCAGTAACAAAAAAGTCACAACCAGTTACCCCAATAGTTATGGCTTATGTGCCAGTTTGAATGTATTGTGTCCCCCAGATGCCATTATCTTTGTAGTCTTGTGGGACAGACGTTTTGGTGCTGGTTAGATTTGCTTGGAATGTGCCCCACCCAGCTGTGGGTGGTGACTCTGGTGGGATACTCCCATGGAAGTGTGACCCCACCCATTCAGGGTGGGCCTTGATCAGTGGAGCCATATAAAACATGCTGACTCAAAGAGACTGAACTGAGTGCAGCTATGAGTGACGTTTTGAAGAGGAGCAAGCTTGCTAGAGAGGAACGTCCTGGGAGAAAGCCATTTTGAAACCAGAACTTTGGAGCAGACGCCAGCCACATGCCTTCCCAGCTAACAGAGGTTTTCCGGACGCCATTGGCCATCCTCCAGTGAAGGTACCCGATTACTGATATGTTACCTTGGACACTTTGTGGCCTTAAGACTGTAACTGTATAGCCAAATAAACCCCCTTTTTATAAAAGCCAATCCATCTCTGGTGTTTTGCATTCTGCAGCATTAGCAAACTAGAACAGATTTTGGTACCGAGAGAAGTGGAGTGCTTTTGCTGCTGAGTTTGCAAATACCAAACATGTTGGAATGGCTTTTTAAATGGATAATGGGGAGTTTCTGGAAGAGTTGTGAGGAGCTTGACAGAAAAGGCCAAAACTGCTTTAAAGAGACTGTTTATGGAAATATGGACTCTAAAGATACTTCTGATGAGGACTTGAGCAGAAATGATGAATGTGTTGTTGCAAGCTGGAAGAAAGGTGATCCTTGTTTTAAAGTGGCAGAGAATTTGGCAAAATTAAGTCCTGGTGTCAGATGAAAGGAAGAATTTGAAAGCGACAACCTGGAATACTTAGCTGAGGAGATCTCCAGACTACGTGTGGAGGACGTACCCTGGCTTCTCCTTGCAGCTTATAGTAAAATGCGAGCAGAGAGAGATAAGCTTAGAACTGAACTCTTTGGTTCAAAGAAACCAGAAGTTGATGGCTTGGAAAATTACAGGCTTCCAGTGGGTGGAATCCCAGAAGCTACAGCCCAACGTGAGGATGTTACCAAACATGGAACCCAGCTGCCATTTCAGTACAAGCCAAGACTGGAGATGGAATTATCCAGAAAGGATTTGTAGAAAGTCCTATTGTCTGATGGCTTTGACCCCTGCATGCTTCATGCGAAGCCAACAGAATTTTTGCGAGATCTTTACAGGCAGAGCCGTTGCCAGTCTGGACTGGAGGAGACAGACAAGGAACAAACTGAAGGAAAGATTTCTTCAAAGACAGAGCCATGGAGGTTGAGGTCTGGAGTCAGGAGGTCTCGGGCTGGGAGAGCGGAGCAGCCCACAAGCATGGAAAGGGTGAGTTTGCCCTGGAGGTCGAGGGCGGGCCTTCTGCCTCGATGCTCAGGAAATGTCTTGCCACCCCAAGCCCCAAAGAGGGTGGAGCACATTCCCAGGGAATTGGGGAGAGCCTGGATGCCACCACACTGTTCTGAAGGGGTTGAGCATGTGCCCCGGAGATGGAAGGGAATCCGGGAGCTGCCCCGATGTTTGAGGAGGGTGGGGCCGAGAAGGTGGTCTCCCCAATGTGTGGGTATGTTGGAGCACTCACCTAAGCATTTGGAGAGGAAAGGGCTGCTGAAAAGGCCCTTAGGAAGGTTTAGGCTTCCACTCACTCAAGCCCCAAGGATGCAACGTTGTTCTGTAAATGACTCTCAGACTTTGAAATCTAATGGAGTTTGTCCTGCAGGTTTTAGGAACTGTTTTGGTCCCGTTAACCCTGTTTTCCTTACTGTTTCTCCTTATGGCAATAGAAATGTTCATCCTATGAATGTCCCTCCTTTGTATATTGGAAGCATATAACTTGTTCTAAGTCCACAGATCCAAGCTAAAGGAAAATTATGCCTTAGGACTGACCACGCCTATATTTGATTTTGATGGGATTTTGTACTTAACTTTTGTTACTGAAATGGTTTAAGTTTTTGTGATATTGTGATGAAATGAATGTATTTTCTATTTGGAAAGATAATGTCATTTTGGGGTCCAGGGGGTGGAATGTGCCAGTTTGAATGTATTGTGTCCCCCAGATGCCATTATCTTTGTGGTCTTGTGGGACAGACGTTTTGGTGCTGGTTAGATTTGCTTGGAATGTGCCCCACCCAGCTGTGGGTGGTGACTCTGGTGGGATACTCCCATGGAGGTGTGACCCCACCCATTCAGGGTGGGCCTTGATCAGTGGAGCCATATAAAACATGCTGACTCAAAGAGACTGAACTGAGTGCAGCTATGAGTGACGTTTTGAAGAGGAGCAAGCTTGCTAGAGAGGAATGTCCTGGGAGAAAGCCATTTTGAAACCAGAACTTTGGAGCAGATGCCAGCCATGTGCCTTCCCAGCTAACAGAGGTTTTCCGGATGCCATTGGCCATCTTCCAGTGAAGATACCCGATTGCTGATGTGTTACCTTGGACACTTTGTGGCCTTAAGACTGTAACTGTATAGCCAAATAAACCCCCTTTTTATAAAAGCCAATCCATCTCTGGTGTTTTGCATTCTGCAGCATTAGCAAACTAAGACAGCTTATTTACACAAAATTGCATATGCGCTGCACCTTTTTTGCATATTATAACCCCACTGTATGCAGCAATTGCCCCAAGATTCACCACAGCAGTGAAAGAGAGGATTGCATGGCCAAGCAAGGTGTTTTCAGCATTAAGGTGTGAATTCCTTTACCCCAGTTCTGCCCACATCCTTCTGGCAAGAACCCAGTCATATGGACACCCCTTACTGCTTGGGGGGATGGTTTTGATGTTCTCCTGTGTGCCCAGGGAGTGGAATTAGCATGGGGAATGTACAGCGTTGCCTCTACCCCTCCATGGAGTACTTCCATTGGAAAGTTCCACAGGTTCCTCAGGGTCTATGCCTCACCTTCTTCAAGAATGGGTTCTTTCTCCAGTGTTCCTGTCTCAGCAGGTGTTATAACTCTCTCTCCGACTGCTGTTGTTTACTTCTCCTCTTTCTGCCCTCCCTATGGAGCCATCCCACATTCAGTCACCACCCCCTCAACCTCTCAAGCCCGTCTACCATCTACATCCCACTAGTGCTCATCAGCTCACTCATGAGATTGGCTTTGATGCGTGCAAAAGTCACCACATCCACCACATCCACCCTTGTCTTCTTCAGCGGAAGAGGGGCTCAGCGCTTGGCACCCACTCCTCATATTTCCATGCAGAGGAAATTCTTTTGAGTATCATCCCTGTTTTCTTGCTGCCATCTCACCCACCCCAAAGCACATCAGGGGAGGAAAAGGGACTTCTCTGTTTAGCGAGTTTTGAGGAGGGAGCCTGGCATGTCAGTTCATTCCCCTCTCTCTCCTCTTCTGGAGATAGGCCTCTCTGAAGACAAAGTGTCCACTGTCTGCCATCTGCCAGCTGGCAAAAGGCCTGCAGGGAGAGGTCTGCAGTTAGTCATCATGGACTGAGTGATTACAGGAATTCCTGCTGAAACATGTGTATCAGTCAGCTCCCATTAGTTATGCTATGGTAACAAACAACCCCCAAATCCTATTGGCTTATGAATACAAAAGATCACTTCCTACTCTCATGACATAGCTTTGTGGGTTGGCTTTCAGCTCTTCTCAGTGTTTTCTCCATTCATGCCAAAGCAGCAGCCCTGATCAGGACATCTCAGGCTTAGAATCAGTAAAAAGAGGAATGGCCAAAACATGCAATCCCCAGATGTGATGCACATCTCTTCTTTTCACATCTTGTGGGCTAAAGCAAGTTGCATGGCCAAGCCTGGTAGCATCAGAATGAAAAATAAACTCATCTCATGGGAGGAGGTATCAGAGAGGGGCCCTCGGCAATAGGCCCAGAAGAGAAGAGTAATGAATATATTTTTAATAAATAATTTGATCTACCTAAACACTGTACATATATTTTTGGAAACATGTATTCTGCAAAAGGATGGGGGAAGAAACATAACCAAAGGGACAAAAGGGTCCGGGGAAGACAACTCAAAACCTTTGCAAGTTGGCAACCAGATAATCCACAAAAATGATAAAAAACCTTTAAAAATCACTTGCCCAGCTGAAATGATATGTTCAATTCCTAATAAATAAAGAAAGACTGCAGACAATATAGTCTATAAATACAGGTGAAGGTCACCAAATGAAAGGAGTTGAAAGAGTCATGGTGGCCAGGGCCAGTGGGTATCATGCAGATACAGAAGAAAGTCCAAGCTTTGCATAAAATGTGCAGTGACAGAGATGATGGCTCTGGCACATGGTCCTGTGCTTGTTTCTTTAGCCCAGATTAGGATGCCCCTCTCATTAAGCACTTCTGAGCAGGTGGGGTCAGCAGCTAAGCTGGACCAAGAGAGAGAACCAGTGTGAATAGACATCATGCCCCGTAGTGGCTTCCTCCTCAGGTGCTGCACTCCATAGGGAAGTGTAACTGCATCCAGGTGTTATTGTCACTATTTGGTGGTGCAAAAGTAATGTGGTGAGAAAGATTGCATCTGAACCAAAGCATGTTGCTTTCACTTGCTTTCGCATCTCATGGGCTAAAGCAAGTCACATGCATGGACAGGCCTGGCAGCAACAGGACGAAATGTATACTCATCTCACAGGGGGAGGTATCAGAGAGGCAACCTGATGCTATCCCCCGATTTTCACAATCCCAGTCAAGCCAATGCAATCAGGACAGAGAAACCTCTTCAATAAACTGGATATCCATATTCAAAAGAATGAAAGAGGATTCTTCAACAAATGGTGTTTGGAGAACTGGATATCCATATTCAAAAGAATGAAAGAGGACTCCTATCTCACACCTTATACAAAAATTAACTCAAAATGTATCAAAGACCTAAACTTTAGTGATAAGACCGTAAGACTTTTAGAAGAAAATGTAGGGAAATATCTTAAAGACCTTGTGATAGAAGGTGGTTTCCTAGACCTTACACCCAAAGCATGAGCAATGAATAAAGAAATAGATAAATGGGATCCCCTCAAAAGTAAACACTTTTGTACATCAAAGAACTTTGTCAGAAAAGTAAAAAGGCAGCCAACACATTGGGAGACAATATTTGGAATACACATATCAGATAAAGTTTTAATATCCAGAATATGTAAAGATCCTACAACTCAACAACAGAATGACAAACAACCCAATTAAAAAAATGGGCAAACGACATGGACAGATACTTTTCTGAAGAGGAAATACAAATGGCTCAAAAACATATGAAAAGACACTCAATTTCACTGGCTATTAGGGAGGTGCAAACCAAAACCATGATGAGATATAATCTCACACCTACTAGAATGTCCATTATAAAAAAAGAAACAACAACAGAAAATTAGAAGTGCTGGAGAGAGATGTACACTTATTCACTGATGGTGGGAATGTAGAATGGTGCAGCCACTCTGGAAGACAGTGTTGTAGCTCCTAAGGAATCTCAAGATAGACTTGCCATACGACCAGCAATTCCATTACTAAGTATATACTCAGAGGAACTGAAAGCTAAGACACAAACACACATTTGTAAACTGATGTTTATAGCTGCATTATTCATGATTGCCAAGAGATGGAAAGAGCCCAAATGCCCATCAATGGACGAGTGGATAAACAAACTGTGGTATATACACAATTGGAATATTACATAGCTGTAAGACAGAACAAAGTCATGGAACATGTAACAATGTGGATGAACCTTGAGGCTATTGTGTTGAGCAAAGCTAGCCAGAAACAAAAGGATAAATACTGTACGGTCTGACTAATATGAACTAACATTAATGAGTTAAAGCTGAGAACACAGGTTATCAGGAGAAAGAAAGAGGGTAGAGATTAGGCATTTGATGCTGGAGGAGTATAGAATGTTCAACAGGATTGACTGTATAGATCCAGAAATGGATAGCACGATACTGCATGATGGTAGCACAATATTATAAGTACAATGAACAAATATGTGTGTGAGTAAAATTGAAAGAGGAAGGCTAGGGACATGTATAACACTAAAAGGAAAGATAGATAATAAAGACTGGGACTGTACAACTTAGTGAAACCTAGAGTGGTCAATGATGGTAACTAAATGTACAAATATAAAAATGTTTTGACATGTGAGAGAACAAATGAATTCCAACCTTGCAAGGTGTTGAAAAAGGGATGGTATGTGGAAAAATATAATCAATGCAAATTGGAGTCTATGCTTAACAGTAACATTGTAATATGTTCCTGTTAAATTTAACAAAGGCAATATACAAAGCAAAACATGTATGAGAGGGAGATATAAAGGAGAAGTATGGAATTCTTGGTAGTGGTATTGTTGTCTGACCTTACAATTGTATTTTATTGTGTTTTTGTTTTTTCATCTATCTTTTTTATTATTCTTTTTAAATTAAAAAAAATTTAATATTTATATATATACATTTGGAGTAATGAATATGTTCAAGTGCTGGTTGTCATGATGAATGCACAACTATATGATGATATTGTGGACAATTTGTTGTACACCATGGATGATTGTATTGTATGTGAATATATCTCTATAAAATTGCAGAGAAAAATATAAATAGAGAGATACAAGTGCTGGAGAAAATGTGGAGAGAGGGATGTACCTATTCACTGTTGGTAGGGAAATAGAATGGTGTAGCCTATCTGGAGGACAGTGTGGTGGTTCCACAAGAAGCTAAGTATGTGGGTTCCATAAGGTCCTCCAGCTTCATTGTTGGGTATATACTTGGAAGATCTGAGAGCAGGGACATGAATGGACATTTGAACACTGGTGTTTATGGCAGCAGTATTCAAAATTTACAATGGACAGAGGTGGCCAAAGGGTATGACTGATGAACAGAATGGTGAGCTGTAATGTATGGATACAAGAGAATATTGAGCAGCTGCAAAAAGGAATGAAGTTGTGAAGTACACCAGAAATGAAAAGAAAAAAATTATAATTCCTCACTAGTAATGGACTAACTATAATGTATAAACTCTGAGAATTGAATCTTAGAGCACAGGTTATCAGGGGCAGGCTTAATGTGAAGGTCCTTAGATTGTAGGCTCTTAAGGCAGTCACATCTATTCCTGAGTTGTAATGTTACCTCTAAATTCTGAGATGCTGAGCAATTGGTGTGTAACCTGGTCGGTCTCTGGAACTTTGGGTATCTGTGTGACACCTGAGACTCAGAGTTAGAGTTTGGCTGATAGGAATGTCAGTATTACATCATACAACAACTGTTAAAAAAAGGCTGAAAAAGAGTTCAAACTTCAATTATAGATATGAATGAAATGGATCTGGTTAGGACTAAGGCAAATCAGGCCAAAGGGTAAAGGATGATATTAACTGTGTTTGAAACTTCAACTTCTATGTCAGACCAAGGGAAGAGATGTTTATGTGGTGCAGGATCTATAGTTTCTGTAGCATACTAAATAATTTAACTTGTATGAATAGTTTATTCAAACACCATAATTACGTACAACTTTGAATAAGAAGTGAGATCAGGTAGGTTTGTATAGTGTAAAATCCTGATATATCCCAAAGTAATTTGGGCAGAGGATAAAAATGTATTTGTAGCCCCCCTCCCTGTGGTACTGGGCAAAAATGTCAAAATATTAAACTTTGTGGGTTATTACTGATTTTCTTGCAAGCATTGAGGATTACCAATTTGATAGGCTAAGCCCTCAATCTTGGGGCTTGCCATTATGAAGCTTGTTACTGCAAAGAAGAGACTAAGCCTACTTATAATCATGCCTAAGAGTCTACCCCACAGAACCTCTTTTGTTGCTCAGATGTGGCCTCTCTCTCTAAGCCACCTCTGCAGGTAAACTCACTGCCTTCCCCCTTACATGGGACATGACTCCCAGGGGTGTAATTCTCCCTGGCAATGTGGGACATGACTCCCAAAGATGAGCTTGGCCCCTGGCATCATGGGATTGAGAAAGCTTTCTTGGACCAAAGGGGGGAAGAGAAATGAAACAAAATAAAGTTTCAGTGGCTGAGAGACTGCAAGTGGAGTCAAGCAGTCATTCTGGAGGGTATTCTTATGTGGTATATAGATACACCTTTTTAGTGTTTAGTGTATTGGAATAGCTAGAAGGAAATACCTGCAACTGTCAAACTGCAACCCAGTAACCTTGATTCTTGAAGATAATTATATAACTATATAGCTTACACTTTGTGACTGTGCGATTGTGAAAACCTTGTGCCTCGCACTCCCTTTATCCAGTGCGATGATTAGAAACATGGGGACAAAAAATAAATGAAAATAGGGTGGGAAGGGGGGCTGGAATGTTTTGGGTGTTCTTTTATACTTTTATTTTTATTCTTATGTTTATCTTTTATTTGGAGCAATGAAAATGTTTAGAAATTGTGGTGATGAATGCACAGCTGTATGACGGTACTGTAAACAATTGATTGTATACCGTGGATGATTGTATGGTATGTGAATATATCTCAATAAAACTGAATTTTAAAAAATCCAGTCAGAAGTTCCTTATGAAAATCTGTTAGCAAGGCAATTGAAAAAAAAGGTTTATATGGTAAATTGCTATTTTTGTTGCAACTATGTAAATAATCAGGCCAAATCTAACAAAACCAGCCTTATTTCATGATTTTGATAATCTTTTTGAGGTTATCTTTGATCAAAAGGAGGGTGACTATAGAGAGATTTTATGTTTCAATAGAAAACTATTGTGCATTCCTGTAGATTATCAGATTCTGCTCCTGTTCATCATCTGAGCTCCTTTGTATCCTCTTTTTAACCTGCAGAAAACTGCATGACATTATTTTCTACATATAAGTTGGACTGGATCCCGTGAGCTTGCAAGTTTGTGTACCTTAAATGCCAGTCAGAAAGCTAAATTAGGATCTTTTGTACACTGGGCCACAAACCAAAAAAAGGTTAGTACCCCAATCCCTTGACCTACCATAATATGGGGTTCCCCTCTTTTATGTGCATCCATCATATCTTTCTAGGAACACATGACTGGAGTAAGCCATTTTAAATATACCTAAGTTACAAAATGGTTTTCACACCACCCTAAATTCCCTTCAGGCTCTCTAGGCTGAAGTTGACAGCTTAGCATCATTCTTCTTGCAAAACAGATAGGTTCTAGATACCCTGACTGCTCATGAACAATGTTGTATTTATGTTAATAAGACTGACACCGTGATAAATAGCCTGAATATTTTAAAAGACCACTTTACGGTGATTCATGGTTTCAGTTAGGCTCAAATATTTCAATGTATGGATGGCTGGCGTACATCAGAACAACGTGGACTGGGCCTCTTCATAGTTCCCTTCGAAATTCATGACAAATCGAAGCTTCACACTGGACAACCTCACTTAATTTATAGACCTGAGCCAAAAGCAAGTTGCCTGGGGTTTCACTGGCTCTGAATGAGTCTCTTTCATTGAACCTTTATTTCCTCATTTAGGAGTTAACATAAATGGAAATATGATCAGAAACTTATACTCTAACAGTAGGAGAAACTGCTGAGTCCACTGCAAAAGCTACTGCTACACAACAAAAATCCTTAGGTTCTTTAGCTGAAATTGTTTTAGATAATGGAGTTGCTCTTGACTGCTTGCTGACTGAGCCAGGAGTTTGGCTGTCATTGATACAACCTGCGGTACCTGGATAAACACCTCGAGGAAATCAAAACGCAGTTACATGAAATAGTCAAACAAGCCACATGGCTCCAGCAAGTCAGTTCTTTGGGGTTGTTTTTTTGCTTTCTTTGCCTTCAGTTGGTTTGGTCCTGGAGTCCTGGGCTCAGAAGTGTACTGTAAACACTGGGCATTTTACTACTTACCGTAATCATAGCAAATCAGCTCTTGCTACATGGTGTCTGAACATGTAGAATGACAAAAGCATGAAGAGAACAAAAATGAGCAACCTCTTGACATCTGTAACTAGAGTTAACCACTAGGAGAGCCATCTACAGCCAGCAGATGGTAACTGGGAGAACCAGTAATGCTTTAATTTTTGTGTCAGCCCTTGACTTGGCTGAGGACTGGATCAAAAAGGAGAAATTGATAAATAAAATCTGTTAGGCCCAATATGGAGGCATCTGTGCTAAGTACCATGTCAGGGGGCAGGGGAGCCAGTTTTGCTCCTGCAAATGCCCAACTCACCCAGAAGACCAAATTTAAATACAGCCAGATCTTTATCAATTATCGCCAGCTAACTTTCTTGTTCCTAAGCAACCAGCTGCTCTCCACTTTGTAAGACCCCCTTAAGTAAAATGAAATCTTAATGTCAGCCAGTCAGAAATGTCCCCACTTACTTCCACATTTGTCCCCTAAAAGCATCTCCTCTCCACCCCTTGGGGTGCTCCCTTCCACTTTCTTTAAAGGGTACTGCCTGATCCATGAATTGCTCATTAGTGCTCTAAGATCCTAAATGTACCAAAAGGTTTTCTTTTACCAACAGTCTCAGGAGGTAGGTTTAAGAATTTTTTCTCCATTTAATATAAGAGGGTGTTGCGGCAAGGAAAATAACTTTGAATTTTCATTATTCCCCAGGAAATTAATATTAAGATGAATATTCAAATACTGGAAATCTCTATGTTGTCATTTAATATCTGTGGTAGGCAGACTAGTGGTTCTCCAAAGATGCCCACACCCCAGTCCCCCAAGTCTATGAACATGTTACATCTCATGGCAAAAATCACTTAGCAGATTTGACTATGATTATGGGCCTTAAAATAAGGAAATTATCCCATATTATTTGGAGAGGCCCAATCTAATTCCATGAGTCCTTAAAGGAAAAGAACTCTCTGGCTGGAAGAAGAAGAAGTCAAAAGAGATACAACTGACGAGGAGGTCAGAGAGATTGCAAGAAAAGAAGGATTTGATGCACCACGGCTGGCACTGTGAATGCCTCTGAGAGCCCATTCTCACAAAGAAACCTCACATCCAGATAGCTTTACTTGAAAGTTTTATCAAATATTTAAGGAAGAAGTAATACTAGCCTTAACCAAAATCTTTCAGAAAATCAGGGAAGAGAGAATACTTTCCAATCTGCTTTATGCGGCCAACATAATCCTGTTCTAAAAATTTGACAAAGACATTATAAGAAAAGAAAATACAGACCAATATCATTCATTAGTGTAGACACAAAAATCCTGCACAAAATATTAATGGATAAATTTCAGAAGTTCACACAACAGATAAAATTCAATCATGACAAAATGTGATATATTCTAAGGATTCAAGGTCAGATGATCACTCAAAAACAAATCCATGTACTTTACCACATTAACATTATAAAGAAGGAAAACCATATGATCATCTCAATAGATGCAGAAAAAACATTTGACAAAAGTCAAAACCCAATCCTGAAAAAAATTCAGTAAACAAGGCATAAAAGAGAAATTTTTCAAAGTGATAATCTTTGAAAAATCTATAGTTGAATTCATACTTAGTGGTGAAATAGGCAATGCTTTCTCCCTAAGATCCAGAGCAAGGTAATTTATATCTCCTTTCATCAGTTTTATTTAATATTGCTCTTGAAGTGACAGCCAGTGCAATAACACAAGAAAATAAATAGAATCCAGACTGAAAAGGAAGAAGCAAAACTGTCTTTATTCTCACATTACATTATTGTTTTCAGTGAAAGTTCTTAAGAATCTACCAAAAACCCAATTATAACAAATAAGTGAAATTATCAGTGTCACTGGGTATAAGGACAATATACAGAAATTAATTGTATTCCCTTATACTAGCAACAAACCATTGACAAAACAAAGTTTTCAAGAATATAACTTATAATATCACGAAAACAAAAGACAAATATAAAAGAGTTAGGAATAAATTTAATAAAAGATATACATTACCTCTACAATGAAGACTCCAAAACACTATAGTGAGAAATTAAGAAAGACTGAAGTAAACATAGTGACACACCTCATTCATGTCTTGAAAGGCTGAATATTGTTAAGATTTCAAGTGTCCTGAAATTGATCAATAGATTCAATGCACTCATCAGCCAGAGAATGGATAAAATGGATTAAAAAAGACACAGTGTGGACCCCACACAATGGAGTGCTATTAGGGAACAAAAATGAATAGACCTTGACGCATGTGACTATAGATGAATCTCAAACACATTATTCTGAGCAAAAGAAGCCAAACACAGAAGAGATCATATGTTATTTCATCTGCACCAAGTTCCAGAGTGAGAAAACTAAGCTGTGATGGTAACCATCTGATCAGTGATTGTCCGGGGAAGGGGAGGGCTGATTACAAAGAGGCAGAAGCTTATATTTTTGGGAGAAGAAACTATTGCATACTTGAAGTGGAGGAGCCGTGGTTACAGGGTGTGTAAACTGGTCAAAACTCTTCAAACTATACACTTAAAATGGGGGTATTTTATAATTTTTAAACTTTATCTCAATAAAACTAATTTTAAAAAATCTGTTGAAACACTATTTCAGGGATTCTCAACCTCAGCACTATTGACATTTTGGACCGGATACATCCCTGTTTTTGTGCAGACCGTCCTGCACATTGCAGGATGTTTAGCAGCATCCCTGGCTTCTACCTATTCTATGCCAGTAGCACTCTACAGTTGTGGAACCAATTATGCCTCCTAACACAGTCAAATGTCCCCTGGGAGGCAAAATCATCCCTCTAACCAAAAAAAAAAAAAAAAAAAAAAGTGAAAAAACCATACTGTGCTAGCACAACCCTCTTTGCTTAGCATGTTCATTCATTCAGTCGTTTATCCATTTATTCATAAAAGAATCATTGAGTTCCATCACGCAGGTTGCCAGGTTTCAATGCTTGTTGCAAAGGGACAATTGAGCAAAGGTGTGAAGAAGGTGAGGAAGTCGGCCATGCTCCTATCTGGGGAAAGAGCAGCCCAAGAAGAGGGGCAAAGGGGCAGCTGGAAAAGTTTTTCTCTGAAAACACTCTAGAGGAAGTCTATGTCTCATATGTTGAAGGAAACTCAAAAAGAAGATCACAAGTGCCTGGAGAAAACTGAGCAGGAAAAGGGGAACAATAAGAAACTAAGTCTGAGAGGACAAGGCAGGGCATGGTGGCGAGGTTCTTGCAGGTCTTACTAAGGACTCTGAGTGAAATGGTGAGCACTTGTAGGATTTTAAGCAAAGCATGGATCCTACATTAAAGGATCAATTTATCAGCTTTGTTGGGATCAGATGCAGAGAGACTAGACTAGAGGATAGAAAGTATTTAGGGGCATTGTGGGAATCCACATGTTGATTGTTTGGCCAGGGTGCTAGCAATGGAAGCAGTGGGAAGTGGTAGAGTTGGAAAGTATTTTGAACATAGAGCCATTGGAATTTGTGGATGAATTGAGTTAGTGGGAAGACATGGTGTCTGTCTTGCTCATTTTATTGTGCATGTAGCACAATTCCTAGACCATAGAATGAATTCAATAGACATGAATGGATGGATGGATGGATGGATGGATGGAAGGGAAGTTGGATGGATGGATGGATGGATGGGTGGATGGATGAGTGGATGGATGGATGGATGGCTAGATGGATGGTTAGATGGCTCGGTAGAGGGATGAATAGTATACTCTCAGATTTGTTGTAATGATGTGGTGTATTATATGTGAAGCCCCTATCCCAGTGCTTGGCACTTTTTAGTCATTTACTGAATGGAAGCTTTTGATGTTTTGTTATTTTAAATAGAAATGCTAATGAATTTCACTCATTGAAAAGGACACCCATAATTTTATTTCCAAACAAACTGAATTGGAACCACTCTTCTCCCTAACAACAAAGACACCTTACTCCTAACAAAATGAACATGTCCTAAGCAAGGCAGAGTTCCTCCTACTTCCAGACCAGACACACCATCAATGTGCAGGGGCTAGTTGTACCTTAAATGTGGAAACTTAGTGCCAGGCCATCAGTCAGGTAATGGAAATATCAGTCAGGGATGGAATTCCTGCTGGTTTCTGCTCCAGCAGTTGTGGATAAGAACAGCAGGACTGGTTTTGGCTTGTAAAGTGAGCATATTGGGAGTAGAAGTCACAGCTGCCTGTGAAATCTACCAAATACAAGGTACAATTCTGAAGTAGCAGGCTTCTACAGATAAGCCTCCTCTGAACGGAAAAGTTCCCAGTATGTGATTAAAATCCTCAGGTAGGATTTGCCCTGTGACTGTTTCCTGCATCCACAGCCCCAAGCCTTCGTAGAGCAGTGAGGACAGAGACACAACTCGAAACACAATGCTTTGTCTTAAAAATGATCATCGTTATCTTTTACCTAGGATCGGACTTCAAGGTATTTCTACTGATTAATATTCTCTCTTACGTGTGTCAAGGTGACACAGGCGATTAATTCATTTGTAGAAAAAAAAATTGTGTTTTAGTGGAAAATATGCATAGTCTATAGCATATCCCTCTTGGTTATCAGATTCTAAGCCTGTTCATTGAGCTATTTTGCAACTCTTTGTAAATTGAGGTAACTGATTGATAAATATGTAAATGCTGTCCTGTCTAATAGTGATTGACTTTAATTGACTTTCTTCCCTCTTTGAAAAAAAATACTCTGTCCCCATTTGTAACTCAATCTTAGCATTCCTCTATTAGATATAAATTTGTACTGTTTTAAATTTGTCTTTGAACTAGTTATAACATCTGCCTGGTTTACTCAAACCACACGAGTAAAATAAATTCTTTAACAAGTGTTCATTTTTATATCTGTATGTGAATCATGATTTTGCCTTTTACTGAAAATTATCTTTTAACACATTCAACAAATATTTGTGGAACAGCAGTTCCATACAAAGGACTGTGCTAGGTCCTGGGGCAACGAAAGTGAACAACAGTCCCTGCTCAGAAGGTGATGACTTCTTCCCACAATGTTAAAGAAGGCTGAGAGACCGCAGCTAATTCTTGACTACTGTCCACAGCTTGTGCACCTCTGAGTTGACATCTTAAGACCTGAGACCAGGCTGACCAAGGACAGATCTGTCTTGATGCCTCAACTGGCTGCTGCAAGCCATAATTTGCATGACTGTGGTCATATAAAATATACATAGTTATGTATACCGCTTTTGAAGTATATTTTACCACTAAGGAAAGCCATGCATGATCACTGTAGAAACTTTGGGAAGTCCAGAAAAGCATGAAAAAGAAAATAAAAATCATCCATAATTCTGCCCCTCATAAATATGGCAAGCTTCCAATAATCTAACCTCCTCCCCACCCTGCCTAGCAGATGGCTTCACCTCCTCCAGTTGCTGTAGAAGGGGCACTTCCCAAATCTGGGTTTGTCGCTCAGTCAGTGTAGCCAATAGAAATCACACCGAACCAGGCTGAAGGGAAAAGAGGGTTTATTTATACTGGCAGGAGACAGGGGAAGCTTTCCCAAATCTGCCTCCCTTAAGTGATTTTTCAGTTGGCTTTATGCAGGTTCAGAGCCAAAGAGAGATGATCATTTAATTAACATGCAACAAGAGCGATAGATAAAAGGCTTATCTATATTTGGGACATTTGGGGCAATTTTCCCCAAATCTAATTCTTTAATTGGCTAAATCCATTAGAGCTGGACAAAGAGAGTTAATCATTTTAGTTAACATGTAATAAAGGTCTGGAGAATTTCAGTAATTTAGTTATATCCTATTTCCTTTAGGAATTAGGTGACACCTGTGAAAGATGCAAATTTTATATTTACATATTGTTGCAGACTTTACATCTTGCTCTTTTGTGAGACTAAAGGTTTTCACCCCCTGTCTACTTCCCATTTTAAGATTACATTTAAAAGCTGCTTTAGGTTACATTTTAAGTTTAATTTACGATTTCCTGCTTGCTTACAGTTTTAAGGTTGTATTTTAAAAGTCACTATTACACTATCACTCTATGTCTCTTCTCCACCTGGAACCAAACCTCTCAAGAACATTGTCTGGATCCTGCGTCTACTCCTTACCTAACACCTGCTCTTACCCAACACCAATCTTCTGCTCCATCACTCAACCCAAAGAGACTTCTCCTGCTGAAGCCATCGAAATCTCTAGTTCCCCAAGTCCAGTGGACATTTGTCACTTAAGTCTTGGTCTTCCAGCCAATGTGGCATAGTTGGCCACTCTCTTGGACTGGAAACACTCTTTTCCCCTGGCTTCAGCTTTTCCATCTTATTAGTATTTCCCTCATAGGTTCAGCATCTCCTCAGCACTCTCGTTAGCAGACTCATTCTCTTCTACCCAGACATTTAAATGTTGGCGTTTCTCAAAGCTCAATGGTAGGCCCTCTTCTTCCTCTGTGCTCCCCTTCCTCTGTGCTCAACTCTCTCTCCCTTTCTTTTTTTAGGCAACTCTGTCTATGAACATTGCTTCAACAACCATATACTCACCAAAGACTTCCAATGGTATGATATTGCCAGCCCATTCTCCTCGAACTCAGATCCATACATCTGATAACAATAGCTTGTGCTATGTACACTTCCTTTATATTACTTCATTTAATCCTCATGGCCACCCTAAGGGGTTGGCATTATCACTTATGAAATTATTTAGCAAATAAAGAAACTGAGGTGCACAGAGAGATAATTTATCCAAGGTGATGGGACTAGTAAGTGGTGAAGCCAAAATACAAATTCAGTCAGCTTGACTCCTAAGTCTACAATACTATGCTGAGAAACCAGCTAACTCCTCAAAATATTCACCCGTATACCTCAAAATACACCCACCTTCTCTCCTCCTTAACCTGGCTCTTTCCTAATGTTTTCTATCTTGCTGAGTGACATCATCATTCATCCAGTGAAAGACATTGTCATCATCCAGTGAATGGCATCATCATTTGCACAATGAATGACATCATCCTCCAGTGAATGACATCGTTTGCCCAGTAATCCATCTAGTAAGTGACATTGTCATTGCCCAGTGAACAGCATTGTCATCATCCAGCAGATGATGGTGTCATCCCTCCAGTGAATGACATCATCGTCTGCCCAATAAATGGCAATGTCCATGCCTCAGCAAATGACATTGTAATCAATCCATCTCATTGGAAACTCATAGACTCTTCATTTCCTCAAACCTGTTGGGATTACTGCCAAAATACCTCATGAACCGCCCCCCACCATAGAAGTTTGGTTTGAAATCAACTGGTGATTTGTGTGATTATTTGGCTGATGTGTGAACATGCAAGAGATTAGAGACTATACCTGGAAAGCTAGAAAGCTCTAGTGCTCAATAAATAGGTGTTAGATGAAATAATTTTTATGTTTTCTTAGTCTCTTTTTCACATTTATGTGTGCATGCTTAAATGTACATTCACAGCAAAATAGTTGATATAAGTGAAGGATAGCCTGCAATCTGATTTTAAATATAAGTAACAACTTTGCCCTGCAGAGATAGCTGAACAAAGGGCAGCTGGAGTCAGGTGGTTTGTGTTACTGTGTGGGTACAAGTATCACTCAAGAACATTCAGTAACTTTGGCCATTCAGTATGAGATTCGAATTTGCAAGTTCCTTGGGGTTAAAAATAGTCATTGTGTTCTCTCTACATCTCTGCTTGTGAGAGGAAAAAAAGTATTATTTTCTTTGTATTGTGCTCAAATTTTATAAAACAGTGGTTGAAAAAAAATTTTTAATCAGTTGAATTCTGTTTTCAATTAAATTTTGAATGGAACTACAAGTCATGAAAGAGATAAGAGATTTTACCAGTTTAAACCCTCTTTATAAATTAAAAATTTATATTAGGTATTATTTAGGCGTAAATTCAACTACAGAGAAAAATGGGGAAATTCTAATGAACAACAAAATTACAAGCATGGATTTTTAATGTTTGTTATGGTTTTATCAATCTCAACATCTAAATTACTTCTGTCTTTTGGTTTTGCTGCACAGTGTGTAGAAAATCTATATTCTCTTCTAATTAGTTGTTGCCTTCATGTAACTTCAGTGTGATCAGTTTGCTTTGGGCAGACTTCTGCTTTTTCTTTATCCCAGCTAAAAGATAGGCAGAGTGACAATTTTTCTGCATCCGTACCTCACCCTCATCCACACATCTTCCCAAAAGTCAGCTCCAAAGGCATTGGTAAGTTGTTTATATTTGGCTAAAACTTATTCCTCTCTGTCTGTCTCCCTTTCCGTATCTCTGCCCTCCCTCTTTCTCCTCTCCCCTTACAGAGTTTCTCCAGCTTTCCAGGCTAAGTCCTTCCCTCTTTCTTCTCCTTCGCTTCCCCCAGGGCTTTCTCTTTTTTATGCAGAATCACGCAGCTCTCTAGATTCTCTGACTTTGCTTCCCACACTCATTTTCTAATTCCAAAGGCCAAAAAGGAACATTGCTATTTACACTGAGCAAACATAAAACCCTGCTAAAGATTCACCTAACTTCAAAGGCAGGGAGTACTGCAAATAACAAATTCACATATCTTTCCCCAACACATCTGTTGAGTTTTTTGTTTTTGTTTTTGAACAGCTGGCCTTGTAATCTCAGGACACCTCTAAATCAAAATGATGCAGAAAATAAAAAGAGAAATTGTCAGACTTTTTTTTTTGTTTCAAAGTTGAATCAACAAATTCTATCAAACTACTCTCACATTCTTTTTAAAGAATATACAAGTGTGAGAATGAAATTAAGTTTAGCTTTCACACAGAAGAGGTGTGCCTTGCAGGGTGGGGCAGTTAAGAAATTGGCAGAAGGTTAAAAGACTGTAATCCACAGTCAGTCCCCCTGCTCATCTGCCCACTATCTACTATCCTTGCAAGGTGGAGACTCAGGGTAGAGGTTCCCAAAATAGCCTCATAATTTGTTACCAAACTAGCCCAGACTGGCTGTAAAGAGGCCTGGGCATAACCATTATAGTCAGGGGTGGAGATTTGTTCCAACCATTCCTAATGTTGCAAATTTGTGTGGAAATGTATTTCAAATGTTTCCAATTTGGGCTGGCTGCATGTTTCAAATTTGCTGGGCTAGTTAGGCTTGTCGAATAGAATGTAACCTCTGGAGTATCCAGCCAATGGAGAAACAGGGGAGGGACTTGTGGTTAGGTGTAGGGAATAAATACTGCTGGGTCTATTGTTCTGCACACCAACCCCCACATTTTGGTTGGGTGCCCGTTCTTGCAAGACTGTGAATAAATTCGTTTCTTCTACACATTTGGGTAAGCGTTTATTCCTTTTTAGGAATAGTGCTTGTTTCTCACAATTTCTTGGGGGCTCGTCCAGGATCCGAAGCATTGGGGAGGACCCCCCAGGATGGAAGAAGGGAAGGCGCCCCCCGCCGTTTAAGCGATCTTGGACTCCATCATTGGGGGCCCACCTCTGACTGCTGCTGAGACCCACGATCACATGCTTAGGTCTCCCAATTGTGGACAAGAAAAGGGGAAGGGAAACATGCCTCACAGCCACCAGGTAACTCTGTGCACACAGTAAGGTAAGAAAAAAGGACTAGTAAGTATTGCCTTGGTGGTGGGGACATTCTGCTGAGTCTGTGGCTGATCCTGAGGGAAAGACGCCCAGACAAGACTCAGAATACGGAATAGAGGCAGTCGGCCAGCCGGGGATAAAGGGAAGGGGGTACTTGTAGTGTCCCCTGGGAACATTCCTCTGGATAGTCCATTGGGGAGGATGTTGAAACATTGGGCTGAAAGTGATCGGACCAAGGGAAAGGATAAAAAGAAATATTATTATGTTTAGACAAGAGGAAGCATTTTGCTGCCCAATGTATTCTGGCCAAAATGCAGGGCAGATGAGGTATGGCTTTGTGCTAACCTCGTGCATTAGGTTAATAAAAAGAAACCTTTTTCCAAGGAAAAATCTGACTATGCCATGTGCTGGCTGCAGGGAAAAGAAACCAGTTTTTATACTATGAAAGTTAAGAACCCAGATTCAGAGACTGAATCTTTAGAAATGAAAACCTGGAATCCCTTGTTAAGCTTTCCCCGCCTTATGTTTCCCCTCCCCCATTGGGGCAGGAACCGTTAAGCCCTAAAGATTCAAGGAACCAAACCCCACCCCTGGGGAATGGGAGGGGCAGTCAGAGAGCCAATCGGTGCCGACTGCTCCACCAGTTACAACCCACCCACAGTTGAGAAAAAAATTGGAATATAAAAAAGATATACAGGAGCTTCTGTTTCCAGAGGCTCCTGAGGAGAGGAGGGTGAGGGTGTATAAACCCGCTGAGTCTCTGTACCCTCTCAGGAAAGTACCTCTTAGACCAGGAGAAATTGGTTATGTAAATGTCCCATTGATGAGTCCAGAAGTAAGGAAGTTCAAGAAGGAAATGAAATCATTAATGGAGGACTCAATGGTGCTAGCTGAACAATTAGATCAATTCTTAGGCCCCTGTTTATATACCTGGTCTGAACTTATGTCCATACTAAACATCCTCTTTACAGGAGAGGAAAGGAGAATGGTGAGGAGGGCGTCTATGAGAGAATGGGAGGGGCAGCACCCGCCCAGACAAGGGGTGATGGCAGCAGAGCAGAAGTTCCCCAGTGTGGACCCCAATTGGGATAATAATGATCAGGGGGCTAGAATACACATGGAAGATCTTAGACACCTAGTTATACTGGGAATAAAATTGGCTGTACCCAAATCCCAGAACCTAAGTAAGGCCTTTGAGGTAAATCAGGAAAAAGATGAGACCCCCTCAGCCCACCTTAAAGGTTGAGGGACCAGGTGAGGAAATGCTCAGGAATGAATCCCAATAATCCTGTGACCCAGGGAATGCTAAAGGTCAGCTATGTAAAGGGATCTTGGCCTGATATTCAGAAAAAGATCCAGAAAATGGATGGCTGGCTGGATAAGCCACTGGAGGAGTTATTGAGAGAGTCTCAGAAAGTGTTTGTGAGAAAGGAGAAGGAAAAGCAGAAGCAGAAAGCCAAGGTCATTATGAGCACGGTTGACCTCAGGGTCAAGGAGAGATTAGGGACAAGGCAGGGAGGAGAGAGACAGAGGTGAGACAGAGAAGTATTCGGGGCCAGTTAGAAAGAAAGAGGGGGGATTGGTCTGGGGGGAATTCAGGCCATGGCTGGCTTGCCTCTCCCCCCCCCCCCCAAAAAAAAAAGAAACTAAGGAAATTTCTGGGTTTGATGGGGTGTCATATGTTCAGATTTAAGGATTCTGTGGCATGGGGTTTGTGTGGTTCTCTATCCATATACTTAAGTGATATGGGGCTGGACAGGTATTGGTGGATACATTTGCATATTTTAGTGTATAAATTCTGGGAGTTAAAGATTCGTGTGTCTAATGGAAGTTTGGGTTGCGTATTTACACAGGGATGTGGGATAATTATATTTGTATGTAATATAAGCATGTGATACAATTATGTAGGAGTCTTTAAAGCTGTGGAAGTTTGTCAGTGTATGATTTGAGACTTGGCAGAGATTTCCTGTATACTCATCTATGGTCGACTGGAGATATTTCTTTGTGTTTTTGTAGCCTATACTAGTTTGTATGTACTCTAAAGCTGGGCAATTGTGTGCAGGTTCACAATAGTGTGGAGAATGAGACAACTCTTTACCTGAAACTATAAAAGAAACTAGCTGTAAATGCTTGCAAATGGGCATGATGTGTGGTTTTGTATTGTTATGGGTGTGTGTATACAAATTTTACTGTGTGCAGTGTTTTCCCTTAGGTAGAAGTGGTTTGAGTAATGTAAGTTGTATGTATCTGTCTGTTCCAAATATATAAGGGGTTGCGTGTTCTTGTGATTTGTAGTATAGTTTTGCTAATATATTTTGGGCAAAAGCAAAAGGTTCATAATCAGGGTGCAAGTGGATTATATGCACATGTTTCTATAAAAGGGATTAAGGTTCACTAAAGCTGCATCAAAACAACTTAGGACAGTGAGTGGTGCATATCTCTTCTCAGCTCTGTGTTTGGTGATGCCAGGTTGCTAGCTTGAAATTGGCTCTGGTGGGAATAGAGGCACCACTTATATTGTCAAATGCCATACACCAAGGCTTGTGCTCCTCCCCCTGAAGAGTGGGTTATTACTCATCTGGCAACAAACCTTGTGTGTGTATTCAAGGTGTACATATATGTGAATCAACTATATTCAGGCATCACTGAACTGGGTGTATTGACTGGATTTTCAGTGAGTGTTTTGAAATGCTAAGCCTTTTTGTTCATTAATCCTGGGTTATTCTGAATTACTGTTGTCCTTTACTCTAATTGCTCCATCCTTTTTACCAGTAAATAGCCTTAAATGTTGGTAAATTCTTGCTATGCTTCATGCAAATGAGTTCAGGAATGTCTGTATCTGAGGGAGGTGTTAGCAGTTTTACACTAGGGGAATCATTGGGGAGTACAGACCATGTGTAATCTGGCTCTTAAGCATTTTGCATCTGTGGGCCTTTATACTGTAGCTAAACAAATTGTAAACAATGCATAATTTGCCAAAGGGTTAATAAGAAAATCCTAAGGAAAAAAGTACATGGGGAAAGGAACCAGGCCTCAGGCCATTTCAGAGTATTGAAGTTGATTACACTGAGATGCCCCCAGTGGGATGGCTAAAACTAGAGATCTCCCTTCCTTAGATTCAAAGGATGGCTTCCTTAAGAATTATGTAATGGCTTTGTCTCCTACTCTGTCATCCCTCAGACACCCTGGTTTGCTGGCCCAAACTCCGCCTCTTGAGTGTGCTGTCCATCAACACCAACCTAGCAGCTGGGTCCTCATCAAGTTGTGGAAGGAGTCCAAACTTCAACCAGCCTGGGAGGAACCTTATCAAGTTTTGTTAACAACTGAAACAGCAGTCTGGACAGCAGAAAAAGGCCGAACTAACTACACCCAAGTAAAGGGACCGGTGTCTGAACTGGACGATAAGTACCCAGCAACTCTGCCCAAATCTTGGAAAATAACTCCAACCTCAGATCCCTGAAGGGTTACTCTAAAAGAACAATGGCTGGGAAGGAATATCAGAAAAGGTGGGGGGTGGGTGCAGGTCAAACCCTGTATCTCCATACCACTTAGTCAGGTGCTTTAAAAAACTGAAAAATAAGCAGCTTAAAGCTCAGACTAGAAATGGAGATAATTATGCTAGCCATAATGTTCCCAGTTTGGAAGCCAACGAGTCCTGTCAAACTAGTAATAAATATAACTGAAGGCTTAAAGTTTCAAACAGTGCAATTTGATGCATATCAGGTAGTGGACTGTGGTTGCTTAGAGTACCAGTGGTGGCTGAGTGGGAAGGATAAATATCTATGCCCAGAGCCAGTAAGAAGTATTTTCAGCTGAGTCTCCCCTTGCCTCTCTTAGGCTGACGTATGGTGGACTATAGATAGGAGTTGAATCCACCCAGCCCACTGGAAACTAAAGAATAAAATAACCTTTTATAAAGGTAATACCCCACCAAATTGCAGGAATCATCAATGCAACCCAGTGGTAATAACTATTAAAGGAGCTGATAAACGACTCACTGCCAGTGGGGGAGTTGATGGGGTATATGGCATAGGGATAGAGGTTACTGGTAGAGATCCTCTGGGGAGATTCCATCTACAAGTTCTTTCCTCTCCATTAAACTTGTCATTAACCACGTTCTTTCCAGTTAGCCCTTCAGTAGCAATCAATCGGAGGCCAGTTCCCCAGTTCAGAGTGATCCCAAGGTAATTAGAATAATTAAAGCAGAAAACGTAAAGCAAACCATAGGAATAGAAACAGGGTACAGAGATGCAAATGCCTGGGTAGAATGGGTTAAATATACAGTCCAGAGCTTAGACAAAAGTAACTGCTGAGCTTGTCCAACAGGCCGACCCACTGCTCAGATCGTGCCCTTTCCCTTTGGTGTGGAAAAGCATGAGAAGGAGTTCAAGTGTGTGGTGCTCCTTTCCCAGAACACTACTCCTGGTGAAACTGCAGTACGTTGTCCTCCCTTTTTCCTCCAATCAGGAGAGGAAACACCAAAGCCAGGCTAGCTCCTCACCCTGGTCCAGGAAACCACTCTGCCTGTCTCTCTAGATGGGGAGAGGGGCTCCAGGATCTCGGGACCATGGCCTCATGTACCCAAGTGTGGGATGTGACTGAGGACGGTACTGGCGGTTTCTCCCGTCTAACCACACCCCGAGCAGACCTTTGGTGGTGCTGCAGAAAGGGTGTCCTCTGACCAGTGTTACCTGAAAAGTGGAAGGGGACCTGTGCTCTGGTTCAATTGGCCACCCCAGTCACCCTGGCATTTGAGAAAGGGGAGGACGTGGAACCCCAAGAGAAAAGGGAGAAAAGGAGTTTACCTGGTTCTTTTGACAACCGGATTTATTTAGACATATAGGAGTTCCACAGGGGATCCCAAATGAGTTTAAAGCTAGAAATCAAATAGCTGCAGAATCTGAGTCATTTTTATTCTGGTGGGTCACAATTAATAAAAATGTAAATTGGATTAATTATATATATTATAACCAACAAAGATTTATCAATTACACCAAAGACGCGGTTAAGGGCATCGCAGAGCAGCTAGATGCTACTAGCTGAATGGCATAGGAAAACAGAATAGCTTTAGACATGATGCTGGCTGAAAAAGAAGGTGTTTGTGTAATGATTGGAGGCAGCAGTTGTACATTTATCCCAAATAATACAGCACCTGATGGGACCATCACCAAAGCTTTGCAAGGGCTAACTGCTTTATCCAAAGAATTAGCAGGAAATTCAGGTATTAATAATCCTCTCACTGAATAGTTAAAAAGCTGGTTTGGAAAGTGGAAAGGGTGACGTTGTCCGTCTTGACCTCTCTTATCATTGTAGCTGGAGCACTCACAGCAGTCGGCTGCTGCATCATCCCATGTGCCCAGGGGTTGACTCAAAGGCTTATTGAGACGGCCCTAACCAAACAAATGCCAGTTCAATACACACGAAACAATTTATACCCCCTCAGAGAGGAGGATTTGTATGATGAGGAATATGAGAAAGCTCTTCAGAAATTTAAGGACTGAACTGTGAAAGCTAGAGAGAGTTTAAAAGAAAGAGGGGGGATTTGTGAGAATGAAATTAAGTTTAGCTTTCACACAGAATAGGTGTGCCTTGCAGGGTGGGGCAGCTAAGAAATTGGCAGAAGGTTAAAAGACTGTAATCCACAGTCAGTCCCCCTGCTTATCCGCCCACTATCTACTATCCTTGCAAGGTGGAGACTCAGGGTAGATGTTCCCAAAATAGCCTCATAACTTGTTACCAAACTAGCCCAGACTGGCTCTAAAGAGGCCTGGGCATAACCATTATAGTCAGGGGTGGAGATTTTTTCCAACGGTTCCTAATGTTGCAAATTTGCATGGAAACATATTTCAAATGTTTTCAATTTGGGCTGGCTGCATGTTTCAAATTTGCTGGGCTAGTTAGGCTTGTCAAATAGAATGTAGCCTCTGGAGTATCCAGCCAATGGTGAAACAGGGGAGGGACTTGTGGTTAGGTGTAGGGAATAAATACTGCTGGGTCTATTGTTCTGCACACCAACCCCCACATTTTGGTTGGGTGCCCGTTCTTGCAAGACTGTGAATAAATTCATTTCTTCTACACATTTGGGTGAGCGTTTATTCCTTTTTAGGAATAGTGCTTGTTTCTCACACAAGTCAAACATGGAGCATAAGATTTACATTAAGTGCAGAAACAGCTATAATTTGATATCCTCCCAATGAGTTGAATTAAACTTTCTGTCTCCCAGGTGCTGGCCACACAAGCCAGAGAATGGATCTAGCTGCCCACAGCCCCTGTGTGCTAAGGAAGCTTGCTGCTTTCTATGGTGTTGTGTGTCAGTGGACATGAAAATGCCCAAATTATAGATGGATGCTTGCAGGGGTGCAACCTACACAGTCAGTGACACCTTAGGAAGTGTAAATGAATGAGGATGGTGGGGATCATATAAACTATCATCTTACTCTCGGGTCATTACCCAAGGGAATGTTTTGAAGGCCTCCAGTAACTTAAATTTTAGCATGCAATACATCTAAATGCACCTTTTGTTTTTATGAAGTTTTAAAGTTTAAAATTTGACTTGCAGTCACTCTGAGATATGTGTGCCTCCCTAGAGTTCCACAGAATACAGCTTGAAAATAAAAACAATCAACTAAATTAGCCACTGTTTAGCAAATACAGGAATAGGACAACAACAGGTATTTTGATCCTTTTGCTTACTTTTAAAAATGTGGCCAAAATTCACAAAGCCCACCTGACTTGCTTGGTAAACGAAATCCTATAAAATAGACATTTTCAGGAACTGTAAAAGAAACAATGAAGAAAACTAAGCTAATTTAAGAACATAATCTAACTTTACCTTCTAATTTTGGTGTCAAAAGACAAGAGTTCTTTAAAATCGTGGCCACTGGGATTATCTGGTTGGTCTGAGAATAAATTGTATGTGAGTAATACATTTTCTGAGCATTTATAATTCTCACGTCTTTCAGTTGTCTTCATTCATGTAAGACTGCTTTGTTAGGCATAAAATTTAGGATACAAATATCGACCTTCCAAAGCCTGTGAACACTGCAGGATTGGTGCCTGAAAACGGAGCAAAGAAAGGGCCATACCCAGAATTATTTTTCCCCTTTATGCTTGGCTGGACATGTCCCATCATTTTTAAGATAATAAAAAAATTTCCCCAGATAAGTCCATATATAAATAACATTTCATTAATTTTGCCTGAAATATTCCTTGAACTGTATGCTCAGAATGATTTTTCACTGTGGGATTTTTTTCATCACGAAATGTATCTTCTCTATCAGTGATTTTTATCTCCCCTGCTTCCCCCTTCCCCACACCCAAACACCTAAAGAGAAGAACTGTAATTCTAAGTTATCTGAATTGCTATGCGCTTCATCTCCCTCCTCATTTCAGCTCTATGTCTTGTTTCTCTTCACTTTAGGAGACTGTTTCAAAAATTCCCTCCACATCATATATTTGATTTTTCCATATGCCATTTTTGCTCTTTATTCCTTCCAGTGCTGATTTTAATTCTACTCATTTTGAAGTTTCCAAAAATTGTCAAGTGTAGCATAGCATAAAAGAATACATGAAACTATGTATGAACAAATAAAGGATCTATTACAAAATGAACATCCATGTACCCAACACCCAGGCCATCAAATAGAACATAGGCATGTATCAAACCCAACTCTGCAGGTGCTCTTTCTAGTTTCATCCCCCCAGATCCGCCTCCTTGAGATAACCGCATTCAAAATTTTGTCTTAACCATTTCCTTGGTTTCCTTGATAGTTTTTCCTTTACCACATAGTTGTTCTTGTATTTATGTTTTGCCTATTTTAAAACTTTATGGAAGTAGAATAATACCATGGAGCAAGTTGCTACATGGTTCATCATGGGGACACAGGCTCAGGAACAACCAAGAATCTCAGCAAATGACCATTTCATCACTTACACAGCACAAAGGGACCAAAAGACTAGGTGAAGAGATCCCATCATGGCCGATCCCCCAGGGAGGTCAACTGTTTGGGTCAGGGTTGGTGGATGGCAGCTCTGCATGCTCCACCTTGTGTCAGAGATGAGGGACACCGGTACTGCCCGAGGCAGGGTACATATACATCCGAGGGGAAACATGTTGAAACATCTGCACACAAAGAAAAGGAGGGCGTTAGGTGAGGGTGAGGGCTGGGTGATGGCTCCTGAGCGTGTTCATGACTTCCCCAGCAAATACTGCTTGTCTTCTATTACATAGTTCTTTTTCTCAGTACAGTTTAGGGATTTATCCATGTTGATGCATATGTCTGTAGCTCATCACTGCTGCTAGCTGGTAAATGTTACATGGCTGGCTTTATAAGAAGCCCTTAAACCCACTGCTCGGAAGAAATGTGCACAATCATCACTCACAAGGCAATATGAGCCAGCTCCCACCATCCCTGTAAGTACTTCATTGGGAGCATGATATCTTATTTATTCAATCTACAGTTGATGGACATTTAGATTGATTCCAATATTTTGCTATGATGACACTGCTGTTAAAAAACACATTTAAATATCCCTTCTAGTGCATATGTGCAAGAGTTTCTTCATGATTTAAACACTGTCAGATTTTACTGGGCATTTTGCGGGGACAATTGCCCTTACAAACCACTCTGTCTGCTTCCCCTCATTTCATAATCCCTTGCAGTTAGGAGTGGCCACATGAAAAATTTCAGCCAATGGCTGTGAGCAGAAGTAACATGTTGGTCAACCAAAGAATACAAGAGCCAGCACTCAGCCTCCCAGCTTGCTCCCCTGCTGTGAGTTCAGTTCCAGATGTCACCTCCTCTTCCAGACCCAGGTCTGGGGAGCCAGATGGGGCAGAGCTCACTTTCTGCTTCCTCAGTTGTCATGTATTGTCAGGTGGAAATAAACCTGGGAGATGTGGGCACTTGTCCTACACAGGCTCCACTGACAAAGACTCACATTAAGTCTTAGCATAAGGCTGAGCATATTATGTATTCCTTAAGAACATCTTACCATTTAGAAATGTTTCCACTTTCTTATGAATTTAAATTCTGCTTGTCATGTTCCATGAAAAATTTTGGAAAGGTTTTGTGTAGAGTTTCGATGAGTTTGGACGGAATTGACAACTTTCTGCTACTGAATCTTCAAGAATATCTTTTACTAAAATTGTATAGTTTTCACTCTGAAACATTGAATATTTTGTTAGGTTTATATTCCTAGGTATTTTATAGTTTTGATTCTCTTGTAACCATCTATCTCTTTTAATCCAAATTTCTACTGCTCACTGCTAGTTTATAGAAATGCCGTTAGATTTGTATATAGATTGTGTATCTAGCAATTTTACTAAATGCTTTTAGTAATTTGGATACTTTATCTGATGCTTTCAGTTTTACACATAGACCATCATATCATCTGTGGATAGTGTAATAAAGAGTCTGACTCTGTTTCTGACATTTGACTGCTGACCACTTGTAAGCTCCATCCCTCCTTCTCTCCCTTCTGCCCTGCGTGTGGGCAAGCTGATGGCAAAGCTCAGGTGTTCCCTGTATTGTGCTGGTGGAAATTTCAAACCAGGCAAGCCTCTGTCCTTACACGTGCAAATCTCCATGCTGGCCCCACAAATCCCAGGCCCCTCTCCTTTCACCACTTTCTCAAGCCATTGTAGAAACAATTTAGGAAGCCTGCCCTGTTCTCCCCAGAAATTCCCATTATGGAAGAAGTAACACTTCCCGTACCCTCTTGGTACATGTGTGGTGCCATCAGTTTCAGTAGCTGAACCTAATTTTGAGTAGGGGTTTATCCTGGCTCTGCAGGGTGCCACAACAGATAGTAACAGTTTTGTTTCTTTCATTCCAATTTTTATGTCTTTAATTAATTTATTTTTTTTTAACCTCACTGAACTGGTTAACACCTTCAATTCAATGTTGCAACAAAGTGAAATAGTGGACACTCTGGTTTACTTTGTAAAGGGAATGCTTTTACTGTTTCGCTATTAAAAACAAAATCTGTTGTAGTATTTTTGAGATATTGCCTACCAGATTAAAGAATTTCCATTTTCTTCTTAGTGTGTCATTTTTTGTCATGAATTGATCTTACAAGTTATCAAACCTTTTTTTTCCTGTATCTGTTGAGATGATCAGCGATTATTCTTCAATCTATTAATGTGTCAAACTGCATCAAGTAATATCTTAATGCTAAATACACTTTGCATTTCTGAAATAAACACAAATTGCTCCTGGTTTGTTAAATTTTACATCATTCTGGATTCACTTTGTTAAGATTTTGTTTAGAATTTAAAGAAAAAAATTGGAACTGTAATATTTCTGTCCTTTGCTGTTTTAGTCAGATGTTGTACATTAAGTTTTGCTAGTCTCACCAAATGAATTGGGAACATTTTGTCTTTTTCTGTATTTCAGTATTTTAAAATAAAATATTGGGATTGTTTATTTCTTGAATGTGTTTAGTAGGAAGTTTCTATTTTGTCTAAATTTTTAATATATTGAAATGAATTTATAATATCCTCTTATTCACTTTCATATATGCAACCTCATCTGTAACATTTTCTCATTTGTGCCTTTTCCCATTTTTCTGGATAAATCTTGCCAGAGTTTATCAATTTGATTAGATTTATTAAATAGCCAATGCTTTTGGCTTTGTTGAGTCTCCCTATATTTTAACTTTGCAGTTATTCTATTATTATTTCTCTACCTCCTTTAGATGAATTATTTTCTCATTAACTTTCAGACTTTCTTCTCTCCTAATATCAGTATTTAAGGCTATAAATGGCCTTAGTATATTTTGATATGTACTATTTTTGTTATCTTTATATTCTACATTTATTCTAATTTCTATTATGACTTATTCTATGACGAAAGCGTTGTTTAGAAGTGTGTTTCTTGATTTCCAGACATGGGTTTTCATCATTGTCATTTCTAAAAATTCATTTCTACCTTTCATTTTGATTTAAGAACATAGTCCATAAAATATAAATCTTTTATTTGTTAAGACCTGACTTATTACTGCATGTATTAGAAAAGATTATGTATTCTCTTAAGTGCCATATTCTATATGACCATTAGGTCAGGATTTTTAAATCAATTTATTCAAATATGATAAACATATATATGCATATAATTTCATCAGCTTCATCTATCAATTACCAAATAAAGTTTGTTAAAAATCTCCTGGAATAATTTTGTATTTTGTGTTTCTCTTTGTATTATTTTTTCAATATTGGCTTTATGTATTGTGATCTATCTTATCAGGTGCATACATATTTAGAATCTAAAACCTTCCTGGTCAATTCATCACTATGAGTGATCCTCTTTATCTCAAGTAAAGGTTTTTGCTTAAGTCTGTTTTGTCTGATATTTAAATTGTGATATCAGCCTTGATTTATTCATGTTTTTCAGGTATATTTTTTCCTACTCTTTTACTTTTAATCCTAGTAAATTCTTGTTTTACATATCTAAAATCTGAACAGCAGGTCGGGCAGTATTTTTCATGTAGATTGTAATTGTTGATGTGTTTTTATTCATTTTATACCGCATCATCTTATTCTTTATTTTTCCTGACATTTCTTTTTTTTTTTTATCTTCTTACCACATTTTGTAGTGATTTTTTTTTCTCATATATATTTGTATGTGTGAGCATACTTTGGAACTTACATGTTTATTTCTATTACTTTTGTGGTTGCTGCAGAAATTATAATATATATAATTAAATTTCCAAATTAAAAAAATCAATGGGCAGCTTTCTTCTCATCTTCATATGATAACCTTCAGGTCTCCCTAGCTTATGATCTCTTGTTTCTCATACATCTTTTGTGTTTCTCATACAGTTTAATTCTATGTATTTTATTCCCATAGATATAATTATTATTATTTTCTTTCTTCTATATGTGTTTGCTTGGTTTAATGAGTTGAATTTTGTCCCACCCAAAGACACATTCAAGTCTAATCCTTGATCTTGTGAATGTTACCAAATTTGGAAAAAGGGCCTTTGAAGATTTTATTAGTTAAGATGAGACCAAACTTGATGAGTGGGGATCCTGATACAATTTGACTGTTGTCCTTATAAGAGGGGGAGACAGACAGCAGGGAGAATAGCATGCAGTGAAGAGACACAGGTTGAAGGCCAAAGGTTATCGGAACAGGCAAGGAAGGATGCTCTCCTACAGATTTTGGACTTCCAACATCCAGAACTGTGAAACCATAAACTTCTGTTGTTTTAAGCCATCCTGTTTATAACATCCCTAGAAAGCTCAGACATTTAGATTTACCACATTTTTTACTCTTCATTTCATCTTGCATTCCTTTCTACCTCAAAATATATCCCCAATGGTTTCCTTTAGTAAGAGTTTGCTAGGGATGAGTTTTCTGTTGTCTTTTTTTTCTGAAATTATTGTTCTTTCATCCTCATTCTTAAGGATATTTCTACTTTGTGTAGTATTTTGTATTTATGGTTATTTTTCTTCCCATTTGAAGATATCACCCCATGATCCTTGGGCTTCAGCTGTTGCTGCTGGTAATTCTATTGCCCAAGATAATATTCCTTTGAGGCAATCTGCCCTTTCTCTCTGACTAGTTTAAGATTTTCTCTTTGTCTTTGGTTTTTCTTTGGGGTCTATTTCGTCCAATATTAAAAGAACTGCACAAATTTTGATTAGTTGATATTGTCAGGTATATTTTTTCTACCCAGGTCTGTTTGACTATGATTGTGTTTATTTTACACTGTGGCAATTGGGACAGGTTAGGCTACCCGGTGGTCAACACAATCCCTAAATCTCATTGACTTAAAACAAGAAGTTTATTTCTCTCTCATGTTACACATCCATCACAGATCACATGGTACACTGGTCCATATCATCCTCACCCTAGAACCAAGGCTGAGAATGCAGCGTCTCTCTGGAATATTGTGATGATCATTCTGGCTGAGGAAAAAAATATTGTTGTTAAACATGAGCTAACTACTAAAGCTTTCAACTGAAAGTGATACATATCATGCTGTTCACCTTCAACTGGTCACTGCAAGTCACATGATCGTGCCTTAGTGCAACAGAATGAGGAAGTATAATCCTCTGGCAAGGAGAGGTGCATAACATTTATAGAAATAATAAAAATAGCTTTTTCATACATTTATACTAACCCTTCATTGAGAAGAATTTCAACGGCCCGATATTTGCAAACAAACACGTTGCATTGCCTTTCATCCCATTCCCTCTTGACATGAGCACAATTTGGAATTCAGCTTAAGAAGTACAGTGGGAAGGCAGGAAAATGGGCATATGTTATATTCCATTCCCCAGTGTCTTTCTTCTAAAGTAGCTCAGCTAGACTGAGATGAAATTTTCTCTTGTGTCAGCTACCTGTGGTCCAGTCCTGCCAAGATTTAATACGCCACTCTCAGAGCAGTCCCACCTTCCATCTTCCCTACCTTCTGTCCTGTTGTTTGGGGGAATTGCAGTTTCTTTTGGGAAGTGTGGGAAACACCTCTCTGAACGCCTGACAAAAGAAGCACCCACACAGTAGGACGACAGCTGCTGAATTTCTAGTCTATAAAGCCAGAAGGCATATAGGTAAAAGCCGCCAATCACTTTCAGTCAAGCAATTATTACGTTCTTACTAATCCTGTGAAGTATGTCCACTGGCTGTGTGTTTCCATGTACTGCCGTTAACTCTGAAGGTAGAGAAGTGTTTTTCCTGGATTCTAGCAAAATGTTGATTATCAAATCCAGGTGTTGATGGTGGTGTGAATTTTCTTCCCTCTTAGTGCCATCCAAAGTCTTTTAGTGACAAGTTCCTCTCCAGATGTCATTTTCAACCAGCAGCCCCTACAGGCACACATGCCTGGAAAATTCCGCTTCCTTGGGGCATCGGGGCATACCACTTCCATAATTAAAAATTCTGAAAGCTAATTGCAATTATCCATCAGTGTTTCAGCATGCCAGGGCTGAAAATCTTAGCCTTCCTTACAGCATTGTTCTCCCCTCGTTTCCCACGCTAATCTCCTTTTGGGCCCTCTCCCCTTCCTGTATTCAGTGTCCCCCTCTCCAGCAGCATTCCTAGGGTGTAAAATGGCACAAGGCTGGTGCCTGAAGCAGGCCTGGGTGGCATCAATGCCAGCATGTGCTCCCAAGCCCAGTGTTGGGCAGAAAACGGGACTTACTGCTACTATGCTGGGATAAATATGATGGTGGTGTGATGACGATGATGAAGATGATATAAGCAACATGCCTCCTCCAGAATGAAATTTCTCTGTGTCACCTTGGTCTATGGTTCAGCTATTTCTTGCAAGAGATTCTCAGGTGACTCCTCTCAATGCTGTCACGTTACTTAAATAGAACTTCCGATTTTTTGGTTTCCTCCGTTTGAACGACTGCTGGAACTAATGGCTGCTAATTGCATACGGTGTTTACAAGAGACACCTAGAGGCGCTGACAGGCAGCACTGGAGAGCCCTTTACCTGAAGGACAAGAAGAGCAGGCTGAAGACTGAACCAGGAAGCAGGCAAATTGGCTGCAACCCGAGCTCCCCAACTTGCAAATATTTATTTGGATAGCGGAGGTATTAGCAATTATTGGCACTTCCTTTCCCTTTCCAATGATGACAAGCAAATAGCTCTTCTGACAGCTGGGAACTCGAGGAAGTGCATGGAAAACAAACAATCCATCCCTGAGAGCTGGAGAGCTGCTACGGAGTTTTCAGAAGGAAAGGGATAGGGCCCAAAAGGAGATTAGCATGGGGAACGAGGGGAGAACAATGCTGTAAGGAAGGCTAAGGTTTTCGGCCCTGGCATGCTGAAATGCTGATGGATAATTGCAATTAGCTTTCAGAATTTTTAATTATGGAAGTGGTATAAATAATCACCCAGCCTGGCTTCACTAATGAGGCTCCCTGGGCTGTGACACACAGGAGGCTTTTGTTCGATGCCTTTGAAAGTGCGGCTGCTCATTAGATGTTGTGCATCCAGCAGGATTCGGGACAAGGAGACACACGTTTACACTGAAACCAGACTCATTAGAAGAGGTAACTGGTAACAAAGAACGGACGCTAAAGCGGAAACCCAGGCCTTGGGTGGGTTTTGTTTTCGGTTTTGGTTTCAGTTAGGGAGCACGATTACATGTCTTTCTGCCTGCAAAGCCCCTGCTGTTTCCAGTGCCCCACCCAGCTTCCCACCAACAGGTGCTCCTCACACATCGCCCCCCTGCTCAAAACACTCCCGGCAGCCCTTTCCTTGTGGACCAGTTTCGTGGGTGTGGAGCCAAAGATGGAACATTCTGTAGATTGCCTTTCTTCTGAAACAGAAGTATTGAAAATCCCATTGATCTGATTTCACTTGAACTGGGATTCATTGCTCCTTTCTTGGAAGTCTTTTCTTTTTACTTTTAACTAGGTTCTCATTTCCCCATTCCTTATCCTTGATACCGTTCTTAGGGTATATCAATATATATCAATAGAAATAGGTTTCTTTTTAAACTCCTTCCAGAGGTATTTATTTAGAGAAGTGTCAAAGTTCCCTCCCAATACCTTCCCCACATCCCCACAGTAGGTTCAAAAATGGCCCTCCAAAAGGTATCTGTTTTGGTTTGGTAAAACTGACAAAGAGCTTACCAAAAATGAACTGGCTTTTACAATGGGGATTCATTAACTTAAACTGTACAGTTCTTAGGCCATGAAAATGTCCAACTCTAGGCATCAACAGGACGATACCTGGACTCTGAAGACAGGCTGCCAGGATCCAGGACACCTCTGTCTCATGGGAAGGCACCTACCCAGCACCTGTTGGGGTCCTTCTCTCCCGGGTTTTATTGCTTTCAGCTTCTGGCTTTGGTGGCTTCCTCTCAACTTCTCTGGGGTTTTTTCCATGAGCTTCTCTCAATTTCATCTCTTAACTTCTGTGTCACTTTTACCCTCTTTATAAAGGACTCCAGTAAGAATGAGGCAGGGTCACATCTCCATTGAAACAACCTAATCAAAAGGTCTCACATACAATAGGTCAGACACAGCAGGAATGGATTTAAAGAACATGGCCTTTCTGGGGTACATAACAGCTTCAAACTACCACAATATCCATATCCTAATCCCTGGAACCATATAAAAGAAATAGTATCCTTGTGGATGTGGTGAAATTAAGGATCCTAAAGTGTTGAGGTTAGCCTGGATTGGATACTGAATGCAATCACACATATCCTCATATGAGGGAGGCCGTGGGGGATCTGGCACACTGAGGAAAAGGCCCTGTGGAGACAGAGCAGAGAAGGTTTGAAGATGTTGGCCTCAAAGGTGGAGTGATGTGGCCACAAGCCAAGGACTGCTGGCAGCCACCAGAAGTTGTAATGGGCAAGGAACGGATTCTTCCTTAGAAACTCCAGAGGGAGCAGAGCCCTGAAAACACCTCAATTTCAGCCAAGTGAGACTGATCTCAGTCTTCTACATGTTAGCATGCCGTCGGCCACTGGCCACTGTTTCCTGCCTCCCTTGCAACTTGGTGTGGCCATGTGATTCAACCCTGATCAGCAGAGTGTGAGCAGATATAAGGCATGCTAACTTTAGCCTGTGCCTCTGAAAATAAGGAGCATACCCTCCCACTCATCCCTCATCCCACTGATGGAGAGACATGATGAAGGAAGCCCCATGTAGAGGGAACAGTGGAATGAGAAGGGACAGAGATCTGGGGTCTCTGACATTTGTGGACCACAACGCAAGTCTGGACCACTGTTTGAACCTCAGAGAAAATGTACTACCTTGCTCAGCATGCCACTCTTGTTTTGTGGCTTTCTGTTATAGAAGCCAAGGCTGCATCCCAATTATTAAGGATTGCAATGTCTGTGAGGCTGTTACCAGGCATTCGCTTTGAGGACATCATTCTAGCCAAGCTGCTATGCATTTATAAATAAGGTTTGTCCTTGATTCCCAGGAAAAGATAGAAGACCAGTGGAATTTCTATTGATGATTATACAGTAATAGGTAATTCAGACTATTCAATGGAAACCAGAGATCCTTAAGTAAGCAGATAAGTTTGGGATCTGCTACATGCTGTATCCCCCACCTGAGAACTCAGACCATATGCCAAAATCTCTCAGAACTACTTCAGTAAACGAACCTATTTAAATGATTTTTTTCCTTTTGTAAAACCTTTTAAAGATCAAAATGTAAATCATGTATCAAATAGAAAACTTACTTTTGCAGCTCAGCGAATTTACACATAGTGAACAGCCATTAAATCATCATGAAAGTAAGAACTAAAATGTTACAAGGTGCCTCCTCAGACTCCTTCCCAGTCACCACCTCCTCTCTTCTTCCCAAGGTGACCCTTCTTCGCATTTCTAATACCGCAGTGCTGCGTTACCAGTTTTTGAATGTATGTGAATGGAACTGGAAGATATGCATACTTTTTTGCATGGCTTCACTCATTCAATATCATGTTTGTGAGATCCACTCATGTGTCAGATGGAGCTTGGTTTGTTTATTTTCTTTGCTGTATACTATTCCATTGTCTATTTATACCAAATTGAATTCTCCATTCTAATGTCAATAATCTTTTGGATTATTTCTATTTAGGCTCTTGTATGAATAAAGCTGCTTTGAGCATCTTGTATATGTCTCTTGCTAAGCACGCAAATGAATTTCAGTTACACATATAACTAAGAGAGGAACTGCTAGAATGTCAGGTACATTTTACTTAAGTAGCTAATGTCAAACACTTTTCCAAAGTGGCTGTACTAGTTCACACTTCCACCTGCAGCGTAGAGAATGAGTTGGCATTGTTAGACATTTTAGTTTTATCTATTGTGGTTGCTGTGAAGTAAGTATCACATTGTAATTTTAATTTTCATTTCCCTGATGATTTGTGAAGTTGAACACCTTCATCTTAAGTTTCTAAACCTTGAAATATTATTTTATAAGTTTCTGTTCAAGTCACTTGCATCTTTTATATTGGGTTGCTTATTTTTGTGTTGATTTGTAAGGGTTCTTTTTACAGTCTGTGTCTTCTTTCACTTTTAATGATGTCTTTTGATGAACAGAAGTTCTTAATTTTAATATGGTTCATTGTCATTCATTCTTTTTATGTTTAATGCACTTGTGTCATAATTAAGGAAACTTTCTATTCCACATTCATGCACATATTCTAAAATTATTTTCTAAAGTTTTGCTATTTTACCTTTCACATTTATATCTACAATCTACTTGGAATGATTTGTGTGTATGGCATGTGATGGGGGTTACATTTTAATTTTTTTCTATATAGAAATACAATTGGCTCAATGCCATATCCTGAAAAGATAATTTCCCCTCACTTTTCTGCAGTGCTTCCTTTTTCTCATAAATCATGCGTTCACATATGCATGATCTTTTTCTGGCCTACGCTCTGTTTCAGTATTCTATTTTTCTATTAGGGGCCGACACCACACAGATTTCATCTATGTAACTTTATATATAAGTCTTGGTATTTGGCAAAGCAATTCCCTTCCTTCTTCTTCAAGAGTGTCTTGGCTCTTTCTATTTTTTCTGCTTGTTCTTTAAGTTACTGAGACAATTGTTTTAAAATCCCTCAGGTGATTATACATTTTAAAATTTTCCCTTAAATTCTGCTAATTTTGCTTTAAAATATTTGAAGCTATATTAGTAGGTGATAAGACATTTATCAGATTTATACTTTCATTATGAATTGATACTCTTCTCAGAATGAAATACCTCCTTGTATCTCTAGCAATGTTTTTTGCCTGAATGTTTACTTTGTTCAACATTAATATAGCTATACAAGCTTTCTTTTGTTAATGTTGCAAAGTTTATCTATAATTTCATTTTCAAACTTTTTACAGTCTTATATTTTAGATATATCTCTTATAAGCAACTATTGCTATTTTTTCATGCGAGCATGTAGTGTATTTGCATGTAATGTAATTCTGATATATTAGATTTTAAATTAACCATATTAGTAAGTATTTTCTAGTTGTCCCAACTATGTTTCTTTTTCTCTTTTCTTGTGTTTCTTTGGATTTATTGAGTATATTTTAACATTTTCCCCCTCCCCATTTTTGCTTGCCTTTTGTATACTCTTTTACTTTTCTTTTAGTGGTTACTCTGATAGATAGTATAGTCTTTATCCTTGACTTATCAAAGTTTAAAATGAGTTGGAACTTTTCTCTCTCCTTGAACAATGCAAGGATCTTGGAATACTTGAACTCCACTGACACTTCTCAACAATCTCTGTGTTAGCTTCTATGCTTTCCATCTTAGGGTTTCCTTTAATAGTAGGTCTGCTAAAGATGAATTCCCTGGAAACTTAGTACACTGTCATTCCTGAAATATTTTCACTGCCTAGAGAATTCTAGAGGGGCAGTTATTTTCATTCAGCACTTTAAATGAATACATAATTGCATTGTCTCTGTTGATGCATATTTCTGCTGTGAAATTAGATGCCAGTTGACTTTCAGCTCTTTTGAATTAACAATTTATCTCTTCCACTCTGACTGCTTTTCAGAAGTTTTTGCTTTGTCTTTGGTTTCCACCCTTTTTATCCTGATGGGCCCATGTGTGGTTTCATTCTTATTTATTCTGCTGGGGGATTGTAGGGCTTCTTTCATCCATGGTTTGATGTCTTTCACTAGTTTTAGAATATTGCTTCTACTCCTGCTACCTCTCCTTTTCTTCTGAGACTCCAATTACACGTAACTTGTCAGTATTTTTCTTATGTCTTTTGTTTTCTTTTCTGTATTCTCAGTCATCTTATCGCTTCATATTTCACTCTGGATAGTTTCTTCTGACCAATTTTCCAAAGTTCCAATTCTCTTTTCAGTGTTCAATTAATTGGCAAGTCCATCCAAAGTTTTCAATATTGTATATTGCACTCTACAGTTTCTATTTGATTCTTTCTTATGGTTTTCATTTCTTTGCCAATATTCTCAATATTCTTTTCTATTTCCTTGAACTTAATGGTCATTAAGTCAGTATCTGGTATCTGATCATTTCATTTTCGGGTCCTCTGTGGATCTCTTTCTTCTATCTGCTGTTTCTCTTGGTTTTAATTCATGTTGTCTAGTCCTTTTCTCCACCTGTTGTTTTTTTTTTTATATATATATATATTAAGGTTTGGGCATTGCATCTGAAGACATTGTAGATGTAATTTGTGGCAGAGGATAACATTAACATACGCCACAAAGATTGACATTGCTGCTGGGAAGCAGTTCAGGGCCCTGATAGAGTTTATCTCAATCCAGTTCCAGGGATTTAAGAGGATTCAGAGCAAGGCTTAGTCCCTGAGAGATAATTTACTTTCAGTCCCCTTATGCTGGCCGGTAGCCCTATACAGACTCAAGATCAAGGAAACGGATTTGCCAGGGACCCCCACAGCAGGCTCACGATCATAGTTTTTGTTCCTCTAGTCCCACGAGGCTCTTAGCAATGCAGTTCAGCTTTGCAGCGTCTCGAGCTCCCCTTCCAGAAGAGGCGGGTGGCCTTTGGGGAAGAACCGCAAGTGCCAGTTTACCTCCACGGGTTCCTGCTTCTCCTAGAATTTAGCCCCATAACTTCCTTCTGCACTGTTAGCACTCCACTGCTTCAAATTTTTCCTTTAATATTTTGTCCAGCTTTTCTAGTTATTTTCACCAGGAAAGCCTGGCTCTAGTTTCCAAAACTGTCATTATAAGAAGAAATTCCTATCCAACTTTCTTCAGGTCACCATTGACCAAACCTACTGACTCACAAACACTCCTTTTCTATGGAAATTTTAAGATACCAAAGAACGCAGTTTGGGAGATTGTTGCTGTAACTTATCTACCTTTTTGGAGTATAACCTCTGTATGGCAGTTTGGGACAGAAATGATTCTACAATATCATTATCACCATTTTACTTTCTGAGTAAACACTGAACATTACGGACAATATATTTTTCTTAACTAACGAAGATCATGATTATTTTTATGCCCCTTATCATTTTAACATTTATATATTCATATTTGTATTTGTTATTCGTTATTGAGTTATATATATAATTAACCCTCTCTCTTCTGAGAAAAGACTGGACAGTTTATATTTTATTCAATGAACCAAACTCCTGATGGCTAGCATCTATTATTTGCAGTTTTACAACAGTGGTGCTTTCAGGGACCAGTGTGCTGTACTCACACCGACATTTATTGAGCACTTTATGTGTGCAAATAAGCTGCCTGGCTCTCAGAGCCTCCTGGATGTGGCCCTGGAAATTCCAGTGGGCAGTGGAGGCCACCCAGGGGTGCGCTGTAGGCTTGGGGTCCCCCTAAGAGCTTTCCTGGAGGGGCTGGTTGAGTGGGGACACTGGTGCATCGCTGGAACCCCCTGGTGAGGCAGGTCCTGGGGCTTGGCTTTTGGAAGCTCTGAGGATGTTGGCCTCAACTTGGTTCTTCAAAAATAGCTCTGAGGCCCGGCTCAGGCGAGTGGCCCTGCTTCCCCTCCGTCAGCCCGGGGTTCCCGGTGGCGCCTCGTCCCTGGGGTCACAGAGGGGGACGGGCATGTCCCGGGACCCTGGGGTGAGGAGGGACCTCCAGCAGTGTGAGCGACCGGGAATGAGGAGGGGGCGCTGGATGGGGTCAGGGCTGTGGCCGCGCGGCTTGGATCTGGGGCCCTCGACCCCCAGTGTGGCCACAGGCACTAATGTTCTCCCCCTTTTCCAGATAAAGGGGCTGGGCAAAGAGTAGATGCACCTGTCACCTTGCCCTCCCCGCTAGGCGCAGATTACACTTACCGCGTGGAATGCCTGGGGCACCTGAAGCCACTGCTTGCACTTTTGAAATAAGCTATTTTTCCTTCTCTCATCCCCCTATTTCTGTTGCATGTCATACATCACTGGTTTTCTAAAAACTCAAGGCTCCCACAGAAGAGAGAGTAATTAAGTTTTGATGAGGATGAGAAGGTACCTCCTCTGATTAAAATACAGTTTTAGTGCCTTCACATCTGGTTTAGTTGTTCATAAGCCTTTATCTTGTGTTAGTTTTTGTTTTTTTGCTTACTTCCTCATTTTTTGGGGGTGTAACAATTGTTATGTTGATTACATTACAAACAGAAGATTGGAATTTTTGTTCCTTTGTTTCTGAGTCTACCACATCCTGCATATATATAGTCCATTATGTCTCTCTCTATTTTGAAAAAAGAATTTGCACGATGAAACGTTTTGACATAACAGGCAGGGTTAGGAGCAGGGTCCCGTTGGAAGAAATCGTGGTTTTTGCCTTGCTCCAAGCAGCGGCCCACCTGCTGTGAGGGTTTCCAGCCTTGACTGGAGGAGCTGCGCTTGGGGTCAGTGGAAGGTGGAAGGGACCCTGAGTGTCATCCTGGGGCCTGGGTGTGGGCATTTCGCACAAGAGGGTTAATTTTGTGTGGATCCCGCACCACATTCAGGAAGGACAGAGAAGCCGGGGGGCGGTGGGCTTCCACCTGGAGGCGAGTGCCCTGGAGAGCCCCCCGCCCGGCTCAGGAGGACTGAGGCCACTCCAGCTTTGCTTGTAAGAGTGAAAAACTGGAAACAACACCCATGGGGGTTGTGGGGTTTATGAAGAAATAAATCATGGTATAGAAACACAATGGAGTGTTTTTACAGCAGTTAAAATGAATTAAATTAGACTGACGTGTATCAGAATAGGTAAATCTTTTACACAGAATGTTGAATGAAAAAAATGTAAGTTGCAGAATAACATATGCACATATTATAAATATATACATTTGTATAAATATATACATTTTACATATAGATATATACATTTTGTGCACACATACAGTGTACATAAGGATGCCTTTATGCCTGGCTACAACACAGTAAACAGAACGTGGATGAGAAGAATCCTAACCTGCTGCAACGTGGTCATATTTGGAACCAGGAAAAGGATCAGGAGAGGGAGTTTCAACCTTGGGGTGGACACGGGGTCGGGTGGCGCGGAGCCCCCTCCCAGCGAGGCCTTTCTCTCCAGGGTGGGGACGTGTCAGCAAAGAGCCTCCAGCGCAGCTCCTTCGGGGTCTGCGGCAGCTGCAGACAGGCTTTGCTTGAGGTCACGCCCTGCCTGGGGAAGCCACCGGGACCGGCGGGCAGGGGACACGAGCCTGGCCCCTGCAGGCAGCTCGTCCCAGGCTCCCCCCTGGGGCCCGGCTTTGTCCGGCTGGCATCACAGTTCACCTTCTTCCTCAGCTGCTTCTGATTCCTCCCATCCCTCCACGAGGACATCTTGTATCCCAAACTCTGTCTCGTTGTCTGCGTTCAGAAAACCCAGCCTGCAACAAACCGGATTAGAAAGACTTTATTTCTTTAAAAAAAAAAAGTTCAGAAGCAAAATAAATAAATAAAGCCATGGCAGTCTGACTTTAAGGACTGACAGGCACTGCTCGTCTTATTACCTCCAGCATCCACCAGGGGGACATCACCACTGGTTTGCAGATTGCAAGTTTTATTTTTCTTTCATTAACTTGAAGGTGGTCAGTCTTTGCTCGTTGAAGTTCATATCCCAGAACCTGACTTTCTCGCCTAAAACACCCCTGGCATGAATCCACGCTCTCCAAATGAGATAACGAATGTGGAATTATTTGGGGGGAAAAATTAAGGACGTGGCCTAAACAAATTTTCTTCTTTTTCATTATCATCCTTATCATTGCCATCATCCTCTTCAAAATACTTCTCCAAAACACGATGGCAGGGCAGTGGGGAAATGAAGGGCTGGGTGTGGTATTGTGGTTTTTCCGGATGTGCAGGGGATTGAGTGAGAGTCATTCCAAGGCAGAATGTGAAGTCTGGGGTTGCTGAAACTGAAGGCTTCAGGACTAGAGCACAGGATGGGAAGGCAGCAAGTCAGTAGCAGGTGAAAACTTCACGGAAAAAAACAGACATGGCTCTTGACTTCGGAGATACACCTGCTCATTGTGAAGCCCCTCATCAGGAGTGGCTTTCTGCTTAATCAGAGGACTTGCTCCTATAGTAATTGTAACTCCCACTCATGTGCATGCATGCACACACACACACACACACACACACACACACACACACACCCCTGATATCAAAAATCATCGGGGAAGACAAAGGCCGATGTGAAATGCAAGTAAATAGACTTTCTCAGCCACTCTCTTAAGGACATCCAATCCAAAGTGGGATGGAGCTGGCAGCAGAAATGAAATCTGTTATTCTTAGTCTTGTTCACCTGCTCAGATTCAAGGGCCTCATTTCTTTTAGGGCTTTCCTAAAGGCATCCATTTTCACTCTTATAATTTTTAGGCTCTGACACAGTAGTTTATGAAAGTAATTATGTTTATCCTTTATTTGGCTAAAACTAATGAACCAATGATAAACAACTCAGCATTTTCTCCCCTGTTGAATAATGAATATTAATTAACCTGTCAAAGAAGGACTGGCACTCATTACCAAATATAGCATTGACTCATTTGCATGCCAAGGCATGGAAGGGCTGCCACGGTTTTTGAAAGAGAAGTATGTTCACAGGTTCTCAGAGAGCTTAAATTGCTGATGGAACCAGTTTGAGGGCTCAGCTGCCTGAGCTACTGGGGATCCAGTTTTGGCCCCAAAAAACCTGATTGGAACTTCAGTTTTCTGATGGCATCAGAGTCCATCATCCAACTTCTCAGCAGTGGATGTGAAAATGCCTGTGTTTGGGAAATGCATCGCCAGCAAGTAACAGGGACACAGCCAAGTGCAACCCCGGTGCCATCTTTGGTGGCATATGGTGGTATGTGTACTTCTGATGGAGTCAACATATGGACATCCAGCTTCCCCTCTTGGGAAGAGATGCTGGTATGTTTCAGAAGGAGCTGTTGATCCAGGGATTTGATTTCCAGGTAAGTGCTGCAGTGCTTTGCCTGGGCCCAGCTTTGCCTTTGTTTTGAGCATCTTTTGGGTGGCATTTAAGGACCTATCTCCCTAAAGAAGAGATGCATGGTCTGATCTGGCCAAAAGGAAGCAGTAAAACAAAGACGAGTTTTATGTCTTATTTGTATTTTTGTAGAACTTCAGAAAACACTTTTGAAAAATGAAAGAAAACTGACTTCCAGGAAATAGTAGGAAATTAAATGACCCCATATTATGAGGTAGCCTTTTATCTAACTCAATCTGGAGTTAATAAGAATATGTGAGGGAGATGACAAAATATTAGCTTTTCTGTTATAATAAGGGAGAAGACAAAGACTCCTACCCTGTCCCTCAAATCAGCCACTGCCTGATAGGACAAGCCCCTCTCTTGTCCTTTGGAGCCTGACTTGGTCTCTTCCACTCAGGTGCAACCCTGACTCGGGATTCTCAGTTGAGAGTCACTGCTCCGGCCCAGGCTTTCATCTTTACAAGGAGGAAACTGAGGCCAGAATGTCAGACCAGATGCTGCCCCTTGTTAATCGACACCCAGACCTCTCTGCTGCTCTTTCTGCTATGCTGGTTTAGTTACACCTTTAAGTTTGAAAAGGATTACACCACTGAGTGAAGAGGAGAGAGACAGAGAGGGAGAGAAAGCATGCAAGTTTGGCCCAAAGCAGGAATGGAACATTGGAACTACCTTTGTGTACATCAAGTGAAAACTATTCCAATAGTTCTGTCCAACATTTCATGGGGAATCAACCAAAATGAGGCTGGGTAGTTAGGCAGGTACCAAGTTCTGAAGGAATTGGGTTCCATGCTTCACCCTGAGGACAGGGGGAAACTGAGCCTCAAGGTTTCCAAGCAGGATCAGATGCTGGGGTTCAAAAGCTCATTCTGGCAGCATCTGTACTGAGGATGGGTGGTGGGATGGAGCAGGAGCAGGCAAGGGAAGGGAAACCCAAAGCAAAAAGACAAGACAGGATGTCTCTTAATTCCAGGTCTGCCAAACCCAACCTCCAAAGACGGAGACCTTTCAACTCTAAAATCCAAGCCCACCCTTGGAATTGGTCTGCAGAAAGCATATTGCTCTTTCTACTTGACCTATTGAAAGCAGAATTTAAATTTCAAGAAAAAACAAAGTATTAGAGATAGTAACAAGGCTCTCTGCTAGTTAAGCAGGCTTGGCTCTGAGTGTAAGTATGTAATGGGAAGGAACCACCAGTGTGTGAGATAGATTTGATATGCCAAACACAGACTAAGATGAGGACGGAGAAGATACACACCAGAAAAGGGGGGCATGCAGAGGAGCAGTAGTAGCTTGGGTCAGATGTCCCCCCCACCCAGCTAAACCTGGGTCCCAGAAAGGATGAGCACGGAAAGGGGCAAAATCCCTTCTTTGTTTCCTGTGTGTTTGTCTCTGGGGAAGCTCTGGGTCATCTGGATTTTCCTAGACAATGACTTCATTTTCCTTCATTCAGAATGCTTTTTGGAAACCTCTATGCCTCTCACAATTTTTATTAAGAAATCTATTTATTTTAGCAATAGTCTTCTAGCAGCACTTTCTGTTAGCCATAAGAATGGCATTTCATTACCAGCAGTTTGTAGGCAGGTCATTGGACTTGATGTTTTGGTTGCTGTTCTTTGTTTCTCCCTTCTCAGAGAGCAGCAAAATATTTTGATTGTTAGTGGGAGAGAGGTGGAAAAGGAATTTGGAAAATACATCCCACACTTGAAATCCTGATTTGGGGGGTCAGAATACACTGACCTGCCTTAGGACTGAGTCCCTTGCATGGAAGCACTTCATCCTTTGCTTTCAGATGCTGTATGAGCCAAGGAGGATACCCAAGGATACCTGGAAAACAACACTCTATTGACACTCGAATCCAAAAACAGCAGCAACAACCACAAAACCCTCATCCGCAGGGCCGGTAGTACACCTCTAGGAGACGAGAGGAAAAGCGAGTCGAGAAATGGAAGGGAACCAGCTCGCTGAACAAACAAAACCTTTGTGAAGCTGCTCAGATGGAAGCTGCATGTACAATATGCTACTGTTGCACACCACGGAAGCTACAGGAAGCAGCAAGAAGTTACTGATTAAATCTCAGCCGGCTGGGATTCCGGTTCAATTCTCCAGGGCACAAATACAGCTGGGTGGTCCACAAAACCCACCTCTGTCACCCAAAGCCAGAAGCTCGAAGCCAAAGGAGGGGTGTCCCCAGGGACCTTGACCCAGGGAGGTCGAGATTAAGAGAAGTGAGTTGGCTGTGCCATAGGAGAACCAACCCCGGGGATAATTGTCATATTTCTGTGCCACGGGTAGTCATTATAGGCATAATTAAGGAGTGGAAGATGCACTGTTGGGGGAAGCTTTGGAGTGATGATTTAAATGAAGACTGATAAGATAGGTTAAAGAAGAGGGTATTCTAAAAATAAGCAGGCCAAATTATCCATCATGTTCAATTTATTTAACCACTAATGGAAAGAAAAAAGCCCCATATGAGGAAGGATAATTAGGGTTTCAGGAGATTGTTTTGGTGGCTGTTATTATGTGCCATGTTAGAGAACAAGTTTGGTGCCAAAGCTCTCAGATCAAAGGCTCACATTTGGCTGGGACAGTTGGTCTCTGTCACTAGAGCGTAAAACAGTCCAGGATGCATCATTGCCCAGGATTATGGAGCATTTTTTTCACACCCACTATTGCACAGAAAAAGGGTTTTCTAGACAAATTTGGCCACCTATTCAAATAACTGAAATACAGTGTACATACTCATCAACATTCTTTTCTTTTAAACCCCCTTTTTGTGTGTGTGTGTGTGGGGGGGAGGGTTGCATTAGATTTCTATAATGTTTGATTTCTTCCACATTAGAGAAGAAAACTAATGACATATAGAAAGGTCCACGAGGAAACTGTGGCTCTCCCTGAATTTCTCCTGGGTGGACAGCCAGGAATAGGCCCTTCCATCCATGCTTGCAGCGGTTCAAGGAAGCACAAAGGGTTGGTGGGAGAGGTTCACTGGGAAGGGAGCTGGGACTCCTGGTTGCCAGTGAGGTACAGACAGAGTAATCCCCCACCTCCCTGCCGGCGTTCCTGACTGTGTATGTTTTCCTGCTGTAGATTCAGGAGAATTAAGGTTCAATGCCATACTCCGCCATGTTGTCAAGGGAATTATAGATTTTGCATATAGCAGCACAGAACCATCCAAAAGCAATGATTATAATTATAGTGCCTTCAAACTTGATTTCCTGGCACTAAATGGACTGTTACTGATGTATTTCTAGAGTCCATCACTTTGCATCTTCCTTGGTGGGACTTACACATAATGATGTTTTGTCCCAATTGAATACAGCAAATTGGGTGCAGCAGAGCAAGCACTGGGCATCTCAAAGATGCCATCAGTGCTTTGCAGGGAGAGGCGGCTGGGGAAAACAAATAGGGACAAAGATGGAACAAAAGTCCCCCAGAATATGAGGCAGCTGAGCAAAGGCTGGTGGTCAGCGGAAAGGGCAAGGACCCTCTGCCTGCCTTCGTCTGCTCCAGTGCCTTCCCTCTGCCTCTGCAACTCTCCTGCAGAATTTAGAATAGCATCTAAGAGTGCCGACTTTCCATCTGAACCCCAGAGCAGACACTTTCCAGCCGTGTGACTTTGCACAAAAACCTGAGCCTCATTTTTCTTCTCTGTATAAAATAGAGACTTTAAGACTGCCTCACACTACCAGAGTTAAATGTAGTAACAAAGCATAGATGTGTGGAGACAATGTTGAATTTCACCAAAAAACCTGTGATCCTGGTAAACAGAGACTATCAAAGAAATCCCCCCATCCTGTGTGTCTCGGGGAGTGGCTCACTGCACAGAGCTCCCCTTCCCCCGGAGGCTTAGGTCAGTGGAGGCCCCCTTCTTTGCCTAAACAAGGCCAGACACAGACTCTCCGTGTCCCCATTCTTTGTCTCATAAATGATTAGCTTGTCCCCATTGATCAATCGGCACAAAATGCTTGTTGACCAAACATTGGTCAAGCTTCCCTCCTTACCCCAGGCCCCTGAACTTTGGCTGATCCTCAGCCTCCTGGAGGACCCCTCCCAGAATAGGCTGAACTCAGCATAAATCCTTTTCTGGTCTACTGTCCAATCACACCACTGTGTCATCCTGCTCCCCACACCCGGCTTTTCCTACCCACTCAACAACAAAACAAAAAAAGCCCTTTTCTGCCTAACCCTTGAGCTGCTTGCAGATCTCATATTCGAAGCATTCTCCCTATTGCAGTAGTCCCTTATCCCCCTCTTGCAATTATCCTATCTAATAAAGGCTTCCCTTCCTTAAGTTCAGATTTAATTTTTACTTGACAGCCACTGACAGGCATGTCCTGCATCCCAGATCAGACACTTCCTAGCGATGTGACTGCACAAGCCCAAGCCTCATCTCCTTCTCTGTTTAATGGGGATGTGAAGTCCTTTCTCAGAGCACTGGGATTAGTAGATGGGTGGCACACGGATGAGTGGAATGATTCCTCCCTTAGCCATGACAAATACCACACAGGGGGTCGGCTTGAGCAGCAAGCGTGTATTGCCTTGAGGTTCTGAAGGCTGGAAGTCCCAGATCAAGCTGACACAGGCCGTGCCTTCTCCCACATCCAGAGCCTTCTAGAGATGGTGATCTGCATTCACCTGGCGGCCTCTCTTTCCTTGTGTTGCTCTTCTGGTCCCTGCTGACCTCTGGCCTCTCCCTGTGGCTTTCTCTGACTGCACCTGAATCTCCTCTTCATAAGGACTCCGGTAGCACGCATTAAGTCCTACCCTGATTCAGCAGCCCACACCAGAACAAGGACTTAGAAGATCCATTCATAAACGAGTCCGCACCTCGACTCACCTTAACATATTCAAGATACTATTTACAAACAGGCTCACACCCATAGGTACGCCGGCTAAGATCCAGAACATGGTTTTTGTGGGGTGCATGACTCAATTCCCAACAGTTCTGTTATAATCTGCTGCTGAAAGGACGGGATGAGCCCTGCAGGTGAATAAACCAAAGCTTCAGTAGCAGGAACTGGGCACAAAAAGCTTCAGGCCACTTCAAAGCCTGTGGGATCCACTACCTTGCTCTTATAGATTAGCAATCTACTACCATGCTATTATCACAAGGTGGGAAAGCTCTCATTCTGGAGATATTGGTAGCAACGCAACAACAATAACACAAGTGCAGCAACAAATAATATTTATTGAGTACTCCCATGAGGGTTACAAATAAACCTATTGCATTCTTAAAACGAGGTGGGGTATTTCAGCCTCAGATCAACTTTCCCCAGAGCCCGTTACTCTCCTGTGTAAAAAAAGAATTTCAATATGAATCAAGGTCCCTTAGAGCAGAGGTCCAAAATTAATTGGCATCTTGGTATGTAAAGAGACGTGGTCGTATGCTTCAAATGTGCATGGTTAATGTCTTGTCATTGTAAATTAGGGCACAAATTACTCCAGGAATATGGATGTGCCATGAATTCTGGAATCACCAGAGATTTGCTTTCTGGATGGGACCTTGGTGCAAAGTCATGTGCTTGTATTTCTAATCCTCTCGCATTGCTGAGCAGGTGTGAGTGAAATGCCTTCTTGGTATCTAGATTTAATATGTGCATTGACCCCAGGGTTTGATTCAGAAAGTTCTGAAAACTTCTACCTTAAAAGTGGTGGGTAAATAATTAACAGCAGTGAACTATATATTTGAATTTGATTAAAAGGAGGGGGGGGAGTTTTAGGTTGTATATATGTTACTAGAATAAAAATTAAAACAAAAAAAAAATCCCATAGAATTCTACAAAACACACACACACACACACACACACACACACACACACATACGCACACATAGAAATAGTGGGCACACATATGCATTTACAACCCCCTCCCTCCCTACCTACCTGTAAAATTGTTGATCTCTAAATTTTCGCTGTCAGAATATAACTTTCAACCTGGTACGCCCAGCATTGCCTTCCAAGTTCATGGAGGCTCAGAGGTGGCTGAGCCCATCCTGCGACAGCGTGAGCATATGAGCATATGAGAATTTGTGGGCTGGTGTGTAATATATATAAATATGTACATATGGTGCATATTTTATGCACATGAATAAAGTCTGTATATATCAGAAAAATAATTTTCAAAGATTAAAAACATGATTCTTATACCAATATAGAATAAATATATGTTGAAGATTTTATTCAACTCATTAATTATTGAGGAAATAAGGAAGATGGTAAAACTGGTTCAAAGACCATTTGAGGAATAGGGATTTTCTGGGCCAGCAGGAAAAGTTAGAAACAAAGCTGGTTAACCTCTTATAGGACAATAAAATCATTATCCTTGGGGTTATAAACAATGGAAACCTAGGGGTCAATGTGTAGCTTCACAGAATCTGAGCCAATTCAAACACACATACATTCCCCTAGTGTCCAGTAAAATTTTCTGTGATGTTGGGAATATTCTATATCTGTGCTGTCCAATACAGCCACCTCTAGTTATGAGTCTATGGATTACATTTTTATGAATCATTTTTAATTCATTTATTTTTTATTGGAGAAGTTGTAGGTTTACAAAAAATCTTGCACAAAATAGAGTTCCCATGTACCTTATTCACATACATAGTTTTCCCTAATATTAACACTTTGCATTAGTGTGGTACTTTTGTTAGAGTAGTTGAACAATAGTATCATTATACTATTAACGATGGTCCATAGTTCATATTAGAGTTCACTATGTATGTTGTACAGTCCTATGGTATTTTAAATTTTAATCTAGTAACATATATAAAAACTAAAATTTCCCTTTAACCACATTCAAATATATAATTCAGTGTAGTTAAGTATATTCACAATATTATGCCATCATCACTATCAATCATTACCAAAATTTTTCCATCACCCCAAACAGAAACACTGTACCAATTAAGTGTTAACTCCCTCTTCCATCCCCACCCTGCCCCCTGGTAACCTGTATTCTAGTTTCTGCCTCTGTGAATTTGCTTATTCTACTGATTTCATATCAGTGAGATCATACAATATTTGTCCTTTTGCATCTGGCTTATTTCACTCAACATGATGTCCTCAAGGTTCATCCATTTTCTCACAAATATCAGAACATCATTCCTTTTTAAGGATGAATAATATTCCATTGTATGTACATACCACATTTTGTTTATCCATTCATCTGTTCATGGACACTTGAGTTGCTTCCATTTTTCACAGTTGTGAATAATGCCACTATGACCATCAATGTGCAAATGTTTTTTCAAGTCCCCACTTTCACTTCTTTTGGGTAAATATCTAGAAGTGGGGATGCCAGATCATATGGTAATTTTGTACTTAACTTTCTGAGGAATGGCCATACTGTCTTCCACAGTGGCTGCATCATTTTAATTTCCCACCAATAATGAACAAGTGCTCCTATTTCCATTATTTTAACAGTACCCATACTAATGGGTGTGAAATGGTATTTCATTGTGGTTTTCATCTGCATTTCCCTAATGGCTAATGATGTTGAGCACCTTTTAATGTGCATATTAGCTATTTGTATATCTTCTTTGGAGAAATGTCTATTTAAGTCTTTTGCCCTTTTTTTTTATATATTTTAATCCTAATTTTTTTTTTCATTTTTATTGAGATTGTTCAGATACCATACAATTATCCAAAGATCCAAAGTGTACAATCACTTGCTCCTGGTTACCCTCATACAGCTGTGCATCCATCACACTTAATTTTTGTTCAATTTTTAGAAACTTTTCATTACTCCAGTCAAGAAATAAAGTGAAAGATGAAAAAAGAAAAAAAAGAAAAAAAGAAACTCTAATCCTCCCCTATCCCTAACCAACCCCCCTCAATTGTTGACTCCTAGTAACATTTGTTACTGTTTATGAAAAAAATGTTGAAATACTACTAACTGTAGTATATAGTTTGTAATAGGTATATAGTTCTTCCTTATATGCCCCTCTATTATTTTTTTTTTGTTTATCCCCCCATCCCACCCCATTTGTCCTTTAGTTTTTATCCCCATTCCTCCACTCATCCATACACTAGATAAAGGGGGTGTGATCCACAAGGTCTTCACAATCACACTGTCACCCCTTGTAATCTACATTATTATATAATTGTCTTCAGGAGTCCAGACTGCTGGGTTGGAGTTTGGTAGTTTCAGGTATTTACTTCTAGCTATTCCAATACATTAAAGCCTAAGAGGTGTTATCTATATAGTGCATAAGAATGTCCACCAGAGTGACCTCTCGACTCCATTTGGAATCTTCCTGAAACTATTTCGTCTCATTTTGCATCCCCCTTTTGGTCAAGAAGATACTCTCAGTCCCACGATGCCAGGTCCACATTCATCCCCGGGAGTCATTCTCTGTGTTGCCAGGGAGATTTACACCCCTGGGAGTCGGGTCCCACGTAGGGGGGAGGGCAGCGAGTTCACCTGTCGAGATGGCTCAGTTAGAGAGAGAGAGGGCCACATCTGAGCAACAAAGAGGTACTCAGGGGGAGACTCTTAGGCACCATTACATACAACTTTAGACTTTCTTTTGTGGTAATGAGCTACATAAGGGCAAGTCCCATGCTTGAGGGCTCAGCACATCAAACCGCCAGTCCCAATGTTTGTGACAACATACGCTAGGGGATCAGCATCTTAAAGTTTAGAGATAGGCCTTACAATTCAGGGATAGAGTTAACTGCTGTAAGAGCTTACAATCTAGGGACTATTACAATTATTGTGTCCACGTTAGGCTATGTTCTAAGATTCAATTCTGAGTTTACACATTGTAGTTAGTCCATATTAGTGAGGCATCATCCCTCTCACCATGTTTTCTCCAACACTTTTACTCCTATATATATATTTTCCTACAATTTTATAGAGTTATATTCACATACCATACATTTATCCACAGTGTACAATCAGTTGTTCATGGTATCATCATAAAGTTGTACATTTATCACCACAATCAGCATTTGAACATACTGATTACTACAAGAAAAATTGTTTTTTTTTTTTTTTTAGCAATAAGAAAAAATGATAAAAAGAAAAATAACATGTCATACAATACAATATACTACTAAGGACAGCAAATAACACCACAACCAAGAATCCCATATTACTCCTCTATACCCCCTTCTCATATACATTTAGCATTGACGTATTGCCTTTGTTACATTTAATGGAGGTATATTACAATGTTACTCTTTGACCATAGACTCCAGTTTGCTTTGATTATGTTTTTTCCTGAATACCACCCCTTTTTCAAATTTCTACATGGTTGACATTCATTTGCTTTCCCACATGCAAAAACATTTTTATATTTGTATATTTAGTAACAGTCATTGGGCCACTCCAGTTTTTGCCACGTTATACAGTCCCAGTCTTTATCATCTATCTTTATGTCTGGTGTCATACATTCTCCTATCCCACCTCTTTCAGCTTTACTCACAGACATCTTTGTTCAGTGTACTTACAATACCGTGCTACCATCACACAGTATTATGCTATCTATTTCTGGATCTATGCAATCAATCCTAAACATTCTGTAGTCCTTCAGCATCAAATGGCTGATCTCTGCCCTCTTTCTATCTCCTGGTTGCCTGTGTTGTCAGCTTTGAACTCCCAAAGTTTGTTCATTAATGTCTGTTCATATTAGTGAGACCATACAGAATCTGTCCTTTTGTTTCTGGCTAACTTCACTCAACATAATGTCCTCAAGGTTCATCCACATTATTACATGATCCATGTCTTTGTTCTGTCTTACAGCTGCATAATATTCCATCATGTGTATATATCACAGTTTGTTTATCCACTTGTCCTTTGATGGACATTTGGGCTGTTTCCATTTCTTGGCAATTGTGAATAATGCTGCAATAAACATTGGTTTACAAATGTCTGTTTGTGTCTTAAGTTTCAGTTCCTCTGAGTATATACCCAGCAATGGAATAGCTGGGTCATATATGCCCCTCTATTATTAACTTCTAATTGTAATGTCATACATTTGTTCTGGTTCATGGAAGCGATTTCTAGTATTTGTACAGTTGATCATGGACATTGCCCACCATAGGATTCAGTTTTATACATTCCCATCTTTTGACCTCCAACTTTCCTTCTGGTAACATATATGACTCTGAGCTTCCCCTTTCCACCTCATTCACACACCATTCGGCACTGTTAGTTATTCTCACATCTTGCTACCAACATGCCTGTTCATTTCCAAACATTCAAGTTCATCCTAGTTGAACATTCTGCTCATACTAAGCAACCACTCCCCATTCTTAAACCTCGTCCTATATCTTGGTACCTTATATTTCAAGTCTATGAGTTTACATATTATAATTAACTCCTATCAGTGAGACCCTGCAATAATTGTCCTTATGTGTCTGGCTTATTTCACTCAGTATATTGCCCTCAAGGTTTTGTCATCAACCCATTTTTTTTTTAATATGGTTTTGTTCACTCACCATACATTCCATCCCAAGTAAATAATCAATGGTTCTCTGTATGGTCATACATTTATGTATTCACCACCTTCACCACTATCTATGTAAGGGCATCTACATTTCTTCCACAAGGCAGGAGGGAGAGTCAAAGAAGGTAGAGAGGCAAAAGAAAGAGGAAAAAAAAATGACAGCTAGGAAGCAGCAAAAGGAAAAATAACCTTAAATAAAAGTAGAATAAAGAATCAGACAATACCACCAATGTCAAGTGTCTAACATGCCTCCCCTATCCCCCCCTCTTATCTGCATTCACCTTGGTATATCACCTTTGTTACATTAAAGGAAGCATAATACAATGATTCTATTAGTTACAGTCTCTAGTTTATGCTGATTGCATCCCTCCCCCAATGCCTCCCCATTTTTAGCACCTTGCAAGGTTGACATTTGCTTGTTCTCCCTCGTAAAAGAACATATTTGTACATTTTATCACAATTGTTGAATACTCTAGATTTCACCAAGTTACACAGTCCCAGTCGTTATCCTTCCTCCTTTCTTCTGGTGTCTCACATGCTCCCCGTCTTCCTCTCTCAACCATATTCATAGTTACCTTTGTTCAGTGTACTTACATTGCTGTGCTACCATCTCCTGAAATTGTGTTCCAAACCACACACTCCTGTCTTCTATCACCCTGTAGTGCTCCCTTTAGTATTTCCTGTAGGACAGGTGTCTTGTTCACAAAGTCTCTCATTGTCTGTTTGTCAGAAAATATTTTGAGCTCTCCCTCATGTTTGAAGGTCAGTTTTGCTGGATACAGGATTGGTGGTTTTTCTCTTTCAGTATCTTAAATATATCACACCACTTCCTTCTTGCCTCCATGGTTTCTGCTGAGAGATCCGCACATAGTCTTATGAAGCTTCCTTTGTATGTAATGGATTGCTTTTCTCTTGCTGCTTTCAGGATTCTCTCTTTGTCTTTGACATTTGATAATTTGATTATTAAGTGTCTTGGCGTAGGCCTATTCATATCTCTTCTGTTTGGAGTATGCTGCGCTTCTTGGATCTGTAATTTTATGTCTTTCGTAAGAGATGGGAAATTTTCATTGATTATGTCCTCTATTATTGCTTCTGCCCCCTTTCCCTTCTCTTCTCCTTCTGGGACACCAATGATACATACATTCTTGTACTTTGTTTCATCCTTGAGTTCCCGGAGACGTTGCTCATATTTTTTCATTCTTTTCTCCATCTGCTCCTTTGCGTGTAGGCTTTCAGGTGTTTTGTTCTCCAGTTCCTGAGTGTTTTCTTCTGCCTCTTGAGATCTGCTGTTGTATGTTTCCATTGTGTCTTTCATCTCTTGTGTTGTGCCTTTCATTTCCATAGATTCTATTAGTTGTGTTTTTGAACTTTTGATTTCTGCCGTATACATATCCAGTGCTTCCTTTACAGCCTCTATCTCTTTTGAAATATCTTCTCTAAACTTTTTGATTTGATTTAGCATTAGTTTCAATTCCTGTATCTCAGTTGAAGTGTACGTTTGTTCCTTTGACTGGGCCATAACTTTGTTTTTCTTAGTGTAGGTTGTAATTTTCTGTTGTCTAGGCATGGTTTCCTTGGTTATCCAAATCAGGTTTTCCCAGACCAGAACAGGCTCAGGTCCCAGAGGGAAGAAATATTCAGTATCTGGTTTCCCTGCTGGGGTGTCTTAGAAAATTGCTCCACCCTGTGATGCTTCAGGTCACTGTGCTTTTCTGCCCAGCAGGTGATGCCTGTTAGCCTATAATCCTTGACTGGTGTGAGGAGGTATGGCCGTGTTCCCCCAGGCTCTGGGGTCTGGTTCTGAATGGAAAGGGCCCCACCCCTTTCCTCCTAGAGAAGACAGAGCCCCCAGGTGGAGGTCATTAGCATTTCAATGGTCTCGCTCTCTGCTTGTGCTGTCTCCACCCTTCCCAGAGTCACAGCCCTGGAAACTGAAAATGACTGGGGCTTTCTCCACTGAACCAAAAAAGAAACAGATAGTCCCCTTCAGACCCAGTCCAAGGTGACCCTCCGGCTCTCCAAGGTCAGTCATCACCCAAAGCCTCTGTCTGTTTTTTGGGGCTGCGTACCTGTAGTGAGCAGTTCACACTCGCTACTTAAAACCCCAGTTGGAGCTCAGCTGAGCTATATTCGCTTGCTGGGAGAGAGCTTCTCTCTGGCACCATGAGGCTTTGCAGCTCGGGCTATGGGGGAGTGGTTCTCACGACTTGGATCTGCAGGTTTTACTTACAGATTTTATGCTGTGTTCTCGGGCATTCCTCCCAATTCAGGTTGGTGTATGATTAGTGGATGGTCTCGTTTGTCCCCTTGCAGTTATTCTGGATTATTTACTAGTTGTTTCTGTTTTTTTGTAGTTGTTCCAGTGGGACTACTTAGCTTCTACTCCTCTCTATGCCGCCATCTTGCTCCCTTTTACCCATTTTTAAATTGGGTTGTTTGTCTTTTTTGTTGCATTATAGGATTTGTTTATGTCTTCTGGAAAATAAAACCTTATCAAATAATGTGGTTTCCAAATATTTTCTCCTATTCTGTAGGTTGTGTTTTTCTTTTTATGCTGAAGTCCTTTGATGCCCAAAAGTTTTTGATTTTGATGATGTCCCATTTATTTAGATTTTCCTTTGTTGCTTGCGCTCTTGTGTAAACCCTGTGAAACGATTACCTAATATAAGGTCCTGAAGATTCTTCACCATGTGTTCTTCTAGAAGTGTTATAGTTTAGATTCTTATATTTAGGTTCTTGATGCATTTTGAATTGATTTTTGTATATAGTATAAAATAGGGGGCCACCTTCATTCTGTTGCATATGTATATCCAGTTTTCCCAGTACCATTTGTTGAAGAGAATATTCATTCTCCATTGAGTGAACCTGGCACCCTTGCCAAAAATTAATTGGCCATAGATGTGAGAGTATATTTCTGAACACTCTATTCAATTCCATTGACCAATACATCTATCTTTATGCCAGTACCATGCTGTTTTGACCACTGTAGCTTTGTAGTATGCTTTAAAGTCAGTGTTCTAGTTTGCTAATGCTGCCAGAATGCAAAATACCAGAGATGGATTGGCTTTTATAAAAGGGGGTTTATTTGGTTAGACAGTTACAGTCTTAAGGCCATAAAGTGTCCAAGGTAACACATCAGCAATCAGGTACCCTCACTGGAGGATGGCCAACAGTGTCCGGAAAACCTCTGTTAGCTGAGAAGGCATGTGGCTGGCATCTGCTCCAAAGTTCTAGTTTCCAAAATGGCTTTCTCCCAGGACATTCCTCTCTGGGCTGCAGTTCCTCAAAAATGTCATTCTTAGTTGTACTTGGGGTATTTGTCCTCTCTTAGCTTCTCTGGAGCAAGAGTCTGCTTTCAACGGCCATCTTCAAACTGTCTCTCATCTGCAGCTCCTGTGCTTTCTTCATAGTGTCCCTCTTGGCTATAGCAGCTTGCTCCTTCTGTCTGATCTTATATAGTGCTCCAGTAATTTAATTCAGACCCACCCTGAATGGGTGGGCCAGCACCTCCATGGAAATTATCCAATCAGAGTCATTACCCACAGTTGGGTGGGGAGCAAAGAATTACAATCTAATTAACACTGATAAGTCTGCCCACACAAGATTACATCAAAGATAATGGTATTTGGGAGGACATAGTACATTCAAACTGGCACAGTCAGGAAGCATGAATCCTTAAACTTCATTCTTCCTTTTCAAGAAGTTTTTGGCTATTTGAGACCCCTTACCCTTCCAAATAAATTTGATAATTAGCTTTTCCATTTCTGCAAAGTAGGCTGTTGGAATTTTGATCGGTATTGCATTGAATCTGTAGATCAGTTTGGGTAGAATTAACATCTTAATGATATTTAGCTTCTCACTCCAATGACACAGAATGTCCTTCCATTTATATAGGTCTTCTTTGATTTCATTTAACAATGTGTTGTAGTTTTCTGAATATAGGTCCTTTTACATCCTTGGTTAAGTTTATTCCTAGACATTTGATTTAGTTGTTATTGCAGAAGGAAATATTTTGCTTAATTTGCTCTTCAGATTGTTTATTACTAGTGTATAGAAACACCTCTTATGTTTGCATGTTGATTTTGTACCCCACCGCTTTGCTGAGTTCATTTATTAGTGCTAGTAGCCTTGTTGTGGATTTTTCAGGACTTTCTATATATATAGGATCATGTCATTTTCAAATAAGGAATGTTTTACTTTTTTTTATTTCTAATTTGGATGACTTTTATCTCTTTTTCTTGACTGATTGCTCTGGCTAGAACTTCCAGTAACATGTTGAACAACAGTAGTGACAGTGGGTGTCCTCATCTTGTGACGGATCTTAATGGGAAGTTTTCAGTCTTCCACCACTAAGTATCTGGGTTTTTCATGAATGCCCTTTATCATGTTTAGTAAGTTTACCTCTATTCCTGATTTTTGAAGTGTTTTTTTATAAAGAAGGGATGGTGAAGAAACAAACCTTTTCTGCATCAGTTGAGATGATCATATTCTTTTTCCTTTGTTTTACTAATGTAGTCTATTATATTAGTTCATTTTCTTATGTTGAACTTCCCTCACATTCTTGGGATAAATTCTACTTGATCATGATGTATAATTCTTCTATTGTGCTGTCAGATTCAGTTTGCTAACATTTTGTTGAGGATTTTTGCATTTATGTTTCCAGGGATATTAGTCTGTAATTTTCTTTTCTTGTGTAGTTTTTTTTTGTTTGTTTGTTTGTTTTGTTTTGTTTCCCTGGCTTTGGTATTATGAAGTTGTTTGGCCTCATGGAATGAATTTGGGAGTATTCTCTCCTCTTCAATTTCTTGGAAGAGTTTGGATTGGTGTTAATTCTTCTTGGAATGTTTGGTAAAATTCCCCAGTGAAGCCATCTGGTTCTGGGCTTTTCTTTGTTGGGAGGTTTTGGCTTATTGATTCAATCTCTTCACTTGTTTTTGGTCTTTGAGATCTTCTATGAGTGAGTGTATGTGGTTTGTATGTACATTTCATCATGGTTATCTAATTTGTAGTTGGACAGTTGATCATGATGTCCTCTTATAATCCCTTTTATTTCTGTGGGGTATGTACATTTCTGATTTCTTTCTTTCTTTCATTTCTGATTTTAATTATTTGCATTCTCTCTCCTTTGTCTTTGTTAGTCTAACTAAAGGTTTGCCAATTTTACTGATCTTTTCAAAGAACCAAATTTTGGTTTTGTTGATTCTCTCTTGTTATTTTTTCTCTATTTCATTTATCTTTCCTCTAATCTTTGTCATTTCCTTCTTTCTACCCTCTTTGGGTTTAGTCTGCTCTTTTCTAGATTCTCCAATACTGAGGTTAGGTCTTTGATTTGAGATCTTCTTTTTTAATGTATGAATTTAGAGCTGTAAATTTCTTTCTCAATACTGATTTTGCCGCATCCTTTAAGTTTTGGCATGTTCCATTTTTGTTTTCATTTGTGTCGAGATATTTACTCATTGCCCTTGTGATTTCTTATTTGACTCATTGGTTGTGTAAGTGTGCTGTTTAACTTACACATATTTGTGAATTTCCCAGTTCTCCCTATGTTATTGATTTCTCAATTCAATCCATTGTGGTCAGAGAAGATGCATTGTCTGATTTTAATATTTTTTAATTTATTAAGACTTGTTTTGTGACCTAACCTACAGTCTATCCTGGAGAATGATCCGTGTGCACCAGAGAAGAATGCATGTTCTACTGCTAGTGGGTGAAGTGATCTATACATGTCTGTTTGGTCTAGTTTTTAAATGATATTGTTCAAGACTTCTATTTCCTTATTGATCTCCCGTCTAGATGTTCTATCCATTATTGAAAGTGATGCATTAAAGTATACTACTATTGATGTAGAACTGTCTCTTTTTCCCTTTAAATTTGTCAATATTTGTTTCATATACTTTCAGGCTCTGCTATTAGGTGTATATAGACTTATAATTACTATGCCTTCTTGTTGAATTGACCATTTGATCAGTATATAGTGACCTTCTATGTCTCTTGTAACAGTTTTTTACTTAAAGTCTATTTTATCTGATATTAGTATAGCTATCCCCTCTTTTGGTTACTATTTGCATGTTATATACATTTCCATCCTTTCACTTTCAACCTACTTGTGTCTTTGAATTTAAAGTGAGTGTCTTATAAAGAGCATTTTTAAAAATTCATTCTGCCCATCTCTGCATTTTGACTAAGAGTTTAATTCATTTACATGTAAAGTAACTACTGATAACGTAGGATTTTCTTCTGCCATTTGATTATTTTTCTTTGTAAGTCTTCTTCCTTTATTGACCCTCAGTTCTCCTGTATTGCCTAGTTTTACCTATGTTTGATATTTTATTGTACCCTTTTGAGTGTCTTCTTATTTCTTTTGGTGTTTATTTTTCATATATTTTCTTTGTGGTTACCATGGGGCTTAAATTTAACATCCTAAATCTATAAGCCTAGCATCCTGTAACTATAATCATGTTTGATCTGGTAACGACTTAACTTCAATAGTATAAACATACACCATTTCTATATACCTCTCTTCCTCCACCTTTTTCTTATAAGTGTTACAAATTATATCTCTATAAATTGTATGTCCCAAATTATAGATTTATCAGGATTTTTTGTACATTTGCAATTTAGAACTTGTGAGGAGTAAAAAGTGGAGATGCATACCAAAAGATACAAGACAATTTTACTGATATTTATAATTACCCATACAGTTATGTTTTCTGGAGGTCTTTATTTATTTATGCTTCTCTGATCTGCTGTCTAGTGTCCTTTTCTTTCAGTCTTTGAAGAACTTCCTTTAGCATTACTTGGAAGGCAGGTCTCAAACTCCCTCAGTTTTTGTCTGGAAATGTCTTATTTGGTCCCTTATTTTTGAAAGATAGTCTCACCAGATGTAAAATTCTTTGTTGACAATTGTTTTCTTTTAGCACTTTAAATATTTTGCCCTACTGCCTTCTTGCTTCCATACTTTCTGATGAGAAATAGGCTTTAATTTTATTGGTATTCCCTTTTACATCAAATATGTATGCAACTCCACTTTTTACTTCTCACAACTTGGAACTCCCACCTTGTTTTGGCATTGGATAGTTTGAGTGCTAGGTGACTGGACATATTTCTCTTCAGGTTTGTCCTGTCTGGGGTTTGTCGGACTTCTTAAATGAGCATATTCATGTATAACATTAAACTTGGGTAGTTTTCTGCTATTTTTTTCTTTGAATATCCCTTCTGCCCCTTTCTCTCTTTCTTTTCCATCTGGGACTCCCATTATGTGCATAATGTGTGCTTGATGGTGTCCCCCAGGTCTCTTATGCTCTGCTCCCTTTTTTTCATTCTTTTTCCTATCTGCCTCTCAGCCTGAATTATTTCATTCGACTTGTCTTTGAGTTCACTGATGCTTTCTTCTTCCAGCTCCAATCTGCCCTTGAAACCCTCCAGAGAATTTTCCTTTCATGTATCATGGTCTTCAAATCCAGGATTTCTGTTTGTTTCCTTTAAAATTTCTGTCTCTTTATGGAAATTCTCATATTGTTAATTCATTGTTTTTCCTGAGATACGTTAGTCCTTTCTCTGTGTTTTCCTTTATCTCCTTCTGAATGTTGAGGATCGTTTTTCAAGTCTTTGTCCCATATATCCAAAGTCTGGTCTTCCTCGTTGACAGTTTCTGGATTTGTGTCTTATTCCTTTGGATAGGCCATCATTTCTTGTTTCTTCGTTTGTTTTGCAATCTTGTTGCACACTGTATATTTTAATATTTTAAAGCGTTAACTCTGAGATTTAGTCCATCAGCTGTCTGTTCTTTACATTTGTATCCAGCTACTTATATGGCAGAGATTTCCGTGAGTGCCAGGAGCTACCAAAAATAAGCAAATGCAAAAACACCTTTCACCATCTTTGCCAATTGACTCTGTGCTGGATGATGCTGTCCTTCAGAATTCAGCCTTCCTATCTAGAAGGTCAGTCTAAGGCAAATGCAACTATGTCTTGTCCTGGGCCTGTGCTTGCTCATAGCCTTAGGAGCATCCTCTTTGACACCAATATATAGGAACCCCAAAATGCCCATCAAGGTTATTGTGCTTCTGCCAGAACAGGGCCAGGGACCCACGATGGGAGCAGAGGACAGCTTCACACCACTCCAGGGAGAGGGTAGGAGAGAGGCCAGCAAGGGCACCAGGAAGTTCTCCTACCATTTTTAAAACTGTGTTTTCTTTATCTGGCACTTGCACAGTTACTGCAACCTTTATCTATTTTCTGGAGTTTGGAGGACAATGGCTCTGCCAGTTTTTTGATAGTTGTTCAAAAATTCTGTGGGGGAACGGCACCCCAGAGCCTTTGATGCTGCCATCTTGTTTGACCAGAATGAGAATTGCCTTCTTATTTTATTTTATCATAATAAGTTCATTTTAACTCCTGTACTTGGCTGGTGGCTACACTATTGGATAGTACAGCAAAATTAAATAATCTTTGGTTGATACTGCAATAACCCAGAACAACATTGAAAGGGCAAGCTGCCCAACTTTGTGCTTTATTTCCAAGTTTTAATTTTTCTCAATATCACCTTTAGTGACACAATTATTTTGGTTTGCCTTTGGCATAAGGTGTTTTCCCTGAATCAAATGCATGTGTCTAGTCTGTACAACTAGCTATCCTTTGACAACTAGACAACTAAATGAGGGTATGTTTTGCAGGAAGAAATAAAACAGAGAACTGACAAGATATAGAATATGTCTTCTGGGTCCAATAGAGTGCTCTTTCTAAACTGTTTTGTATTTCTTCCTGACATTTCATTATCTGCCCCCTTCCCAAGGTGAAGGGTAATTCACTACAGACCACTGTCACATCAAAGTGGCAACTGACAGCCTGACAAGAAATATATTGTATCTATATTTTATTAACTTCAGTAGTCTTTGACATTAAAGAGCACTCAGTAATGGTGGTTGAATAAACAGCTTTCTTGGCTGGGTGTATTGATTTACATTGGTGGTTCTGTTCTAAATTGCTGGATTTTGATGGACATCTTCAATATATCTGTTTTGGGGAGTATGTTAAACTTTTTTCATTGTAGATAGACTTGCAGGGACTCATAGGTCCTGTTAAACAGAGAGAAACATTATGCGCAACAACAACAAAACATTGAGATGCTTGGTTTTGACTTTCAGTGAGCAAGGAAAATCATTTCCTGGGAGGAACTAATGTTTTCAAGGTTTATCCATACATAAGTTCATACAAAGCATGAATCTATACATAGGTATGAATCAGAACTTCATTTCTTTCTATTGTCTAAATAATATTCCATTGTATGGAGTACACCACAGTTCATGTATCCATCCATATGTTGATGGATATTTGGGCTGTTTCCAACTTCTAGCTATTTTTAATAATAACACTATGAACATTTATGTACAGGTTCTTGTATGGATATATTTTTATTTTGCTTGGGCATACACCTGGAAGCAGAATTGCTGGATCTTATGATAACTCTGTGTTTAACCTTTTGAGGAATTGTCAGACTGTTTTCCAATGTATACAGATTCAAAATTCTTCACATCTTTGCCAAAACTTGTTAAAATCTGTATTTTTGACTGTAGACATCATAGTGGGTATGAAGTGGTATTTTATTGTGGTTTTGATTTGTATTTTCATGTTGCCTAATGATGTTGAACATCTTTTCATGTGCTTATTAGCCATTTGTATATTTTCTTCAGAAAAAATGCCTATGCAGTTCCTTTGTTCACTTTTTAATTGGGTTATTTTCCTTTTTATTATTAAGATGTAGGAGTCCCTACCTCTTATGTCTTTCTTGTCATAGCTATGAAATCATTGTCTAATCCAAGGCCATGAAGATTTATGCCTTTATTTTATTCTAAGGATTTTATAGTTCTAGATCTTACATTTAGGTCTTTGATGCATGTCAAGGTAATTTTTGCATAAGATATGAAGTAGGGGTCCAACTTTATTCTTTTACATAAGGATATCCAGTTGTCCCAGCACCGTTTGTTGAAAAGAATATTCCTTCCCCAATTGAATTGCCTTGACAGCTTTGTTGAAACTCAATTGACCATAGATGTAAAAGATTATTTCTATCCCATTGATCTATCTATCCTGATAACAGTACTACATTGTTGAAATTACTCTAGCTTCTTAATAAATGTTGACATTGGAAGTATGAGTCCTCCAACTTTGTTCTTATTTTTCATGATTTATTTTGACTATTCTGGGTCCCAAGAGATAAACTTTAAACATAAAGATTCATCAGGATTCATAAAGATCAAAAGAAAAAGGATAAGAAAAAAACTATTTCATTTGTAGCATTTGTCAAAGTAGACTGTAAGGTAACAAACATCACTGGAGATAAAGAAAGACATTGCATAATGTTAAACAGATCAATAAGTCAGGAGAAAATCACAATCCTAAATAGATATGTACCCAATGACGTCAGAATACATAAATCAAAAATTGACAGAAGTAAATGAAAGAAGAGCAATCCATAACCAGTGTGGGAGAGTTTGACAAACTCTCTCAATGGTTAACAGAACAAGCAGACAGAAACTTAGGAAGGCTATAGATCTGAACAGGACAATTAATAAAAGACCTAATTGTTATGCAGAAAACACAGCGCACAATAACAGAATGCACATTTTGTTTTCAGGTGCACAGGATCATTTGCCAAGATTGACCACATGCTGGCCCTTAAACAAGCTTCAACAAATTGAAATTATTCAGAGTAGGTCCTCTGACCACAGTAGAATTAGGGTAGGAATCAGTAACAAAATAGCTAGAAAATCCTCTACATACTGAAAATTAAACAGTTCACCTCTAAATAGCCCATGGGTCAAGAGGAAATGATAGTTGATTTTATAAAATATTGAACTGAATGACAGTGAAGCAATGTCATTGTGTAGATTTCCCCAGCATCCAGCAGGCAGGTGTCTAATCCTGGCCCAGCAGTAGAGCTCCAGGAGCTGCTCCAGCAGTAAGGCCCAGGGATCTTCTGATTGGTCTATGCTCCTGCCCATTCTTTGCCAGGTGTTAAACATTTAAACATGCACCCCTCCCCCAAGGTGGAACATGACCTTATATTTTCTACAGAACCAGCATACTACCCTTAACCCTGCGTGTATGCAGAAGGTCTTTGTTAGTGACAAATACCTATTCCTGACCTCTCTGGCTCTCCTTGGTAGTTCTATTTTTTGCAGGGTAAAAAATATGCTTTTATGATATTCAAACTATGAAAATAGTTTGAAGCTTTTTTAGAAGCATCTGGTCACCCAAAAAACTAATTGCTGTGATTATCCATCCTTTCTAGCCCTTTTGAGATACTCAGATATACCCTGACTTCCAAAGGACAGACTACTTGCAAGTGGAAGTTTAATTTCAATTACTGTATTCGTAGTCCTACTCACCATACCCTTAAGTGATACACTTACTATGAAAGCCTGTTTAATTGCCAGCAAATGGTGGAATGATCTTTTAAAACATTGTAGCAAACATAATTAATTGAAATAATCTCAATATGTTTCATGTGTTAATAAGCACTTATGTAAGATTAACACCATAGAAGGAAAGACAAGAAGAGGGGTAGTGCTGTGCATCTTAAGTGGGTAGGCTTTGCAGCAAATCCAGCTGTCAAGACATCCGCTGGTCATTCCTGTTTACTTGTGTGCTTTTTTCAACTGAATGAAATAATGAATTTCCCTTCATAAACTGTCAGTAGAACTGAATAATTGGCAATGTGCTTACCATGTTAGGGCTTTGAATTGAATGCACGAGACCACAACTCAAAAATGGGGGCAGAGGATAACATTTAAGAGGAAGATGATGAAGATGATAACATTTAAGAGGAATGCAATAGACTTGCCCATTCATTCACTCATTCATCCTGCAATGCAAGGTCCTTTGAATTAATGATTTCACCTGGAGTTAATGGCTTTGCATGACTCTTCTCCAAAGCCATCTGAACCCATAATTTGTACCCAGGATAGTCATAAGGTGAAGAAAAATCCCAATAATTTAGCACCTCTTCTGTGTCCCAGAAAAGGGACATTATCTCTTTGACATCTATGACAACTCAACTGAAGATAGAAGTTGCACCCTTGGCTGCGTCACTCCTGTGGGCAACCAAGGTTCGTCCCTGCAGGGCACACTCCGAGGGGCCATGTGCAGTATGCCACAGAATTGTCAGCCACCCCGAGTGGGGGAGGTTGGACATTTATTCACCATCTTCCATCCTCCTCTTCTTGAGGGCCACCCCAGAGGCCACCACACCCCTTCATTCCTGGGCCAGGCCAGCATGCAGATGGGGCAGCACCCAGGGCAGGGAGGAAGCTGCAGCCAGAGAAGACAAGAGGTGCAGTGGACCCGGGAGGAGGGGACTGCTGCTGCAGGTGAGCCCAGGTGTGCTGAGGGCTTCTAGGGTGAGGTCTTGACAGAAGCAGGAAATGGATGGGCTCCTTTGAAGAGCATGGATGCTTTGATTTCGTTCTCATTCATCCACGAGTCAGAGTATAAGGAAGGTGAGAGTTATACAGTAGCCTTAACTACTGGCCTTCCTGGCTGATCTCAAGACCAGGAATCAGAACATTCCTTCCCAACACGTGATCTGCCTCTAGTCCTGTGAATGCAGTGAAATAGGTAACTCTCAGGGTTCTTGTTATGTATCAGTGAGAAGGATAAAAGTTTAGTAGCAAATTTGTGGCATACCTCTAGCAAATGTAGAGACAATTTAAAATGTTATTTTTATATTCATTTCTAGATCCTTATATAATCTTATAATCCATTTTCCTTTGTCCTTTTTCTGAATTTGAATTTGAGATTTGCTGCTATATCTTATATATCCTTACATGATGTCTTGAGTCTTTTTGAACAAAATTTTTGTGTTAGTGAGGAATCTTGATGGCCAGTTTCCTCCCCCTACCCCCCATTTCTTTTCATTTTTCTCTTTCTATACCTTCTACCTTTCCTCCATGTTGGCTTTATTCTCTGGCAGGATCTTTCCTTTTGATGGCAAACAGTGACCACTGGCTGCTCTAAGCTCATGTCAGACATGCAGCTTGTGAACTCAGAACCACAATAAAAAAATGGAAAGCACTGCTTTCCTGGTAGGTCTAGCAAATTCTCCCAGCAACTGATTTGGTTAACTTAGGTCAATTTTTCACCTCTTCGATGGGGTCTGTACTACTGAGTCCCTTGGAGAGCATACCCCATAGGAAGGAGAAAAAGTAGATGAGGGAAAGAATGCTGCATAGACACAAACCTGCTGCCCCAGCCCACTGTCATAGGAAATATGCAGTCTGATGGCCAGATGTGTGAGCTAGAGGGTGATGCAGGAAGGTGCAAAGGCACCAGTAGACACCACACACTGAGTGCTGTGGGTCCTAGATTTGTGTTGAGCATTTAACATGCATTGTCTCATTCAATCCTCAGAAGAATCTTATTAGACAAGTGAATTATCACCCACATTTTAAAAATGGGGACAATGAGGCACAGCTAGTAAGTGGTAGAGCTTAGATTCACAGACATGTGCACTGGCTCCGAAGCCAGGAGCTAGAGACAGTTTCGGCAGCAGGAGAGGAGGTGACACCACTCATGCAGAAAGGACCAACGCCACGGGGTGGATGGGGTGGGGGCGGCTGGAGCACCAGGCTACTCTTGGACATGGTCGGTTTGAAATGCCTTTGAGGCATCCATGGATGACTAGACTGTTGGATATAGGTGTGTGGAGTGCAGAGGGGAGATTTGGGCAACAGATGGAAATTTGGGGCATTGAAGCCATGAGATGGAAGAATCTTCTGGAGAGAGAAATCAGTGTGGGAGAGAGGAGGGCAATTGACTCAAACCTTGAGTAACTCCAACATTTCAGGATGGTTTAGAGGAGACACAAAAGGAAATTCCAGGGTAAGAACAGGGTGAGTATTGATGAACAGAAGCCTAGGGAAGGAAGTTTCAGAAAGAAGGAAGGGTCTACCACATCAAATTCTGCTTTGACTAGATGGAACAGAAAAATACCCCTTGGATTGAAGGGTGTGGTTATCGTAACAAAAACTTTTGTTCAGTGATGGAAAGCAAACTAGATCAGAGGGTCAAGGACTAAGTTTGGGAGGGGGTGGTGAATAGATGAATGAAGCAGGAATAAATAGCCATTCCAAAAAGTTCAGGACAGCAAAATAGGGTGATGCCACAGGAGGAAGAGGGAGGAGGGGAATTTAACATGATAGAAATTAAGGGATTCTACTTGAATAGGAAGTATCGGTATAAATTCATCATCTTTTTTCTTTACAAAATATATATTTTCTTGCTCATTCCACTGAAAATGTCTTGAAGCAATGAAAACCTAATTAACAATAAATATCCTGTCATCCAGATCGTGGTTGCTAGATGCCATTTCCCACTAAAAGGAACCAGGTATTGTTACAGAAATAAGTGCTCCCAGGTCTGCAGTAGAAAACATTCATTAAGAGCCTGGGACGTCTTGTGTTTGAAAGCCAGAAAGCTTTCAAAGACCTATGGACCATGTCAAAAGGACACAGGAGCCAAAATAAGGGGCTCTTTTTGGCCAAAGGGGACAGTTTGGGGCATTGGTGAGACTGTTAATGAAATAATGGCCCAAGGAATCTATAGAAAGGGAGAATGGTGACGAAGGAGAAGGCTGATGAGTTGAGCGGGGGGGTGGGGGGGGGTGGTCAGTAGACCAGAAGTCCTGGTGAGGTCTTGGGACCCACGGGTGGGAGATACTGACTGCAGGAGGTGAAACGAGAAAGAGGCTTTGACCACAGAGTGGAATTTGAGAAGGGGCAGTTGGGGGAGTTGCTTCTTAAGCAAATCAGCAACAAGGCATAAGGTATGACAGTGGGCACAAAGAGACAAGGAAGTTTTGAAGACATTGTAGGAGATGAGGGATGCCAGCATGTTGGATGAGTCTTGCCATGAAGGATGAAATCAGAAGGTTGACCAGAAGACAAAGGCTTGGGTCAATCAGAGCAGGTGACCAGGACTTGGGACATGGAGAGCAGTTTAGCAAAATGGCAGGACTCAGAGGACCAGGGACTTTCAGAAGAAGGCAGAGGTGTCTGGAAGCTATAGTGGGAAGTGAGGAAGAGGCCAACTCTACCCTGATCCTGACACTCCAGCATGTGTGTGAACAGACAGCTTCTATCTAAGAGAGCCGCTGGGGACGCAGTGGCAGTTTATGCTGTACCCTGAAATCCCATTTGGCTGGGGTGTTTTAGTCACATGGCATAGGTTAGCAGGAGACAAATAATCCAGTTACATCTTCCTGGTCAACATGATCTGGAATCCCACTTTGCAAAGAACTTGTCAAGTTTGGTGGGGTAAGTTTAAGGGCAAGACACAGAGATGGAGAGCCTCTTTCTCCTCCTATGTATGCCCCAAATGTTCTTTCTTAATTGTTATTCCTCTTGAGTGTTGGTGAGATTTCGAAGTCTGGGCCACGTTTTCTATAGCAATTATGTGAATTTAGTTAAATGGCCTCACTGTTTACAAATGCTGGTCCAAGCAAAAAGGTGTCAGGAGACATCTCTCCATTAGGCTGCAGTGGGCAAATTGCTGGGAGTTGGGATGGAAAATTTGGCCTTCTGGCTTATTCCTTTTCTGATCTGGGAGCTTTCTGTAAATATATGGAAGGTGCAGAGGCAATTTCTGTGCCTATGAAGTATTTTAAAGCATTAATTATTTTCATTATTAGCTTCACTCCATTACAATCGCTCATCAAGCTAATTTCTTTGAAGTGTGAGGATGAAATTTCAAATAAGAAGTTCTCATCTTTTTAATTGCACTTGAAGTAAGAGTGAACTGTGGGGTCTGTGTTTGGAAGTATGGGGATCTTCTGCCATAAAAGATAAATCAAAGCTCAGGCAGCTATGAGCCTTTTCCAGCAAAGCACTGTGGAAACAAGAACGGGAGAGAGAAATGACAAATCAACACAATTAAATCTGAAATTGCTAGCTTCCAAAATAAATTCATTCTTCTGAGTCAACATTGTTTTGATTTTTAGATTAGGTTTGTTTTTCAAACCCATGTTTTCTCCAAACTGATTATTTTTGGTATTTTGTGCACACTTGAGAATTTCCAACAGAATGTTAATATCCTTGACCTATTTTGTGTATCAATCTGTATTGCTGAGCTGCTGGTAAAATATGGTGATAAAAAGTGTTCCAGCTCAGATTCCAAATGCCCCACTGTTCTCCCAGATCCCCAACTCTGCTACCAGATTTTAATGGACAGGAAAAATGAGTGATACTCAGTCATCTTCTTAGGAAGCTTACAATGTAGGAGGGTTAACTAAGGACAACATTGATATATGATTTGCCATTAGAATGACAGAAAGAGAATGAGAGAGACAAGGCATTGCAGGAGTTCAAAGGGGAGAGGTGGCATTCTGCCTCAGCCAAGGGCTTCAGGATGGGCTTCATAGGAGAGGGCCCCCTGAGAAGGGTTTTGAAGGATGCATAGGAGTTGACTGTGAGCCAACAAGGTCTACTGATGCTCAGCCTAGGTTGTGCCCATTGTCTGTGGGACTGAGATAAAGCTTCAAGGTGCTATGGGATTTCTCACCTCTTCCATACTTAAACCCTTGCATCCATGTTGTAAAGGCTTTTCATCTTCCTGAAAGAGTTGGTTGCATCTGGGAGGTGATTTATGGGACTCCTCACACACTTCCCAGTATGACTGGCTCTTCAGATGCATGAGGACAATCCATTGAATGCTATAATTTAATAATCAGAAAAAGCTGAGTGAATTGGTTATTCTGGGGGCCTCATGAAGGAAATGGAGTCACTGTTCAGTTCATCATAGATTAATTACAGGCTGGGTATGGAAGAGAGAACAAAAGATACTGGAAAACTGATGACTTCCTTGACAGTAATAGGCTCTGCTCTTGAGCTCATAAAAGCAAATCTCTCCCTAGCTCCATCTAATGATATGGAAAGTCAAACATATGGACACATTTTTTCCCTCTGCCCAGCAGAGAGTGAATGCGTGCTTGCGTGTGTGTGTGATGCCACTCGCCCTGTGGCAGGTTCAGTGCTGTCATCGAGCTCCTGAGGCTGCCTGCGTTTCCCTGATCCTCCTGCACGTTGAAGGACCATCTACACCAGTGCTGAGTGCAGGTGGTGGGCAGCTTCAGGGGCCATGGACCCCACAGCTACAGATGCTGGTCAGAAATGCACGGTCTGGTTGTCTTCGTCTATCACAGCCACACCAAGATTTGAGCACAGTAGCTCTTTGTGTGTTTTTGTTTTTGATTTAATGAGAAGGGGAAATGAAAACACATCCTGCTAGTTTGCAATCCAGAGCTTGGATCCCCAAGTAACCCCTCCCTCAGACAGCCAATGGGCCAAATCTGAATCTCAACTACCGAGGGGAAATTAGTGAAAAGAGAGAAGTGCAGTGCTTTAAAGTTCCTCGGAGAAGTATTGCTAAGGATAGAGTTGCTCCAAGTGACTCTTTGAAATACCCTGGCACCACCAGGTATTATCGCAGGGCACGGAGACATGCTAAGCTCTGCCTGAGTTGCCCACTGCCTTGGATTGCACCTGCTGTGAGCCTCTGAAGTGTGCATTGGCAATGCCATCCGAGAGCCCTTGAGGAAGAGTTTCTGCTTGTTGCTTACATATTTCTTTCTCTCTGCTCACTTAGGAGAGATTCTTATTTCCTTTGTTGGTCACTTCACAAACCTCAACAAATAATAAGCTTGGAGCAAAACTCCAGTGAGGAAATGTTTACTTTTTGTTCCTAGACCATCAGAGCTGGTTTTATTAACAGTCCTCATAATTTCTACCTCTGCAAAAGCTTTGTACATTAGTGTGCAGAAATGATCAGTCCAAGAACACGGCTTGTCATGCTCCATAAAAATTTAATGGGAAATAAAATGCAGTGTTCAGGAGATCAATACTGTTATTCTCTTTTGGCAAACTGTGAGTGATTGTTTTCATAAAATAATAATAATGCTGGCATATTGGTATTGAATGGGGACCAGGTCTGTTGTCAAAAATAAAGTCATATTTAATGTTTTAATGCCTTCCTGCATAAACACCCACTTCTGAAAGCCCGGGCATCTGTCACCCTCTAAAGATAATGTGAGCCAGTGATAATGCTGCTACCACTTTCTCTGTTATTTCAGCAGCATTATCGTTCCAGATGTACACGGCTTATTTCTGATGGGTTCTCAGGGCAGAAGTTAAGGAGCTCACCAGCCACCTCAAGGCCCTTGAAGACGCTCTAGAGATGCATTTGTTTAGGACAAAGACAGCAGCAGGGGAGTGGGGCTGACTTGGTCTCAGGGTCCCTTTCAAGCCTAATGTCCAGGGCTCTAGGGACACGGTCATTTCAGGAAAGAGCGTGGCAGCCGCTTGGTCTGAGCAGGGTCTTTCACACAGTGGATGATCTCTCTGAGGCTCAAACATCTGGTGTGTGGCATGCACTGAATCGTGTCCCCCAAAAGTTGTGTAAATGGGGCCTTATTTGGAAATGGTGTCTTTGAAGACATGGTCAGTTAAGAGGAGGCCACACTGGGGTGCGTGGGCCTGGTCCGTGTGGCTGGGGTCCTTGCAGGAGAGGGAATTTTGACACAGACAGACACGGGAGATGAGATCCATGTGGCGATGGAGATAGAGACTGGAGTGATGCATCCACATGCCAAGGATGGCAGCCACCACCAGAAGCCAGGAGAGGCTGGGAAAGAGCCTCTCCCCATGCTTCAAGGGGAGCCCTGCCCGCACCTCCATCTCAGACCTTTGGCCATCAGAGCTGTGTGAGAAAAAATGTCTGTTGTTTTAAGCCCCCCAGTTTGTGGTGCTTTGTTTCAGTGGCCCCAGGAAATGAATACAGTGGGAATTTTCTTTCTCCAGACGGGCTGTCCATTCAGGTTGCCTCGGTGGATCCCCCTCCCCACATCTGCTCAGTGTGCTTGGTCCTTCACGTGGGTGATAAAAACGCTGACCCTGAGAAAGGATGGTGACCATCAGTCTGGAAACTTGTGATGTTTGGCTAGATCGAGCCCTGATTTTAATTTTGTTCCCTATAGCAGCCTAACATCATCTCCTGCTGCCCTGATGCCCCTCCCCCACCCCAGCTGTTATCCAGCAGCCGATGGCCTCACCTGGAGCTTCTAGGCTGGCAGGTACGGGAGCCTGGTGGGGGAAAGACAAGCCTCAGCCTCTAGGGGTCCTGACTGTGGGAGCCTGTGCTAGATCTGCTCCCTTCTGGGTTGATGCAAGATTAGAGCTCCGAGGCTCCTGGAGATCTGCTGACTTTCCACTGGAAGGGGGCACTCAGCCTGGTGAGCCAACCTGCTTGCTCCCAAGATCCTCGAGACTCTGGAATGCAGGTAAATGGAGGGCAGAGGGGCTGCTTCGACAGAAACTGGCAGAGCTCCAACCTTGGTTCCCATAAAGATGGGGAGGAGAGAGGTCCTGTCCCTGTACCTGGGACAGGTAACTAACACCTTGCTAAGTGGTGCCACCCCTGCCCTTTGGGACAGAGACTACTGAACCCCCACCCCCACCCCAAGGACACTCCTGGACCAAGAATAAGTAGAGCCATGAGTTGTCAAAGGAAAATTATAATACTGTGTTATAAAGAATTTGGCCCAAAGAGAAGGTCTGGTCTTTGCCCTCAGCTTCTGGGAGGTCAGTCATGCCTGATAGGCGGGTCTGTGTTTGCCTGGGGGTTTGGGTCATCCTGGATGGTCTAACAATGAGATTTATGGAGGTAGCTGGCCATGCCCACAGGGTCTTAGGGTGGGGGCTTTGGGTCACAGTATCAGTTGACCTGGAGCCTGAGATGATCACATGGGCAATCAACCAATCAATCAATCATGCCCACATGATGCAGCCCCAGTTAAAATCTCTGGACATCAAAGCTCGGTGTCCCTGGTTGGCAATACTGCGGGACACTGTTATCGAGTTCCGACTTGGCGGGCCTGGGCCAGGGGAACTGATCAGCCCCTAGGAAAGGTAGTGGGGCACGGGTGGTAGCGCCCTCCACGGCCCCCCGGGCCTGAGAAAGTGGAGCCAAATGCAGGCCCCATTTCCTCACCCCAAAGTACAACCGTTGGGGAGGGCTTGCCGGAGAAACCCACCCCCCCGTGCCTTACCCGCACCCTCCACCCTCTTCGTTACCGGAGCATCTCCCGCCCCTTTTCAAACAACCTCCGCGCCCTCTCAGAACCAATCCAAGCCTTCAACCCCTACAGCTACCCCGCCCTCTAAACCGCCCGATATAAGCTTGTACTCTCCCCTAATAAACTCTCTTGGCTTCCTCACCCTAAAAGAAACGTGTCCCGCCTGTTTCCTCTCGCCGCCCTCCACACCTTGCACGCCATTGCCGGGGACCAGGCCCAGTCCCCCGCCTCGCCCTCGCCTCCGGGAAAGAGCCCCCGCCGCCGGTACCCTCCGAGCAACGCCGAGAGCCGAGGGTTCAGCAACCGGCCGCCATCCCCCCAGACGAGTCAACTGCGACCGCACAATACTCTGCGCATATTATCACACATTGATACTGGGAGTGTATCACACCCTCACCCCATGGGGAGAGGACAGCTGGGAACTCTGTGTTTGGTTCTCTCCCGAACCCTGCCTCATGTGTCTCTTCCTTTGTCTGAACTTTTCTCTGTAATAAACCATAACCAGGAATTTGACAGCCTTCAGTGAGTTCTATGAGTCTTTCTAGCAAAATTGTTAAACCCGAGGATACTTTTGAGAACTCTGAACTTACAGTTGGTATCAGATCTGAGGGTGTCCTGTGTAGAGACTGTGACCGCTAACTTTGTAGTTAGCCCTAAACCCTCACAAATACTTGCCAATAAACTTAACCCAGGCTGAAAAAGAAACAGAATCCTCAAAACTGGCAGACCCTGGGGACCTGAGGTGCTGGAACAGACAGAGACCAAGTTAAACAAAGCAATGGAGAACAATTAAGATGATTCAAGTACACCATAAACAGACATCTGGAACAACTGAAAAACAACAAAATGTGATTTTTTAAAGTGGAAAATTAAGCAGATGAATGAAGGTTAGAATAAGTCACTATAAAATCCAAGTTAGTGGCCTAGAATAAGGTTTGGCAAATTATAGCCCACAGACCAAATCTGGTCCCCTGACTGTTTTGTAAATAAAGTTTTACTGGAACACAGCCATGCCCATCTGTTTGTGTATTGTCTATGTCTGCTTTTTGCATTACAACAGCAAAGTTGAGTAGCTTCAACAGAAACTGTATAAACCACAAAGCCTAAAATATTTAATATCTGGCCTTTTATAGAAAAAAAAAATAGCCAAGTCCTGGTCTAGATGATAAAATAAAGGAAATATCTCAAAACCCAGACAAGAAGTCAGAGATGGAAATCAAAAGGAGAAATATGGGTGATTTGGAAAACTCATTCAAAGACCCTGATGTAAGATTATTGCAGAAGAAGAACAAAGATCAGATGGAAGAATAATATTATTAAATTAATAATAGAATCAGTTTCCCTGTGTTAGCTAGATGACCAGTTCCAGGAAGGGAATGAGGGTGGCATTTGTTTCATTCACTGCTGAATTCAAAGCACTTGGGACAATGACTGGCACAAAAGCAGTGCTTGTAAATATTTGCTGTGCTTAATTTATTCTGTTCCCCCACCATACTTGCTCTCCACCTTTGTCCATCCCATCTTCTTCCCCAGGAGGCAAAACTGCATGGACTGAATATTGGGTTTCCTATTGGGTTATGCCAATGGAGGGTAGATGGCAGTGAAGATGGAAGACTGGGGAGGTGTCATTGCTGCAGACTGACCATGTCCCTCCACAGAAGGTCGCAGCCACTGTCAGGGCATCCTCTCGACACAGCTCCCGGCCCTCACTTGAAGTCTAAGTGGTAACGGTTCCCAGCAATGGCCAGCGCCATGCTCTCACCACCCTGTTTGCATCTCTTAACCTGTCACACCTTTGTAGGTGGCCCCTTATAAAATCTCCCCAATCACCAACTTGAGTGTGCCATCAGTCTCCTGATGGGATTCTGACACACATTTATCAAATTAATAGATTTGTTAAAGAAAGATTTCAAGATATCAAATGAAAAAAGCTAACAAGTTCTAAAGAAGATTAATAAAAAATAATATAAACTTTGTGGATTAACGAATTACACCTATAAGAAAAAATCACCAGTTTTCAATAAGGGAAAACAAGATATTTGAAAAGAAAAAGTGATTTGGTTTCTAGCTCTGATGGACAAGCCTGAATCAAACCCAACCTTCCATAGGGAACAACTAGAAAAATGGAATTAAAAATAAAATAAAAGCTGTTTGAAGGCATTGGATAGCTACTGAAAGAGCACTGGCTCACGGGGCAAAAGAATGGAAAAGAGGGGAAGTGTGGAGAGAAAGAGCACAATATTTTCCCACCACTTTTCCCACTGGAGAGTGTTGCCAATTTGTAAGCAGTAGCCCAGAGGGTGAGAAACTTACCAAAAAGAAGCAGCGAAGCAGCCAAGAATCTGATCAGATATTTGGACACAAAGAGGGATCTTGGTAAACATAGTAGGTTTTTCAGTTAGAACACCTGAAGGCTATTCAGTAAGGGTAAGAATGAACCAGAAATAGATTAATCCTCACATAACCAAGATCCAGTTCAGAGAGAGCTCAGTCCCTACGTGGTGTAAGGTGAACTTCTCTTACTTAGTTGCCTGCTAAAAGTAAAAGCAAATCCTCTCCAGAAGAAGAGTTTCAAATTATCACTACAGCCTTTCTTATGCAGTGTTGGACATACGAATGAAAATGTACAGGCACACCAGGGGCAGAACTAAATGACTGAACTACAAGAGAAAAAAAATCAGATAATAGAAGCAGTCTTAAAGTTGAAAATACTGGAATTATCACACACCCAGAATTTAAAATATATATTAATACTATGGTCAAGAATAAAGGTTACAAATTGGCAAATTGCAATGCAGAACTAAAATCTAGAAAAAAGAATTAATGAAAATTCTAATATTCGAAGAATAAAATTATTAAACTTGAGAAATTAATGGATGGGTAAAATCACAGATAAATTATAGCTGAAGAGTGGATATGTGAATTAGAAGATGAGACAATAGAAAAATTCTGATTAAATTAAAGAGATCAAAGAAGATAAAAATCTACAGAAATGTGTGTTGGAGACATAGGGGCCAAGGTATAAAGTTCTAACACATATGTTATTGGAATCCCAAAATGAGAGGTGAGAATCAATAGTGATGAAGCAGTATTTGAAGAGATAATAGCATAGAAGATTCTAAAACTCTTAAAATCTACAAAGAAACAAATCAAGAGAATTGTATAAGAACTGAAAAATAAATTAATTTTGACCTAGATGATATATAGAAAAATAATGCAGCCAACAAATACAGAATACACACTTTTCCAAAGTTCACTTGAACATTAAACAAAATTCTCCAATTGCTCAACAAAGATCAAACTATTAGAATATTATTCAGAATATGTTTTCTGACTAGATTAAGTTATAAACCATCAACAAAACAGTAAACTGAAAATTCCCTAAATGTTTTGAATCAAGCATTACACTACTAAATGAAAAATAATTAAAAGGATGTATCACACTGGAAATTAGAATGTATTGGAAACTGAATAATAATGAAAATATGACAAATCAAAGCCTGTGGGATCTAGCTAAAGCAGTATGTAGCAGGAACGCTTCAGCCTTAAATGCATAAAGTAAGAAATGTAAATGCTGAAAAACATGATCTAAATATCCATCTCAAGAAGTTAGAAAGCAAACAGAAATAGACAAAAAGAAATTATATATACATATATGTTTATATATATGTATCTTGGTAGTCAGTCAGCTAGTGTTTAATTTCTTATGATCTATCTAATGCAACCGTCAGCAATCTGAGATTCCTGGGATTACATCTTTCCCCCTTACTTATCTACATAATTAAAGTAGAAGCATTACAAATAACACAAATAGACAATACAGGTACTCAACAATGGCAGATATTGGTTCTATGAAAAGACAAATAAAATGAGTGAAACTCTAGCAAGACTCATAAGAAAAAAGGGAGAGAAAGAGAATGCACAAATTACCAATATGAGATTAAAAAATAAGAGGACATAACTAAAGGTCTTATCAATAATAAAAAATAAGAGAATATTTTGAATAATTTTATGCCAAAAAAAGGAAGAAATATTTTAAAAATACAGCCAGCAAATCTGATACAAGAAGGAAAAGAAAATCTTAGTAGATGAATAATTGCAGAAGAAATTCAATAGGTCATTCAAATTTTCCCCCAAAGTAAACTTCTGGCTTAGGTGGCTTCACTGATAAGTGCTTCCAAACATATAAAGAAGACATAACCCCAATACTGTGCAAACTTTTACAAAGATTATGAAAATAGAGAACATGATCAAAATCATTTTATGAGCTCTGTATACCTTGATACCAAACCATACAAGACCTTTATGAAGCAGGAAAATTACAAACCAAGATTTCCAATTCTGTTCAGAAAGAATTAACTGGTGCAAGAATCGCCATCATGCCATAAACAACTAGAAAAACTGACAAAATATATAAAGTAACTATTTTTGGGTATTGGACGTAGGAAACACAGGACTGTTGTCTCTAAGAGAAGGGAAGCAAGCACTGTGAGTCACGGGATTGTCCCGCTTTACAGTCTGGAGGTATTTTCCAGTCCACTGCACAGGGAGGGCCAAGTGAAACAGAGCCTAGGAGTCCTACTGAATTGAGGAGAAAGAGACTAAAGTTCTCAGAGTCTGAGACAGCTAGAATTTTCAGGACAGAATACCATAGAAGGAGCTGCATAGATAGAGAAAAAGAGAAAGGAAGGGATGGAAGGATGAATGGAGAGAGAGAGAGAGAGAGGAGAGATCTCCAGAGATCTGCAGAGGAGTGTCCTGAAATATTTTTCTGAATACTAATTGACATATACAAGGGGTGAAACTCCACAAGGATGGCGAAAAATAAAACCACTAAAAGGGAGTGGGATAAAGCATTCTTGCATCTCACACAGTGCTGGAAATAGTCTGTGTTTTCTCCAACCTGAGTGATGAGACTTCTTACTACAAAAGGTGTCAGGTAGAGTCCTCAGCAGGCAATTGCCTTAGAAGACAGACTAAATCAGCACTAGACTAATACTTCTCTAGACATACCCTAACAGATCCTGAAAACAAATGTGGAAAGAATCACAATGATACCAAGTAACTTAACTGCAAGCCAGAACAAAGTACAACACTCTTTAAGGAAATACAACAAAAGCCAGCTCTTAACAATGTAAAATCCAGTGTCCAAACACTGAAGCAAGAAAATATGACCTTTTTCAACTTTTTCAGAAAAGCTGAAATAGAACCAGAAATGAAAGAGATGATGGCACTAGAGACAAGGACATTAAAACAACATTTATAACTAAGCAACACATGTTCAAAATGATGAGTAAAACACAAACATGATAGGGAGAGACATGAAAGATTTTTAAATAACCCAAATGGAATCTCTAGATATGAAAAATACTATATCTAAAATTTAAAAATACACTGGATGAGATCAACAACATGTTTCATACTACAGAAGAAACATCTGTGTAACAGAAGACATAGCAGTAGGAAACTATCCTAAGTGAAGCAGAGAAAAAAGAAAGGTAAAAATAAACATAGCAGTGATTTTAGGGACAACACTAAATGATCTAAACTACATGTAACTGAAGAACTATAATTAAAGGGGGGAGGAGAAAATATCTAAAAAGAAATGGCTAAAAAATTTCCAAACTTGTTACGACATAACCACAAATCCAAAAATCTCAGTGAATCACAGGCAGACAACCACATTAGACCATAGCATAATAAAATTGCTGAAAGCCATACACAAAGAGAAAATCTTAAAAGCAACCAGAGAAAAAATATACATTATTAAATGACATGTAAGTTACAAGGATTTTAAGGAAGAAATGAAAATTTCATTATTTACAGATGCTACAGACACCAAAAAAAAATCTTACATAAGCTTTTGGAATTAATAACTTTTCACAATGTTGTCAGATATTAGGCCAATAGTTAAGAATCTTTATTTATTCTAAATAGAACCAATGTGTATTTAGAGAAAAAAATGTAAAAATGCATTATAATCTATTTAAAAACACTCTGATTCCTAGCAATAAATCTCACAAAGTCTACTGAGACATTTTTAAAGTCCTAAATAAATGCAGGAATAACAAGTTTATGAGATGATAATGTCAATTCTTTCCCAATTGATCTCTTAATTTAAATTCATTCCAATAAATATCCTAACAGTGTGTGTGTGTTTCTATTACCCAAGTGTACAGTTTGAAGGAACATATATATGGTCCATACAAGATGCCCTCATTTCTGACAACAATTACAAATTTAGGGAGTTCCTAAAGTCACCCTGAGCTTCAATGATTCACTAGAAGGACTCCCAGAACTAAAGGAAAGCTATTTTATGCACAGTTACAGTTTAATACAGGAAAAGGATTCAGACTAAAATCAGACAAGAGAAAAGACACACAGGCAGAGTCTGGGAGAGTACAGACATGCAGCTCCCAGGGTCTTCTCCTGAGGGTCATGGCAGTGTGCTGTTGTGACAGCACACATAGTATTGTTAGCCAGGAAAGCTCACCTCAACCTTGGTGTCCAGAGTCCTTTTGGGGAGCCATATATGGACTTACATGCCTGGTCTCAGTTCCCAGCCCCTTAGCAGGTTGAGCTGATACCATGTGATCAAAACCCCAAAACTTCATCCCATTGTTAGACAATCTGGGGACCCAAGCCCCCAGGCAAACAGACACTCCTGCCAGGAACGTCACCTAAGGGTTTGGGGATCACCTCCCAGAAGCCAAGGGCAAGTCCAGGCCTCTATGTGGGCAAGAGTAGATGCGTTACTGCAGTGTGTGTGTGTGTGTGTGTGTGCGTGTGCATGTGTGTGTGTGTGTGTGTGTGTGTGTGTGTGTGTGTGTGTGTGTGTGAGAAAGAGAGAGAGAGAGAGCAAGCAGATTCTGAATTGTATATGAAAACGCAAAAGGCTAAGAATAGCCAAGATAATCTTGAAGAATAAGCTCAAACATTCTTACTACCAGTGACCGTAATTGAATCCGTATGGTAGTCACGTAAGTCTACACCAACGGAACAGAATGAAGAATCCAAAAAATGTTCTTTTCAATTAATGGACTAGATCCATTTGATAACCACATGCTCACAACAACAATGTTGACTTCCTCTCACCACACACCATACCCCAAAACCAATTCCAGATGAATCAAATATGTTAATACAAAAGGTAAAATGATAAAGCTTCTAGAGGTTAATATATGGGAATATTTTCACATATGAAATGTATGCTATCCTCTACAGGATATGCTTTTGGCAGTTTTTTCTCTTTGTATGTGATACACCACTTAAAATGTTTTCCTCCACTACATATTATTCTTATTTGTATCACAGCAGTCAGCCTGCTAGTGTTTAACTTCTTATGACTAGCTCACATTTCAAAATATTCCCTGAAAAGTAAGCCATGCCAGTCCCATCCAACTCAGCTACCAGTAATCTAGACTCGGAATTTCTTCTTTGCTCCTTAGTTAACTATTGTTCTGGTTTGCTAATGCTGCCATTGTGCAACACCAGAAATGGATTGGCTTTTATAAACAGGGCTTATTTGGTTACAAAGTTACAGTCTTAAGGCCATAAAGTGTCCAAAGTAAGGCATCAACAATAGGGTACCTTCACTGGAGAAAGGCCATTGGCATCCGGAAAACCTCTGTTAGCTGGGAAGGCATGTGGCTGGCATCTGCTTGCTCCCAGGTTGCATTTCAAAATAGCTTTCTCCAAAATGTCTGTGTCAGCTTCCAGCAGCCATCTTCAAAGTGTCTGTCTCAGCTGCAGCTCCTTTTCAAAATGTCACTCAGTTGCTCTCCAAAATGTCACTCACAGCTGCTCTGAGCTCCTTCTGCCCATGAACTCTTTTTATAGGACTCCAGTGATTTAATTCAGATCTACCCTGAATGGGTGGGGTAACAACTCCATGGAAATTATCCAATCAAATGCTTCACTCACAGTTGATTGAGTCATATCTTCATGGAAACACTCAATCAAAGGATTCCAACCTAATCAACACTAATATGTTTTGCCCCTACAAGATTGCATCAAAGAACATGGCATTTTGGGGGACATAATACATCCAAACCAGCACACCTACAATGCAACAAACAAAATTAAAGAAGAGGAAAAGAGAGGTTACTGTCATCAGATTCCTTGTTTGCTGCTCTGGAAACTAAAGGAGGGTAGAATAATTCCAGAAACTACTAAGGTAAAAGGACTGCCACCCAGGAAACTAGAAAACCTTCATCTGGAAGATGAAAGTTGTACAATATGCTAGGGCATGGAGAATTCAACTTTCAAATACTCCACTGGGAAAGATTTCAAGAATTATCTCTTTAGTCAAACAATGAATGAATCAGAACGAAGCCTGGAGATTAGGAAAGCAAAGTGGAGAGAAAACTTTGATGAGCAATCAATTTTGCAACATATATTTCATAACTAAATATAACATAAACCTTACAAGTGCACGCATACCTTTAAATATAAATGCATAGTGATAAAGTGGTTACAAATGTGTAACACAAGTAAAATAACAGCTACCAAATATGAATTCTTAAGAGAAAAGACATACTTTCCAACTAGAGTGAACATATTTGCAGACTAGTGCTAAACTATCTCAGTAAACTCTAGGAAGTGGGCCCGACAGAGAAGAGGTGAAAACAAACATCTTCTAAATTCACGTGTGATCAGTCAGATGGGGTAACACTGACTTGCTGGGGAAAAATAGTTGGTACCGCACTTTCATACAAGACTGAAGAAATGGTTTCTTCATTATGAGTATAGAGGATGGAAAAATTACCTCTGTATCCATTGTCTACTGCTGCATAACAACAGCCCTCAAAACTTCATGGCTCCAAACAAACATGATTTATTATTCTCGCGATTCATTCGGGTTGACTGGGGATGCTCGGGTAGCAGCTTTCAGCCAGTGTTAAGGCTGGAGACAGGCTCAGCTAGGACATGAGGACCACTGGGTCACTCGCCACGATGCCACTTCCTGAGCTTCTCTGCATGGAGGCAGGTCCAGAGGGCAGGAGCAGGTGGCACAAAGTCTGAACCGGCTCTACATCACTTCCAGAGCTCGCGGGTTCCAGCAACTGACACGGCAGGTTTGGAGTCACGGGAATGCTTGGAGTAGGGTGGAGAAAGGGGGTGTGGAACACTGGGGGCTTTGAGTAAAGGGATCGTTTCCAAATAAGCAAGGGGAAAAGCAGGCTCAATAGCATTTTAATCACACCAGAAAAAAGTAGGGAAAAGAAATAAGGAAATAGCAAAGTAAAAGAAATAATTAACATAAAGCAAGATGGGAGGAATAAAATCGAGTGTAGTACTTGAAAATAGAAAAGTTGAGTCTAGTCTTACTCACCGACATGTTATGAATTTCATCCAGACTTTATCAGCAAAGAGCTATCCTTTTATTTTAATATTACTTTATTTTTAAATAATTTAAAGTAATTTTTTTGACAATGGAAGGGTGATTGAATGCTATGAAATCTATCAAAATAATACATTTATCAAAATATAAAGGAGGAAAACACATATGCTCATAATAATGATGCTGAAAGACAATTATTAAAATTCAGATGCCATAGACAATGAAAACTCTCAGCAAAATAAGCCTAAATGGATGCTACTTAAATATGATAAACCAACACATATTACCCTAAATAGCAAAACACTACAACTCTTTTAATTAAAATCAGTGACTAAAAAGATTTTCACTATCACAATTATTATTTTTTTTTTTAAATCATCATTTTATTGAGATATATTCACATACCACGCAGTCATACAAAACAAATTGTACTTTCGATTGTTTACAGTACCATTACATAGTTGTACATTCATCACCTAAATCAATCCCTGACACCTTCATTAGCACACACACAAAAATAACAAGAATAATAATTAGAGTGAAAAAGAGCAATTGAAGTAAAAAAGAACACTGGGTACCTTTGTCTGTCTGTTTCCCTCCCCTACTTTTCTACACATCCATCCATAAACTAGACAAAGTGGTGTTTGGTCCTTATGGCTTTCCCAATCCCATTGTCACCCCTCATAAGCTACATTTTTATACAACTGTCTTCGAGATTCATGGGTTCTGGGTTGTAGTTTGATAGTTTCAGGTATCCACCACCAGCTACCCCAATTCTTTAGAACCTAAAAAGGGTTGTCTAAAGTGTGCATAAGAGTGCCCACCAGAGTGACCTCTCGGCTCCTTTTGGAATCTCTCTGCCACTGAAGCTTATTTCATTTCCTTTCACATCCCCCTTTTGGTCAAGAAGATGTTCTCCGTCCCACGGTGCCAGGTCTACATTCCTCCCTGGGAGTCATATTCCACGTTGCCAGGGAGATTCACTTCCCTGGGTGTCTGATCCCACGTAGGGGGGAGGGCAGTGATTTCACCTTTCAAGTTGGCTTAGCCAGAGAGAGAGGGCCACATCTGAGCAACAAAGAGGCATTCAGGAGGAGACTCTTAGGCACAAATACAGGGAGGCCTAGCCTCTCCTTTGCAGCAACCGTCTTCCCAAGGGTAAAACTTATGGTAGAGGGCTCAACCCATCAAACCACCAGTCCCCTATGTCTGTGGTCATGTTAGCAACCATGGAGGTGGGGTAGGCGAATACCCCTGCATTCTCCACAGGCTCCTCAAGGGGGCACTACATCTTTTTTTTTTTTTTTTCCCCCTTGTTTGTCTTTTTTCTTTTTTATTTTATTTTTTTTTTTTTTTTTTTTTTTTTTTAACTTTCCCTTCTTTTTTCAAATCACCTGTATGAAAAAAAAAGTTAAAAAGAAAACAAACATACAATAAAAGAGCATTTCAAAGAGACCATAGCAAGGGAGTAAGAAAAAGACAACTAACCTAAGATAACTGCTTAACTTCCAACATGTTCCTACTTTACCCCAAGAAAGTTACATAATATAGCAACATTTCAGTGAACTTGTTCCTACTACAACCATCAGAAATTAACAGACCATAGTCATTTCTGGGCATCCCCAGAACGTTAAATAGCTTATCTGTTCTTCCTGGATTATTGTTCCCCCTTCCTTAATTGCTCTCTACTGCTAGTTCCCCTACATTCTACATTATAAACCATTTGTTTTACATTTTTCAAAGTTCACATTAGTGGTAGCATATAATATTTCTCTTTTTGTGCCTGGCTTATTTCGCTCAGCATTATGTCTTCAAGGTTCATCCATGTTGTCATATGTTTCACCAGATCGTTCCTTCTTACTGCCGCGTAGTATTCCATCGTGTGTATATACCACATTTTATTTATCCACTCATCTGTTGAAGGACATTTGGGTTGTTTCCATCTCTTGGCAATTGTGAATAATGCTGCTATGAACATTGGCGTGCAGATATCTGTTCGTGTCACTGCTTTCCGATCTTCCGGGTATATACCGAGGAGTGCAATCGCTGGATCGAATGGTAGCTCTATATCTAGTTTTCTAAGGAACTGCCAGACTGACTTCCAGAGTGGCTGAACCATTATACAGTCCCACCAACAATGAATAAGAGTTCCAATTTCTCCATATCCCCTCCAGCATTTGTAGTTTCCTGTTTGTTTAATGGCAGCCATTCTAACCGGTGTTAGATGGTATCTCATTGTGGTCTTAATTTGCATCTCTCTAATAGCTAGTGAAGCTGAACATTTTTTCATGTGTTTCTTGGTCATTTGTATTTCCTCTTCAGAGAACTGTCTTTTCATATCTTTTGCCCATTTTATAATTGGGCTGTCTGTACTATTGTCATTGAGTTGTAGGATTTCTTTGTATATGCAAGATATCAGTCTTTTGTCAGATACATGGTTTCCAAAAATTTTTTCCCATTGAGTTGGCTGCCTCTTACCTTTTTGAGAAATTCCTTTGAGGTGCAGAAACTTCTAAGCTTGAGGAGTTCCCATTTATCTATTTTCTCTTTTGTTGCTTGTGCTTTGGGTGTAAAGTCTAGGAAGTGGCCTCCTAATACAAGGTCTTGAAGATGTTTTCCTACATTATCTTCTAGGAGTTTTATGGTACTTTCTTTTATATTGAGATCTTTGGTCCATTTTGAGTTAATTTTTGTGTAGGGGGTGAGGTAGGGGTCCTCTTTCATTCTTTTGGATATGGATATCCAACTCTCCCAGCCCCATTTGTTGAAAAGACCATTATGGCTCAGTTCGGTGACTTTGGGGGCCTTATCAAAGATCAGTCGGCCATAGATCTGAGGGTCTATCTCTGAATTCTCAATTCGATTCCATTGATCTATATGTCTATCTTTGTGCCAGTACCATGCTGTCTTGGCAACTGTGGCTTTATAATAAGCTTCAAAGTCAGGGAGTGTAAGTCCTCCCACTTCGTTTTCTTTTTTAGAGTGTCTTTAGCAATTCGAGGCATCTTCCCTTTCCAAATAAATTTGATAACTAGCTTTTCCAAGTCTGCAAAGTAGGTTGTTGGAATTTTGATTGGGATTGCATTGAATCTGTAGATGAGTTTGGGTAGAATTGACATCTTAATGACATTTAGCCTTCCTATCCATGAACATGGAATATTTTTCCATCTTTTAAGGTCCCCTTCTATTTCTTTTAGTAGAGTTATGTAGTTTTCTTTGTATAGGTCTTTTACATCTTTGGTTAAGTTGATTCCTAGGTACTTGATTTTTTTAGTTGCTATTGAAAATGGTATCTTTTTCTTGAGTGTCTCTTCAGTTTGTTCATTTCTAGCATATAGAAACATTACTGACTTATGTGCATTAATCTTGTATCCCGCTACTTTGCTAAATTTGTTTATTAGCTCTAGTAGGTGTATCGTTGATTTCTAAGGGTTTTCTAGATATAAGATCATATCATCTGCAAACAATGACAGTTTTACTTCTTCTTTTCCAATTTGGATGCCTTTTATTTCTTTGTCTTGCCGGATTGCCCTGGCTAGCACTTCCAGCACAATGTTGAATAACAGTGGTGACAGCGGGCATCCTTGTCTTGTTCCTGATCTTAGAGGGAAGGCTTTCAGTCTCTCACCATTGAGTACTATGCTGGCTGTGGGTTTTTCATATATGCTCTTTATCATGTTGAGGAAGTTTCCTTCAATTCCTACCTTTTGAAGTGTTTTTATCAAAAAGGGATGTTGGATTTTGTCAAATGCTTTTTCAGCATCTATTGAGATGATCAATTGATTTTCCCTTTCGAGTTTTTAATGTGTTGTAATACATTGATTGTTTTTCTGATGTTGAACCATCCTTGCATGCCTGGAATGAACCCCACTTGGTCATGGTGTATGATTTTTTTAATGTGTCTTTGGATTCGATTTGCAAGTATTTTGTTGAGGATTTTTGCATCTATATTCATTAGGGAGATTGGCCGGTAGTTTTCCTTTTTTGTAGCATCTTTGCCTGGTTTTGGTATTAGATTGATGTTAGCTTCATAAAATGAGTTAGGTAGTGTTCCATTTTTTCAATGTTTTGAAAGAGTTGAGTAAGATTGGTGTCAGTTCTTTCTGGAAAGTTTGGTAGAATTCCCCTGTGAAGCCATCTGGCCCTGGGCATTTATTTGTGGGAAGATTTTTGATGACTGATTGGATCTCTTTGCTTGTGATGGGTTGGTTGAGGTCTTCTATTTCTTCTCTGGTCAGTCTAGGTTGTTCATATGTTTCCAGGAAATTGTCCATTTCTTCTACATTATCCAGTTTGTTGCCATACAGTTGTTCATAATATCCTCTTATAATTTTTTTAATTTCTTCAGGATCTGCAGTTATGTCACCTTTTTCATTCATTATTTTGTTTATATGGGTCTTCTCTCTTTTTGAATTTGTCAGTCTAGCTAGGGGCTTGTCAATCTTGTTGATCTTCTCAAAGAACCAACTTTTGGTGATATTTATCCTCTCTATTGTTTTTTTGTTCTCTATGTCATTTATTTCTGCTTTAATCCTTGTTATTTCTTTCTTCTACTTGGTTTAGGATTGGTTTGCTGTTCATTTTCTAGCTTCTTCAGTTGATCCATTAGTTCTTTGATTTTGGCTCTTTCTTCCTTTTTAATATATGCGTTTAGTGCTATAAATTTCCCCCTTAGCACTGCTTTTGCTGCATCCCATAGGTTTTGGTATGTTGTGTTCTCATTTTCATTCGTCTCTATATATTTAGCAATTTCTCTTGCTATTTCTTCTTTAACCCACTGATTGTTTAGGAGTGTGTTGTTTAACCTCCAGGTATTTGTGAATTTTCTAAGTCTCTGATGGTTATTGACTTCTAATTGTATTCCATTGTGGTCAGAGAATGTGCTTTGAATGATTTCAATCTTTTAAATTTATTGAGGCTTGTTTTATGTCCCAGCATATGATCTATTCTGGAGAAAGTTCCGTGAGCACTAGAAAAGTATGTGTATCCTGGTGATTTGGGATGTAATGTCCTGTAGATGTCTGTTAAATCTAATTCATTTATCAGATTGTTTAGGTTTTCAATTTCCTTATTGGTCTTCTGTCTGGTTGATCTATCTATAGGAGAGAGTGATGTGTTGAAGTCTCCCACAATTATTGTGGAAACATCAATTGCTTCCTTTAGTTTTGCCAATGTTTCTCTCATGTATTTTGTGGCACCTTGATTGGGTGCATAGACATTTACGATTGTTATTTCTTCTTGCTGAATTGCCCCTTTTATTAGTATGTAGTGGCCTTCTTTGTCTCTCAAAACATCCCTGCATTTGAAGTCTATTTTATCTGAGATTAATATTGCTACACCTGCTTTCTTTTGGCTGTAGCTTGCATGAAATATTTTTTTCCATCCTTTCACTTTCAGTTTCTTTGTGTCCCTGTGTCTAAGATGAGTCTCTTGTATGCAACATATTGATGGTTCATTTTTTTGATCCATTCTGCGAATCTATATCTTTTAATTGGGGAGTTTAATCCATTTACATTCAACGTTAAAACCGTGAAGGCATTTCTTGAATCGGCCATCTTATCCTTTGGATTATGTTTGCCATATTTTTCCCTCTCTCTATTAATATCCTTTATTGTACCCATACCGAATCTCTTTAGTACTGAACCTTTCTCCAAGTCTCTCTGTCCTGTCTTTGTTTCTCTGTCTGTAGGGCTCCCTTTAGTATCTCCAGTAGGGCAGGTCTCTTGTTAGCAAATTCTCTCAGCATTTCTTTGTCTGTGAAAAATTTAAGCTCTCCCTCAAATTTGAAGGAGAGCTTTGCTGGATAAAGTATTCTTGGCTGGAAATTCCTCTCTCTCAGAATTTTAAATATATCGTGCCATTGCCTTCTCGCCTCCATGGTGGCTGCTGAGTAGTCACTACTTAGTCTTATGCTGTTTCCTTTGTATGTGGTGAATTGCTTTTCTCTTGCTGCTTTCAGAACTTGCTCCTTCTCTTCTATGTTTGACAGTGTGATCAGTATATGTCTCGGAGTGGGTTTTTTTGGATTTATTCTATTTGGAGTTCGCTGAGCATTTATGATTTGTGTATTTATGTTGTTTAGAAGATTTGGGAAGTTTTCCCCAACAATTTCTTTGAATACTCTTCCTAGACCTTTACCCTTTTCTTCCCCTTCTGGGACACCAATGAGTCTTATATTCGGACGCTTCATATTATCTATCATATCCCTGAGGTCCATTTCGAGTTTTTCAATTTTTTTCCCCATTCTTTCTTTTATGCTTTCATTTTCCATTCTGTCATCTTCCAGGTCACTGATTCGTTGTTCAACTTCCTCTAGTCTTGTACTATGAGTGTCCAGAATCTTTTTAATTTGGTCAACAGTTTCTTTAATTTCCATAAGATCATCCATTTTTTTATTTAGTCTTGCAATGTCTTCTTTATGCTCTTCTAGGGTCTTCTTGATTTCCTTCATATCCCGTACTAGGGTCTCATTGTTCATCTTTAGTTCTTTGAGTAGCTGCTCTAGGTGTGTCTCTTCTGGTCTTTTGATTTGGGTACTTGGGCTTGGGTTATCCATATCGTCTGGTTTTTTCATATGCTTTATAATTTTCTGTTGTTTTTGGCCTCGTGGAATTTGCTGTCCTTGATAGGGTTCTTTTAGGGTTTGTAGACCAGTTGAAGTCCTTATCTCTAATTTATCAGATCTACAGCTTCGTGGAGTACACTTTCTCTAACTAACCAGCAGGTGGCGTCCACGAGCCACCTGTTCTCCACAAGCCAGATCTCCCCTGCTTAGCCTTTTTGGTGAGTGGGGGAGTGAGTCTTGTGGGGCCCAATTGGTGTCCCAAGCTTGCGTGTGTAGTTGGTGTTGCCTGCCCTGTATGTGGGGCGTGTTTCTGGGCAGTCGGGGAGGGGGGGTGGCCCTAACAATCAAATCTCCCTGATGATCCTAGAGTTTTAAAGCTACTGCAATAGTCTAATCCTTCAGTTCAGTCCTGCCACAGTTTGTCTCTGCCACTGACCCACAAGTCTTTGGTATTGGCGTATGGCTCCTGAGACTTGCAAGTGGGCCCCTCTTCCAGGCTGTGCACCCCGGGTCCTCTGTTGAGGGATGACTGTGCTATGTCACAGGTGAGTGCCGTCCCCCCAGGGCAGTTCTGGGCTGCTGGGCTGTGTTGGGAGGCTCCCAGTCTGCTCAAATGATGGCTGAATGGGGCTCTGTTAATTCACACTGCTCCCCCTTCCCAGCTCTGGGACATTCAGCTGAGGTTGCAGGGAAGGCTAATGTCCACGCCCAGTTTTGTGGTGTGTGCCTGTTATTTGAAGCACTTCCGTCACACTGGGTTGTCTGGGGCAGCTCTGGGCTATGGGGCTGGCGATGGGCAAGAGTGTTTCCTGTCCACCAGGATGGTGGCTGTGAGCGGACACCCCCCTTTTCTTGGGAAGTTGTGTTGTTTAGTGAATTTTCTCAGCCACTGGATTATTGCCTTTTGTCTCAGAGCTCTCTTATTTCTGCTCTTGACTTGACGTGCCCAAATTTCAATTCTTTGAAGCTTTCTGTATTGAGCTTCTTAGAGTAATTGTTTTAGAAAAAGCAAAAAGGATTTAGAAAAAAAAAAAAAAAAAAAAAACGGCCCTCCTCAGAGATCTAATGGGTTATTGAAATGCTAATAGACAAAGCAACCAGGGCCATTAAGGAAAGGTGCCCTGGGCAGAGAGATCAGCCTTGCTTCGGGATTTGCATATGCGCCTCAAGGCCTGATCTCCGCCCTTCCCCTTTCTGTGTTCACCAGAACTCCAAAAATCCTCTGCTTTTACTTTGGAGCTTCTCGTGTTGTTTTCCTTCTATGCCCGTCTCCTCTCTGCTGGGCTGGCTGCTCTCAGAGTCTCTGGTGTCTGGCCTCAGTCTATCTATGGTTGGAGTTTGAATCAGTAGAATGAGTTTCCGATGAGAGCAGCCACTGCAATTCTCCCTTCTCCTTCCTGGAGCTGACAGCCCCTCCTCCCCCGGGACTGAGCCTGGCAGGGAGGGGCGCGGGTCCCCTGGCCGCAAAAACTTACAGATTTCGGTGATCTCAGCAGTTCCACGTTTTCATGAGTGTTGTATGAAGTATGCCCAAAGACAGATTGCTCTGTGGTGTCCAGTCCACGCAGTTCCTGGCTTTTTACCTACTTTCCTGGAGGAGTAACTAAAACATACAGCTCACCAGTCTGCCATCTTGCCCCGCCTCCACAATTATTATTTAACATTGTTTTGCCATTGTGGAAAGGCAACAATATAAGAAAATGAAATAATGGGTCTAAATATTGGAAAAGACGAGATAAAACCAGCTTTTGTTTTGTTTTGGGTTTTTGGCTAATATGATTGTATAATCAGAAAACTCAAGATAATCAAGTAAACACACTACTAGAATTAAGAAGGAAATTTGATAAAAATGGGTGGCTAGAAGAGAGATGTACAAAACTCAATTGCTTTTCTCTATTTTAGCAATAAGTGCCTGAAACAAGCAACAAAAAAGAAATAGGGCTTATATAAGAAAACTATAAAATCCTATTTTTTAAAGGGGCAGGGGAAGGTAAGACAGTGTGCCATTTGACTGGTGGTTTGGTTTATAGGGTTATTTTGGAAATTAGAAAAAAATAATCATCAAATTCATGTGGAAAAAATGGTACCAGAAATAGCCAAGAACACCAAGGAAAAGAAAAATAGCAAAAGGTGTCTCTTCTCATCAGATATCAAAGACTGCAAGCTACTTTTCCATAAGATTCCAGTAGAAAAACTGAATACAAAATTCAGTGTGGGGACATTTTACTTTCCTGGGCATACAGTGAATTTATAGATGGTGCCACTGTCACTGTCCATCTTTCTGGAAGAAAATAATACTGAATCCTCTCTTACACCACAAAAAAAATGAAGCCCAGATACTTTAAGGGAGAATTTCTTAAAGCCAGAAACCCAGAGGTTATAAAATGAGATATGTGTTTGATGAAATCAGTAGATAAGTTTTTGAGGGCAAGGAATTACAAATAAAAACAGAAGTTTAAAAACTATTTGCAGTGCATATGACAGGCAAAGGGTTAAAACTGTAATATAAAAGGCTCTACAAACTGACAAGAAAAAGAAAAATAACCCAATAGAAAAATGGGCAAAATATATGAGTAAGCAATCCATAGAAGAAATCCAAATGGCTAACAAACGGGAAAAGATGCTCTGATTCAGCAGTCAGTGAAATGCAATTTGAAGTTAAAATGTGGCGTCTCCTTACAACAATCAGACCATAAAAATTAAGGAGAACTTGAACCCCTACTGTTGGCAAGATGCCCTGGACAGAGTATAACCCATTAGTTTTTGGTAGAAATGTAAATTTCTACAGCCTTTTGGAAAGTATTTGACAACATTAATGAATTTATATATATATGTTCTCTCATATCGTACAAAAACATACATGCCAGTACGTAAGGTTACATTTGCAAGCATTGTTTCTGCAGCTTTCTTCCAAGTGTGTAGATACAAACTTTATTCCTCTCGAGAAAGAAACTGCTGAACGAAAAATGGTACAACTAGACACCTGAAGCAGGACTTGCTGTGCAGAGATGAAAAGAATGCACTAGAGTTATTCAAAGACCCTGTTTTAGAAAACAATGATGCAAATTTTGTGCATGAGAATATGGGTATATTGGCACAGATGTATAGAGATTGAAGGAAAATATTGAAGGGCAGGTGTCGTGTGCAAACACTGGTTAGTATGGGTGGGAGGGGGTGTGAAGGTGATGGGTGGGGAAAGGAAAGAGAAGTGCAAGCACAGCCATGGACAGACAGATGGGGAGGAAGGAAGGAAGGAGAAGGAAGGAAAAGGAGGGACGGCGGAGGAAGGGAGGAGAAAAGAGAGGGAGGTCATTAAAACTTCAGCAGAGATAATAGGATTCCATTTTTCATTCTGTGAAACAGTGTGCATGTGTGCGTAACAAGAGAACACGTTTCCATGGTCTGAATATAGATCCTTTCTGCTTGAACTGATTTCCCCGTGTCCATGCCGAGGCCGGCCGCAGTAGGATGGGGTGGGTTAGGGCGTGCCTCAGTTTCCCAGGGCTGCCAGACCAAAGCACCGCAACAGAAATTTATTCCCTGACAGCCCTGGGGGATGAAAGCCAGAATCCAGGCGCGGGCGCGAGCGCGTCCCTCTGCAATCCGCCCTGCCCTCTGACTTGCGGCGGAGCCGGGTCTTTGTCCGTCTGTCTGTGCCCGAATGTCCTCTCCCCATGCGGATACCGGTCATAGGGGGCCAGGGCCCGCCTTAATCCATTATGACCTCATCTTAGCCAACATCCCCACAGATCCTACTTCCAAGCAGGATGGCAACCCCGAGACCGGTATCCGCATGGGCGCAGTTCATCCAAACGCGCGCAGCGCCGGGTTCTCCTCTCGGCTCCGTGGTCAGCGTCTCCAGGTCTCCGCGCGCGTGGCCGGCTCGCCGGGCGCTGTCACAGCACCATGCAAGGGGCTGCTTCAAGCAAACCAGGTTGCAGAGGCCGGAGGGCTGCTTCCTCCCGGGTGGCCTCCTGAGGCCGGCGTGCCGCAGTCCCGGGGGCCCCTTGGCTTCCATCACGCGGCGAGCGCCCCTCCTTTCTCCCCCGCGTGCCCACGGACGCCCTGCTTCTGGCGCTTTCCGGGCTTGCTCTTTTAAGAGAAGATGATACCCCTGCCAGTATCACAGTATCCAGTGATGCGGTTAGGGCTACCTCCGCTTCCCTGGGCCACACCCCAACTACAAATAACACCTGCAGAAGGGCCTGTGTACAACGGGCTCACACCCGCAGACATGTGGGTTAAGTTAAGAACACGTCTACACTGGGGCACATAATTTGATCCCCGCAAGGCTGCTTTGTCCTCGTGCCTTCCTACTTCTTAAAAACAGAAATACTAGTGGTATCCCGCTCCTAGTCTGTGGTGGGCATTACGTGGATTAATCGTGTAGAGAATTTAGGACATGCCTGGTATATAGCAAGTCCTGTGTTCTGTTGAAATTATTTCTAAGACAGGGGAAAGCTACTGATTTTTATTAATCTTTTATCCATACAATTAATCAAAACTCCTTACTAATACAAGTATTTTTTTTTAACGTCTGGAGTTTTCTAGGTATACAGTCATAACATCAGAAGACAAAAGTTTTGTTTCCTCTTTATCCTGATTTTTAAAGTTTTCTTATTGCATTCTTTAAAACTTTAAAAGGATGGTGAATAAATAATGCTGATAATAATCTTGTTTGGTTCCTGATTTTAACAGAAGTCATTTCAATTATTCATCATTCAGAATTCATTCATTTTGAATAAAGAAACTTTATCATATTGAAAGCTTCTTCTAGTTATGTTTTACTTAGAATTTTTATTAGGAATGATTGCTAAGTTCTATCAAATGTCTTCTTAGGAGCTTTTAATATATTTTGTTCCCTTCAATGTGTCAAGGAAAAGTTATGTTGGTGAATTTCCTCAAAATAAACCAAGCTTCCATTTTTGGAATAAACCTCCTTGGTTCAGAGTTTTATTCTTTTGATGTACCACCAGATACTACTCTGCTCACAGCTGTTGGAATAGTCACATCTACACTGTTAAACGGCTGGTTTATCAGTTCCTTTGTTTATCCTGTATTTTGCTCTGTGATTCCAGGATTTGGTAATGCTGCCCAGAGGAGTTGAATGGTTTGTGAAATGCACAAGGTGTCTGGTGAGCGAGTGTGTGGGGCTGAATTCCAGCCTTCCAGTGGCCGTGTTGTGCACTTTTGGGGGCGGGGGGAGTATATGGCTAGAAGAAGGGGTGCCTCTTCCTTGCCCAAGGCATCAGGGGATCATCAAGCCTTATGCCAGTGGTGTGCGGTTTTTAATGTTCATATATTCAAATGTTCAAATTTGTATGAAGGCAGCACAGAGGCTGGAGCCAAGGATATTATAATGTGGTAATTACACTGGAGTTTTCTGCCCTTTACATGTTACATAGAACTTAATTGTGAACTTATCCAATCATGGGTCCTTAATTCTTTAATCACCTTTCTAGCCTATTCTTTGTCAAATGGCCAACTCACGTTTTCTACCTCTTCTAGGGTCAGTTCTAGTGTCATTTGTATTTTTTTAAAAGCAATTATTCCCACGGAAATGAAAGCACCATGTACTAAGGATGTGTACTAGATTTTTTTCAGCAGCATTATTTGATGCTGGCATCAAAAAGTGAGTAGAGATGGCTTGATGTGCTGAGCCCTCTGTCTTGGGGCTGGCCCTTATGAAGCTTGTTGCTGCAAAGAGAGGCTAAACCTGCTTATAATTGTGCCTGAGAGTCTCCCCCTGAGTGCCTCTTTGTTGCTCAGATGTGGCCCTCTCTCTCTCTAAGTCACCTTGCCGGGTGATCTTGCTGCCTTCCCCCCTACATGGGATCTGACTCCCAGGGGTGTAAATCTCCCTGGCAACGCAGAATATGACTCCTGAGGATGAATCTAGACCCTACATTGTAGGATTGAGAACATCTTCTTGACCAAAACGGGGATGCAGAACGAAACCAAATAAAGTTTCAGTGGCTGAGAGATTTCAAATGGAGTCGAGAGGTCACTCTGGTGGACATTCTTATGCACTATATAGATAACACCTCTTAGGTTTTAATGTATTGGAATAGCTAGAAGTAAATACCTGAAACTACTGAACTCCAACCCAGTAGCCTTGACTCTTGAAGATGATTGTACAGCAATGTAGCTTACAAGGGATGACAGTGTGATTGTGAAAACCCTGTGGATCACACTCCCTTTATCCAGTGTATGGACGGATGACTAGAAAAATGGGGACAACACCTAAATGAAAAATAGAGTGGGGTGGGGGGGGTGATTTGGGTGTTCTATTTTTTATTTTAGTTTTTTATTCTTATTCTCATTCTTTCTGGTGTAAGGAAAATGTTCAAAAATGGATTGGGGTGATAAATGCACAACTATGGGATGGTACTGTGAACAGTTGATTGTACACCATGGATGATTGTATGGTGTGTGAATATATCTCAATAAAACTGAATTTTTTTTAAAAAAGGGAGTACTATCTACTGTTAATTATCAATTGTGCAATATTATATAACCTTTAAAATGAATGGGTTGAATTGGATGGATTTTTGTAATGCATTATGACACAAAGAGCAAGATGCAGAAAAATGTACATAATGTGATCTTAATTTGCAAAATAAACAATGACCAAGAAATTCCCTTGGGGCATGGATCTTGGAGTCCTTCCTGCCTGGTGTGAATCTTTGTCACTTACTGCGTGACTGTTTGGTCATGTTCCTCAAACTTTCTGTGCCTCAGTTTCTTCACATGAAAGCCTGGAAATAATAATGGCACTTGCCTTGAAGGATTGTGGTGAAGATTAGACTAGGAGCATTTTTAGAATATACCCAGGCCATGGTACAAGGTCGCTATTGTTTTATGAGCATGTGTCAGCATAAGTGCACTGCATAATGCAAACACACACATCATCACAGGAACACAGGCGAAGGTGCTGAAGGATGCTTACCACCTTGCAAATATCATCACCCATGGGGAGGGTGGTTGGTGGTGAGAAAAGTTTTAAAAGAAAAAGGCTTTAGATAAAACAACATGAAATGTACATACCTGTGCATACATATTTGGACATAGAAATGGATGAAAGAATGGTCACTGTGTATATCAAAAACAAATAACACTTTAAATATTCTGTAAAATGAAATGATGAATAAAAAGACCACATAGAGAAAGCTCTTTTATTCAGGTTAAAATCAAATAAAAGAGGAACAATTTCTGTCAGAAGAATGAGAATATCCAAGGCAGGATGCCAGAAGACTTGATAGCTGTATCTCCTTGACTGAAAGAAAAATTGAGAAAATCTCTCCCTATTATTAAAAAAAAAAATCACATGTGGAGGAGAGGGAAGGTGATGTGCTCAGTTTAAAAAGGTCAGAGAATGACTTTGCATCTGCAGGTTCTGTCCCGTCTGCTCAGAATAACTGTGGTCATTCAGCAGCCACTATAGCAGGTGCTTGGAACCCAGCACCTCTCCCCTGTACTCAACAACTCCAGACCAAGTCCTTCCCCAGCCCCTCAGGGTGAACCTGCTCACTTCCATCATCCTCTCCAGGAAGCCCGACAGTTGGTGTGGTTATCCAAAGATAAGGAGGTGGGACTTGGCAGGTTACCTCACTGGCCCAGAGCCCCCACGTCACCTGTGTCAGGCCACCTCTGCTCTCTGCTTCCCCAGCACAGGAAGTCTTGCATGGAATGGTGTGATAGATAACACGGACAAGACAAAATGTTCCCCTCAGCCACTTGTGCAGGCTTAGTCCAGCCTCTCTGCAGGAAGAAGAGCTCTACAAACTGTGTTGTACTTATTTACCAAGATCACCTTGAGCATCTTAAGATGTGGGGAGAATGAAGGGGGGCTTCATCATTACCAGTGAATGCGAACTCTTAATGAAACCCATGTGCTTCATTAATAAAGATTTGGGAAATGCCTGCCCAGAAAACCCTCTCTACTATTGAAAAATGAATGTCAAAATGAGTCCCTGAGTTGAATTAATTTTTCTGAAAAGATTTTGGGGACCATGATCACATCTTGCAAGCAGTCCTTTGCCATGGTAGACATGACCTCTGAAAGTCTCCAATCAAAACCACTCCCGAATACTCCAAGCACCTCCCTGTGTTTCACTTAAGTTAATTTCATTTTGGAGTTGGTGATATCATGAAATTGGAGCAAATCCCAGGGATCCAGCAATGAAAGCACTTAAAAGGCTTGTGACATGACACCCTTCACCAAATAATACCTATAGCCTCCCCCGTCCATTCAACGAGGTCCTGGGATCAAGAGAAATCACTACCATCTGTGTATTACTTAAGTTATAGAAGAGCCGATTGCATATCCACAGCCTGAAATATCAGTGAGGGCTGGAGAAATTTCAGATCCCATCTCCACACTGGGGCTTGATCCTCACAACAAGCACATTCATGCTCTGAAGCATAGATTTTTTTATTTTTCACCCCAGACACAGAGTTCAGGCTTTGGTGTAGATTGTATACAATTTTGACACTATCTGTCAGCCTTGTATATTTTCTCATGTCCCAATACTTTACATTAGACTTCCAGAAGGCATTGAAGCAGTATAAAAATGTTGGCAGGGTCCAGATGGCACTCATGGGGATTTCCTCTGGTTGAACACTGGTAATTGGTAATTCTTAAGTGTCTCTTGCAAGACCAATCCCTTGACAAGCCCCTGCCCTTCCCTTTGGAAGCTTGAATAGCAATGACTGTATTTCATCCCAGGATTTGCTAAGACACCCCAGCAATGCTCCTGTGAGTCCCTTCCACCCTGAGCTCCACAGCCCTGTGGAAGGGGAGCACTGCCCACCTGCCCACGGGAGCAGGAAGGCCCATTTCTTCCCAGGGGTTCTGTATTGTTTGGTTTACTCTCATCATTTTCCTCTGCTTATGGTTTTTAATATTCATATATTCAAATGTACTGAATTTTAGAATTTCTGGCTCCATGGTTTTGGGTTCAAGGTTATGAATGTATTTACTCCCATGTTTTTTTTGAATTGTTACACGTTCCTGTTTTGAAAGAGACATTAGATAGAGATTTCAACTAATGATATTGTCATCTTTAATTACGAAGTTTTGCATTGCAAAAGATGACATCCCATATACATGATATATGAGGAGTATAAAAGAATTCTCTGCATACCAAAGTAAAATATTCCCATTCCATGCAAGTCCCCAGTCATCTCTCCATCACTTCCCTCCCCCTAGACCCCATGCCCATATGAAGATGAACTGCTTTCATGACTTTGGTTCATTCTCTTGTTTTTCTCTAGAGTATTACTAAAGATCCTTGAATCCATAAAAAAAGCGTTTGTTTAGTTTTGCCCAGTCCTATTGTGTCATGCTGGTACAAGCTACAGTCATCTTTCCCTGGATTATCGCCGGAATTTAACAGGGTCCTCTTTCCATCTGTGTTTGCTCTTCTGCTTAAAACCCTCCCACCTGAGTCACAGCTGAGTTCCTCACAGCTGCAGCCATCCGAGATCCGGCACCTCCACTTTCCCCAGCTCCCTGGTCTCCACACACTGGACGCTGCAATGTTTTCCAGACACTCCTCAATGCTTCCACCCCAGGGCCTTTGCACGAGCTCTCACCTCTGTCTGGAAGGCACTTGCCGACAGCTGCATGATCTGTTCTCTCCCACGAGTGCTGCCTGGGCTGAAGTTTAAATGGCAGCTCTTCCCGGCTGCCTTGCTGCTCTATTTCCCCACAGTGCTAATCACCACCTGGCGACTGCATGTTTCATTCTTCATGCGTTTACTTCCACCCAGTGTGAACATTATGAAGGTGAAGGTGTTGTGTGTTTGTGTCTACTCTGTTCACTGCTCTGTCCCCAGTGAAGTGTCCGGCACACAGAACAATAAATATTTTTGAGGAGGCATTCCATATGAATATTTTTGAGGAGATAATCCGTATGCATTCTCCTCTGTAACTTGCCTTTCTTGTTTTCTCTCAGCGTGAATCATCCGTGCTGATCTGTGCATCTGTGATTCTTCCATTTCCATCACTGTAGGTTTTCCACAGTGTGGATAGATCATGTTTGTTTATCCGTCCTCCTGTTAGTCACGATTTGGGTTGTTTGTAACCGTTGCTAAGACAGCAATGCTGCCCTAAATATTTGTGCATGTTTCTCCCAGTGAACACATGCAAGAGTTTCCAGAACATTCTTCTCTGTGTCTATTTTGTTCTACATTCCTGCTGACATTGTGGCTGAGCACATCTTGCATCCCTGGGTTGTGGTACTTATGCGAAATACCGCACCACAACAGTGAGCATTTTTTCCAGAAAAAGTCCAAGCTAGCCTTAAAAACAGAGAGCCAAGCTTGGGATGGCTGGAACTGGATTTGGCTCAGTCCTGACAGAGTGCTGAAAATGACTGTCCTCAGTGTCCACACAACTTTGACCCCTTGGGTAAGAAGGATGGTGGTTCCACAGCCTCCAGGCTTCTTGGAGCCTGATTCCCCAAAGCTGTGCAGCTCCCAGGAGCCTTCCCTGGTAAAATTTTGTTATTGGAACAATTACGACACGTTTTGCAATTACCATGTCCCCCTGGCATCTTCAACTGTTTCTATCAATTCTGTTCACTGAGTTTGCCTCTTTGGGGAGTGGTTCCCTCTCTCCGCTCAAGTTGTCCCCTCGCTGTTTGCTCTCACAAAACTCATTCCACCTATTTCTTTAACAGCCACAGCATTGCTGTCCATGATGACGCGGCTAACATGACCGAGAACCTGTGGTGAAATCTTCTGAGCCGTGGGCTTGCAGGAGACACACACGTGGTCCTTCTGAGGATCAGCCCATAGACACCTCTACTCTGTAGATCCAACATTCTAGCCATAATTCAGGGACATCTGCCAGATTTATTGACTGGTTCACAAGAATAACTAGGGAACCATTTTCTGCTCCAAAACATCTTAAGGTTTGGAAAGTGACATGTTATTTTATGCGTCTGTGAGAGCCTCACAACTTTCACAAATGAAAAAAAGAGACAGTTATTAAGGTGTCTCTGATGTCTTTATAGATGCATTTGGATGTTGACTTGAGTGCTGTAAATAAGAGATGCCAAATAATACTGGCCTACATGGCAATTCATTTTCCCTCCACCATAAAATGCTGCATCTCTCCACTCATCACTCTGATGCTGTGGTCCGAGGCTGTTCAAGCTTGTATCTAGATGCTTCTATTTCACCTGGAGGGAAGGAAGGGAGGAAAGAAGGAAGGAAGGAAGGAAGGAAGGAAGGAAGGAAGGAAGGAAGGAAGGAAGGAAAGAAAGAAGAAGGGAGGGAAGGAGGAAAGGAAGGGAAGAAAGAAGGAAGGAAGGAAGGAGGGAGGGAGGAAGGGAGAGAGGGAGAAAAGACCAAGGAGCAGGCGTGCTGCCTCCTTTACGAGCACAGCTTGGAATCTGAACCCGCCACGTCTTCTCATGCTCCACTGGACACTGCTAGCAGGAAGGGAGGCTGGAAACCTCCTCTTCAGCCAGGTGGCTGGGTGCCAGGGTGAAAACTCTATTACTATGGAAGGGGATAATGAAGACTCTCTGCCACCATGGAGAGCACAGTCCTTCCGTGTTTCCTCTCTCCCTCCTACCTGGCGCTGTCCTCTTCCTCTAGTTGGTTAAACAGGCAGGAAAGGCTGCTGTTGTGTGGACTCAGGGGGAGGGACACAGACCCCATCCCAGCTCCACTGCTTCCCAGCAGGAGGCTCTGGGCACATGGTCTGACTCTAATTCTCAGTTGCCTCCTCTGTAGAATGGAACGATTGAACCTACTTCGTAGACGTGATCTCTTGTTTGCATCAAGTAGCAGCAATGACACATAGTAAGTGCCCTGTAACTGTAGCTTTTATAAAGGGTTTAACCAAACTGCACGGCGAGAGGATACAGTCCCCAAGAGATGGTTCACACTTCAGAATCCAGCTGCAAGTTTGGGGGACTTTCTAAAACCCTCACTTCTGACCAGCTGGCTACAAATTCAGAGGTCCCACACAACCACCCTCAGGTTCAATAATTTGCTCAAGTGTGTAAGAGTAAAAATAAATAAAAAAAAAGAAAAGAAAAGCAATGCATGCATTAACATTCCCTGGTGGAAACAGAGGAGACTGCCCCCACTTCCCTCTTCCTAGATCATTCTTTAGAAAATTTGTAATCATAAATCCTTCCCCTGCCTCTTTGAGATGTATGTAAATCTTTTTCCAAGTTAAATAAACCCTTTGCCAGCTTTACAACCCAGGGATGTCTTTCTCAAGGACCTGGGAGCATCTCTCTGAGATGTAAACATCAGGGAGGTTAGCATCCTTATCTCCTCGTTCCCACGGGGGTTTAGCTTAGGCATCTGACTCCAAGCTGTAGCTATCTACCTGTCACAGAGATACAAGAAGTTTACTGTTCCTTTGGATAGAGGCAATTAGTAAGCAGAAGGACCACCCCAATTATCATGTGAATTTATGTTTGACAGATGATGCTGTCAAATCCTCTTACTTAAGGACTATAGTTTCGTTTACCTTGAGAACGTGTACGTAATGGGTTGTATCTGCTTGGCTATATAAAAGGGTGAGATTTCTTTCTTTCTTTGCAATCTTTGTAGTGGATTACTTGTGATGCATCACATTCTGGTTTTTAATGCTTATTCAATAATAAAGTTGTTTTCTTTCTCTTCCACCTTGGTGGAGAGGTTTTCTAGTTTGGGAGAAGATTCTTATTTTTAAGTTTATTTTCCCAACAAATGACTCAGAGAACTCAGGAAAGTGCTCTATCTAATATTATAGTTTCATTATGTGAAAGGATAAACTTAGAACCAGCCGAAGGAAGAGATCCTAGGACGAAGTCTGGGAGGGTCCCAAATGCAAAGCTTCCATTGTCCTTAGGGATGTGTTATGCTCAAGGATGGATGGTGACAATGCACCTGGAGTACTGCCCACCAGGGACGCCCACCCCACTGTGCTGCCCCGAGTTTTTATTGGGGTCTCCTTAGGTAGGTGTGTCTGGTGGAACCAAGGCCAACGTGGTTGAACTCAATCCCCAGCCCCCTTCCCACCCCTGGAAGTTGGGCTGATGTTACCTGCTCAAAGCCCAACCCCCTAATCACAGGGTTGGCCTTTCTGGAGGGGCTGCCCCCACCCTAAGACCACAGGTGTGGCGGGCCCCATGCCGAGTCATCTCATTAGCATAAACTAGCAGGTGTGCTCCAGGGGGCCCGCCACAAATGACAAAGATATTCCAATCACTGGGGAAATTCCAAGGGTTTAGAGGTTATCCTCCAGAGTCAGGACAAAGTGCAGACCTCTCTTTGGAGACCAAATTCCTTACTACACATCGTTATTATCATCATCAGGAGCAGGGGTGGCTGGGGCTGAGGCTCAGGTGGTATTTCCTTATGGTGACCCTCTGCCAAACGAAGCAGTGACCCTGACAAAGCCTTGCTTGAGCTAAGACAGGGCATGCTATTTTCCCAGAGTCTACAGATTAGTTACACAGAGCCTAGAAAAATCTGAGTGCTGGAAACATCTTCCTTGATTGTATCTAGGGAAATAGTCACAAACTTGTGTTTGTCCCTGAAAAATATTCTACCTGAAGTTATATAACAGTGGTTCAAAAATGTCCTTTGGATGCAGATACGCTTTTACTCAGTTTTTAACACTTGGCTCTAGGCCTACGTGGGAACTGAACACCTGACAACACGTGTCTTTCTGGAGCGGCAATCAGGTCTTAAGTGCAGGGATAGTGTGGGAAACATTTTCCTGGAATAGCTCCTTGGGCTACAATTAGGGACTTGCTAAGCGATTTTTGGCACAGGTGTTAGAGTCAAACTTGGGCTCGTATTTTGTTTCCAACACTAGCTCTGTGTCCCTGGGCAAACCATTTCACTCTCTGGGCCTCAGTTTCCTCTTATTTAAAATGGGCACCATGATAATAACCACCTCACAAGGTTATAGAAGGAATTTGGAAGGAGCAGCATCAGGGCGCAGAGAACAGGGCCTGGCGCACAGCGAGTCCTCGAGGGATGTCAACAACTTTGTTTAAAATCCTTAGAGTCCTGGTATTTGAGAGTGGTGGATGGTCACCTCCTGCTTCCCCAGTGTCAGATGTAGCCCCTTTTGGCCAAATGGGATTGCAGGGGGAATGTGTTTTGGGTTCCTCATGTCTCCACAGCATGGGCTTGGCTCTCCCTTTCCTTCTGTGACATACCCCCTGCCGAACCACGGTGCTCCAGGGGCCCACAGCTCCCTGCCTCCATCAACTAGGCTGGGGACAAACTCTCCTTGACGTATCCTCACAGCCTCTTCGAGGTTTCTCCCTGTCTCTCTCTGCATTGGACACTCTGGCCTTGAACCCTGGACCACACTTGCTTCTTTTCTAACTCTCTGGTTCCTTGAGGCCCTGACTACTCCTCTCGGATCCCTTCAGTTTTGCCTGAGTCCCTGACTTGCCTGCTCTGGGCCTGTCAGGTGATCCTTGCCCTGCTGGGACCCAGGACCTGAGATGAACATCCCCTGAACGATGGTGGGCAGCCGAACTCCCTGGCCAGGTGGGCCACACCCAGGGTCCCTCCTTCCCTTGTCAGTTCATCTTGGCTATTCTTGGATGAAATGCAGAGGTGGGGGGAGGGATTAGTGAAAGACCTGGGCTTAGCCTAAAGATGGTTTAATACAGCCAGGCCATTTGCTTGCACAAATGTACCTTAAATCCAGCAAGCTCCAGGGTTCCAGAGTGACATAGGATGTGCCCTCTGGATTAGATCACCTGGCTCCACTCTCCTAATGGGCGGCCTGGTCTCAGTTCCTCAGCATCCCTGTGGCAGGCTCCTCACTGCAAATCTAGGGATCCCATAATCTGTACTTTCCAGGGAATTTTGAGAATTAATGAGATGCTCTGTGAAAGCACTCTGAACATTTTCTGGCATATAGTAAATGATAAATAATTGTTACCTATTGTTAATCGTTACAATGGGGAAACCTTCAATACTTCAAGAATCCCCCTTACTTTTCAGGCTTCTGGGACTTTAATTTGCCTAACATATGTGTTTGGGTGGCACTTTTTCCCAGAGACCATTATGTATAGTTTTTCTTAATTTTTCTTAAGAAAGAAAGAAAGAAAGGAAGGAAGGAAGAAAGAAAGAAAGAAAGAAAGGAAGAAAACACCAGCTTTCCTCTTCCTTATGAAAATATGATTTGCTTTCAGATGTGAAAAAAATGATAGGAAATGGAATTGGCCCCATTCGAGATAAAAATGATAATGAGTTTTAATAGCTCATTTTGGTTTTCTGTATGGAAGTTGTGCCGGTTTGAATGTATTGTGTCCCCCAAATGCCATTATCTTTGTGGTCTTGTGGGACGGACGTTTTGGTGCTGGTTAGATTTGCTTGGAATGTGCCCCACCCAGCTGTGGGTGGTGACTTTGGTGGGATACTCCCATGGAGGCGTGACCCCACCCATTCAGGGTGGGCCTTGATCAGTGGAGCCATATAAAACATGCTGACTCAAAGAGACTGGACGGAGTGCAGCTGTGAGTGACATTTTGAAGAGGAGCAAGCTTGCTGGAGAGGAACGTACTGGAAGAAAGCCATTTTGAAACCAGAACTTTGGAGCAGACGCCAGCCACGTGCCTTCCCAGCTAACAGAGGTTTTCCAGATGCCATTGGCCATCCTCCAATGAAGGTACCTGATTGCTGATGTGTTACCTTGGACACTTTATGGCCTTAAGACTGTAACTGTGTAGCCAAATAAACCCCCTTTTTATAAAAGCCAATCCATCTCTGGTGTTTTGCATTCCACAGCATTAGCAAACTAGAACAGAAGTGAACTTGGAGAGGATGGTACCATAGCTCAAAATCATTAGCTCTCTGGTCACACAGCAGACAGCTGTAGAACTTCAAAAAAAAATCTGAGCACCCTTTAACATAAATTATCAGCTATGATGCTGAGCTGAACACATTATGTGGCAGCTAATAAGGCAATGAGCTTAAATTGGTTATTGGTTATTGATTTAAAGCACAAATGTATAGATTAAAATAGAGCCTCTGAGAATCCATTTTAAAAACTCAGATTATTTATCAAGGAAAAGTGAAGTCTAAAATGGCAAAGAGAGAGTTGGTAAGTTACAAGGGACCAATTTCAGTATTTATGTTCGAAAAATTGCGTCTTAGATGCTGGGGGACATTCTCCAGGGACAAGGGGCTGAAGGAGGGGATGAAAGATGCCAGGACCAAACCTGGTAAGGGGCTCCTTTCCTGGAGTTTCTTTTTAATGACCTGGCAGGGGCATATGTCATGATGTGGAACAAACATCCAGGGAAACTGACCTATACTTTGAATTTATTTGCACAAATTCATACCTTCTCATTGATTTTCATTGCAAGATTGAGCATGTGTTTCTCTGAGGAAGAAAGATGGTTCAAGCAGTAAAATCATTATAGTTATAAGTGTGGTAAATCTTCTAAGATATCACATAAATAGAGATTTTGAGCAATTCTTTAAATAGCAATTAGGATATAAGGAGCTGCCAACTACCCACTGTCTACTCCATTAAAATAGATTTTGTTCCCCTGCCCCTGGGAGCCTCTCAGAGTGACCTTTCCAGGGTTGCTTTCTGATTGTGCCCACCACACCCGGGTCAACCGTCCTGGATCCTACCCTCTTCTCTGAAAATCTCCCGTGCCTGCCCATCACCATCCCGTCCCCACTGTGCTTCTGACCTGATGTACCTCCATGAGCCCTCTCTGTCCTTGTCCTGCCCTTCTTGTTGCCTCCTGCCCAGCCCTAGTCTTCCTCCGATTTCCTGTGTCTCAGCTCCAGGGGCTGCGAGCTTCTTGAGGGAAAAGACAGTGCACCTCTTACATTCGAGCCTGAAACTTGTAAGAATTGAAGCAAGTATGTGTGCAGAGTGAGCTGGGTTTTTTATGCTTGTGTGTGGAGAATTCTGGAAGAAACAGCCCTCAGTTCCATAAATCACCTTCCCCTGGAGCATAGACATAGAAGAACAACATTCAGTGCTCTGTGTCTTCAGATGACTTTCCTGGTGGAAGCTCCTGGGTTGTTGAAAATGGATGGAATTGATGGAGGGGGTGTGGGTGGGGGAATCTCAGGATGTGAAATGGTGGGTGAGGCAGAGAACCCTGCTGAAACCAGCAAATGAAAAAGAGGGCAGAAAAGTCTATTGTTGAAACACTCAGCTAAAGACCCCAAAGATCCTGAGAAGGGGTGCAAATGTGTGGTCAGAAGCTGTGAATATTGAGAAGATAAACATCAGCAAGTTGGTCTCTTTATAAGGGGACATCCACAGGGGGCAGAAAAACTAGTGATATGACAATGCAGAGAGTGGGCAAGAGAAGGTGGTGCTAGCCAAGGCTGGGAGGTGGGGACACAAGCAGGGGTGTGGCTGGAGAGAAGGACCGAGGGGCAAGGGCAGGGGGATCAGAGGAAGATATGCTTAAGTCCCCTTGTCTCCTCATCTCATATTCCAGCTCCAGTCTGTGCCCTTAGAGAAAGAGCCTGGATTTGTGAACAATCAGTGGGTGTCGCTGGGACTCTTTAGAAAGCAGTTTTATGTGATGAAAGATGAATTCAGAAAGTCACTGGGTCTCTCACCCCATGCTGGGTGAGAGATGGAAATTTTATCTCACCCAGGAATGAGAAGAATCATGCCTGGCTTAAACGCTGCTGTGCTAATGCTTAGCGGGTCTGGAACGAGCTGATGCTAAAGGGCTTTTCCTTCCCTTGTCTCGCACCTGCCCTCGTGGCCCCACAGAGCCTCCTCCAGGTCCTCAGATGCATTCCCTGAGCTCAGAGAACATCTCCGTGTGTTGCCCAAAGATATCCTAGAGTTTGCCTTCTCTGTGCCTCCCCTCACCTCTTCACCTGCTCAAAAGACATTCACCCTCAAAGCCCACTTCCTTTGAGCAGCTTCTGTGAAGGTTCTCACCCTCTTTGCGTCCCCTCTGCCCACCTTTACTGAAATGAAACCCTTAAATATTGTGCCCTCAGGCAGTACTTATGGGTGCATTTGTTAGTGATCACATGGGTTCCCAGCTGCCCATCTGGGTCACAAGCATTTGGGGCAGATGCTGTTTCAATGCCATTTGTAACCCTTCCTTGCAGCTTTCAGAAAACTCATCCAGTACATATAAAGTACACCCTCAAATTTAGCCAATTTCCAGACAGAATCCCCCACCCCACACCCAAACTGACCAAGACCATGTTCTCTAGACACTTATCCAAAACCTGGTGGTAAAAGAGGTCATTAAGAAGTGTCTTTCCAGAGGTCCAGGAAGCCCAACATTCCTGGAACTGCCCAGAAGGCAATATCTGCCACCCTAGCTTGCCCACCTCCTCACACGTAGCAATCAGGAAGGGAGCCGCCCTCACGGTGCCTTCTCTCTGGGGCAGAAGGTGAGTGAGGATGGTCTGGAGTCCAGCAATCATCAACCACAACCGGAGCCCCAAAGGGCTATTGGCTGTTTGAACACAGAGAAAATATGAGCCGAAGACACAGCAGCATAAGACGGAAGGTTGGGACCCCCTGGTGCTGGTGGGAAGCCCCCTCTGAACCTCTCCTCATCTTCTAGAAGTCTCATAGTCCCAGGCTCCTAAGGACCAAGTTAGGACAACTTGGGAGTGACCAGAGAATTATGTCCAACATCTTAACTGAGAAAGGAAGTTGGGTTTGGGGTTGAAGCCAACAGACAATGTGTGAGTTTCTGGAAAGTGTGCTGTTTAAAGGGTTGGTACCAATGAGCTGTAAATTGGCAAGCAGTGTCTTCGGCAGCTCACTTGGGTGTTGCAATTCTCAAGCAGTTTTCTCAACTCTATTACAACTGTTAAGCGAACGGCACTGCCTCCCCAGTGGGCCAGAAGAGGGCTGTGCCACACTCACCAAGTAGCAGCTGTTCTGTCTCTCCTCAGATGACTTGGAGGAGAAGGTCCACTCCTGATGAAAGGAAAAACAGGAGATGGAGTGACTGTGCAAATATTGTTACTTAATCTGGTACATGGTGGGTCTTTAATAAGTAATAAAGTTAAAAGCTATTCTTTGCATCCATGTATGTATGTACATACGCATGTATGGATGGACTTCGCTGTCCATCATCCATCCATCCATCTGTACACACAGCATTATGGATTGAATTCCCAAAATACATGTTCAAGTCCTAACCTCTAGTCCTGTGAATATGAACTTATTTGTAAATAGGATCTTTGAAAATCTTTTTAGTTAAGATGAGGCCATACTGGAGTGGGATAGGCCTAATCTAATATTACTGGAGTCCTTATAAGAAGAGGAAATTTGAACACAGACAGAGAGACAGAACCATAGAGAGAGAGACATCATTTGATGTGATGGAGGTAGAGATTAAGTTCTGCCGCCAGAAGTCAAGGGATTCCACAGATTGCCATCAACCTATCAGAAGCTAGGGGGAAAGCATGGAACATTCTCCACCGAATGAAGGAGGATGGCCCTGCCTACTCCTTGATTTCAGACTTGTAGCCTACAGAATTGGGAGATAGATTTCTGTTGTTTAAGCCAACTAGTCTGCAGTACTTTGTACAGCAGCCCTGACATATTAAGACACTTCCATCCAACTACACACATGCACACACACAAACATCCATCCATCCTTCCATCCACCCATCCACCCATCCACCCACCCATCCATCCATCCATCCATCCATCCATCCACCCATCCATCCATCCACCCGCCCATCCAACCATTCATCCATCCATCCATCCATCCATCCATCCATCTACCCATCCAGTATTGAATCATGTCCCCCACAAAAGTCATGTTCAAGTCCTTACCTGTGGGTTGGAACCTAATTGTAAATAGAATCTTAGAATATGTTATTACCAAGGTGAGACCAAGCTGAAGGATGGTGGACCTTAATCCATCAGGACTAGAGTCCTTATAAGGAGACAAGTGCAGAAGGAGTAGAAACCAGAGGAAGAGACAGAAAGAGACATCGCCATGTGATAGAGGCAGAGACTGCGGCAGCATCAGAATGGTACAGACTTCAGAGAAAACATGGCTTGCCAACATCTTGATGTTAGATACCTGGCCTCCAAAAAAGCGTAAGACAATAAATTCCTGGTGTTTAAGCCAATCCTTTCTGTATTTGTCTCAGCAGCCTTGGCAACTAAGACACAGACTCACACATCTATCCATCCATCCATCCATCCAACATCCATCCATCCAGATACATACACATGCACATTCAACTATTCATCTATCCATTGACACAAACACACAGACTCAATTCATCCATCTGTTTAGACACACATGCACACACACACACACACACTCAAATACATACCTCTGTCCATCCATCCATCCATCCATCCATTCATCCATCCATCCATCCATCCATCATATATACATACATACATACATCCAACCACCCAACCAACCATCCATCCACCCGTCCATCTATCCATCCAGATACACACACATGAACATTCAACTATCCATGCATTTATTCATCTACACAAACATATAGACTGAATTCATCCATATATCTAGACACATGTACACACACACACACACACACACTCAAATACACACCTCTGTCCATCCACCTATCCATCCATCCATCCATCTATCTACCCACCCGTCCATCTAGATGCACACACACCGCTTTTAAATTGGAATCTTCCATCTAGGCTGATAGAACACCACTCTGGCCTGTTGGTTGGCCAGCGAGGCCCCCTGAGCTGAAGGGGAAAGTGATGTTGATTAATATCTGGGAGTCTTCTCACCAGAGATTTTATGATCTGTGCCTGATTCAGCCTGAGCTTTCTCACTGGTCCACCATGACCCTGCTATTCTGGACGTGGCTTAATCTCTCAGTAAGGAGTAAGACCTCCATCTATATCAGCTCACAGAGAAAAATTGAGGAAGTGTAGTTAGAACATTCTGGGATTTTGTAGCATCTTGCTGTAATAGTAACTCGTTTCTTACAAAGGGGAACAGGAAGTCCTGTTTTGATGATATAATTTTTACATCTCACAATGAGCTGGCTGCTAAGCTTGGTAAGGGTAGTGATGGGACTTGAAATGCACCTGTTAGCAGCAGTCCTACTGTGAGCAATTAAGCCTCTGGCAAAGGAAGCAGTGGTTTAATCATCATGTGTATTAATATTCCCAATCTTTGCATTCCCCAATGTTTAAAACAACAAAGAAAGTGCTTTCGTAACCGATGGGAAACCACTGGAGCCTACTAATGCATGCCAGCTCCTGGAGAGCCTGAAATTGAAGTCAATTTGCCTTAATAAAGCTGCTTAACATTAATTTAAGGTGGACTTGTGCCAGATTTAGGAGAACTAAGAAAAATGCAGTGGATCGGCACAACTGAGAATCCTTCTGGGTTAGGAAAGAAAGAGAGCCAACTACTGCTACTCCTTAAAATCAATAATCACTCTTCTGGGTTCCCCAGGAAGCAGTTATTCTCACCACCCAAACTCTAGTCCTGTTTTGAATCCTCAAACTATTTTCATGGACGTTCAGTCCCTTTATGCTGCTATTGTAGACTAGCTATTATTAAAATTAGCTTTATGCGTTCTACTTGATGCTCATGAAACTCTTTGAATCTTTTAAAAATTGTTTTTCTATTACAAAGAGATATTTCATAAATGAGGCCAGTGCTTGTCAGTGGGTGTTCAGTTGGGGAGGGGAGAGAATAGTGGAAAGGGGAAGAGGGTATGCCTAGCTTTTCTTGCTCCAACCAAATGTTCCTACATATGAGACGACATTGGCCCGACCAGCAAAGTCATGGGTTGCAGTAAGTTTTTGAAAGTTGTCAGGATTCAGAAACTGTGCTGCTAAATTCTCTGAAGCAGAAAGGATTTGCTCACAAAAGTCCTTTCATTCTCTGCTTTTGTTCTTAAATACAATCCAACCATCAAAAGTGTTCTATATATTGAGGAGAAATTAAAAGACCAAGTTGAGTGTGCCCTGGTGAAACACATCCTCACTTTGTTGGGGTGGAACATTCCCAGGGACAACATCGAGGGTTCCAAGATCATCATCAAATTAGCTCTGTACTCTGTTACCTGGTGATGAGGGCAGATCACATCCAATAATTTCCTCTGGCCATCCAACGTGATTCTAAGAATAACAATGCTCTTAAAGGGAAAGAAGTGGGGGGGTAGTTTATTTCTTTGTTCCACATTGAAACATAGAATCCATGTTTGGTCTCCTACTAAAAATAATTTTCAGTATTTGTTGAGCTCCAGCTCCATACTGTATGCTGTGCTAGATACATCATAGTCCTCCGCATTATCTTTCTCGTGATAGACTTGCATGAGTGGCACGGTTCTTCTCCTTTTTACAGGGAGAGATGAAATCTGGAGAGGGCCGGTAGGATGGCCAAAGCCAAGCAGCTGGCAGATAATGGATCAGGAATTTGAATCTACAGAAAGCCTCTATGTCATGCGAGCTCTTCCCCATCACCGTGTCATTGTCAGTGACGTCGCATTCCTGTTTTGTTGTTTTGCCTAGAGACCTAACGTGGGGAGAATCACTTCCTGCACAGTAAGTGTCTGCCAGGGTAAAGTATTAGTCATACTAGCATAATGTTCTGACATGGTGTGTGCCTGGAAGCTTCCCAAACAAGTAGAGAAGAAAACAAGAGCCACAGTTGAAATCTTGTTTACTTGAAAAGACAGCTTGTACTCCAGACCTTGAAAGACTTAAACTGGGGTTCAGTGAGTATAGAAATGATCAACGTGAAGACCCCTTAACACACACACACATACACAGAGAATGGATAAATGCATTTTTCCTGGGCTCTAAGGAAATTGGTGAGAGAACCAATGTTCATTCCATCAACATTTATTGGCCAGGTGAGGTGATATGCCCTGGGGATACTGCACTGAATGGCAACATTCCTGCACTTGTGGAACTTACATGCCAGTGAGAGAAATAAACAAATAAACACATAAACATATATTCTATCAGTTCTATGGATAAACAGAGCAAGGTAAGAGGGTTGGGAGGTTCTAGACTGCAGTGCATGTGGCTACTGTGTATGGAGAGACCTGGGAAGGCCCCATTTGGAAGGAGAGATGCGAGCAGAGCCCCAAACGACAGAAGAAGCCCACCTTGGAACATCTGGTAGACATCCCTTGAGGGCAGACAGAGCAGCCAGTGCAGAGGCCCTGAGGTCAAGGGTGTTTGAGGAACAGCAAGAAGGTGAGTGGGGTTTGGGAGGCGTCAGCAGTGGAAGGGTTGCATTTTTTTAAGTCAAAGAGTCATCAGCAGATCATCATATGAGGCTTTATGTACCGTGGTGTGGGCTTTGAACTTAACTCCCGTTGAGGTGGGAGCCACTGGAGTATTTGAGGAGAGGGTAATGCTTTAAAAGAACTGCTCAGGCGGAATTGAGAAAAGACAAGAGCTGGAGCAGCAGCCCAATCAGGACACTGCTGGTGCAGGTGAAACGTGACTGTGCTGACTTGGTCTGGGATGGAGCAGGGGAGCAGGAGGTGAGGTGTGGAATCAGCAGGGTTTGCTCATGGAGTGGCTTTGGGGTACAAGAGAGAAGAGCCAATGGTTTTCTCTTGAAAACTCAGAATGTTGGTGCCACCATCTAATGAGATGGGGAAGACTGTGGGGATGGGGGGAGGAGGGAGATTGCTGGGCAATCAGTCAGGACTGGCAGGTGGGCAAACAAGTTCACTATCACTGCTCGACCTCCACGGGGAGGTGTCCAGCAGGCACTGCATATGCAAGTCCAGAGCGCTGGAGTCAAGCCTCAACCAGAACTATAAACATGGGAATCAAGGGATGGGAGTGTAGACAGATGTGATGGGCAGGCTCTGAGGGGGCTCCAAAGACCCCCACCTCCTGGGATTCATGCCCTTGTGTAATCTCTTCTCCTCAAGTGTGGGGGCACCTGTGACTTGTTTCTAATCAATAGAATATGGCAAAGGTGAAGGGATGTACATGGTTGTGTGTATGTGATTGTGTTACATTGTATTTTTACAATTGTTGCTTTACCAGAAGGTGATTCTCTCACTAGCTTTGAAGAAGTTGCCACATTGTACAATCCCTAGGGAGAGAGTCTGGGGGCAAGGAGCTGACAGGAAGAAACTGAGACCCTCAGTCTGGCACACCCTGAAAGCTGCCGACAGCCACAAGAATGTGGAATCCTGCCCCTCCCCGGCCGAGCCTCAGATGAGAGTGCAGCCCCGGCTGACTCCCTGACTGTGCCTGGGGAGACCCTGGGCAGAACCCAGGGCCAAACCAAGCCAGGACTCTCGGTCCTCAGAAACTCTGGGATAATAAATGTGTGTTGCTTAAAGCCCCTAAGTTTGAGGTCATTTATTATGCAGCTAGAGATCCCTAATTCAAGGGAGAAAAGGTGAGGTCAAGGAGCGAGGCCAAGAGTGGGAGCTGCACCGGGACCCAGGAGGAGGAGATGAGTTGGCCGTGAAGCCTGCAAGCCCCAGGGATGGCTCAGAAAAGCACCACAAACCTGCAAGCCCCAGGGATGGCTCAGAAAAGCATCACAATCTGTAACTGCAGTTTCCAGATCCGCTCCAGCAGAAAGCAGCAAACTGAGGCAGCAAGATGCAACTGACCCAGTCCCTCGGGGCTGCCCTTTACAGGCTGCCTCAGATGAGCTCTAAGTAGAAAATGGAACAGATGGATCAGGAGAAAATGTTTCCCTACAAATAAGAGAGCCCTCCAGGCTGCACTCTTTTCTGGGTCAAGGAACCATTCCTGTTCCCCACATCAGCTGAGGCCAGGAGTGTTCTCTGTGGTTATTTGCAAGGGGATGTTAACTGTGAGCTTGGAGGTTCTCCTATTTGTCTTCCCAGTTGTAAAGGACAGGAGCTCTCAGGCCTCCCTCTTGGCAGCTTTGGGCCTTTCTACTGGATTCCAAAAAGTGCTGCTTGGTACCAGGCTGTTTCTTTCTGTTGTCCCCTCGGGGCTAGTTCTTTCCTCTGCAGATGGAGTATTTGTAAATCACAGGATAGGAGGTGATGCCCTTTCTAACCACACACCATTGAGGAGCCTCTTTACTAGTTAACCAGGATTTACTGAGCATCTACTATGCACCACACACAGTCCCCGACCCTGAGGTACAAAGACATGTGAGATGCAGCCCCTGGCTTGGGCCCTGTCTTAGTTCCCTGGGGCTCCCGTGACAAAGGACCGCAAACTGGGGGGCTTAAGGTGACAGAATTCATCATCTCGCAGTTCTGGAGGCTGGAATCCTAAATCAAGGTGTTGGCTGGCTGTGCTGCCTCTGGAGTCTGCAGAGAAGAGCCTGTCCCCTGCTGGCCCATGGGCTTCTGGCGGTGGCTTGCCGGCCACTGTGGCATCTCTGCCTCGGTCGTCCAGGGCACTCTCCTCTCGATCCATCTGGGCCCCGTTCTCTGCTTCTAATCAGGACCCAGACATCTGGACCAGGGGCCCCTCCAGGTGACCTCACCTCAACTTGCCCACCTCCACCTGCAAAGACCCTATTTCCAAATAAGGCCACATTCTGAGGTCCTGGGTGTCAGGACTTTGACCCTCCTTTTGGGGGGACATGTCGGACCCCTAGCAGGCACTCACAGCCTCCAGACCATTCCACCTGCCTGAGGACCCCAGCCGGACAGGTGCGCTCCAGACCCTTGGCTGTCCCTTCTGCTGGCCCCGGCAAGTGACGGGCAGGGAAACAAAAAGGGTCCAAGTCCAACCGAGCTGTCTTACTTCCCAGCGGCAGCTGACCTTTTTTTGAACAATAGTTTGGTCAGGAAAGAGGCAGAGGTGCCCGCTGACTGCCAACCTGCCGAAGTTCCACTTTCTCACCAAGCACGTGGTGAAAAGGTTACATCCTTTCCCAGAATGAGGATGACTTTCCCGGGTGTCCTCACAGGACTGGGAAGTTAACAGATAAAAGGATTAGATCAGGATTCACTTAAGCAATTCAGAGATTGGAAAATGCTTTTTGCACATGGACAGCTCTTCTAAAAGGTCTGGTCTTTCCCTCTCTATGACATTTGGAAACATCGGGAACGTGTGTTGGAACGTTTTGTGCGAAGCAGTCCAATGGGGGAAAGGGCAAGGCATCTGGTTGTTTTTGAAAGATCAAAACCTCAGTCAGAAGTCTTTATCCACACCATTGATTCCCTGTCCTGGGAGCTGGGGGTGCATCTGGGAACCCAACCCCCCTAAGCCTCCACTCTCCTGGTGCTTACAGTCCAGTCTCCTGTTGTACTGGGCTCTTCTTAAACTGAGATTCTGGAACAGCTTTAGGCACTTGTTTCCCATTCTCTGGGCATTGGAGAATTCTTTGATCTACACTTGGTCATTTGCCAAATTTGAATCTCTGCTTCCATGGAGGAAAGGATTTGGAGACTTGTAGGCAAAATCTATCGTGCCTGTCAAAGGGACATCTTTTTTTTGTTTCTTTTGCATTGAAAGCACAAATTGCTTTCAAAAGATGAGCAGGTCTTTGATCCACAAATATGCAGTCATCCCAGAAGTCCTGTCCTCTGCCTTACAACTCAACTCAGACAGCCCTGTTTGTCTTGACAAAGCCACAGTCCCACGTCAGTGATATGCATGGGTCTGGCAGATAAACAGCTAGAGACTCAGCATCCCAGGGATATATCTATTTTACATAGATTAAAAAAATGCATCAGAATGATGCTCTCAAACAAAGCATGTTAAGTGTTTTGGACACACTTTAAATGAGATTATTATAGACTGAGAAACTGTTCCTGCCTTAATTAGAAAAAATCTTGGTGCTCATACTGGGAAGCTAATTGGCACCATCAAAGCATTGAATGACTCCTAATTTTGCTAGTTAGAGGCACACCTGGTGACTCCATCTCTCAGCGAGTGATACCCAGAGACTTGGGCGAAAAGGATATAAAAAGTAACAGCTGCAGTGATGCAAACATTTTGGATGCATACGTGCTGAGAACTCACTAGTGAGCCAAGTCCTCCAGGGTGGACGTTGTCAGCTGCCTCCTGCGTGACCCAAGAAAGCTGCAGCCAGAGGGACAGAGAGCGCAACGACAGACCCAATCAGAGGCTGCTCCTGCCTTCTCCGAGGTGGAGGAAGCTGGGCTGACATGGAGTGTCCTTAATGGTGGAATTTTAAGGAGAGCGAGCTGCCTGGGAGGCTTTCAGACCTTTTCATAGAGAGTGGGGAAATGGGACACTTTAGCTCCTGTGACTCTCAAAGGAAGGGATGGAGAAACAGCGGGATGTCTACCCTTTAACCCCGTGACTGGAAAACTGCAGAGAGCACGGAGCTCTCCTGCAGATTTTCTGGGTGCGGAGTCATGGGTCCCCCTGCAGAGGGTCTGCCTCAGGGGCTTGGGGGAGCCCGGAGCTGCACCCCCTCTTCCCACTCAGGTGACTGGTGCTGCTGGCTGTTGCACCCACACCTTCATCTCGGCTCTGTGTGGTGGTCCTCAGGCCTGAATCTAGACGATTCTAGGCAGGCTGCAAAATGAACCAGCCCAGGTTAGACCCCTGGTTTGCAACACCACCCTGTCACACTGCTCTTCAAAACTCATTTTCAATTAAACAGAAATACTTTTGTGAGTTCTGTTTGCACTCCTGGAGGATGGGTACAATGTCACGAATCTGTTGAAAGAGAATATTCTCAAGATGATGAGTATAAAGCAGAAACAGTTTTAGTGTGGGACTTAACAGGAACTTTGTATTTCTAGGTGCAGGGAAAAAAATTTAAAAAAAGATCAACAAATCTTGGCAATCCCTGGTCCTTATTAAAAGCTCTCATTCTTTGTCCCTACTTACCTCGTAGTTCGGGAAGGGACCCTCTGACACTCCGCCACCCCAAAGCTTCACAGGTTCTTTATCTGCAGGTGTTTGGATGATGACGTCTTCCCAGAGATAGAGTCTGTGGATCAATTTGTTTCTCTGAATGAAGTCTTTTGAGTGATTGGTGCATTATACGAGTGCACACTCATACATCGCTAATAAGGAAAGTTCCTAAGGCTAAAACTAGCCCAATAGGGGGATAATGAGATACTTCCCTTCTCCTCCACGGGGCTTTTTCACAACATTTCAGAAAAGAAGGTTTATTGTCGTGGAGCTGGCGACTTCAAAAACACTTTGCACAGTAGAGCACAGGTGACCTCACTAGGTCAAATGACTTTTTAAAGGCTTGTCATTAAGTGCTAGTCTTCATAGTAAATATCCCTTCAGACTTCAAAAGGTATAAAAGAGATTCAGGAGGAAATGGAATGAACTCAACTGAGGGCTGGTGGGAGATACGTGTCCCTAACTTCAGTTGCAGTGAGCCAGATCAATGGCAGGGCAAAGAACTTGGGTTCTTAATTTTGGATTTGTTGACATTAAGACAATGTATTCCTTTCTTTGTAGACACAGAGAGAGTGTCTTAGGCTGAGACAAAGACTTAGATGGGAGTAACTTATCTGTGATCCTAGGAGAGGGAGAGAGATTTTTGGTCCTGGGAAGAGGGAGAGAGAAAAGGGAAGGAGGAGAACCAAAAAGGATGCATTATAGGGTTAGCCCCACTATCAGTAGCTGGTTACCAAATTTAGCAAATAAAAATATAGGACACCCTGTTAAGTTTGAATCTTAGATAAACGACAGATAAAATTTTAGTATAAGTATGTCCCATGCAATATTTGGGCTATACTTATACCAAAATTAATTGTTATTGAAATGCGAATTTAACTGGATGTCCTGTATTTCATCTGGCAATCTTAATCAGGTAGGATTACTAAGAAGCATCATGATATGTGTCTCAGAATTGTCTGCTCTGGCCATGAACAGTAAAGCAGTCATCTATCACTTCCCATCCCCATGATTCAAGGGTTGATCTGTGGGGTGTTAACTTTTCTGTATTTCTGGTCATCCATACGTAAGAGCTAAGCAGGTCTGCATAAGGTTCTCATGCACCAGGTAATGTCAGGGGACCCTGAGATGGGAGTTCAAGGTGCTCTCGGGTTGCACCTGCATAAATGTGGTCAATGACAGAGTAAAACTGATCACCACCACAGGGCTGGAAGAAGAGTGAGGGCAAGAGGGTCTGAAGTGGTGCCCGAGAAATGCTTGAAATGCATGGGCTCCTGGAAGGGATGCAGGGTAGCTGTAACCCTGAATGCATTTATTTATTGATTCATTCAACAAATACTGATCATGCGCCTGCTCTGTGCAGGGTCTGTGCAAGACAGACCCAACCCTGCCATCCCGGAGCTCGTGGTGTCCTCAGACAGAGAGATGTATGCAAAAAAATGCAGCATGCAGGCTCAAGCGGCAAGGACTTCATTGGCTTTGCTCACAGCTGTTTCCTTTTTGTTTGGAATGAGACCTGACATGTAGCAGGTACTCATAGGTAATTGTTGCTAAAATTCTCTTTATCATGAAATAACTCTATGTGTAAAGGACAGTGAGCCTTCAGGAAGAGGAGAAGTCATTGCAAACCCTGAAGTGGGAAAAGCATTGTGCATTTGAGGAAACAAAGGACGCCCGGAGTGGGAGGAGAGCTGGCAGCAAGAGGAAGAACAACACATGAGAGGGTGGAAAGTAGTGGGGGCGAAAATACATGGGTCCTGGACCAGGTTTAGAACAGAGTTCCACTGCCAGGGAAAGCAGGAAACACATAAAGGGTTTTACACAATGGAAAGTTACAATCAGATCTGCCTTTTTTTAACTTAAGCTTTTTAGTTTGAAATAATTGTAGATTCAAATGCAGATGTAAGAAAAAATACATAGAGATTCCATGTCCCCTTTGCTCAGCTCCCCCAATGGTGACATCTTGCAAAGCTAAAGAGCAATATACAATCAAGATAGTGACATTGATACCATCAAGATACAGAGCATCTCTGTTCCGGTTTGTTAATGCTGTTGGGATGCAAAACACCAGAAATGGATTGGCTTTTATAAAGGGGGTTTATTTGGTTACACAGTTACAGTCTTAAGGCCATAAAATGTCCAAGGTAATGCATCAACAATTGGGTACCTTCACTGGAGGATAGCTAATGGCATCCGGAAAACCTCTGCTAGCTGGGAAGGTACGTGGCTGGCGTCTGCTCCAAGTTCTGGTTTCAAGATGGCTTTCTCCCAGGACGTTCCTCTCTAGGCTGCAGCTCCTCTTCAAAATGTCACTCTCAGTTGCTCGTGGGGCATTTGTCATCTCTTAGCTTCTCCAGAACAAGAGTCTGCTTTCAACGGCCATCTTCAAACTGTCTCTCATCTTCAGCTCCTCTCTTAGCTCCTGTGAGTTCTTCAAAGTGTCCCTCTTGGCTGCAGCAAGCTCGCTCCTTCTGTCTGAGCTTATATGGGGCTCTAGTAAACTAATTAAGGCCAATGCTGAATGGGCAGGGCTACACCTCCATGGAAATTATCCAATCAGAGTTATCACATACAATTGGGTGGTTCGCATCTCCATGGAAACAACCTAATCCAAACATTCCAACTTAATCAACACTAATATGTCTGCCCCCACAAGATTGCATCAAAGATAATGGTGTTTTGGGGGACATAATGCATTCAAACTTGCACAATCTCCATCCCCACCTTTGGAGCCCTTTTAGAGCCACCCCCACTTCCCTCCTGCCCCAACTCCTCCTTAATCCCTGGCAACTACTCAACTGCTCTCCAGTTCTATAATTTTGTCACTTTAAGGATGTTCTATAAGTGGTGTTGTATAATATTAATCAGCACAATTCTCTGGAGGTTCACCCAAGTTGTGTGAATCTGGAGTTTATTTCCTTTTTTAGAGCTGAGTAATATTTCCTTATATGAATGCACTGCAGACTGTTTGATCACTCACTTGCTGAAGGACATCTGGGTTGTTTCCAGTGTGGGGCTATTATGAATAAACCTGCCGTAAATATTCATGTGCTGTTTATGGTGACTTAAATCTTCATGTCTCTGGGGTAAATGTTGGACTGCAATGGCCAGGTTATATGATAGTTGCATGTTTAGTGTCTTAGGAAAAGGTCAAACTGTTTCCTAGAGTGGCTGGACCATTTCAAATTCCCTCCAGTGATGTATGAGTGATCCCATTCCTCTGCATCCTTGTCAGCATTTGGTATGGTCATCATTTTTAATTTTAGCCATTCTGTATGCAGTGATATCTCATTGTGATTTAGATTTGCATCCCCCTAAAGGATATTGAGGCTGAACATGATTTTGCAAGCTTTTCTGCCATTGATTTATTCTCTTCAGTGAAATATGTCTTCATGTATTTTGCCCATTTCCTGATTAGGTTTCTTTCTTTTAACTGTTGAGCTTTGAGAGTTCTTTATATATTCTAGATACTAATCATTTGTCGTATATATGGTTTGCAAATACTTTCTCCCAGGCTGTAGCTTGTCTTTTCATCCTCTTAACAGGGGTTTCATAAAAATATTTTAATATTGGTAAAGTCCTGTGCATTAAAGTTTCCTTTTCTGGATCTTGTTTTTGGTGTCAAGTCTAAGAACTCTTTGATTGTCTCATAGGTTTCTTACTAATAGTTTTTAAATTTTACATTTTGCATTTAATTCTTTGATCTATTTTGAGTTAATTTTTGTATAGGTATGAGACCTAGATTGAGGTTCTTTTTTGTTTTGTTTTGTTTTGTTCTGTTTTGTTGGCCTATACATGTCTAGTTACCCCAGCATCTTTTTGTTGAAAACGCTACCTTTCTCCATTGGATTGCTTTTGTACCTTTTCCATATTAGTTGGATGTATTTGTGTGGGTCTGTTTTTAGGTTCTCTATTTTGTTACGTTGGTCTATGTGCCTATCCTTCTGCAAATACCACACTGTCTATATTACTGTAGTTATAAAATATGCCTTGAAATCAGGAAGACTAAATCCTCCTTATTTATTCCTATTTTTCAAAATTCTTTCAACTTTCTCATTCCTTTACCTTTCCATATGAATTATAGAAAAATATTTTCTATAGCTACAAAAAATCTTCTGGGATTTTCATGCAAATTACATTAAACCTTTACATCAATTAAGGGAGAACTGACATCTTTACCATGTTGAGTCTCCCAATCAATGAACATAGTACATCTCTCCATTTATTTAGATCTTCCTTGATTCCTTTCATTAGCATTTTTCAGTTTCCAGCATACAAGTCCTGTACATGTTTCATTAGATTTACACCCATTTCATTTTGTTGAGTAATTGTACTTTCCTGTGTTTTAAATTTCAGTTTCCACATGTTCATTGCCAGTATATAGAAACACAACTGATTTTTGTAGGTTTATCTTGTATCTCATGACCTTTCAGAACTGAATTATTAATTCTAGGAGTTTTTAATTTCATTTTTTGTAGATTACTCAGGATTTCCTCAGTAGACAATTGTGTCATACCCAAATGGGACAGTTTTGTTTCTTCCTTATTTCTTCTTTTCCATTATGCCTGCCATTTATCCCCTTTACATGCCCCCATTGTACTGGCTAGAACATTCAGCACTATATGGAATAAGAAAGGTGAAAGAAAGCCTCCATGCCTTTTTCCCATTCCTAGGGGGAAAGCGTGCAGTTTCTCACCATTAAATGAAATATTGGTTGTAGACTTTTTGTAGATTCTTTTTGCTAAGTCAAAGAAGTTCTCCTCTACACCTATTTTTTTCCTGACAGTGATTATTTTTCAATTCAGTTTCATTGAGATATATTCACATACCCTACAATCATCCACAGTGTACAATCAATTGTTCACAGTACCATCATATAGCTGTGCATTCATCACCACAAAAATTTTTGAGCATCTTCATTACTCCAAAAAAAAAAATTAAAATAAGAATAAAAATACAAGGAAAGAAGAACACCCAAAATATCCCAACCCCCATCCCCTTTTTATTGATTTATTTTTTGGTTCAATTTTTCTAGTCATCTGTCCATACACTGGATAAAGGGAGTGTGAGGTTTTCACAATCACATGCTCACACCATGTAAGCTATATAGTTATACAATTGTTTTCAAGAATCAAGGCTACTGGGTTGCAGTTCCAGTTTCAGATATTTCCTTCTAGCTATTCCAATACTCTAAAAATTAAAATGGGCTGTCTATATAATGCATAAGAGTAACTTACAGAGTGACCTCTTGATTCCATTTGAAATCTCTTAGCCACTGAAATGTACTTTGTGTCATTATGCTTCCCCCTTTTGGTCCAGAAGGCTTTCTCAATCCTATGATACAAGGGGCCAGGCTCATCCCTGGGAATCATGTCCCATGTTACCAGGGAGGTTTACACCCCTGGGAGTCATGCCCCACATAGTGGGGAGGGCAGTGAGTTTACTTGCCAAGTTGGCTTAGAAAGAGAGACCACATCTGAGCAACAAAAGAGTTTCTCTGGTCAAAATTTAAAGTATGCTTAGTCTCTTCTTTGTGGTAACAAGCTTCATAAGGGCAAGCCCCAAGATTGAGGGCTTGGCCTTCTAAATTGGTATCCGCAATGCTTGTGAGAAAATTATTAATTCCCCAGCTGGGGAAGCTTAATATTACTGCATTTTTCCCCAGTCCCTTGGTGGTGGTGGTGGGGGGGGGCGGGGAGCGCGTTGCAAATACATTTTTATTCTCTGCCCACATTACTTTGGGATTTATCGGGGTTTTACACTAACCCGTACAAACCAACAAGATCTCACTCCCTATTCAAAGTTCCATGTAGTTATGGTATTTGAATAAACTGACCATCCAAGTTAAATTTAGTGTGTTACAGAAAATATAGATTTTGCACCAAATAAACATTTCTTCCTTTGATTTCACATAGGAGTTGAAGTTTTAAAACACAATCATTATCGTCCTTTACCTTTTAGTCTACTTTGCCTTAGTCCTAACAAGATCCACAAGTCTGAACTCTTTTTCAGCTTTTTTAACATTTGCTATATGGGGTAATGCTGACATTCATAGCTGCTGGACTCTAGCTCTGAGTTTCAGGTGTCACACAGAGACCAACAAGATTATACACAAAGAACTTAGCAAATGAGAGTGATTTTTAATCATGAATGGAAGTTGGATTTTTGTCAAATTTTTGTCATTTTTTGTATCAGTCATAATGATCTTTCTTCTTTAACCTGTCAGTATGGTGAATTACATCTATCGATTTTAATACTGTACCATTCTTGCATCTCAGGAATAAACCCCACTTGGCCATGGTGTGCAGTTCTTTTTATTTATAGATAGTACTATTTGCTAATACATTGGGAAGTATTTTTTTCATCTTTTTTCGGGAGGGATATTGGGGTGCAATTTTTGATTTTGTGTTTTTGTACTGTTTTTGCATGGTTTTGATATTGGGATAATACTAACTTAAAATAAATTTGAAAGTGTTCTTTCCTCTTTTATTTTCTGGGAGAAATTGTGTAAAAGTGATGTTAATTATTCTTTAAACAATTGGTAGAATTCTCCAGTGAAACCATCTGAGTGAATCTGGCATTTAAAATGCCACTCAGATGGCATTTTTAATAGATCACTTTGGCAGCTGGGTGAAGAGTGAGTTGGAAATTTTCAGACAATATGGCAGAATGATTTGCAGTGGGGAATGCCCCATTTGCTTCAAATACATGGACACACAGGGTAAACTGGGACATGTAAACATCAGAGAGGGGAGAAAGTAAGATATACAGAAGGAAAAATTAGAAGCCATTGGGAAGATCAGAAAGTATGAAAAATAAATTGGTAGATTTGAAAAATAACCAAAGAGAAAGTCTAGAAAAGAAAATTACAAGGAAAAAATATCTATTCCCTAAATGGATTGAAAAAGAAACTAGATAGAGCTTAAAAAAGCATTAATGAAGAGAAAATTGTGTAAATCATCTAAGGTATTACACAGAGAGTTAAAGAGATAGAACTGTGAAGAAGAGATCATGAAGATTGAATAAGAAGTCTTAAAAGAAGCCCGAAAAGAGTTCCAGAGGAAAGAAGGAAAAGGCAGCATTACAAAAGATAAGGAGTGAGTTTTTTTTTTCAGCATTGAAAACAAGTCCAAATATTGAAGGAGCCAAATATACAAATCTAGAAACAGTATAATGAAGCCACAGAGGATAGGGGAAAAAAGAGCAATTTTAAATGTTCCCAGAAAGAAAAGGTAAATGATCTATGAAAGAATGACAATTAGCATGAGAGTACAACAAATGCCATATGACATTGAAAAGATATTTTAAAAGGCTAAAGGAAAATAACGTTGCTCTAGAATTCTATAAAGAGCTATAGATTCAAGGTTGAAAGCCAAATAAAAACTCTCACATGCATGTTTCAGACATATAAAGACCAAGAGATTTTATATTCTCAGGGCATCTGTAAAATAACTTCAAAAGAAAGTTATTTTTATAAAATAAAATATGTACGTGTATATAAATACCAAGAGATGCCAAAAGTATTGAAAGACAAGAACTCTCATATGTTGTTGGTGGGTGTGTGACCTGATACAATCACTTTGGAAAGCAGTTGGCAATAGCTAGTAAAACTGAAATTTGTAGCCATAAAACCCATAAATGCTGCTTTTCTGTTCATAACCTAGACGAGAAACCTCTGTATATATTAACTATGTGATTGACACAGAGATGTTCCTTGCAGCATTTTTCGTAAGAGGGGAAAAATGAAATAACATAATGGCCATCTATTGGGGAATGTGTAAATAAATTGTGGTATAGTTTTATGATGGGATACTATTTAACCATTGGAATAATGATTTTGTCTTGTTTAAATCAGCCTGGATAGTGTTCCAAAATTAGGTTGAATTTAAAAGGCATTACAGAATTATATGTACAGAATGGACTAACTTAAGCAAGCAAATATTCAGGTGCTTCATGGATTAACATTATGCATGTGTGTGTGTGTGTGTGTGTGTGTGTGAGTATAGTAGGTAGCTCATACAGGATGAAGGGTTGGTGCTAGAGAGGAAGCTACAAACCATATGGAAGCAAAGATACCCAACAATAGCCAAGATGATTGTTTTGGTGTCTATTACTGTGTAATAAACACCTCCAAACTGAGTGGCTTAAAATGATGACATTTTTCTCATTTTTCAATCCGTGTTCCCTGGCCAACACTGCTAGACTTGCCTGGACTCACTCTTGTGGCTGCTTTCAGATGGCATCTCAGCTGGAGTTAACAGGGATGGCTGGGGAGGCTCAGCCACTTTCTCTGTGCAGCCTCCCAAGCTGGATTTCTTCAGTGGACCCTTCCCAGAGCAGCGTTCTAAGAGGACAAGCACCAGTGGACAAACACGTATCAGACCTCTGTTTGCTTCACATTTGCTGATGTCCCATCAGTCAAAGTACATCACATGGCCAAGCCCAGACTCAACATGAGTGAGAAATATAAAGCAAATGCACTGGGGGGCATTACTCTAACAACCTACCACAACAATCTAGAAGTCATTAAGATAGCAGGGTATTGACATAGGGATCAACAAAAAGCAGCATATAAAAACCAACAAGCAACCTCAGGGGAGGATAAAAGAGATGAAAGCTATTGAAGAACAAAGTGGAGCAATTTGTCCTACTATAAATCAAGAATTATTATAATAAAGGATTTTTAAACAAGGCACCGAAAGCAGTAACTATAAAATAAAAGATCGATAGATTTGATTACAATTATGAATGTTTATAAAAAGGCACCTTAGAGAGAGTGACAAGGCAGGGAGTAGGAGGTCTTGTAACAGTTATGGTCATTAAAGAACCAGTGTTTAGACTGGAGAAAGAACTCATTAATTGATATGAAGAAGACAGACAAGCAACAGGAGGTATCCAGGGCCCCATTGGGCATTACGGAGGTGTGACAAAAAGATGAGATCCAGTTAGATTATTATTATATCTAATAAACATATGAAGATACCCAAACTCATGAATAATTAGGAAAATACAAATTAACATCGCAATGAGATACTAAAACACACTTCAAAGTGGTAAAAGCTTAAAGGTCTGGCAGTATAATGTGTCAGGGAAGATAGGGAGTCACAGGTGTTCGCATTTCCCATTGTGTGTGTGTGTGTGTGTGTGTGTGTGTGTGTGTGTGTACCTTTACACGTGCATCAGGAGACCTGCGGAGGAAATTTTCAGAGCAGCAAATCAACAACACCCCACACGTCTATCAGCTGTAGAATGGATAACTCAATTGTGGAACCCTGGAAATGGAAATGAATAAGTTATACACGTCCATGTAAAAATATCACAAATAAATGATAAGCTAGAGAAACAAATCACAAGGATCACTTGCATACTAATTCCTTTAATATAAAGCTCAATAGCAGGCAGAATCTAAACTTCTGTTGTTCAGGGGTACTATATAGGTGACAAAGCAGTAAATAAAAGCAAGAAAAATCATTATCCACAAGAAGTCAGAATAGCAATGAACTCTAAGATGAGAGAGGGGATGTGTATGGGGAGAGGCATGGTGGGATCAGGAACCCTTTGAGGCCCTGGAAAAGGTCATTTCTTGACCCGGGTGATAGCTATACAGCTGTTCCCTTTATAATCATTCTTAAAAAGAATGATTAAAAGGGATGGCTTGAAAGGGGAAAGAGTGGGTAAGGAACATGAAAGAAGTCTGGCTTTTCGGGTGGAGGCACTGGAGATAGGGAAAGCTTTATGCACAGGACAGATGTCTGGAGACAAAATGGGGAAGACTTTAATGATGTATTGAATGGAGAAGGTGATAGAGAAAGTGGTGACAAGAGTGAGTCTGGATTTTGGCTTGTTTACCCGGGTTACGCTGGGCAATTTGCCCAAATATCTATGGGCTTTGCAGTGGAAAATCGAGGTTTTTAATTTTTTTTTATTTTGTGGTGCATTTGTGACATTCAGATGAAGATGTCAAGTAGGCAAACAAACATGTGGTTTTGGTTGCCAGAGAAGACATTGGACCTGGAGATACACATTTCTGAGTTCCACGTGTGAAGTGTTGATTGAAGGCACAAGTGTGGATGAGAGAGTCTGGGGGGAGTTGAGAGGGAGAGGAGAAGGTTGTCTAGGAGCAAGTTTTGAGGTGCTCCAACTGGGTAGTGGGAGAGGCCGGGCAGTGGGGAGGAAAACAGGGAGGGTCTGGTGGCCCAGAAGCCAAGGGAGGATATCAGTTCAAGAAGAAGGTGGTGGTTTGATGTGACAAATGTAGCAGGTGAGATTAGATGAAGACTGAGAGATGAGCTTTAGGCTTGGGACATGAAGATCATTGCAGCTTTAACCAGAGTCCTCTCCATAGCATGGAACTGGAGAAGGGCATGAGCATGATTTCACAGGGTCTGGTGTACACAAGAGGTCAAGAATCAGGTTTCCTGGTGTGCATTGACTACAGCACGTCGACGCCGTCTCTGTTTCATTTGACCCTGAGTCTTCAGCACCTTGGACAGATGTTTGGATCCTCAGAACTGCTGACTGCATGAACCTGTGTTGAGCATCCCAGAGTTTTAGACGCTCAACTAGCCCTAAATGATGTCATATAGTTTCCATTTCATGCAGCCATCTTTTAAACATTTCCACATGAGCAGAGATGCATGCTTGTGCAAAATACCATGTGACTTATAAATTGTTTTAAGCAGTCCTATGATAATGAAATGAATTCACAGCAAGCTGAAAACTAACTGCATTATAGCCTGTCAGTAGCTGAGCGTTAATGTTGAGCTACTCTCTTACCACACAAGGGCTGAACACCTGGAGAGTCTCCTAACAATGTCAATGAGGGAAGGGAAGTGACAGCCATCAAGTGTCAGATGTGGACTTCATGTGCATCATTTCCTTTAATCTTCAACAACTATTCTTGAGGCTGGTGGGTGGATCCCCAACAGCAGATGGGAGTCTTATGCTCAGGGCCCTGCCACTGGAGAATTGGCAGCGCTGCAATGTGATCCCAGTCTGTCTGAGTTTGGAAGCCCCGGCCTTTCCACTAAACCCTCCTGTCTTGAAGTATGAACTCACAATGTACAATGCTCATGGACCAGCTACAACTTAAGGACTTCCCAAGTGGTGCTTGTGACTTTGAGTACAACAAAAGACCCAATCCTCCCTCCACCATGCTTCTTGAAGACCTTATTGATTTTCTGCGATGTCTTGAGCTGTTTCAGATTATCAAGAGGGAGTGTTCTGAAGCACCCAGTGAAAAGCCCAGCTTGTGCATGGTAAAGCCTTCTGTAGGGTAACAAAGAGTGAGAAAACACAATCTTCAATTGGACCCAGTCAGGTCTCTGTCTCCTCCTGGAAGCCTTCCTTGATAGTCATTCTCTATTGGGTCTCTGGCTTCTCCGAGTTCTGTAACACACATTGCCTGAATCACAGTGTGTGAGCATCCTATGTTGCTCACCATTGTCACTTTGTGATTTCAGATGGCCTTGCCCACACAACCAAAGATTGCAGTCTCCTGGAAGCCAAGGAGGGACTGAGTCTGACATGGTGTGCCCCAAAGATCCCAACCCCATGGTATTTTGGAAAGAATAAAGGTGCAGTACCTAAATACTTGATATAGTTTATTTCTTTGAATCTTCACACACAAAAAAAGTTTGAGAGAGATGCCCAATTTACAGATGAGGAAACTGAGGTTCACAGAGCCCAAGTCACACAGTTTTGGGAAGGGGGAAGCAGGATCTAAACTTTGGCATCTGAAATAAAAGCTAAATTCCCTTAAAAGTCATCCTCATACGGCTTAACACTTGCTACCCATTGCCTTCCAGTGCTCCTAAACGTCTTAGGTGAGAATCAGGTTTGAGGGGAAGTAAGAAACAAGTCAAGATTCATTCAAACTTATTGCCAAATAGTTGTCTTGGGTTTAATCAATCCTGGAATTTTCTGTTTCCCTTTGCTGTGTTCCTCAGCTGGAGCGCTTTCTCCAAAATGAATGCAGAGGAAGCAGCTCATTAAGAGAAGCAAGCATATTTGTTCCTCTGCTTGATACTGTGGGAGCTGAAGATTTAAATCTGAGAGAGTTGGTGGGACACGGGTGAGAAAACAAAAGAAACCGCAATTTTGAAAGCACAAGGATTAGCCTAGAGGCTGTTCTGTTTTTTTTTTCCATCCTGTCGCTTGCACACATAGGGTTTTATGTATTGCATCTTCTACTTTTTATTATTATTATTACTTATCATCAATTACAGAGGCTCGTTTCCTTTATACTATAGTGAGTAGAGATTTTGTTATGAATGTTTTTATATGCAAAGTGTGCATCTTAAAAGTGGAAATGCCAGCCGCCGCGGAGAGGGAAGGCTTGACTCCAGGCTTCAGTGTCATCTTTCCCAAGACACCGCATGGAGGGACATCGTCATCCAATAAAAAATGAGATGACCCAGATTGGGTAATGGATGCTATTTCTGGTTTTATTTTTATTTTTTAACCCCAAATTCTATAGACTGAATCACAGATTTTGCCTCAGAATCAATTCCTGAATTGTCTGCACAAGTTTCAGGTGGTTAGAGACCCAGTGTGAGACAGAAAAGCATTAAAGCAACCAGCTGAGCCATTTGCAAGGAGGAGAAAAGTTTTCTGTAATTTTCAAAGCTTTGATTTACTGCCATATTCAAGAATTAGTTATAGCCTGAGGTCCCTGAAATGAGGGGAGAAACAAAGAAACAATATGACAATTGCACATCTGGTGGAAGCCACAGCTGTTTCTACTTAGAAGCACTGCCCCCATCCCTGGCTCCCCTACTATAGCAAATGGTCCTTCCTTGCTGGCAGTCTCCTGGGGCCAGAGAGCCATCAACATTTGGAATATCATTAGCATCTTTTCTCCCTGTGGGTCCTAGGGAGAAAATCACATTCGCGATACAGCTGGCATCTGTGGCTACAGTTTTAAAATGAAGATATACAACCTGGTGGCCTCTGGTCTCTGCTCAAGGTAACCTCTGCTGACTCATTATGTGCTTAATAAGATCTCTTGTCGAGGCAATGAAAAATGGCTTTGTGCTGAGATGCAAGCAGGGCTGAGAGAAGGAAAGGGAGGAAGGGAACTGTTTTAGAAACGAGAGAGTGAGAATTTTTTTCCCCCTCATCTGAATCTGTGGCCAGCACAGCCATCAGCTCAGGGTGCTACCATCACCCAATCAGCAAGTTAGGGGAGGGAGACGAGGCTCTTGCTAATAGTCTCCATTGTTGGCAGCTGACTCAGGAGAGAGAAGTAGTCTCTCACCACGTTCACAGCCAAGCTCTTTCCTGGGTGCTATGTAACAGCTGTTTCAAGGATGCAAGGCTTATCCCACCCTCTTCAGTATGGTATCCTAGGATAACATTCAGGAAACACAGGGAGTTAATTATGAGAACTTGGGGCATTTTTCCCCAAGGGTGTACAATGCAGGCAACAATTTTTTTGAATGCCACAAGAGTGACACAAAGCAATGCCAGAACAGGCCCTGGACCCGATGAGAAACGTGGGACACTGTGGGGTGATGGAATGGGAAATGTTTGCAGGTTACATCCAGTAGGAGGGGGCACTCTGAATGTCATGCGAAGGTCAAGGAAGGGATTTGCTAGACAAGACAGAACCAAAGCGTGCTGCATGGATCGGAGCCCGGAGCCAATGCTTGGAGAGGCTGAGGCATTTCAGGGAGGGGCTGGTTCCCTGGAGGTACATCAGCAGCAGCCAGGGCTCCACTGGGGAAAAATAGGGAATTGCAGTGGGTGGGTAGGTTAGGGGCAGATGCCACCAACTGGGCAGGAAGAAATGGCAGAATCAGTTTTCACTGGACTGGGACAAAAAACCCTACTAATCAAGTGCTGAACTCCATAACCCACTTTTCCCTGCAGAGTACTAAAAACAGGATTAAGGAAATCATCCAGAGTCATGCAGATGCGATAGGCTTCTCTAGCAAGTCTAGGGGAGAGGAGGGGCAGTTCCACATTAGGGGGCAAACAAGCCTCAGCTCAGAGCCGCCCGACGATGCCCAGCAGCCCGGCCCTCCCAGCCCTTCGATAGTTCACTGTGTCATTACCTGCCCTTGTGGTTCAGCTTTCTCTTCGCCCCTTCTTCAACCCCCCTGTTTGTTTCTTTCCACCTTTTGCAGCCACTCTCCTCCCCTCCCCGAGCCCCCGGGTGGGTTGGCACTGTGAGGCTCTGTGTCGGGATGCTGTGAAATGAGATGGGACTTACGGATGCAGGCTCGGGGCTGGGTGTCCCAGGGTCCCAGCTGCGTGGAACATCCTGGGCCTACAAAACCATGAGGGGACAATGACGCTGTGGTCCAGTCCCTGAGGTCATGTTCAAAATATCCATGACAACACTACGCACATATCTGAGAGATGAGAGAATGAGGGAGACGAGAGCCAGGGACTGTTAGGGGACCTCCTCTTCCAGGTGAATTGGGCCCAAATTCATCAACCAGGTGAGTTGGAAACGGCCACATCCAAACCCCGACCCCATTAGTCTCTGTGCAACTGGCCTAAAGCAAGATACCCACATCTTTCCTCATCTGTAGAATAGGGAGAGGAGTTTTAGGAAGGGAGGCTGTCTTGGCTGGGAAGCTCAGAGCTCTTTCCCTAGTGGTCAAACACTGAGGAAGGAGTTGGGTCACGGTGCGGTGGTCTAGGAATTCCACTCATTGGACCAAGCTGTGTGTGTGGCTGAAATGTCATCGGGTTGATGTTCTCATTTTCCCCACAAGCTTCTTCTAAGCTACTCAGCACATCCGTGGCCAGACATCTCCACCTGGGAGCCAACAACTGGTCTTAAAAATCATAAACCCAAGTGCACTTGATGCAATCATCATGAGGACTAAATGAGATATTGTAACGCACACAGCCTTTGACGCACAGCAGCTAGCAGTTCCCACGCCACCCACCGCACATCACAGCTGTCCACAAGCTGGAGAAGGGCCGGAGGATCGGACCAGACAGGCGATCGGCAGTGACGCACCAGTGTTTGTTGTGGCTATTTCTATTCCCCTTAAACCCAAGCAAATCATATCAGATTTGTTTTATCATTTCATTGTAGAGGAAGAAAGGCAGCAATAAGAACCTTATATTAGGGGAACTAAGCCAAATCAAAAGTTTTGTCTTGCTTTTTTCTTTCCAAGTTGGTGACTTGGGGAGTGGATTTGAACTTTATCAAATGAAGGAAATAACTGGTAACTTTCAGTTTTTTTTTTTTTTTTTTTTTTCTGTCTGGACCTCTCCCAGCAACACTCAAGATTCTGACTATCAGGGTGCTGAAGGGGGGTGTGTAATAAGCCCATGATTAGGAAGTGTAATTCCCAAAGCCAAGGCATTTGCAATTGTTTCGTGCAAGTATTTGCTTGGTTTCAACGATTAAACAGAGGCATGATCCAATAATCCTTTTCTAATGATCTGTCTTTATACCTGTCATCCCATACAATAATTAGCTACAGCGTATTTAAAACCCTGAGGGAATATTTTGAGACTTGAAGGACTGAAAGGGAAATTAAGAGGAATGTGTTTGTAAAAGCATCAGGCAGGAAGACTACCCAAAGAATATCCACATGGCACGAATGAACACCAAATTCGTGCCTCTCCCAGTGTCCGTATGCATGCAGCCCCCCCCCCCGCCCCGGTACCCTGAAAACACCGGATTGCAGTGACTGTTTAATCTATGCTGTGGTCCATTCACCTGCTACAGAATATCCTTAAAACATGTGGGTAGGACAATGTAAACACACTGAAATAATCTTGTACCAGTTTCTCTTTCTGGGGTTTTCTACCTGTCAGTCTCTACTTATTGCAACACATGTAACGCCATACATTTGCGTCAGTGATGCAAAAGGGAAACCAGGCTAGGTTTTAAGTATCTGTTTAGCCCAATGCCCAAGCGAAATTTTTTCTAGGCTTCAGTTTTACGTAATTTCTCTTTACAAATACATGTTTGTATAGGAGGCAATTATCATCTCTCTAAGTCATTTGTGCATGGAAAATGAATTAGTGCTTTTTTATTTGAATGTAAATAAAATGAGCGGTAATAACCTCCAATTAGCACATTAAAATAAGTTGAAGATTTGTTTTATCATTTCATTGTAGAGGAAGAAAGGCAGCAATAAGAACCTTATATTAGTGACAAAAACAGAGCCAGTTGTTTGCCTTGAAGAGCAGGGAAAATCTAATTTAAAACTCTCTGCGAATCTTTGATAATTAATTTCACACCAAACATGCCATTAGAAGGTCTATAAAACATCTGATAGTTTAAAAAAAGCCAAACCAATGATTTTCCCCTAAACAAGAATGTTGACAATAAGTATTTAATATGCATAATGAAATTGGGAGGGGAACTAAGCCAAATCAAAAGTTTTGTCTTGCTTTTTTCTTTCCAAGTTGGTGACTTGGGGAGTGGATTTGAACTTTATCAAATGAAGGAAATAACTGGTAACTTTCAGAAGATAAAACCCACCAAAATGTAAATGGAGTATCATATAGATCAGGCGTGTATATGGTGTGTGGTGGTGTATGTGTGTCTATGCATTGTGTGTGTGTGTGAATATGTACATGCTTGTGTGATGGTGTGAGGTGGTACACTGAGTGCATGCATGTGTGTGTAAATGTGTATATCATGGGTACGTACGTCTGGAGTAGGTGAGTGTGTGTGTGTGTGTGTGTGTGTGAGTTTGTCTGCAGTGTGTTTTTTGGAGACGGGAATAAGAAGCAGAAAGAGGTCAAAATACTGCTTTACATCAGCATAATCATAAGTGAGTACGAAATTAATTAGGCACCTTCTTTTGGGGTCAAGTTATAGGACAGACTACTATTAGATTATAGGCACACTATTTAAACCATCACTGCATAAATTCATCTACCACAGAAAAATGGTGCCCCCAACCTATGTTTACTTCAATATACAAATACGAGGTTTAACGTTAAACTTTGTGTTGCTAACCCAAACCGAGACCAAGTGAAGTGACTTCTCAGGTTTGCTTGGATGGAAACATTCTGCAAAATGTTTGCCCAACTGACTCTTCCTGTTCAGCTGTTGCCATCAGTGCAATTGCTGGGGCCAGCGTCTCACCCTCGGTCATGTCCATCTGTGGCCTCCTGACCCAGTGGGCAGGTAACTCATCCAAGACAGCTCCTCACATGCCCAAGTCCAAGCAGAATCAGCGGAACCTTCAGAGGGCACTTCCAACACCTCCATGGCTCATGGCTGTTTGGGACAGCCCTGTCCCCGCACAGCTTTCTTCATCATGGAGCTGCTTCTAAAGGCACGTGGCTCAGAGGTGGTGGAAAACAGGCAGCACCTGAAATCGGAGTCATCAGTGCAGCGTGGACTCTGCGAGTACCTGGCTGCAGGACCGGGAACCAGGGTCTCCACCTGTGGCTCCCCGCTGATGACGGCGCTTTCATGCAGCCTCAACCACTCACCGGCTGACGCAAGCCTCAGCCCTCTCTCCGCCCCCCAAAACAGATACTTTATCAGGATGCTATGGGAGAGTGGAACCAAAGTAGAAGTCTTGAAAAGTATAGTAAATAGGGCCAGCCCAGGACACTAGGGAGAAGGACAAACAGGCGGCATTTTCATGGTGACTTTGATGGGATGAATCTTTATGAAACTTTACGTTGTTGATTCATTTTGTTTTGCCTTATACCAGTTTTTCTAGGGGAAAGGGTGTTGGCCCACACCCTGGCTTGGCCAAGAAAAGGTGGATCTTGAGGGTGGCAGCTCCGTTGAGATGCACAGTGAAGGAGGGAGTTCTCCCCAAGGAAAATCCAGGTTCTGGTACCAGAAAGGGGAGCTGGGGTCCACCTGCCACCCCGTCCAAGCTTCCTGGGGCCGCTGGCACCTGTCGTGATTCTCTCTCCAGTCAGCAGTCAGCTCCCAGGGCCACCTGTCCTCGACGTGTCAGCAGCATTGGACATGGGGAGTCCGGTCCCCTTTCTGGAAACACCCTTCATTGGGCTTCTCCACACCACACTCTCCTATTTTCCCCTTGTCCCCCTTTTTCTACCCCAGAAGCACAGGCTGCTGCTCCTCAGGTCCATGGTGGAAGGAGCCCACCCTGCCCCCCACTCCCTGTGGTCCTTGGGCCAAGCCCCTTTGCAGTTAGTGGCTCCCAGCTCTGCCTTCCTCTGACTTAACCTTAGCACAGTGGCCAGAGCGAGTCGGATGGGGCCCCCTCGGCCCCAAACCCCCCAGTCGGTCCCACCTGCTCAGAATGGAAACCACAGAACCACAGTGGACCGCTGGGCCCCATCTGTCCATCTTCTCCCATCTGACTGCACACCCCACTCCCTGCTGACCTTTTCACTGTCCCAGCCTGCCGCCACCTTGGAGCTTCCTGCCAGCTCTTCCCTCAGTCTGGAACGTTCTTCCCCCACGTACCACATGCCTCTCTCAGTGGTCACGGTCTTCTTGAGGCCTTTCCCTCCTGCCACCACATCCACTGCCATCATCCAATGTGTTTATCATCTTACTCATTTCTCTTCCTTGCTGTCTCTCCCCCTGGTGTGAAGTGAGCTCCACGATGGTGTGCGTGTGTGTGTGTGTGTGCGCATGTGCTTTGGGATGTCTGTGTGCACTTTGGAGTGTGTGTGTCGCTTTGGGGTGTGTGTGTGTGTGCTTTGGGATGTATGTGTGCTTTGGGGTGTGTGTGTGTGCTTTGGGGTGTGTGTGTGCTTTGGGGTGTGTGTGTGTGCTTTGGGATATATGTGTGCTTTGGGGTGTGTGTGTGCGCTTTGGGGTGTGTGTGCGCTTTGGGGTGTGTGTGCATGCTTTGGGGTGTGTGTGTGTGCTTTGGGATGTATGTGTGCTTTGGGGTGTGTGTGTGTGCTTTGGGGTGTGTGTGTGCTTTGGGGTGTGTGTGTGTGCTTTGGGATATATGTGTGCTTTGGGGTGTGTGTGTGAGCTTTGGGGTGTGTGTGCGCTTTGGGGTGTGTGTGCATGCTTTGGGGTGTGTGTGTGTGCTTTGGGATGTATGTGTGCTTTGGGGTGTGTGTGTGTGCTTTGGGGTGTGTGTGTGTGCTTTGGGATATATGTGTGCTTTGGGGTGTGTGTATGCGCTTTGGGGTGTGTGTGCACTTTGGGGTGTGTGTGTACTTTGGGGTGTATGTGTGCTTTGGGATGTGTGTGTGTGAGCTTTGGGTGTGTGTGTGTGCTTTGAGGTGTGTGTGTGCTTTGAGGTGTGTGTGCTTTGGGGGGGTATGTGTGCTTTGGGTTGTGTGTGTGTGCTTTGGGGTGTGTGTGTGCTTTGCTCACTGCTCTATCCCTGAGGCCTAGACCACGGTCCAGCACACAGCACATGCCCAAGAAACGCCCATTGGATTGCGGTCGCAGTTGACTCGTCTGGGGGGGGGGAGGTGGCGGCCGGTTGCCAAATCCTAGGCTCTCAGGATTGCTTGGAGGGTACCGGCGGCGGGGGCTCTTTCCCGGAGGCGAGGGCGAGGCGGGGGACTGGGCCGGTCCCCGGCGTAGGCGTGCAAAGTATGGAGGGCGGCGAGAAAGGAACAGGCGGGACACGGTTCTTTTAGGGTGAAGAAGCCAAGAGAGTTTATTAGGGGAGAGTACAAGCTTATATCGGGCGTTTAGAGGGCGGGGTAGCTGTAGACGTTAAAGGCTTGGATTGGTTCTGAGAGGGCGCGGAGGTTGATTGAAAAGGGGCGAGAGTTGCTCCGGTAACGGTGTCTGGCAACAATGTATGCGCACTGGTGGTGATGGGAGTTGCACTGGCAACGGGGAGTGTCCGGGCAAGATAAGGGGGTGGGGAAAAGGCGGTTCCCTCCGGCAAGCCTCCCCTAACAGTGGTATTTTGGGTGAGGAAATGGGGCCTGCCTCCGGCCTCACTTTCCCAGGCCCGGGGGGCTGCGGAGGGCGCTGTCGCCCGTGCCCACCACCCTCCCCAGGGGCTGATCAGGTCCCCCAGCCCAGGCCCGCCAAGTTGAAGCACGTAATCAGTGTCCCGCATTGGATTAATGAACAGGTTCGCTAGGAGAACTAATAATATATCATAGATTAAATTAGCACAACATCAGGCATAGGGTAGGTTCTTTCATTCATCAACTTATTTATTTAGTGGTGCCCTGGGGCACAGAAGGGGAGGTGATCGGCAATTTCCATTCCCTTTATTTTACCTGAAAGAATTCTGAAAGGAAACGTTAAGGATTGTATGATTGACTAGCATTAAATCTTCCCACAGTTAAATTTCATGTGGGGACAGCCCATTCCATCAGGCAGACACCAAACAGGAAAACAAAAGCCTGTATGATGCCAAAATTCAGCCCTGCCATTTCTCCGGGTTCTACCTGTTTCCAGGTATTTGAGCTCTCACTGTTCTGAGAATCACACTCAGCATTTTACAGGTGTTACTTAAGCCTCAAAACCCGTGTTAGTTTCCTGTGGTGGCTGTAAACAAATATCGCAAACTGGGTGGTTTACAACAGAAAGTTATTCTCTCTCAGTTCGGAGGAATAAGTCCCAAATCAAGGTGTGGGTGGGGGCCTCACTCCCTCCAGAGGCTCTAGCGGAGGGCCCTTCCCTGGCTCTTCCAGCTTCTGGTGGATCCCGGCACACCTTGGCTTGTGGCCTCATCACTCAACCTCTGGCTCCTTCTCCTCTGTGCACCTTCCTATGTCCTTGTGTCTCTATAAGGACACCTGCCATTGGATTAGGGCCCACCCAGGTAATCCGGGGTGATGTCCTCATCTTGAGACCCTTAACCACATCTGCAGATTCTGTTTTCAAATACGGTAACATTTGGGGTTTTGATGTGGCTGTCTTTTGGAGGCTGGTTTTCAGCCTATCACTATCCCTGATAAGGCAGTTACTATTATTTCCTGCACATCCGAGCTAGGAAACTGAGTTGTAGAGAAGCCAAGTCACTTAACCAAGGCCCCAGGGATTGGGTGAAAATGCTCCACCCACCTTCCGGTCAGCCTCAGACAATTGTCCTTGAGGGAGATGGATCCCCTGGGAGATCCACACCATAGCTCTTCAGATCCAGATTGAGTCTTCACTGCTACTGATGGCATTGGAGTCTCACTGAGGGTTCTTCAGGTAAGGATGCAACCTGGGCCAAGAAAACCCACCCTAAAGCACCTGAGCCCATGGTCCCTATGTGATGAGAGCCCGGAGACCTTGTTCTGAGTTGGCTGCTCGTCCTCCATCCTCCCCGTGCCATTTGGATGGAGTTAAGATTCATGCTCGCCAGGGCAAGGGGCAGGCACCCTGAAAACAGAGTCGAGAAAGTGCAGACAGGAATCGTTTTCTCCGCTGCTAGGTGAATACACATTCAGTACATTTGGACAAACTGTTGTTTCTTGTCTGGCTGCTGCCAAACAGAGGCCAAGGCCAGGGAACCAGGAAACAAATCCACAGAGCCCTGGCATCTGGCTGGGACTGTCAGCAAATATCCTGCTGTCCAACATGAGGCCGCTCTGTTCACCATCAATACCGAGGGCCTGGGTAAATGCCGTCCTTTTTTGGAGCTGAAAAGAATGTAGACACCACCAAGTTCAAGCTATTCATTGAAAGGCAGGCGTCTGAGGTCCAGCTTGCCCACGGAACCCTGCCCGGGGTGCACAGTGACCCACCCGACACCCAGTTCAATGCTCAGGGGTGAGTGTGACCCTGAGCCACCGTCTTCCTGCCCTTTCCTGTCCTCCACCCTGATGCACACAGTCATTTAATTCCCCAGCATGCGAGCAAGTTCCTGGTCTACCCCGCAAAGCATCAGGCTCTCCTCTTAGGAAGCCAGTTGGCGCTTCTCCAGGGTCCCCTGGGTTTCCACGAGTGGCCTGAGGCACTTCTCATCCTCAAGCTTCAACATGGACTGTGGTCAATTACTTGTGTCCACTTGGCCAGCTTATGGTGTCCAGCTGTTTAGTCAAACACTGGCCTGGAGGTTGCTGTGAGGGTACGTCGTAGACAGGACCAGCATCTCCAATCAGTTGACCTTAAGTAAAGGGGATGGCCCTCTGTAACCTGGGCGGGCCTCATCCGATTAGGTGAAAGCCTTAAGAGCAAGAACCAAGGGTTCCAGAGAACTGAAGAAAGTGGACTCAAGAATTCAACATTACTCTCACTGGAATTTCCAGCTTCTGGTCTGCCCTACAGATTCAGACCTGGTGACCCCTACAATCACACGAGCCCACTCCTCATAATAAATCTCTTTGTGTATAACTGTATTTGTGGTGCTTTAGAGCTATGTACCCCAGAAAAAAACACGTTCTTAGACTTGTCCATTCCTGTGGGTGTGAACTCTCATAAACGGGAACTTATGATGAGTTTACTTCAGTTAAGGTGTGGACCAGCTGAGTCTGGATGGGTCTTACATCTACTACTGAAGCCTTATAGGGCAGGTCACACACAGAGAAGCCCCAGAGGGAGCAGCCAGAAGGAACCGGGAAGAGAAGAGAGAGGCCAGGGGAGGTAACCATGTGCATTGCCAGGTGACAGAGGATCCCAGGACCACGGATCACCGGCAGCCAGCCCAGAATGCCAGTCTTCAGGAAGAAAGCTTCACCTTGATGACACCTTGATTTGGACTTCTCCTAGCCTCAAAACTGGGAGCCAATGATTCCCGTTGTTGAAGCCAGCCCATTGCATAGTATTTGCTTTAGCATCGAGGAAACTAAAACAATACGCCTCTATTTACGTGTGTGTGTATATACATGTATGCATATGTGTGTCAGTGTGTGTGTACACATATATCCTGTCGGTTCTGATTCTCTGGAGAACTCTGACCAATGCAGAAGTTTACCTCTATTTGTGGAGTTTTTGCAGAAAACATACCACCCCCCCCACCGGTACCCACGGAAGAGTGGGAAGGCTGATCCAGGCCTCCCTGTGCACTTCCTCCTGCATCTCTCAGATGGCAGCTGGCAGCCGGCCTCAGTCTTTCAGGGGGACTTTTAATGAGAAAGAAGAAGGATAACTTCATCCACAAATATTTATGGGACCCTCACCCTGCATCCAGCAGTGTGCTGGAAAGGAAATCTCTGTCCTCATGGAGCCCTTGGTCTAGGAGGGAGAAACACAAGCAAAGGGTCTTCTCCATGCAGCGGGGTGAGCTAGGGAGGGGTCAGCGCAGGAGCTGGGGGTGCAGAGGCCATGTGTGGTCTGGGAAGGCTTTCTGGAGGAGGCGGCAATGGGCAGAAACCTTGAGCCGGTAGGAATCAGGAGGACATAGGAGAATGGGAGGGTTTTCCAGGTAGAATAAAAAACATGATCAAGGGAAGATGGTGTGTATTAGTTTCCTGTGGCTACTGTAACAAAGGATGACAACTTTGGGGACTTAAAACAACAGAAATGTATTCTCTCACAGTTCTGAGGCTGGAAATGCAAAGTCAAGGTTCCTGCAGGCCCCACTCCCTCCAGAGGCTCCGGGGAGGCTCCTTCCAGCCTCTCTTGGCTTCTGGTGTCTCCTGGCATCCTTGGCTAGTGGCCACATCATCCCAGTCTCTGCCCCTGTCACCACAGGGCCTTCCTCTCTCTACATGTCAAGTCTCTCTGTCTCCCTTTTACAGGGACACTTGTGGTTACATTTAGGGCCTGCCAGGGTATTCCAGAATAATCTCAATCTGAAGATCCTTAGTTCAACCACATCTGCAAAGACCCTTTTCCCAAATAAGGCCACATTTGCAGATTCCGAGGATGAGGACTCACGTCTTTGGGGGCATTTGTCCACCCACTCCCCCATGCCGTGAGGGTGGGGCCGGTGACCGTTGGGAGCAGAAAGAAGGGAAGCCATGTGTGTGGCCAGCACCAGGTCACAGGGAGCTTGTATCGTGCAGAGGAGTCTGGACTTCACCCAGGTTTCTAAACATTTATTGAGCAACAACATTTACTGTGTCGCGGGCACTAGTTTTTATTTTTACTCTAACTGGAGTTATAAAACCGCTGCTCTGCAGCTGGCACGTTCATTCTCTCCACTAATATTCAGCCAGCCACCCACAAGTCTACGGACAGAAAAAGCCACATTTCTCTCCGCACACGTGTTTAAATGAAACACAGCTTTCCATTTCCGCTGACACCCCCTTTCTTCAGGTTTACTGTAGAGATGGTTCTGGAGTCAAACTGAGCTGGGGGGATCCCTTATGTCACTGCTTCCTGGCAGTGGTCAGACTATTCAGCCTCTCGGATAACAGCAGCCATTTCGGTTGAGCCTCTTGTGTGGATTAAACTCATTTAGTCCTCACTGCAGTCCATGAGAGAGAGCATCCCATTATCCCCACTTCACAGGTGAAGGAAAGGGGCTCAGAAAGGTAAGCCAACCTGACCCTGGGATTTGATGGAGGCAGGGAGCTGAGCCAGGGATCCTGCCCCAGAGCAGGCTCTCTGAACCACCCTGTGGTTTCGCCATCTCACAGTGACACGGGTTTCCAAGCGTACGTTCTGCCAAGGAGGGTCTGAGTATGGAAACAGGAGACACATGTGGAACATGTAGGGAGCCCTGGGCAGATAGATGCACGGGGTGAAGCTGGGGGACTTTATTGCCATTTGGAACTCTCCTCCTAGACTTGGCTAGCTTTGGAGGAAGGTGCTCCATCCCTGGGTCCTTTAGTACCAGGCTCCAGTGCCACCTCCCTTTTATTTGTCGAACCCTCCCCATTCCTCAACTCTCCCTTCTGAATTCAAATGTGGTAGCTGGGGCTGACTTGGTTTCTGGGCTGCTGTGCAGCTCACTCTTGCGATCCAGAGGAGGGTCTTCAGGCTGGGAAATTAGAATGAAGAGATGTTCTCCCTCTAATTTAATTGCATCTCTGCCAGTAATTCAGAAACCATCATTTGCACACACATTTCTGAAAGGTTTTTCAAAGAATTTAAACTCGTCATTTAAAATTCTCATTATGGTCGGAAATGGTTCCTTTGGGGCCCAACAGTTTTCTCTTTGGTCTCACAGTCCCCAGAGGTACAGATTTCAATTTGGAGCTTTCCACGTGGAAACGGTGAAGTTGCTCAACCTCACGTGTAACTCTCTCCTCCCCACTGGGCAAACTCGTTCATTTCCAAGTCATACAAGCAAGAGAAAAAGAGAAAACATACATCAAACTTTCATAATGGGTCCCTGCTGCTGGGGTTAAATACAACAAGTAGACAGAATTACATATAATGCATATTTATTGGCCAATCTCTCCGTTTGCTCAAAAACATTAGTATAATTTGTAACAAAGTTTCCGTTGATTTATATGAGTTTGTACAAAACTGAGGGGACTGTGCCTTCCCCAAACTATGATTGCATTTCTCGGGAGACTCTCACTTTCAAATGATAGTGTTAGATATTGTTAGAAATCGACACATTTGCATACCATGAATGTTAAAACCCAGAAAATACTCAACCGCCAATTAGACCCACCAAGCCTTTCCCTAATTAATCAGTCATGAAAGAACAGCTCCAGGTGCTTTTTCTGTAGCTGAGCATCAGGGCAAGTTTTTATATTTTATTAATCTTGATGGCCTTCCAGTCACTACGTGCAGATTCCTTCAGGGAGACAGAAAGCTGAGTGTACTCTGGGGACTCAAGCCAGTGTCAAGTTGTGAATCCTTTGGACCGCTGATTAAATTATTCCCAGTTCTGTTTTTACTTCTTGACACATTCATCTTCAGAAATGGCTCAGGTCCTAGAAAAATCTAGCATCCCCAAGCCTCTTGATGATGCATTTCACCAACAAATTTCATCCTATAGGTACTTGCTAAATACGCATTGCGTGCCCAGCTCTGTCCTCAGCGAGGTGTAGAGTAGGACCCCCCCTCCTTAAACTGGACACATGTGCATGCAAGAATGTGCCCATCTGGCCAGCAGAGACAATTGTGACTCTCAAGTCCAGAATGGGTGTGGCAAGCTTGGGAAGAAGGAGACCTCAGAGAAAGAGGCAAGAAAAGAGAATCTTCTTTGTCCCAATCCTCTAAGACACAAAGCTAGTAAAAGAGAAGTGCCTTTGAGGAAGGACAAAGGTTCCGGGAGTAGATTTGGGTACTTCTGAGGACATTGAAAACTCTGGCATCTAAAAGTAGGGCAGAACGTGCTCAAGGAAATCAGGGACACTGCACGTAAATGATTCTGGGTCTCAACTGGTACCCAGACTGGTGCCATGACACCAGCCATGACTCAAGCCACCCACAGTGTCCACGGTTTGACCACTGGCAAGACCAAGTTTGGAACAAAGGTGCTCTCTGGCCTTCCTCCTGGTCAAAGAGGTTACTCTTTCCTTTTGCATTTAGGATACTCTCTTATGGGGATAGCCCTACACTCCAGCTGGTCTCGTGTTTGGGACTCTGGTCTAGGGCTTAATTTGTCTGTTTGGGGAAGGGAAGCGTTGAGCAGATGGACTAATTGGTCATTGCCTCCCAGACACCCGGATGATAAATGAGACATCCCCTCCAGCTAAGCACCCCGCTGACAGGCCCAGCAACCCACCCTCGGCTCCCCGCAACACTGCAATTAGTGATTCCAACCCTGGAGCAGACCAGTTTGGAGAGCTTATAGTTCATTAAGAGTTTAAATAAATCCATTCATTTAGGTTTACTTTAAAGAGTTTTCTGTAATCACCTTCATTACATTTTTAAATGGGGTTGGGGAGGAGAGTAATTAGGAAAAATTGGCTTCAGCCAGGAGCACTCTGCTTCTGTGTACATATATGTCACCCTGTCACACTTGCTTCTCCACAATTTGGAGGTGACTCAGCCCTGAGCCTCAGCCCTGGACGTGAATCACAATCTCAGGAGGCACAAAATACTGGACTCCAAAGAGAACACCCTAGAAGGAATGGCCCCCCTCTGTGAGCAAGCTGACAACGCTTCCTTTTTGGCCTCTAATGATTTTTTGGTAATTTTTTGGTAATGATTTTTTTTATTATTATTGTGTTTCACTTCTAGCATTGGACCTAGATTCTGATATCTTTGCCTAGTGTCACCCCAGTACTTATTGCTCCCCAAACCAGCTCCACACCCACGAAGACTTGAAAACTGACTTGAAAGCTGCTATTAGGATTTCTGATGATGGATGAAGACATTGGATAAATTGTTCCACACTTGGCCCATCCACGGGAAGACACAGTCAATAATATTATAATGTGGGTAGTTTAGACATTTCATTAAACAGAATATTGTCAATGGGACACAGAGTAAAGCATGTTTCTGTAATATCATAATGGATAAGGCTTTATTTTAAATGTACGGCAATAAAATCCTGCATGTCATGAATCTTGCCTTTGAAGCAGATAGGTTCTTATTAGCTTAGACTTCGTAGGCACTGCATAATAATTTGTGTTGTAAACTAGTTTGTAATGAAATCTGCAAATAAAATTTTGAACAGAGAGTGCCTGCTGTGCGGAGTGGAAATTTCCAGAGTTTCTTGCTTCAGGGGTTTTGCTTTCGGTTTTCCAACAGGAGATACTTCGGTCTCATTTCCAATCCCAAAGGAACCCTTGGGAGAAACCCTGGGTGCAGCCCATGGCCCTATGTCCCTGAGGCTGTAGGACCTCAGCCTCAGCTTTGGGGTCACCATCTCGTAGGCAGGGGACCCTACACCTGCCCATCATTTCCATCACACTGCCAAGGGCTGAGCCAGTCTGCTCTAATTTACTAAACCCTCCTTTTCAGCACTTGAGCCTGGGATTTGAGGACAAAGCCCCTAGTCGGGCAGTCTGTGAGCCTGGTTTTCTGCCTCCCCAGGAGAGCACAGACTCAGGGTCTTTAGGAGCAGTGCCCTGAGCCCCCTTGAGGGCGGGCCAATACCCACCACATCTTGGGAGGTCTCAGAGCATCACCTAAAGTCCCTGCCTCGTTCATTCGCCTCCCAGCCTGAGCTCTCTCCTGTCAGAGCCCATCGTGGAGAGCGAGGAAGGACCAGGATTTGGAGTCGAGGGTTGTCTCGTTACACGCAGGAAAGTTATGCGGAACCATTGACCCTTGAACCCGCTGCTGCTTATGATTCTATTTCCACCATATTTTATCTTAAAAGCATGGTGTGTCTCGCACAGGCAGGTGGCAGAGGGAGGGGTGGGTGCTGTGGAGTGAGGAGAGCGGGACACCGTGGGGCACCGGCCTGCCCGTGGTCAGGACAGTGAGCAGCGAAAGCCCAGGGTCTGTGACCCCCCTCTTGGCACACTCCGTCTGGTTTGGGGCTCCGGGGCGGACACCTCTGCTGACCGCGGGTGACCTGAAGACAAAGTCTGGAGCACAGAGTCCACTGGAGAAGGCCAGGCTGGGCACAGGGCCGAAGAAACGGGCGGCATGAGGGTGCTGTGTGTGTCCTGGCGTGGCGGGAACGCTCCCCGACAACTGCCCCGGCGTCATCCACGTTTAACCTTATTCACGGACCTCAGTCGGGGTGAGCGGACGGTATGTGTTGAATCGTGTGCCCCAAAAAGCCGTGTTCCAGTCCCAGCCCCAGGTCTCGAGATTGTGACCTTTTTGGAAATAGGGTCTTTGGAGATGTGTTTAGTTAATATGAGACCAAACTAGGGGAGGGCGGGTCTGACCCCATGTGATGACTGTTCCTATAAGAAAGGGGAAACTAACGCATGGACACAGACCCTGGGAAGAAAGCCATGAGAAGAGGGAGGTAGAAACCGGGGTGATGCAGCCACCAGCCCAGGGCAGCCGGAGCCACCGGAAGCTGGGAAAGGCTGGAAGGAGCCCCCCCAGAACCCTCAGGCCCTGCCCACACCTGATTCAGACTTCTGGCTTCCAGGCCTGTGAGGGAATAAATGTCTGCTGTTTGAAGCCCCCGGCTTATGACACTTTGGAAACTAAGGCAGACACGGCAGCAGCAGAGCCTCTAAGCAGCGGACCTGGGGGTGCCTGTGGAGGTCAGGCAGAGGATGGGGTGGGGGGGACTAGCAACTTGCATTGGTCTGAAATTTTGGCAGATTTTTAAAACCTTATTTCCCCCTTTGGCACCTCCCTGCAATTGCACTTGATTAAAATTCCAGCCTCTGCCCTGCTGCCACGGTCCAGTGCAGGACAGGATAATATGCCACAGAGACCAATGGTCTGTCCGGACTAGTAATTCCCATGATTTAGAGTGATTACGTCCTGGCTGTAATGAACGCAGGCAAAGCCTTCCCTCAGCTCCTGCAGAACATTTGATTCATAAACAAATTACCCTGCACCTGTAGTGCAGGACAAAGAAATAGCAGCTAATTTAACCAGCGAATAGATGGCAGAACAGCGCAGAGTAGATCGTGCAATTTTGAAATATAATGGAGAAAATGGGAGTAATAGCAAGAAGCTCCAATACTGGTAAAGACAACCCAGCTTCTCAGGCTCTTGGAACCAGGCTCCCAGCCTGGGGACTGCGTGGGGCTCAGCGACGTTGGCCATACAGTGAGACGGAGCTGGAAGACGTGCGAGAAAGGCAAGCTGTGGTTGGCGTGGGCCTCTCCTCCACGAGGACACCTTCCTGTTGAGGAGGAATATCAGAAAGCTCACGCAGCTCCCCCAGAAAGAAGGAAGCGCAAATCCAGTCTCCTCACTGTTGCTGCGGGGCCTTTGACAAAACTCTGAGCCTCCATTGTTGTATCTGGAGGAAGGAGAGGACACCCATGCTTACAAGCAGGGAGACTGGCTGTAAATTAGAGGCAGCTCCACCCAGAGTGGAGCACAGGGGTTGGGACCTGACGTGGGGACCACCAAGGCCACACTTTGCCTCAGCTCCTCCATTGAACAGATGGCTGACGTGAGGCAGAAATTATGCAAGCAAAGCACTGGGCAGGTGCATGGCACATTAACTGTAAGCATCAAACTGAGCCTGGAAGCACCTCATCCAGTCCTGGGCACAAACGGGACCCTCGATCAATGTCATTTGCTTCTTTCCCACAAATCCTGGCTCTCTTCTCCAGGCCCTGGAGGGTTAGCGGTTAGCTACGCAGTTCTCGAGATAGTTCTCCTTATCCTTCTCCCTTTTTAGATGTTTGGGAAGTTTTGTGGGTTTTTTTTTTTCTTTGTTTCATGTTGTTTTTGCTTTTTCAACCTGAATTGCTTGACTCTCCACTTCCTTATATGCTTCAAGTAGCCGTTTCCCAAAATGTGCGCCATGGCACATCAATTTTCTTGGTGATCTGCTGGGGAGAAAGACTGCCCCCTTTGCAGAGCACCCACTGGCCCCCACAAAGATCGTATGAGACCCCTTGGGACAAGTGGCTTCCCTTCCAGGTGCTTGCCTGCACACAAATGAAAAAAAAAAGAAGGTAAACTGCAGGTGCACGCCCGTCCCATCATCTCCCCACCTCCGAGTGGCAAGTGCTACCATCTGATGAGCTCACCGCATTTCTTTTGTGTGCCTGTTGGTGTTTTATCTTTCCAGTGCGATCCTGCCACCTAACTCCGACATTTTGCCTCCGAACATTAACTTGAGTGACTCGGCTTGGCAAGCCCACGTCTTCTGACTCAGAACCCGTTTCATTCCGAATTGACTCATTGCTTCTTCCCATTTCAAGAGGGGGGTGGGGCTGTGTGGAAACACCATTTCTGGCAATATTATGTAAATGCCCACATGCCGAAAATAGTTTGCACACTTCAGAAGGGCACGCAGAAATGTTCCGTCACATTTGCTAAGCCTCTAAATCAAAATTTTATTACGCCGGAGAGTTTTCTCAGGCACCAGTCTGCTGATTTTTATGGGATTCATTTATCAGAAGGGAGAGAGGGAGGTGAAATAGGAGTCATTAGCCAGGCTGTTTTGGAGGATAAACACAGAGAGCCAAGTAGGAAACAAAAATATTTTAAAGGCAACGACACCACTTTGAAGCAATTGAATAGAAAATAATGAAGCATGGCCACTCTTGGGTCAGCTGCGAACAGGGTGCCTGGGTTCCCTGTGACTCCCACCAAGCCTGGGTTGTGTGGGGTGTCACGGTTATAGCTCCAGGAGGAGGTACCTGTAAGCACCTGGAGGAAGCAATCCCTGATGTGGAATGAGGGGTTGAGTGTGTTCACCCTCCTCGGAGGGAATGAGAAACGGCCACGGAAGTTTTCGTGATGGGAAGTGTGGTGAAGTGTGATACATAGTAATACAAGGTAACACGGTGGCATGCAACAACACAGAAGGCTCTGAATGGACAAGGATGGGTGCAAGGAGCAGCCCGGACCTTAGGAGGGGGACAGGGCCCTGGTGCTCATCAGCTCTGGACACTTATGAGACCGTGTGTCTAACAAAGGGGCAGACGGTGCCTGGGCCCGAAGGCAAACCCAGGCAAAGCTGTGTGAAGAGGGGTTCTTCAGATGATGCTGGAAGGGCAGCACTGAGCAGGTTTCCCAATACAAGTGTGGGTCATGCAGGTTTCTCATCTACAGCACTGGGGGAGTGGAAACTCCACCAAGGCCTATCGTACAGCATCAGGAAATGAGTCAGGGGGCAGCAACTGGTGACCTTCGGACAGTGAGGCACTTGACTCGTGCTTTCCTTCCAGTGCCACCTCCTCCAGGAAGTCCCCTGGGGTAGTCTTCCCTGATTGTCAGTTCCAGCCTGGGCCAGGTTTCCTCCTCACACCCCCAGCTACAGAGTGCCACCCCACGACCCCTTCAAAGATGGGACTGGGTGCCTCATGCCCTTGGCAGTTTTCTCCTCTGCTTGGAGCCAGACTGATACTAGAACAGGTGCTTGACTTATTGAATGAGTGAATGAATGGATAAATGAATGAATGGATGGATGTGGAGTCCTTAACTGGAAGCTTTTCTCAGTCTTTGTCAAGCTCTAGTACACAAGGACAAGAGACAAAGAAAAACCAAGGAGCTGCTGGTACCTTCAGTAGATTCCACTGTGGTAACCACAGCTGCCACTGGTGAACCTTACCATGCAACGGGCACTCTGCAAACTGCTTATCCGTGTCACCGGGGCTAATGGCTCACCACGACTTCAAGGTGGGGTTGTACTATCCCCACTGCGGAGTGGAGGCAATGCAGGTTTCTGAGGCAAGTAGCTGGTCAGAGGTGGTTGTGTCCACTTCACCCCAAAGTCCACACTCACTCCACCCTTCCTTACCCTCAGAGGAAGGTCTGGCCCATGCAAGATTTGGCATCCTGAAGCTTTAGTGCTTTGCAAGAGAGAAGGGAGGCGTGGCTCCTCTGGGTGAACGAGTCTTTGGAAATTGACTGGGGCTCAGTAGTTGGGCAAACCCTCCCTCGTGTAGCAGAAAAGCAGGGCGCTGGCGAGGATGTCAGCCCTCTCCAAACAGGGACAACTCGAGCACTGAAGAAAGCCCATGTGGGTCCTCTTTGGGCCCTTCTTTCTCCTCAAGGTCATTCATTCACTCATTTATTCATTCATTCATTCAATCAACTAACATCACAACCATCTCTTCTGAGGGCTTGGGATTCAGCCATGAACAACTGAAGTTGCATGATTGTGGGAAAGATACATGAATAACAATAACCATACTGTTTAGAATAAACCTAACAAAGAAGCAAATGCAGGATGTCAGATGGATAAATCCTTTGAAGGACAGATGCGGCAAAGACAGGAGTCAGTAGTATGTGAGTTGGGGAAGATCATTTTAAATGGGTGCTCAGGGTCAAAGCCTCCTTGCAAAGGTGACCTGGGAGCAGAGACTTGCAGCAGAGTGATCCAGGCAGATATTTGGGGGAACAGAGTTCCGGGCCCAGGGGTCAGCCAGTGTGGAGGCCTGGGAGGGCGAGCAGGAGAGGCCCGTGTAGCTGGAGCAGAGGGAGCAGGGGCCAGTGGGGGGAGAGAAGCTGCAGGAGGAGTCTTGAGGGCCAGCTACAGGGAGCCTTGGAGGCCAGCTGAGGTCCCCAGGATGTACAGTGATTGCGTCAGAAAGAACAGACACCTAGGAGCCAGCCTTGGGCTCAAGTCCCAGCTCCTCGGCATCCCAGCTGGGTGGTCATCAGCAAGTTGACCGATGTCTCCAAAGGGTTTCCTTATCTGCAAATTCAGGTGCTATGAGAGCCCTCCTTGGAGAGCAGCCATGAAGTTTAGGCAGGGACTGGGCACTGGGGTCATGGAGCTGGCTCTGTCTTCCACCAGCGTGGCCCGAGGTGCTTCGAGAGTGTCAAAATTAGATTGGAATTTTATTTAAAAAAATTTTTTTCAACCACAGGCACCTCCAGAATGTGTCATGCCAGTAACACATTGCAAACTCCACGGGAACTACCACTGCTGGGTGGAGGCCCTTTCTGCTCACCCTGGGATGAGGCCCCTCCTGCGTGGACATGCATTTGAACAGGTATCATTGGTTAGGAAAGTTGTAGCTCTACTCAGGTCTTTTAAGATGCTGCAGGCTCAGTCACGCAAAATCGTCCAAGAGAAGTTTCTCCTCCATCCCACTGTCGGATGCCGCCCACAGCCTCCCAGGGGGCTGGAAGACACCCCAGCGCTGCCCTCACTTGGGCAAAGCACATTCAGTCATGATGACACGTCGCAGATCACCCTAGAACTTGTAAATTTTGGGTGCCTCTCACCTGATTTTGTAAAAAAATTTATAAGACTTATGAGCTGTCGTATACTATTTTTGGTGGTTGAACTTTGAAACCCGCGTTTCCTGTTTTCCCTCTTACAGGTTTCTGAATCAGTTTAAATGAAGAGGACCTTGAGAGCAAGATGCTAAAAATGTTACCATTTGCAACAGCTTATCTATATTAATCAAAATTTTCACAATTTTTGCAAACAAAATATTGGAGACTGAGGTTAATAAAAGGGTGATCTTTTTTCACATACGACACTCAGTTTCAATTTTGTTTTTTCTCATTCTTATTTCTTACTGATTTTGCTTTAAAATAATTAAATGTGATAACCTGAGACTTATAAAATAAATGTATGCTATTTTAATACCAGATTTATCTATTGTCTACTTGTAAGATTTCCTCAAGGAAAGGGTTTTGCTGCCTTAAAAGCAGTTTGCCAGAGAGAGAGAAGATGGTGGCATAGAGAGGAGTGGAAGCTAAGTAGTCCCCCTGGAACAACTAAAAAAAACCAGAAACAACTAGTAAATAATCCAGAATAACTGCAGGGGGACAAACGAGACCATCGACTCATCATACACCAACCTGAATTGGGAGGAATGCCAGAGATCACAGCATAAAATCTGTAAGTAAAACCTGCAGATCCAAATCATGAGACCCCTCCCCCATAGCCTGAGATGCAAAGCCTCGTGGTGCCAGAGAGAAGCTCTCTCCCAGCAAGCGAATATAGCTCAGCTGGACTCCAACTGGGGTTTTAAGTAGCAAGTGTCAACTGCTCACTACAGGTATGAATCCCAAAAAACAGACAGAGGATTTGGGTGATGACTGACCTGGGAGAGCCGGAGGGTCACCTTGGACTGGGTCTGAAGGGGACTATCTGTTTCTTTTTTGGCTCAGTGGAGAAAGCCCCAGTCATTTTCAGTTTCCAGGGCTGTGACTCTGGGAAGGGTGGAAATAGCACAAGCAGAGACAGAGACCATTGAAATGCTAATGACCTCCCACTAGGGGGTCTATCTTCTCTAAGAGGAAAGGGGTGGGGCCCTTTCTATTCAGAACCAGACCCCAGAGCCTGGGGGAACAGGGCCATACCTCCTCACACCAGTCAAGAATTATAGGCTAACAGGCATCACCTGCTGGGCAGACCTGAGGCATCACAGGGTGGAGCAATTTTCTAAGACACACCCACAGGGAAACCAGATACTGAATATTTCTTCCCTCTGGGACTTGGGCTTGTTCTGCTCTGGGAAAACCTGATTGGGGTGGTCTAGGAGGTCAGATGCCTAGACAACAGAAAACTACAACCTACACTAAGAAAAATGAAGTTATGGCCCAGTCAAAGGAACAAACGTACACTTCAACTGAGATACAGGAATTTAAACAACTAATGCTAAGTCAATTCAAAAAGTTTAGAGAAGATATTGCAAAACAGATAGCGGCTGTAAAGGAAACACTGGGCATATATAAGGCAGAAATCAAAAATTCAAAAAAACAACTACTAGAATCTATGGAAATGAAAGACACAACACAAGAGACAAAAGTCACAATGGAAACATACAACAGCAGACCTCAAGAGGCAGAAGAAAACACTCAGGAACTGGAGAACAAACACCTGAAAGCCTACACGCAAAGGAGCACATGGAGAAAGGAATGAAAAAATATGAGCAATGTCTCCGGGAACTCAAGGATGAAACAAAGTACAATAATGTACGTATCACTGGTGTCCCAGAAGGAGAAGAGAAGGGAAAGGGGGCAGAAGCAATAATAGAGGAAATAATTAATGAAAATTTCCCATCTCTTATGAAAGACATAAAATTACAGATCTAAGAAGTGCAGCATACTCCAAACAGAAGAGATATGAATAGGCCTACGCCAAGACACTTAATAATCAGATTATTAAATGTCAAAGACAAAGAGAGAATCCTGAAAGCAGCAAAAGAAAAGCAATCCATCATAACAAAGGAAGCTTAATAAGACTATGTGTGGATCTCTCAGCAGAAACCATGGAGGCAAGAACGAAGTGGTGTGATATATTTAAGATACTCAAAGAGGAAAACTGCCAACCAAGAATCCTATATCCAGCAAAGCTGTCCTTCAAATATGAGGGAGTCTCAAAATATTTTCTGACAAACAGACAATGAGAGACTTTGTGAACAAGACACCTGCCCTACAGGAAATACTAAAGGGAGCACCACAGAGTGATAGAAGACAGGAATGCGTGGTTTGGAATACAATTTTGGGAGATGGTAGCACAGCAATGTAAGTGCACTGAACAAAGATAACTATGAATACAGTTGAGAGAAGAAGGTTGGGAGCATGTGAGACACCAGAAGAAAGGAGGAAAGATAAAGACTGGGACTGTGTAACTTGGTGAAATCTAGAGTGCTCAACAATTGTGATAAAATGTACAAATATGTTCTTCTACGAGGGAGAACAAGCAAATGTCAACCTTGCAAGGTGTTAAAAATGGGGAGGCATTGGGGGAGGGATGCAATCAACATAAACTAGAGACTATAACTAACAGAATCATTGTATTATGCTTCCTTTAATGTAACAAAGGTGATAAACCAAGGTAAATGCAGATAAGAGGGGGGTATAGGGGAGGCATGTTAGACACTTGACATTGGTGGTATTGTCTGACTCTTCACTCTACTTTGATTTAAGGTTATTTTTCCTTTTGCTGCTTCCTAGCTGTCATTTTTTTTTTCCTCTTTCTTTTGCCTCTCTACCTTCTTTGACTCTCCCTCCTGCCTTGTGGAAGAAATGTAGATGCCCTTATATAGATAGTGGTGAAGGTGGTGAACACATAAATATGTGACCATACAGAGAACCATCGATTGTTTACTTAGGATGGAATGTATGGTGTGTGAACAAAACCATATTAAAAAAAAAAATGGGTTGATGACAAAACCTCAGGGGCAATATACTGAGTGAAATAAGCCAGACACATAAGGACAAATATTGCAAGGTCTCATTGACAGGAACTAATTATAATATGTAAACTCATAGACATGAAATATAAGGTACCAAGATATAGGCTGAGTCTTAAGAATGGGGAGTGGTTGCTTAGTATGAGCAGAATGTTCAACTAGGATGAACTTAAATGTTAGGAAATGAACAGAGGCATTGGTAGCAAGATGTGAGAATAACTAACAGCGCCGAATGGTGTGTGAATGAGGTGGAAAGGGGAAGCTCAGAGTCACATATGTCACCAGAAGGAAAGTTGGAGGTCAAAAGATGGGAATGTATAAAACTGAATCCTATGGTGGGCAATGTCCATGATCAACTGTACAAATACTAGAAATCGCTTCCATGAACCAGAACAAATGTATGACAATACAATTAGAAGTTAATAATAGAGGGGCATATAGGGAAGAAATATATACCTATTGCAAACGATATACTACAGTTAGTAGTATTTCAACCTTTTTTCATAAACAGTAACAAATTACTATACCAATACTATGAGTCAACAATTGAGGGGGGTTGGTTAGGGATAGGGGAGGATTAGAGTTTCCTTTTCTTTTTTCCTTTTTTCATCTTTCACTTTATTTCTTGTCTGGAGTAATGAAAAGTTTCTAAAAATTGAACAAAAATTAAGTGTGGTGATGGATGCACAGCTGTATGAGGGTACCAGGGGCAACTGATTGTACACTTTGGATCTTTGGATGATTGTATGGTATGTGAACAATCCCAATAAAAATTAAAAAGGAAGAAAAAATATATGTATATAACCTAAAACTGTTAGCAAGCAGGAAATTAACCTTGGAATATAACCTAAAGCAGCTTTTGAAAGTAATCTTGGAAAGGGAAGTGGGTGGGGGATGAGGATCTTTGATCTCACAAAAGAGCAAGACGTAAAGCCTGCAACAATATGTAAATGTAAAGTTTGCGCCTTTCACTGGTGTTATCTAGTTCCTGAGGAAAACAGGAAATAACTAAATTACTGAAGCTCTCCTATCCTGTTACATGTTAACTAAAATAATTAACTCCCCTTGTCTCTAATGGGTTTAGCCAATTAAACAATCATTTCAGGGAGATTGCCCCAAACCTCCCAGATATAGATAAGCCTTTTGTCTATCACTCTTGTTGCATGTTAATTAAATGATTAACTCTCTCTGTCTCTGGGTATAAAAACCAATTGAAGAAACCCTTGGGGGAGGCAGATTTGGGAAAGCTTCCCCCCCCTGTCTCCCGGCAGCGTAAATAAACCATCTTTTACTCTTCAAAAAAAAAAAAAAAGCCAGCTTGCCAATGGTTGCTTTGTGCTTTTCTTCTGGTCTGTTCCTTATTTTCTCCAATTCTGAGTTCTCATTTTCTTAGACGGGTACGTTTTTTGTTTGTTTCCCACTGCCTCAAAGGAAGCAGTGATCAAGAAGTTCCACAGCAATGGGAGCTGCTTCTGAGTTATGTGGCAAGAAAGGTGAGTCCTCTTTGTCTGGCCCCACCTCTGTGTGAGACGGGGGGAGCTGATGAAGACTGGTGCTCCAGTTTGCTAAAGCTGCCAGAATGCAAAATACCAGAAATGGACTGGCTTTTATAAAGGGGGGTTATTTGGTTACACAGTTACTGTCTTAAGGTCATAAAGTGTCCAAGGTAAGACATCAACAATAAGATACCTTCACTGGAGAAAGGCCATTAGCACCCGGAAAACCTGTTAGCTGGGAAGGCACGTGGCTGGCATCTGCTTTCTCCAGGTTGTGTTTCAACATAGTGTTCTCCAAATTGTCAGCATGAGCTTTCAATGGCTGTCTTCAAAGCATCTCTCTAAGCTGCATCACAGAGCTCCTTCTATCTGAGCTCTTTTATAGGGCTCTAGTAAATTAATCAAGGCCCAAGCTGAATGGGCCACACCTCCACGGAAAATATCTAATCAGAGTTATCACCCACTGTTGGGTGGGTCACATCTCCATGGAAAAACCTAATCCAAAGTTTCCAACATAATCAACACAAATACCTCTGCCCCTACAAGATTGCATCAAAGAACATAGTGTTTTGGGGGACATAATACATCCAAAGCAGCACAACTGGGGATCACAGAAATTAGGATGTGCAAGCTGAAGGCCCCACCTGTCTCTTAGAAATGTGAGCTCGGCAATTTGTTGACTCACAGGAGCCAGCCCAGGTAACTCACTGCAGGCTGGGCCTTGCCTCTCGGTCCTGTCCACAGGGGCTGACTGGCTGGGCCCCTGGGACACAGTCAGAGGGAGTGGCCCAAGCACAAAAGGCAAAGAGCAAATACCCTTCATTTTAACCTATCAATCTGCAAAGGTTACAGCCAAGATGTGTGACTTGGCAGTATGTAAAAAGAAGCAAAGAATCAATAATAATAAATGGTAGTAATTATTATTTTTATTGCTCCTGACAACCCACATGGCCCTATCATTTACAAGTGCTTGTTTCATATGTCCCAGCGTCACTGGTAGGCATTTCACACACCCTGCTTCTCACTCCTGTATTGGCTCAGACACACGTCTCCTTGTCTCCACCCGCAGATCTGGACATCATGGCCTTGGCCGCACAGCTCACGTGGACAGGCTGGTCCCTGCGGCCCAGACACCGGTTCTTCACGTACTCCCTGCTGGGGAGACCCGGGAGGCTGACAGAGGCAGCACTTGTAGGTAAACTCCCGTCTCCCCGGAGTTCCAGAAGGTTTGTGTCCCAGGTGGCAGTGCTGTGAGAACAGTGGTCATCCCAGTTTTTCCTTGTGCCTCTCAGAAGCAGTTTGGAGTCCGGGACCAAGGAAGTACAGAGAGACCAACAGCCCCTCCTGGCGTTGTGTTGAAGGGCTTGGCAGAGAGAAACAAATCGCTCACAATACACCTGCCTCCAGAAGGCTGTCGGCTCTGGGGTCTCCAGGTCCCCACCTGGCCGCAAGCCTGATCCCAGAGAGGCCGACAAAGAAAGGAAGCCAAGCACAAGCTGAGAGCCACAACTCACAAGCACAGCCTGTGGCCCCTCGGTGGCCTTCTCTATTTAGATTTGAATTTCCAATCAATTGAAAGCAAAATAGGCACGATGGGCTTTAGAGAATGAACCTCAAAAGGCATCTGCATCCACGGAGACCAGCCCGGTGGCACCGCAATGACTCTGCCAGCTTTCTCCTGCTGCCGCCTGTGAGTTACAAGACGTTGGGTTCAAACTTTCATCTTCCCAAAGGCAAAGGACAAAGAGTCTATTCTCAAAACTCAGAATTCCTGCATAAGTTATCAGTGTGTCTCCCCACTGTGTCCACTCGGGTGCCATGCTGTCACCTTTAGGAGCACATGAGTGTAGGCACGTGTGTGTGCATGTGTGTGTGTGTGTGAGAGAGAGAGAGAGAGAGAGAGAGAGAGAGCAATTGAGATTCACCCCATTTAGTGGCAAATATCTCAAATAGAGTTTTCCAATTCCTTGTTTTTGCCTGACATTTCAAAAAGATTCGTCTGTAGGTGTCCGGGTATTAATATTGATCTTTGTTCACTCCTTTGGGTAAACAGCTACTTGAACGCAACGCCACTTGATTACTTTAATATAGAAATAGACAGAGAAGAATATCTCCCGTTCTTTTTGTCTTTATTTGACAGCCGCGGCGGGTTCTGGATGAAGTGACTGCAGCGGGAGTGGGGGGCACAGGCATGCTGAGCTATCACAAAGGCAGATCTGTGGGCCCAACTGACATTCCCATTCCCTGAGAAGACGCCTCTGGGCTTCGTGCCTCAGTTTCCCCAGAGGTAAGACAAGGGGCCAGGGTGATGGCTGAGGTCCTGGCTCCCTGGGCAGCGTCTTTTCAAGAGCCGTGTGACCCCCAGAGCTCGGTGCTGCAGCGTGTTTCTTCCTCTTGCCTGCCCCCAGCCACGGACAGGGGCCAGCGACTTCTCCAGCTACCCTCCAGCACCCTAGAAAGTTTCCGGGGCTTCTCCTGAGTTCTCTGGTTAGGGCTGGGGCATGCTGAGGGGCTCGGACATGCTAGGAGGTGCAGTTGAGGCGCAGGGGTGACCTTCTGCCCCGACTGTGCCCTGTGGCTTGCATGTGGCAGAGCTGAGGCCCCTGCGGCCAGCCTGGGGAGCAGTGGAAAGCTTAATGCCTGGTGTCAATGGTGATGTTTATTCCTGCAATTATTCATGCATTTAGCCTAAGTGAAAGAGCATTATGCCTCTCTGGCAGGGTCTGTCTTGCTGATGGGTGGTGATTAACGTGAAGGGGGCCAGTGATCACGGCTCGTTTTCCCTCTGGGGTTCACTGGAAGGACAGCGCCTCATTTCAGCTCCGTGATGGGCTGTTTCCAGGAGCCCAGGCTGGGGATCCACTGGGGCCCCCCACCTCTATTTGCCTCCTGGCTTTAATTAGCTGCCCCTGGGGGTCTCGGGGAGCCACATCATATCAGTGCCTGAGGATCTCTTAAATCTCCAGCGAGACCCAGGGCAGCTGCTCCCCCTCTAAGGCTCTTCTTCATCCAAGCAGCAGCTAATTAACTCAGAGGTGCCCTCTTTGATCCCCATCTCCAGCAGCAGCCCGCCTGTCCCTGCTGCCCAGGGTTTGTTCGTCTGTGGGCTGAGCTTAGGGCGGTCCCGGCAGATCCTCAGGCTGGGACGGGCAGTCAGGACTCCAGCCCAGTTTCCTTGGATGGATGGATGGGTGGACAGACAGACAGATGGATCGCAAAGTGAAACACTCTCCTGCACGTCACAGGCGTTCAGAGGATCACCCGAGGCTCCTTCTGCTTCAACGCACCCCAGGTATGTCTTGCCTCAAATTCGGAAGCCAGGGAGACCCACAAAGCACTTATCGGACATCAGGGGGTACGAATGTTTCTCTTGACCTCAGTCAAGTCAGAGAAATAATAAAATGGCTGTGCCTCCAATAACCCCCAATAACCCTGAAACTTTTGTTCCCAGAATCAACATCCAGCCCTGAAGAATTTTAGTGATGCTCATCCTTGATTCCACCCCAGCTCTAACTGCCGGAGAAGATGGGAGAGACACAGTGCAAACGTGAGCCGTGAGCCACATGCTCACCAGCGACAGACCTCAGCGCGGCCAATGGCGTCTGTACTTCCAGAGGGAAAGACGTGGGGACAAGTGTGTCACATGGGCCATCCTGCTTCCCCTCGCAGGAACCCTCCAGAAGATGTGTCAGCGTTTTGCAGATGCACGTGCGGGCGGCCACCAGGGCTTGAGCCCCGACATTCCGACACCACAGCCTCTTCTCTGTCTTAAGTGGATGAGTGAGCTGTGCACAGTGCAGGCTTTAGTTGAAATTGTGTCCAAAGAAATTTCACAGATAAAGGTGGCTGAGTTGTTGTGATGGTTAATTTAATGTCAATTTGGCCAGGCTGGCGTGCACAGTTATTTAATCAAACCCTCATTTAGGGGTTGCTGTGAGGATATTTTGCAGCTGTGGTTAACATCTACAAGAAAATTGGTTGACTTTAAGTAAAGGAAACAACCCTCGATGACGAGGGTTGGCGCCATGTTGAAGGCCTCACTAGCAAAATCTCTTTGCATGGAGAAGAAATTCTGCCTCAAGACGGCATCACCTCTCGCTGAGTCTCCAGCCTGCCTCCTGCCCTGCAGACTTCAGACTTGCCAGCCCCACAACTGCGTGCAATTCCAGTAAATCTCTTAATGTATATGCAGTGTCTTATTGGCTGTGTTGGAAAACCCTGACTGACACAGTTTCTCTCTTTAACCCCTTGTTCTTCACAGTCGAGGAGGCTCAAGCAGAACGGTCCGCTCAGGACTCTCTAGAGTCAGGCTGCTGCCAGGTGCAAGACAGGTGGGCCCTTTCCTTACCTGTAAACGGGGCCCAGCACTGGATCCTGCCATGGAGCTGGAGGACTCCATGGATTTATTCATATAAATCCCTGAAGCCTGTGGCTAAGGGGTGAGTGCTCTGCAAACCAAGCACTTTCACTCTGCTCTTGACGTGCTCTCAGCATCTCGCAGGCTCCTCCCCAGACCGACCGCTCCATGCTCCTGCTGCCTCATCAGGGGCGGTGGTGACCCCTCTGCACCAGGACAGACCTGCCCTCCAGAGCACTGTCTTCCCTCCTGATACTCCCCACTGATCCCCTGCCCTGGTCCTCGCCCCCAAAATGCATTCCTCCCTGAGGACTGGGCTCTGTCCCTTGGAGGGCTGCAGCAAATGAAAAACATCTTTTCTCTCCTGGTGAATTTTGTCCCTCTGTCCTGGCTCCTTGTTTCCATCCTAAAGTACTTCATGGTGAAAATGTTTTGCTTGCAGAGGAACCTCATCCCTCTGGAAGGCTCAGTGTGCATTCACAGCCACTGCTCCGGCCAACGCAACTTCAGGCTCCGGCCTGCGGGTGAGTGCACTGGTGTTGGGAAAGTGCCCAGCATGGGGCGGGCATGTGACAGGGATCTGGTGCCCCTTGGTTCCCGATGCCTTAAATAATTCCATTTCATGCACACCTGCCACCGTGCGGGGACCAGGCAGGTGAGCCTGGATATGAGTGCATTGCCAGACGGGATGGGCAGAAAGTCAAACATGACGGAGGGTACAAGGGCTCAGGGAGGTGAGAAGTGCTGTTATCCTGCTGCTGGAGACCTGGCAGGGCCTGGAGGGAGTGTCAGAAGCAGGTGGGGAGGGTGGGATGTGTGGAAGGACAGGGGACGTGGAGGAGTCAAAGGCAGGGGAAGAAACTGTTTCCTTCCCAGTGGGGAAGGAAGAGAAGCTGGGCCGAGAGCACACACAGGAGGCGGGGAGAGGAGAAGCCAGGTGGGTCCTGGTCCAGGAGAGGGTTTCAGTGGCAGCAGCTTTAGGAGAACCTGCCCAATGATGCCCAGTGGGAAGGCCTGGAGGTGGGAAGATGCTGGAACAGAGCCTCTAGTTCTCCTGCCACTGTCAGATTTGGATCTGTTCCCTCAAAATCTACGGCTGTAGGCTGGAGATGAGGCTTCCCAGCCGAAGCCCTCGCACCAGGTGTTTTCTGCAAGGGGAGGAATTCTCTTCCAGAGGTGAGCAAGGGCGCCTGGGAAGGGACGGCTCATATTGATCACCCGCATCTCCATTTATCCAATGTCTCCCAGCCCCTAGCCCCCAGGGGACTGCATGTAGAAGACAACCACCATCCGTCAGCTGCAGAGCCATGCGCCCACGTGGGCATAGACGGGCCAGGAGGCTAACAGGGCCCTCCTGAGCCTAGGCGGGGTGAGAGGGAGATGTGAGGGGCAGTTTGGACTGGAATGCATGACTTGGAGGGCAAGGGCTCTCCGTTTGCAGCAAACACTCTGCACAGGGAGAAAATGGGCCAGACCATAAGTGCCTACTGATGGGGGACTGTGCAGGGCACCCAGGACTCATCTGGGGGTATTTAGGTGAATAGAAGCCTGAACACCCTCAAATCTGACATAGAATTGATTGCTTCTGATGTAAATCATTCCATCCAAAGTGGAAGAAATGCCCCATTCCTTTGTTTTTCTCAACTGAGTCAGATCTGCTCTGAGCCTCTAGTGGACAAGAAGCCTGAAGCTAATCCCAGTTGGGGCTCATTCACCCTTGCCTCTGGTGGAGCAAGGGGGGCTTCCATGGCACCCACATGGGGGGCTGCCTGGCCTTTGTCCTCCGCTCCGGACGGTGGCTCTCGGCGGAGATTTTGCTCTCTCCCGAGGGCTATTTGTCCATGTGTGTCACAGTGGGGTCCTCTCCTGGGAGTCCTCTCCACTGACCGCAGGCTGCAGACCCTCCCCAGAGGGCCCAGGGCCTCTGCCCATGTGATTGGCAGAAAAACAGCCCTGAAAGATGCCCACATCTGGAATCTGAATATGCTGTTTCATGACAAGCAGGACTCTGCAGAGGGAATTAAGGCTATAGACCCTAAAATGGGATAATTATCCTAGCAAATCTATCTGGGTAGCTCCACTGTAATTCCATGCACCTTAAAAGTGGAAGAGGCAGTTGCAGAAATGGTACCCCATAAAGAGGAGAGATTCAAAGTGTGAGGCGGACTAGACTCGTGCCGCTGGCTGTGAAGACGGAGGACGGGGGCCACCAGCCGGGGGCTGGGGTGGCTTCCAGAAGCTGCGAGCAGCCCTCACCTGACAACCAGCAAGGAAATGGGGACCCCAGTCCTACACCCACAAGGAACTGAATTCTGCCAGCGACTCAGATGGCAAGTCAATGATTGTCCCCTGGAGCCTCCAGAAAGGAACACGCCCCTACTGACATCTTGATTTTAAAAGCCCAGTGAAACCCGTATTGGACTTTGGACTCCAGAGCTGTGAGAGAATAAATCTGTATCATTTGAACTGCTACGTCTGCAGTAAATTGTTAGGGCAGCAAAATCTACCCTTGGGTCAAAGGCCCACTGCTGCTCCTCTTCCTCAAGCCTGGGTCTCACCCAACCAGCCCCAGCTCCCATCTTTGACTCACCAAATCCTATTACTTTCTTTACTCATGTAAGAACCAAATTAGGCTGCCCATTAAGCCATTCAAAATTCCATCCATCCATCCGACCATCCATTCGTTTGTTTATCCAGCCCTGAGTCAAGGAGAATCGAGTGACCATTTCACGGGTCTGTGGTAGTCAGCAGGGCATCAGGAAGAGTGGGGGAGAGAGCAGAGAGCTGGGGCTCTTTTGAAGATGTCATTTATGAGGCGCCACTTAAGCATCCCGAGGTGAGTGGAGGGAGCTGCTGTGCAGGTGTCTGGGGAATTGGATGATGGTTTTCCGGGGACCTTCTGTCTGCCTGGCACTGCTCCCGGCACAGGACAGAGCTGTGGACAGAACAAGGGCCCATTCCTCACACGGCTTGCCTGCCCACTGGGGTGTCCTCTCTCTGGTCCCAGGAGGGCTGGGAGGTCAGGTGTTTGCACCTTAGCCATGGTCCAATGCTGCTTCTAATGCGGGAAGGAGAAAGAGTCGCTATGACTGCCCCTGAGCTCTTCCCTTTTCAGGGCCTGGGAAGAGTCCTGTGCAGGTGGCACTTCAGAATGACTGAGGGGAGGGGAGGGAGGGCGGAATTCACACCCACTGCCCACTGGGGCCACATGGGCACCTAGATTGTGATGGAGGTGAGGACACCACAGTGGGCTGAACCAGGATGCCCAAAAAGACACGGCCACATCCCAGTCCCCAGAGCATGTGGACGTGGCTTTATTTGGAAAAACAGTCTTTGCAGATGTTGTTAAGAAAAGATCTTGAGACGAGGTCATCCTGGATTATCTGGGTGGGGCCTGAACCCAATGACAAGTGTCCTGTAAGAGGCAGAAGCAGAGAAACAAACATATGGGAGAGGCCATGTGAAGACGGAGGTGGAGAACGAGGGACACACCACAAGACAGGGACACCTGGTGCCACCAGCAGCCAGAAGAAGCCACAAGGGTCCTTCCCTGGAGCCTCCAGAGCAAGTATGGCCCGGCTGACTCTGGCCCTGGAATAAACTCCTGTGAGAGAATAAATTCCTGTGGTTTCAAGGTGCCCACTGTGTGGAGATTTGCTGCAGCGGCCCCGGGAGACAAGTAGAGGAAACAGCCCCAAACCTGTGGCATCAGAATCATGGAGGCAGCTCTGAAAATGCATATTCTTGGGCCTCTCTGATAAATTACTGATTTAGGGAGTCATAATTTCTCAGAGTACCCCAGATGATTCTTAGGTGACCAGTTCATGGATCTCCACTTGAGAACCACAATCACATACAATTTCCTTATTTTACAGACGGGAAACAGAATTTCCTCCAGACCTCCAGCACGTCAGAGATGAGGGTCCTGGTCTGGGCGCTCTCACTCACTCCCAATTTGGGCTCCTTGGTGAGTGGCTGGTATGTGAGTTGAACCGTATCCCCCGAAGGACCAGTTCAAGTCCAACCCCTGGTCTTGTGAATGTGACCTTATTGGGAAATAGGTCTTTGCAGACGTGATTGGGTCAAGATGGAGTTGAGTAGTAATTCAGTGTCCTGTGTCCTCAGAAGGAGAGCGAGATGGGGAGAAATGAAGACACAGAGATAGAGAGACAAACGCAGGGGAAAAGGCCACATCACCAGAAGCAGAGCTGCAGTGACGCGTCCACAAGCCGAGGCACACACCGGAAGCTGGAAGGAGCCAGGAGGGATTGTCCCCTAGAGCGTTCGGAGGTTGCACGGCCGTGCTGACACCTTGAGCTCAGACCTCTAGTCTCCGAAACTGTGAGAGAATATATTGCTCTTTTGGAAGCCACCTGGTTTGTATTTGTCACGGCAGCCCTAGGAAGCTAAGACAGCTAGAGAATGGCTGACTCTTGAGGTTGGGGTGGGCCCCATCTCCCACCCCCTTGCTTCTTCAGGATGCGAGGCTCAAAGCCGGGCCTCCCGGAGAGATGACTCTTTTAGTCCTTACTGTTTACCCCCAAGCCTCCTGCCATCTTGGAAAACTCCAAGTGGCTCATGATTTTGACCTCACCTTGTCTGGCATGGTGGGCCTCCTTAGCCAGGATTCAGCCCTGAGAATTACTGCACGTATTCACCAGAAGATGTGGGCAGGAGAGCACTCATACTCAGCTCCACCTTCTTATTTAGAAATGAGCCCCAAATCCCAAGAACCCAATAAGGGCAGGATCATGTGACTCGAGGGTCCATCATCTGCACCTCCCCTCCCCTAAGGCAGAAGACAGACGTCCGTCCCCTGGGGCAGGGCTGCCCTGCAGGCCTGAGAAGCACCGTTTTAGTGATATGATTGCTCTGTCAACGTCCCACCACCATTTAGTCAAATTAAATCTACTCTTCAACCATTTTTGTAAGAAATCAATAGATAGCACATGTATCTCTCTTTGTCCCATCTTATTCTTTCCAATTTAGGTACATCTTAATGGTTCTGTATAATTCAAAAAGGAAATCGAAAATGAAAGCTGCCAGGATTCATTTGTCATGAATCAATTTCCTCGTATTTGGGACCAGAACTAATGCGTCAGATCCCGTCTTCCTCTCTGTCCCACGTCGTCATAATGGACTTGGGTCAATACGGCTTTTGATGGCAAGCGTACCCTCACTGACTTTCACGTTGTCTCCCTTGTCACCTTCTCTCGGTTGGAGACAGTGAGTGGTTGTGATCTGCTATTTCATGTTAGGACACACAGTCTTTAATCTGAAATGTGTTTGCTCCCCCTGAAAACTCTAGTGCAGGATGAAAGTCACTTTTCCTTATGGATCAGCAGTAGCCTTCACTGACCATCACTGTGCTAGGAACAGAGGACACGGACAACAATGACCTGCAGTCTTATTGTGCCCTTGGTAGGGGACGACAGGAACCCCACAATCCCCAGTGAGGTGGGGGCAAAGATGGACCCCCACCACCAGAAAGGGAGGAGGCTTTTGCAGAGACCTGCGATTCAGCTAGGGAGGATTTTTACGCCTCTCATGGAGGGGAGGAAGTTGGCTGTTGAGCCCGACATGGTGCGGGATTTGGAAGTATGAAAAGTTCCACAGTTCCCACAGACCCAGGTGCAAATCCCAACCCTGTAATCTAATAGTTCCAAGTTCTATGGTCTTGAGATGCTTCCTAACTTTTCTTAGACTCTGTGTATCTCTGAATACTGAGTTGTGGTGAGGTTTACATTGACTTGGCAACTTGAGTAGTTATGTTCCCAGGGACCCAGCCCCAGAATCTGTTGTGTTAAAGGCAGACAAATTCTGGGGAAAGGGAGTCCTGGGTTTCCCTGGCCTTGGGTTCAGGGACAAATGAAACCCGACCTGGAGACCTGAGCATCCCTGGGGAGGCCCGTGGACCCATCCAGTGCAGCTACCTTCTTAGACAGATCTCCCCACCACGACCCCTCTCCATCCCACCCCCTACTCAAACTTGCATTCCTTCCACTCCCAATATCAAAGAAGCTTTGCTGGCTGGTCACAGCAAGTGCACACTGTGCCTTCACTTTCCTCCTATTTGGAGGTTTTCCTAACAATTGTTATCGCAAAAGTGTTGGGGATTGAATCATGCTCCCCCAAAAGACACGTTTGACTGGTAATCTGCATTCCCATGGGCGTGAACTCATTTGTCAACAGAACCTTGGAAGACATTACTAATCAAGGTGTGGACTCATTTGTGAATAGGATCTTCCAGGATCCTATTTAGAAGTGGCCAAACTGATACACACGGGCCTTAATTTATATGACCTGAGGCCTTGCAAAGAGGCTGAGCAGGAGAAGCCACCAAGAGCTAGAGGAGCCAGAGAAGAGGTCTGGCCTCCCCAGAACTCTCCAGACCCTGGGGGAAGCACGGCCTGGCCTGCAGCTTGGTTCTGGATGTCTGGTCTTCAAACCGTGAACTGATAAATCCCTGTTCTTCAAGCCGACTCGTTGTGCCGTACTTGTCATAGCAGCCGGCAAACTAAGACAAAGTGCCTCCAAGGCTGAGCAAGGACCAGTCTTCTTGAGTCCAAACTTTATCCACAGCCGTCCTCTTGGCTTAAGGTATTTTTTTCATTCTTTCTACTCCCCCCACTAGCTACTGTACTGTACCAGCTCCTCCCAGTACAGCAGCCTCTGCTTTCATTTCTCTCTGGCAAAAGCCAGAAAAAGGATCGAGGTAGGTAAAAATCATGGCTCCAAGACGGGCCACAGGGGCATGGGTGAAATCATGACGCATGGTGTGCCTGACGCATGTCTCTTTTGCTCGGCGGACACTTCCCTGAGGGTGTCATTCACGTGCATTTCACAAAAAGGAGCCCATGTGGATTTTGCTGCTACTGGATGAATTTTTGTAAATGTCCTATGTGTGTTTCGTAAGAAGGCACTGCTTGACTTCTTGGGAGCAGGCTTCCGAACTTGCTTAATATGTTAAACTTGTCCACAGTATTATTTGAGTCATCTATATCTTTAGAAATTTTTGTTTTGTCCATAATTGAGATGGGGTCTAGGAATCTTCCACCAGACTGGGAGATTGATCAGTTTCTCCCTATAATTCTATCAGGCATTATTTTATGTATTTTGAGGCAATATTATTAGATGAGTACAAATTTGAATTGCTATATCTTCCTGGGAAATTGAACAATATATCACTATGTAGTGATGCTATTTCTGTTAATGCTTTTGTTTGTGTTATAGTCTATTTTATCTGATATTAATGCAGCTATTCTGCATTCTTGTGGTTGTTAATTGTGTAGACTGTCTTTGCCACTCTCCTTATGTCCAAATGTATATATCCTCATTGTTTAGGTGGGTTTCTTATGAACAGCATGTGGTTGGATTTGTTTGTTTTTTTTTTTTTTAAATTGAATCTCACAATCTATGTCCTTAACTGGCAAGTTTATTCATTTACACTTACTATGATTACAGATATATTTGCATAGGTTTCCACCATCTTACTTTTTGTTATTTGTCCTCTTTTATTATATCCTCTCCTTTCCACTCTTTTTAAAAAATTAAATTTTATTTATTTTCTAGATGTGTGAATTTGGGTGAGATACCCAGCTTCTCAGCATCCTCATCGATAAAATGAAAGCAATAATAATAACCTATGACAATAGGTGTGAGGATTAAATGAGTTACTATGTGTAAAATTTTAGAATAGTGACTGGCATATCATAAGCAATGCATCCATGTCTGAGGTGGTTTCTTATACCTCTCTCTCTCCCCTCTACTTAGAATTTATACGTTATTTCCACTCTCTTAAAGACTTTCCTTGGAAATTCACCATGAATACTTAACAAAATCTAAGGTAACACCACAATCAATGCAAGAAACTTAAAATCTTTCTTAGGTGTTTTCACCAGAATTTGGGGGTTTGCCTTTTATAAGCATGAATTCGACGATAGTGTTAATATTTATGCAAACATTTTCTATTGACAATATCTGAGAACCAATTTTGTACCAGGTCTGTTCTGGGCATACAAACAATGCCTATTTAGACGTACCCACTTTTTTGTTCACCGTTCCCCTTGGATCTCTCACCTTCTTTCTGGGTCATTTTCCTTCTCTCTACAGTGCATCTTTTATTATTTCCTTAGATAAGGTGGAAACAGAGTAAAGCTACTCTGTTTTTATTTATCTGAAATGTTTTCATTTTGCCCGTGTTTCTGAGGGATAATTACACTGAATTCATAGTTCTAGGCCAACATTTTATTTTCTCTCAGGAGTTTGAAGATATTGTGCTGGTTTCGAGCTGTTATGTACCCCAGAAAAGGCCGTGTTCTTTCACTCCATCCCTGTGCGGGCAGAGCTGTTGTGGATGAGACTTTGTGATTAGGTTGTGTGGTTCACAGCTCAGGGGATTTTTGTTTTCCCTTTTAAAGGCATCTTAAAGCTTTCCACACAAGCCCAGCAAGGCCATACAAATTATGTTTTGTGCAAGAACCAATTGTTTTGTAGCAGGAAGTCTCCCCAGTTTTCTCTCCATTTCCATTGTCATCATGCCTGATTGAACATCACAGGGAAATAGAATCATGATTTTGATGTCACCGATGAACAGCGATGGGTCACATTCCAGGAACGTGAAAGGGGAAGGTTTCCTGCTCTGTTTCTCTCCGGTCATGCTTTCTCTTCCCCTACTCCACATTGTCACGTTTAAAAGTGATCTGACTAGGTTGGAGGACCCACCAGAAGGTCAACTGTAGATAAGATGGGACCGAGTTATTCAGCAGTGTTTCCCCATCAGACGCAGCAGCACCTGGCCCAGGTCGATGCTCCTTAAGTGCGTGTTGCCTACCGGGTGGACACCAGGTTGACTTTCCCAAGCCTCTTGCAATTGAGAAAATCACAGTTTACTACTTGTGATTTCACACGTCTTCCCCAAAGAAAATGCTGGAATTGTAGGGAAATTGGACATCATTTCAATAGTTTCTTAACACTGAGTATATATAATTGTCTGTGTCTTGGCAGACTGCACGTGCCCCCAGAGAGAAGTTACATGTTTAATTGTGTGATGCGATTAGTTCCAGGCCCATCTCGGTGGGAAAACTTTCCACGAAGTATTGATTAAATCGCCACCTGTTTGTTTAACAGGCTAACCCAGAGCAGTGCTTCTCCAATCTGAGCATGTATCGGAATCACCTGGAGAACTTGTTAAAGCACAAATTTCTGGTTCCTCCCCCAGAATCTCTGGTTCCGTAGGTCTGTGGTGGGACGCTGGAAAGTGCGTGCTTAACACGTTCCTCGGCATTGCTGGCCAGTGGCTACCCTTGGAGAGCCACTGACCTGGTGCTTGATTGCATCAACCTGGCTTCTCTCACCCTTTCTGCATTTGGAGGTGTGTCCAATTTGAATCTGAGAAATACGTCTGATGAACAAGAGTAGAAACAAAGCTTCCTCCATTTTCAAAATATTTTCTGTAACTGGGGCATATTAATTTTATAATTTAAAAATCCAATTAAACGCAAGTAAACCCCCACAGCCCCAGGCCTTTCCAGACCATTCTAAAGCCCCCTCCATAGTTTTGGGCTTACAGAAAGATTAACTTAAAGCAAAGTGCCAAAGCAAGCAAAGAAGCAAGTTTGATGGGTACAAATTGCAAGTCCTCAAATGCAAATGTGCAATAATCAGTTGTTTCAGCAGCCCATCTTTTATCCCGTTCCTTCTGGAAGGATGACATCTCCTGCCTCATTTTAGTGGGAAGATTGATGGCCTTGTGTGGGTACACAGACAAAGGCTCCCCGTGTTTCCTTTCATCCACTCCCCAACCCCTCTCACAACCATTGGTAATAAATGCAGTGTAAAAGATGGGGGTGTCAATGTAATTAGTTCTTCAGCAGCAAGATTGTTGGTGATTTATAGAAGGGAGTCCATGTGTCCCTTTGTTCTTAACCTGAATTCAATAGCAAAACGAGAACGTCCAATGGAGATTCATGGACAAACCAGCTTAGTTGTCTTATAGACAGAGTGTGGCATATCAATATATTATTAACAGCCAGAAAAGGGAGATATACTACTTTCTCTTCTTTATCTTTGACCATTTACCACATCCAAACCCTGAGATTTTAGCATGCTGCACTCTTTCCTTCAAAAATGCCACTTCCTCTCTCCTCTGCCCTCTTCCACACCCCCTTTATGCCCCCCTGTCTCTCTTTCTTTCCCCAGATGTAAAACTGCAGAATGCACCTCCCTTTGGCCCACAGTCAGCACAGGAATATGTTGTCCGCACGATCCACTGCTGTCCTTTCTCCGTACAGCTGTAGAGGGCCACACAAGCTCCTTCATCTGACTGAGATGAAAAATATTTTAAAATGCAACGGATCAAATTCAGGCTGAAGTTGCAGAGGGGGTCCTCCCTCCATCCTTCATTCAGCCCCTCTCACCCTAGATACAGTCAATGATGCTTAAGGCAGCCATGCAGGGTACAGAGCTCACCTGAATTCTGTAGTAATTGAGTGAAAAGACAAAAGAGCAGTAACCGAAATGAAACGTTTATGGCTGCTAAGGTGGACATTGGAGAATGGCTTAGTTGAGCAGTAATAAGGAGCTGCTCAATTTTCAACCCAAACTGAGACTTAGCCATCTGTCCCTGAGTCAGCACAAGCAGGGAGGAGCCGGGACAAAAGGAGCGAGGCAAGGAGAGGAGAGAGCTAAGCTATACGGGCACTTCCTGACCCCAAATTCACCAGCAATTCCTACTAAAGAGGTAAGTAGAAGCCAAAGGTATTCATGGAAATGAGAAGCTGGGATGAAGGAGGTTCTCACCCTCCACCCATCACCAAGGTTCCTAAGCAACCTCAGACCAGGGCTCAAGAAATGACGGAGAAGTGGGTATAGGAAGTAGGAGGTCATGAGGCTGAGCAATGGCTCAGGATGAAGGAGAAAGTTTGAGAAAGACATCAAAATAAGGGTTGCACTCTGCTGAGTGACTCGAGCTACATGCAGCCAAGTGACTCACATCCCTCTCTTGGAGGTCCCCTGAGTACGGCCCCTTCTGCCATGTGAGGCAGGCCTGGGTGTTTGAGGAGATGCTGGGCAACATTGCACAGAGAAAGACGCACACCATCCCGCCATTGTCTTGCACGAGGAAAAGGAGGATGGGAGATAGAGGGTGTGGTGGAGGTGGTGTCATGAAGATGTTCGTCTAGACCATATTTATCTGTTCCTGGGCATAGGTGATGGACCAGTCACACTGTCCCCACGGGTGCCTCAATCATCAGGAGTGGGAAATTAGGCCTGGTCCCGAGGTCCAGATGTGCCCTTTTGGGGCTCTTGTTGCCCCAAACCAGCCTTAACATCTGTTAAGGACATCCTAAAGGACATTCTCAGGTCCTGACTCCGGTTCCCTGATCTTTACAGATGGAGTCAGTTAAGATGAGGCCAACTGAATCATGGTGGCCTTAATCCAGGATGACTGGCACCCTCATAAGAAGAGGAAAATGGCACAGATGGAGACACACACAAGAGAGAAGGCCTTGAGAAGACGGAAGCAGAGATTGCAGTGCACCTGCCACCGAGAAGCAGCAACAATGGCTGCAAACACTGGGATCTGGAAGAGGCAAGGAAGGATTGTCCCCTCCAGGCTTGAGAGGACCATGGTCCTTGCTGACACCTTGATCTTAGAGCCCCAGCCTCCAGGACGATAAGGGCAGAAACCTCTGTGGTTTACACCACCCCATTTGTGGTACTTAGTGGCAGCCTAAGATTTCCTGCCTCCACCCCTGCCCCCTCACTGACCCTCAATCCAGCCTATTCACCTTCATCCCAAGGGGAAGGAAAAATCCCCTTTGACTTGGCCCAGGGTTAATCAGTCCTCTGAAATAAGGAGCCAGTATGTCTTAGAGCCATGCAAGGGGTCCAGAAAACACTTTTCAACTTGATTTGAAATATTATTTGGAAATAAGAACTTCCAAGAAATAGGTAATGAGGAGGGGAGAATGGGTAATGCAATTTGGAAAGGAAAGGGGACAAGGGGTGTGGTCTCCATCCTTGGGTTATGGTCATCTAAGAAGTAAGGCCACATGCCCTGGGGCTGCCCAGAGCGGGCAACTGCTTTCAAGAATGGTCCTGATTTTTCTCCTTTTGGAAGTGTCACCTGGAATCTGCTCCATGCTACCCAGTGTCTTTCTGGGCTCTTCTGTCTAAATTAACTAGTGGGAGGGGAAAGGGCACCTCTTCCCAGTGGCTACTTTTTAAGCATCTGTGATGCTTAGCAGCCGGGGACCAAGAGCAGTGACCAGCAAAGCTCCAGAGCTCCCCCAGCACGAGTTTGACAAGGAAGAGGCTCAGTTATGACATGGCAGGTCCTCGTCTCAGGAATTCACACTTTGATAAAGCAACTTCAAAATGATGAAAGGCAAAATAAGTCAAGAAAAAGAGGCCTCACACTTGTTGTTTGCTATTCTGGTTTGCTAATTCTGCCATTAGGCAAAATGCCAGAAATGGATTGGTTTTTATAAAAAGGATTTATTAAGTTACTAAGGCCATAAAAGTGTCCAAATTAAGACATCAACAAGAAGGTACCTTCACTGAAGAAAGGCCCATGGCATCCAGAACACCTTTGTCAGCTGGGAATGCACGTGGCTGGCGTCTGCTGGTCCTTTGCTCCCAGGTTGCATTTCAAAATGGCTTTCTCCAAAATGTCTCTGGGTCTCTCGTAGCTGCTCTTGGGGTGTTTTGTCCTCTCTTAGCTTCTCTGGAGCAAACTCTGGGCCAGCATCTCAAAGTGTCAGCAGCAGGCTGGGCCTGTGACAGCTTTTTTTAAAGGACTCCAGTAAACAATCAGGACCCACACTGAATTGGCAGGGCCACACCTCCATGGAAATGATCTAATCAAAGGTATTACCCATGGTTGGGTGAGTCACATTTCCATGGAAACACTCAATCTAAAGTTTCCCACACCAACAAGACTGGGTTAAAAGATCATGGCTCTTTTTGGAGGACATAATATATCCAAACTGGCACATTCCACTCCCTGAACCCCAAAGAGACATGATCTTTCCATATACAAAATACATTCATCCCATCACAATATCACAAAAACTTAAATCATTTCAGTGACAATAGGAAAGTACAAGATCTTATCAAAATCAGTTACAGATGTGAATGGTCCTAAGACAAAATTCCCCTCTAGCTGTGGACCCTAACTTAGAACAAGTTATCTGCTGCCAATATACAAAGGAGGGACAGTCATAGGATAAATGTTCCCATTGCCACAGGAAGAAATTGAAAGGAAAACAAGGTTCGTGGGACCAAAACAATTCCTAAAACCTACAGGGCAAACTCCATTAGATTTCAAAGTCTGAGAGTCATTTATAGAACGATGTTTCATTCTTGGGGCTTGAGATCATGGCAGTCCCACACTCCAAAGGCTTATGCGGCAGCCCTTTCTCTCCAAACATTGGGGTGAGTGCTCCAACATATCCACACTGGGGAGACCACCTTCTTCTCGGCCCCACCCTCCTCAAGCATCGAGGTGCCACCCAGACTCTGCCTCTCCAGGGCAAAGGCTCTCCCTTCTCCAAATATTGGGGTGGTGCCCAGGCTCTTCCCAATCCCCGGGGAATGTGCTCCACCCTCTCTGGGGCCTGGGGTGGCAGCACATTTCCTGAGCATCGAGGCTGAAGGCCCGCCCCCGACCTCCAGGGCAAACTCACCCTTTCCATGTGTGTGGGCCACTCCGCTATCCCTGCCGGAGACCTCTTGACTCCAGACCTCAATCTCCATGGTTCTGTCTTTGAAGAAACTTTTTCTTCAATTTGTTCCTTCCCCATGCCCTCCAGTCCAGACTGGCAGTGGTTCTGTTTATACAGATCTCGCAAAAAAAAATTGTTGGCTTGGCATGCAGCATACAGGGGTCAAAACCTTCAGACAATGGGACTTTCCACAGATCCTTTTTGGATAACTCCATCTCCAGTCCTGTACTGAAATGGCAGTCAGGTTCCATGATTGGTTAAATTTTCATGTGGGGCTGTAGCCTCCCGGGTCTCACTTTCTGAAAGTCCAGAATTTTCTGAACAAACAGTTTCTGGTTTCTTTGTACCCAAAAGTTCACTTCTCAGCTTATCTCTTTCCTCTCTCATTTTACTATAAGATGCAAGGAGAAGCCAGGCTGCACTTTCAACTTTTAGCTTGGAGATCTCTTTAGCTAAGTATCCCAGCTAGTCACTTTCAAATCATGCCTTCCATCTTACACCAGGATTCAATTTTGCCAAATTCTCTGCCACTGTAAAACAAGGATCACCTTCCTTCCAGTTTGCAGTGACACATTCATCATTTCTGTTTAAGGCCTCATCAGAGCTATCTTTAGAGTCTATATTTCTACCAACAGTCCCTACAAAGCAGTTCAGGCCTTTTCTATCAAGCACCTCACAATTCTTCCAGAATCTTCCCCTTATCCACTTAAAAAGCCATTCCAACATATTTGGTATTTGCAAACTCAGCAGCACCCCACTTCTCTGGTACCAAAATGTGTTCTGGTTTGTTAATGCTGCTGTTATGCAAAATACCAGAAATGGATTGGCTTTTATAACGAGGATTTATTAAGCTACAGATTTATAGCCCTAAGGCCTTAAAAGTGTCCAAATTAGGGCATTAACAAGAAGGTATCCTCACTGAAGAAAGGCCGATGGCATCCAGAACACCTCTGTCAGCTGGGAAGGCACATGGCTGGTGTCCGCTGGTCCTTTGCTCCCAGGTTGTGTTTCAAAATGGCTTTCTCCAAAATGCCTCTGGTTCTCTCGTAGCTGCTCTTGGGGTGTTTTGTCCTCTCTTAGTTTCTCTGGAGCAAACTCTGGGCTAGTATCTCCAAAACGCCAGCAGCAGCCTGGGCCTGTGATGGCTCTTTTTAAAGGACTCCAGTAACCTAATCAAGACCCATGCTGAATGTTGGGGCCACACCTTCATGGAAATAATCTGATTAAAGGTATTATCCATGCTTGGGTGAGTCTCATCTCCATGGAAACACTCAATGACAAGTTTCCACCCAACGAGATTGGGTTAAAAGAGCGTGGCTCATGTGACTGTATCTCAATAAAATTGAATGAAGAAAACTCAAAAAAAAAAAAAAAAAAGATCATGGCTCTTTTTGTGGGACATTCTATATCCAAATCAATACAGTTACCTTTTATCAAAATCCCCACTTTCTACTTGTGTTTACCTCTTCTTTGGTGCTGTACCATCATATTTGTCCCAGTCTGTCACTGCCATCCCTTCCTGAGCATGGCACTTGGAAGGAAGAAAATAACAGATTCCTGCAATCCACAGTGTTTATGCACTTCACTTGATGGATTTATGTCTTTAATTAAGAAGATGATTCTGGGAATGCACTGGTTAAACTGTGAGGCAGATGTAGCACTACACATATTAGAGTGTGCATATTACATTTTCCCCTTTAATTATAGCTCCAAGGGCAACAGTAAAGCAAGTGTTTTTGGTGGATTCCAGCAGCTGCTGTGACTGTGATTTAAGAATCCTGCCGTGGGTCTTAGTTGTATCTCTATGCTGCCCCTGGGCCTTGCCTCGCTTGTGGTCAAATAGGAATATCCGATCCAATTCCAACCAGATTGTACGCAAGAGAGTTATGGCATTTTCCAAAATTTAAAAAAAAACAAACAAAAAACCCCACATCTCCATATATAAGCACAATTGCATTCCCAGGAGCCAACATTATAGTAATAGCGGAAAAGCAGATTCTATTATAAGTTTCTTTTTGATCAATAGTAAATCAGTCTGGAAATGGCTTTGAGGCCAAAATTCTTTTCCTATTGGTCTTGGCCAGAAAACAAACCCTTCTTCTTATCTTTTTAAAAGCTTTTAGAACGTAATCCATTTAGCCATCTTGGGGATAATGAAAAACCATAGGAACAAAAACAAAACATAGTGGTCATGATTCTTTTTAGTGTTCACATAAGTTAAAAGTTTGCCAAAACTATAGCTCCCAGTGGTGATGGTGGAGATAGAATCCCTCCACCAGGAAGAAAGCCATCCAATAGGAACAGTGAATTGCAGAGGTTTTCTCGGGGACTTGGATTTTCTTTGGCATTGAGCCAGAGTACATAATAAAATTCTGATCTTACACTAGCTGGCCCTGCCCTTGTCACTTAACAAAATTAATTCCTCATCGAAGTCAACACATTCTTCTAGTCTTGCAAGAGGGGAAACACAAGTCTTCCCTTGTCTTACAACAAGGTTAACAAACTAGATCTGATGAAAACCCACTCAGCTGGCTGCCTGACTAATGTTCACGTCCTTGCTCCACTCAGATTCAGTCCTTCTCTATATTCCACATCATACAATTCAGTTGAACTCAGTCAATAATTTTAAGCCCCTTTCTGAACAAAGTGCCCTACGTGCAAAGAAAGATACTCCTGCAAGACTTGAGTGCTTGATAAAGTCTGTCACGAGAATACACTCCCCGAATGAGAACCAAGCCTGGATTACAATCTCTTGTCACTAGCTGAGCAGAAGACTTATGGCCAAGAGCCACCTGGTTGATACCATGGGCCAAGAGCTCCATAGCAACCTGCTTTATTTCAAAATTTAGCTGTATCACATGCTCATAATTACAGATGAGCTCAGGGAGACCAATCTCAGCTTACCAGGTCCCTAGGTGAGAGTATTACTTCCAAATCATCAAGGGGCAGACCTCAAAGTATGAAACTTACAAATTCTCCATCTGCAATACCTCATCAAAATCACTGCAGATGCTCATCCTTTGTCTGGTGAGGTCACACGATGCACACACACATCCACAGCACACACGTGCATGTAACACAATCACACACTGCTTGCGATGTTCTTATGACATTGGTTGACATCTGAATCCACGTTGACTCACCCACTTTGTTGCCCATAATTTTGACCTTGTGACTTTTCATTGTTCAAAGTGAACCTGCACGGGACCATTTCCCGTAGCTCTTAGAAACGTTGCTAAATTGTTACAGACTTATGCCTATGATGTCTGAGATGACCCCCCTGGCCCTGTCACGCATAAAGGATAAGCTAGGAGCTGTTTCATGATGGGGAGCCTTGGTAGGGATTGGTACCCAGTCTCTGTGATGGCTAGCAATAACCGTCTTCATTTTGGCTCTCTCTGGATTGGCAACACAGTCAATTTTTGCAGAGCAAAGCAAGGAGGTCCTGGCCACTTTATAAGTTTCAGATCTCTGGCATTCCTTCGCCATTGCTTTATCCTTGCAAAATGGCCTGACTTGGGGAACTGGACATCAGGATAGAGCTGGGAGATTTGAGCTCAATTCTTGACATTGCCCAAGTCCCTGAACATCAGTGGTTTTGTCAGAACTGGACAGCTGATACTTGCTTAGTATGCTGTGGAAGTCTGGGAGGACAGGGGGTTGTGCTTTAATATGAAATGATCTGTGTCTTGTTTAATCTATTCTAAGCACCTAACATTTTTGTAAAGTTCATATAGTTCAAGATCATAATTGTAAATGGCTCCTAGAGACCACATTTCATGAGTTTTTTTCTGACCAAGTGTGACATTTGGTGTGTATTGACAGGATGGGGCAGGGGAGCTGGATAGGTTGGCGTGGTCTGTTTGGCCAGGATTCATTTTCCTTCTGTAAGCACCATCTTATCAGCCTTGCAATATCACCATCCCATCCCATCCCATCCCATTTCATCCCGTCCCATTTTAATAGAACAGTCTGTCAGTCAGCCCTGAAGTGAATGGGTCTTACTTGGTTCTCAACCCTGACCCACCTCCTTTCATGATTCCAGTAGAGACTCTCCTTGTTCTGAGATCAAGCTCTGCAGTGAAACTTCTTGAAGACTTCTATACAGAAAGTCCTCCACAAACACATGTGAGTTCACAGTTCTACAGTTGGTCGGTGAGCCCACTGGAAGTGGGATTCTCTCTGCCCAAGGGTCTTAGGCAAATGCAAGAAACCCACCCTTTCATGGGACACTCATGGCAATTAAGAGTTTTCTTTACCAAAATTGATTGGCAGGTGAAAAAGTGAGGAAAGAACTGGAACAGGAGAGTTCTTTCACTTAATAGAACACATCGATTGCTGTTTTGGCATTGGATATAAAGAACCATGACTTGTAAATCAAGTGAAGCTCTGAGCCATGGATACTCTTTAGTGCCAGCCAATGAGTCCATGAAAATTTCCCCCAATTTCCTAATTAGTTACAACTTTGACAAGCTCAGTATTTAAGACATCAAGGACAGAGATGCTTTTTTCCCTCTGGGAATTTATAAATCGTAACAATCAGAAGTAATTGATATGCTGCCAAAACCTAAGTCCCTTAAAGTGTGAGATTCCCTAACCCAGTGAAGTACAGGGGTACCGCTGGTCTGAGACTACAGCTAAGACTCTGCTCTTGACGGTGGTAATGGTTGAGTTGGAATAATCCTGTACCTATACAAACTGGATGAATAATTATGCTACAGAGGAACATAGTAGGTGAAAGGCAGCCATCTTATTTGATTCCTTGTGTGTCATGGATATTGTGTTCAGCACCTGGACAAGCGCAATTGTCTCCCTTGTTTCTAGTTTTAGAATTGTCAGGTAAGTGCCCTCATCTGTCTTCCTACCTGGGCCAAGTGACCTCAAAGTGTCTGTGAAGTTTGGTCACATTTGAACTCCTGTGCCTGAGGAGGTCATCATCTGGAGTCTTTCGTGAGACCCCCATAGCCATCTCAGTATGTTCCCTGGGTTGAGTCCCATGGATCTTCCCACCAGCCTGCAGAAGGCCCAAGCCCAGGCCTTGGTGCTCAGTGTTCTGACTGCAGAAAGGAAGCTGTGAACAGGCAGGAGGATCTGAAGGAGGCACCCTCCCTGGAACATCTTCTCTAGCTCATTCCACAACCCTACTCCTCCATCAACTTACTGGGGCCCCCATGGATGAGAACAACCAGAAGGAGAACCCTCATTGCATGTAGGCATCAGGTCTATAGTGCAGGGCACATCTCAGCTCATTTATCCTACCCTCTTCTTTCTCCCAGTGTATTTGTGGTGGAATCAGGTTTTCCTTCAAACAAAACTGTGTGCAGGTTTGTAACTTTTGTCATGGATATAGCCAATGCTACAGTTCTGAATAAAATCTTGTCTATATGAAAAGAAATGCTATAGTTAAACTTTCACAAGTATTGTGGTTTTGTTTAGGAGTTAACTTGAACAAAAATCCCTGGGAATAGTTATTACTTGGCTCTAAAGACCATCCACCAGGAGCAAAGAAAGAAAGACTTTTGTCTCCCTGCAAGTGCCCATTTGTCACGCAGTTCTCAGTGTGGCTGTAAATCTCCTGTTCTCCCTCTGCCATATGTTTGCATTTCCCACTTGCTGGGTATTTTGGCTGTACTTGGTCAGATGGAATTCGCCTTCCAAATAGTTCATTTGGATGTGCCGATTGCCCAAGCTGAAGGCCATTAGGCTCTGAGATAGAGACATGGAATTTAGGATAAATGAAGTAAATTAAGCATCTGACTTGGAAACGTGTTGCTGAAATGGGTCCAGCCATAAATTAAAGCTCATCCATCCCTTCTTTCCAATGCCAGAGGAACGAGGACATGGCACACAGGGGCGACTGGGCTGCCATGGGCTGGGAAAGGGATTTCAGAACAGAGATCTGCTTGGGACAGACAGTGCCTGGCTCTCCCTTGAGGAGGGGTTGTCCCCCAGCTAGGAATAACCATGAGAGTGTCTGAGGGGGCAGCTGTTTATGGTGTGGAGCAGTAGAACTGAGGTAGACCAAGAACTCAAGCACCCGGGAGACATCCCTGCTTAGCCGCATTCCAGCTTGGAGATCTTGGGCAAATCACTATAGGGCTTGGTGGAAAGGAGATCATGTGTGCCTCTGTCTCATACTTAGGGATCTCAGGCATGCCATTTAACCACTTGGGACCTCTGTTTCCTCTTCTGTCAATGGGGAACATAATTCCCACCAATATATGTCTGCCAATGGCAGATCCAAGATGGGTACTTTCCTCTAGAACAGAAAAACTTGCCATATCTGCTCATCTTGCAAAGGTTCTTTCTTGTCTCTAGAATTTAATTTATCAAGAGTAACTTCTCTCAGAACCTAATTTATCATGGGATTGTTGGGAGAATTTAATGAGATTATCTGGATATTTATTTGCTTGACATCGGCCCATAATAGATATTCATTCAGTAAGTCGTGGGGCCACTTTATCTTGGATGCATTAGACATTAGTCATCACTCCTCTTTATGGAAATGAGAGCTTTGAAGGGGAAGAAAAGGGTGGGATGTGAGATTGCTCTTAAGGGTCTTCATGGTTGGTTCCACACTCACTCTGTCCCTTTCCCTTGAGGTCCCACTTTGCTTCATAAGGTGGCAGGTGAATCTAAGACAGAAGCCCTGGATGACCAGATGTCCCAATTGGACTGTAAACTCCTCAGGAGTGTGCTCCATATCTCTTTCATCTTCATGTCCCCAGGGCCTGCTCCATGACTTAGCAGGATGGGTGATCATATTATACTTGTCTGGTAAATAAATGGGGTCCTTCTTATGGGATGCTGATGGACGAGATGGCAGGGTCCAGGGACTGCTTTGGGGCAGGGACTGGTAGAGCATATCCTAGAGGCAGTAGTACCACCCCAAGTACCAGCACACAGCACTGTAAGCTCCTGAAGCAAACGAACACAATAATGGACCCCTCAGGGCCATGTCCTTGCTGGAGTTGATAAGAACATGGTTTTGGAGTCAGACACACATCAGTTTGCACCTAGGCCAGGCCAATTCCCAGTTAGACCAACTGTGACTCAGGGATGCCCTAATTACATGCCCTGGGCACACTGTGGGTATTTGGGAAGCAAGAACTGGTGCTGATGGCGAGAGCGTGAGAAAACAGTCATTGGGGTCTAATTTATAGCTATGAATGATCAACTGACCCTTGGAAGTGTGAGCAAAGGCCCTTTTCTACTTGCTGTCCTCTTTCTGGTTTTATAAAATCATCCACACTGAAGCACTGGGGTCTAACAGACTCTCCCAGGAGTTCCTGCCACAGAGAGTGAATTTCCTTCTGAAGGCAGGAAGGGCGGATGGTGACTTCCCAGCACCCCTAGGAGAGAGAGTTGGGACGGAAGGCCCTCCCAGCCACCCCAGCAGCCTTTCTAGTCTCCCCTGGGAAGCCTGGGGAGCTATTTCTAATGCCCCTGCCGGGTGGAGCTGGGGCATGGTTCTCCCAGGTCCATGTAAAGACAACAGGGATGGGCCGGAGACTCTGGGGCCCCCACCCATGGGTTCCTCCCACCTGGCATGGGTCTCTGGGGGCAGCTCCCAGCCCTCCGCTCCAGCCTGCAGGGCAGAGCACGGCACCCTCAGTGTCCTCATTCCCTGCAGCCATCCTAACTAGGCACCACAAACCAGGTGGCTTAGAACATCACAGGTGTGTTCCCTCATAGTCCTGGAGGCCTCCAGGGAGGAGCCCTTCCCTGCCTCTGCCAGCTCCTTCTGTTTGTTAGCCACCCTTTCTGCTCTGGGGCTCGTGGATGCAGCTTTGCCTCACCCAGACGTGGCCACCTCCTCTGCAGTCCCATGGGATGAGAGGCCAGCCCTGATCTGGTATTGCCTCATCTTAATTCATTCCATCTGCAGCAACCCTATCTTCAAATAAGGCCAGGGGTTAGGACCTCAGTGTGTCTTTTGGAGGGACACAGTTCAACCCTAACACCAGAGGTTGGGTGGCTTTGGTCTGTTCTCCCACAGATGCCCCCTCCATACAAGCCCCCCTTCTCCCTGGGCTCGTCGTTGCTGGAATTGGATACTTAAGTCTGGCCATGGCCAGACCATATCTAGGCAATTCTATCCATGTCAAACATTTGCTGAAAGATGTCAGGTAACCAGCTGGCTCATTGCCTGCACCACTGATCAGCTGCTGTTAAAGAACTGGATTGTTATGCATTACCTACTTGGAGGTAATAAAAGTCTTTTCAGAGCAGGAGTTAGAGTTAAATGTGAAGCATTTAGTATGAAACGGGAGAGAAATGGGACAGAATCATAAATATTCTGCTAATGTAATCTACAGCCACTTCCCAGCCAAATCCCGGGCGCGCCAGGCCTCTCACTCACCAGAATCTCAAAGTTCCCCTCAACAACTCAACATTCCCCGTTTGTATTCCATCCGTCTCTCTTGCCCTCTCTTTCTCTTAGGCCTTAATTTTAGGAGAGATTGCTTTGAAAGGAGGAATCATCACCAGTTTATCAAAAGGCCGCATCATTCCTTATTGCTTTCCCATGGATTTTATCCCAGTATCTTCATCATCCCCCTCCCGGCAGCTGCTTCTCTTCACCTCCAAATGCTCCCTCATCCCCCAAAATGAGCCTCACGCTCCTGATTGGGAACCATAAGGACCTGCTGCCCCACCCATATTTATTCCCCATGACTTCAGATGAGCTCACGGTGAAGCCAAAGCAGAATCTCCCACCTCGAGCCCCTGGATGGAGCCTGCACTTCACAAGCTCCCCGATGACCGCTGGGCACTTCCGAGAACCTGAGAGCCTCTGGGGTCAATCCTTCCTGTCCCTCCCCTCGCCCTGCTCCACACAGAGGCCCATCTGAAGCATCACCCACCGGCACGGCCGTGCCCCGAGACTTGCCCACCTCACATTCTTCCCCCCCAACAAGGAAACACCTCCACCTTCTTCCTTTCATGGCCCCAAGACTTGGGCATCTTCCTTTCTTCTCTTTTTCTCTCTCTTGTTTCATCTATAGCCCATGCTTTTTCCCAAATAGTGAGTATTTCCGCTCATTTGACCCATTCCCCTTCTCACTGCCACCCCCATCAACCCCAATTCATCTTCTAAATTAGAATAAAACAGAAAACGTCCAATATACTCCTCCAAATCACCCCTGTCCTGTCATTACCAGGTGCAGGAAGGGATTCCACCGTTGGGTTCCAGGCACCGAGGAGGCCCTCCTTCACGGGAGCAACCTCCCCACCCCTTCCCGGTGAATCCACTGAGAGAGAGGAACCCTGGCCTTCCTTTGAGGGAGTCTTGGCTCAGACATGCCCTGGCTGCCTGGCCCTGGGAGCTATTTAACCTCTCTGTGCCTTGGTTTTCCTGTCTGGGAAGAAGGAATGATAATGTTCCATCTTGTGCATGCAAAGCACTTACCACAGTGGCCAGCACCCAGAACACACACCATCAATGTGGCCACTGGCCCAACCTCCAACGCCCCCGGCCAGTGCTCACCTGTCAGTCATCTGTGGACACTAACCAAGGATGAGGGGCACTCGAGACTCACTCCAACCTTGTTGTTGACAGTTCAGCCCAGGGCAAACCCAGCCTCACTGGGACTCAGTCTCTTTATTTTTAAAACCATGGCTTGGACCAGTCTGATCATTCTGGTCCCTTTTCATGCTCTAAAATCCTGGGGTTCCATGCCTCTGCCCCCCAATATATGAGTCTTCAACAAGTGTTGTTGGTTCATTAGGTCACAAACATAGAGCAAGCACCTGCTATGTCCCCAGCCCAGTGCCAGGCCCTGGGGTACAATGTCAGCAAGGTGGGCTCAGTGTCCCTGTCCTCACAGAGATGGCAGTGATGCCAAAGAGAGAGAGAGATGGGAGGAGGAGGTACACTCCAGCATGTCCCGGCCATGAGGGCAGGCCTGGAGGGTGCCCGGGGATGCACATATAGCACCTACACTGGATGTGTTTGTAATGGAAGGTGGCATCATCGAGGTTGTGTCCTCATAGGTAAGTTGGTAGCTGAGGAAGCATCATCAAAGGCCAAAGCCAAAGGGCAAGAGCATGTGCCCTATTGGGAAACTGAGCCTGATTGAGAAGGGCTGCTGAACTGTGCGCCCGGCCAGGGCAAGGAGAGGTGAGACAGCACAGGTGAGCAGAGAGCTGACCGCCAAGGCCTCCACAGGCTGCTGAAGGAGCTTGGACTTGACCTTGAAGCAACTGGGTGTGTTGGGAGCAGACCGTGAAACCTGTGACTAGGAGAAAGGACATGGTCTGGCTTATGTGTCAGGAGAGAGCTGGGGCTGGTCTTTGAGAATGGACTAGAAAGAAGCAACTCTGGAGGCGGGAAGAGACATTGGGAGGACACTGCAGAGCCTCAAGGAGATGGCGGTGTCTTGACCTGGGGAGGTGGAAGCAGAAAGAGTGAAAGATACCTAGGAGGGAGAAACTCAGCACTTGGCGATCAGGAGAGGGAAGGGAAGGTCAGGGACAGGCTCTGTCCTGGAGCCTGGGGGTTGGTGGTGCCTCTCGCCGCATCTCAGAGTCATTTGTCACCATCCACCATAGAAACTCAGCCCTGCAGAAGATTGCCTTGTCCTCCCTCCCAGGCGCTAAACCCAACCCCTACTTCCTGCCCTCAATGCAAGCACAGTAAAACCCACTTTTCTAAGAATAGGCCCGATTAAAGCAATGATGACAACTTTGTATGAGAGGATGGGAGTGCAGGGTGAGAGGGTGATCTGAAATTGGAGGGCACATGCAGGCGAGGGGCACGAAAGGGCCCTGCAGACTTGGATGACATCCTAGTTTTTTTTTCCTCATTTAATTTATTTCTTATTAGAGAAGTTGTAGGCTTGCAAAAAATTATGCAGAAAATACAGCATTCCCTTATTACCCTCATTGTTACAACTTGTATTAGTATGCTGTCTTTGTTGCAAATGATGAAACAAAATTATTATAATTATAATAACTGCTAACTATAGTCCATGGTTTACGTTAGGGCTCCCTGTTGTGTTGTACAGCACTATGTTGTTTTGTTTTTTACAAATTTTTACTCTGGTAACATATATATACCCTAAAGCTTCCCCTTTTAATCACATTCAAATACACAATTCAGTGCTGTTAGTTACATTCACAATGTTGTGTTGCCATTGCCACCATCCATGACCAAAACTTTCCATCACCCCAAACAATTTAAGCATTAACTCCCTGTTCCGGTTTGCTAATGCTGCCATTTTGCAAAACACCAGAAATGGATTGGCTTTTATAAAGGGGGTTTATTTGGTTACAAAGTTATAGTCTTAAGGCCATAAAGTTTCAAAGGTAAGGCATCAACAATAGGGTACCTTCATGGGATAAAGGCCCTTGGCATCTGGAAAACCTCTGTTAGCTGGGAAGGCACATATCTGGCATCTGCTTGCTCCCAGGTTGCGTTTCAAAATGGCGCTCTCCAAAAATGTCAGCGTCAGTTTTCAACAACCGTCTTCAGAATGTGCTCCTCAGCTGCAGCTTCTCTGAGGTCCTTCTGTTTGTGAGCTCTTAGATGTCTCCTGTGAACTAATCAAGACTCACATTGAGTGGGCAGGGCCACACCTACATGGAAATAATCTAATCAAAGGTATTACCCACAATTGGGTGGGTCACATCTCCATGGAAACAGCCTAATCTAAAAATTCCAACCTAATCAACACTAATATGTCTGCCCCCACGAGACTGCATTAAAGAACATGGCTTTTTCTGGGGGACATAATATGTACAAATTGGCACACTTCCTTTTCCCGACCCCCACCCCAGTCCCTGGTAACCTGTACTCTAGTTTCTGACTGTAAGAATTTGCTTATTATTGATAAGGCAGTTCCCCAAGGACGTCAACAGAAAATCAGTGGATATTATGTCTTCTTAGTTGGGGTGATTATGAACTCGGACTTGGGAGTCACATGTTCTGGACTGAATTCTAACTCCACTTGCTTGCCCACCATGGGACCTCAGACAGTCACTTAACCTCCTCAACAATAAAACAGAGTGTGCTGGTTTGGATGTATTATGCCCCCCAAAATGCCATTATCTTTGATGCAGTCTTGTGTGGGCAGGAAACATATTGGTGTTGATTGGGTTGGAGACTTTTGATTGGATGTTTCCGTGGAGATGTGATCACTCAACTGTGGGCAAGATCTTTCATTGGATGATTTCCATGGAAGTGTGGCCCTTCCATTCAGCATGGGCCTTGATTAGTTCACTGTAGCACTATATAAGCTCAGACAGAAGGAGCGAGCTTGCTACAGCCAAGAGGGACTCTTTGAAGAATGTACAGGAGCTGAGAGAGTAGCTGCAGCTGAGAGACGGTTTGAAGATGGCCGTTGAAAGCAGACTTTTGCTCCAGAGAAACCAAGAGAGGAAAAACATCCCAAGAGCAATTAAGAGTGTCATTTTTGAGGAAGTGCAGCCTAGAGAGGAACAATCTGGGAGAAAGCTATTTTGAAACCAGAACTCTGGAGCAGATGCCAGCCACGTGCCTCCCCAGCTAACAGAAGTTTTCTGGACACTGTTGGCCATCCTCCAGTGACGGTACCTGATTGTTGATGCCTTACCTTGGACACTTTATGGCATTAAGGCTGTAACTTTGTAACCAAATAAACCCCCTTTTATAAAAGCCAATCCATTTCTGGTGTTTTGCAAAAAAGCAGCATTAGCAAACTAGAACACGGAGATTAAAATAGAAGCTTCTGCAAAGGTTGAGGGAGATGGTTAAAGAAAAAATACAGGAAAAGTACTTAGTATGGTGACCAGCACACAGGAAGGAAGGGAGAAAAAAAGTCTTGAGCTGCCCCCATCCTAAGAAGCATGGTGCTTGGGAGGCTGTTTCGGAGATGGTTCCTCACCTGTACGCCTCGGTAGTAAAAGGTGGCACTGGCTGGCGAGCTGGCCCCGGGCTCTCTGATAAAGCCTGATGAGGAGGAGGAGTTCTTTTGTTTTTTTTTGGCTTGTCTGTCTTTTCTTTGCTTGGTATTTTACTTTTGCCAACTATAGGTGTTAACTCTATTCTTGTTGAGGAAGATGCTACCGGAGCTCCATTCCAGGCACACCGTCTCATCGCAAGAAAGAATTCAAGGATAAGACAAGTGAGTATCAGCTAGTGAGAAATGTTTATTGAAGAAAAAGACACAACATGCTGAAGGGGTGAGCATGGGTGTGCACAAGAGACAGACGTGTGCACGTTGTTTGGCACAAGGGTTTTTAACAGATTAAACAACGGGAGGTGGGGTCTGGGATGTTGGCACATTGTGATTGGTGAGTAATCATTCAAATTAAGTCATGTGAGTAGGCTATTGCGATTGGTTGTCTGTACATTCTTGTGATTGGTTGGTAAACATGTAAATTAAGGTTTGTAAGTAAGCTACTGCATGTGGCTGAATACACATTCAAACCAAGGGTTGTGAACAGGTTGCTGTGGTTGGTCCACGCCTCGTGGTTGGACAATGTATCCTGTTTTGCTCATCCTTTGTGTTTCGGGAGCCTGACTATTCTCTCCACGTGACCCACCCACCCCACCCCCCACCCTGCACCGAGTCCAAAGGAGCCTTAGAGTCTGCAAGATGCTTTTCCTATGTCTAACCTGCCTCACAGGGACTGGATGTGGATCTGGGTTTCCCTGTGTGTGTTTAGCTGTAATAATTCTACTGGATCTGTTCACTGAAACCAACCCTGGACCAGCCTCGGATCTGGAATCAGCTTTTTCTATAGAGCTCCTCTCTTGTAAGAACAAGACACAACATGATCAGCTTTTACTTCTGACAGCTAAACTTGCTGCACTTACTTTTTAAACATTTTTAAATAGGCAACAGCTTTGCTTTTTGAGAGAAATGTTCTTCATGTAAATGTAAATCTAATGAATAAGCAAGTAAGTATCCCCATAAAGCATTTACTGTTTTGATTCAAAACACAAATCAATTCCTATGCCTTTTGGATCTGATAGAAATGCGCTTGGAAGTTAAATGAAAAGGCGGCCCGGTTTTTTGTAAGGAGTAAGTTCCCAATCCCTCCCTCCCTCCCTCTTCCTCCTATTTCCATAATAAGTCCTTACAAGCTTACATTTAAATGTCATCCGGAAAAGCTTGACTCTTTCACTTGTGGTCGTAAGCTGACCACGCCACTAGATGTGTCCAAAGGGCACAGTTTTCCCGCTGAGGGGGGAGAGGTTTGTTGGGGGGGAGCTCAGACGCCTGAGCACGACAGCTGTGCACAATTGATGTGCAGACTCCGCTTGCACTGGGCTTTGGAAGGAGGCTGTGCACGGGATGTTACTCAGATTTATTGTTATTAATGCAGTAGAATCCACATCACCACCGTTCCCTTCATCAACAGCCTGTCTGCTGAACTGGGGCAGCGGCCAGGGGACAGCCTGCTCCACGCGCTGTGCACAACTCGTTTAATGAGCCCGAAGCCTTTTTCCAGGAGGACCTGAGACCTGCCTCTCCCACCCCGCATGCTGAACCCTCCATCACGGTGCCCTCTTACCTCCGCAAGAATGCCTTCGAACGAAGGTTAAAAATAGCGATATTGATAACAACTGCAGCTCAAGACATGTATTGCCCCGCAGCAGGTACTTTTATAAACATGGTCTCTTGTCAACGTCACGGTAACTTTGGCATTGGGACCAGCACACTGCCCAATTTGTAGATGATAAACAGAAGTCTGGGGAGAAATTACAAAATGAGTCTAGATCCCACGGTTGGAAGCAACAGATGGAGAATGGCTGCCCGGGCCTGCTGGCTCAGAGTCCGTTTTCCTCATTCCGATATCCCAGGATTGTTAGGATTCTGGGGCCCCTCGTTCCCAGTGGACTTTGCAGAAGAGGAGAAAGGCAATGCAGAGCAAAGAGCCTAATAAAGGGGGGTGGGGGCGGTGTAACGAATGGGCTGTCAAGTGTTGAGTGTGATTTTCATTTTTTTAAGGCAAATGCAAAGCAGATCAAACATCCTTTATTCCACCAACATTTCCCCAAAGAAACAACTTTAGCCTAGAGCTAGAAATTAATGCTCAAAGCCCTTACCCATTTTTTAAAAAGGATAAGTGCTGTGTTTAATACATAACAGAATGACTGTTCAAGAACCTTTCACCACTCGATATGAGCCAGCAGTAGAATTGCACTAGAGCATTCTGAATGTTAGTAAAAGAAGAAAAATCAAGTATGAAGCAGGAGCTCTAAGAATAGATGTGCGATTCAGAGACAAGGGGCTGGAGATCAAAAAAGCTGCTGGCCCCAGCCTGATATCCTGAAACCACAGTCCTTTCCATCCCCAATTCAGCCCTTCCCAAGGGCTGAGATCTCTTGGGACAGTGGGTGGGAACTAGGTGAGGCATCACTTAACACAATTATGCACACACTATAAATTACCTAGTGTGTGCGGGAAAACCAGCTAGATGCTAGACAGGAGCTAAAAGTGAACAAAACTGGGGCCCTAATCCCTTAGAGCTACCATCCAGTTGAGGAAAGCAAATGTAACCATAACTAATCTAAATTACTCCAGACACAACTCTATCTGGGAACAAAAAGATTAACATCAACTTTGTCAATGGGCAGGTGGAGTCAGTGTTTGGAATGAACCCAGTTTTGGAAGGCGCTGGAAGGCGGAAGTGCAGCATGGTGCGTGTGTGCGTGCGTGCGTGCGTGTATGCCCCACTAGCTTCTAACAGTGCTAGCAGAGAGAGGGAATACACCTGTTCCCTCCAGGGACACACCTTGCCGGTTCCCGCTAGTGCAGTATACCTAGTGGAGTCAGGGACCACGCACCTCCCTGGTCGTTGCACACACTGCAAAAATCTCAGTCACTCTCCCAGCTCAGCAATGTGTAACTCATAACTCAGATTTGGGAAGAGGGCCCTTCCTCCACAAGCCTTGCCTGCTAGGTGGCTCAGGACATGGACAAGTGTGTGTCCTCCCCTCTGAGCCGGACCCCAGAGCTGCTGAGGAAGCCTGAGGACCTCGGGGGAGTCCTGCAGCCATTCCAGCTCCTGCTCTGTATAATGAGTGATCCCCTGCTGCTCCCCAGGCACTGTCTTAAGATTAAATGAGAGGTGAAGAGTTAGGTATAAATCAGGTTGCACTTGGCCATAGGCCATGGGAAGCTTTGCTGAACAGAGCAGAGGATGGTGTGATCTTTAAAATAAATAATTCCAGTTGACGCATTAGGAAGTAGAGCATGCCACGCTCCCTCACTCTCAACCTAGTCTTAGTGGCCCCTGTGCCCTTCACAAATGGCCTCGATGAAGGGACTAGACTGCTCATTGCAGGAAAACCAGTGGGAAGAAAGCTGGTAACTGCATGTGTAGCCATGTTTCCACATATCATACTTTACCTGGAATCATTCTAGAACATTATAGAACATACCTTGTTAAGGTCTGCAGGTATAGTGAGGAAGGAACTCATGGGGCAGCTGTTGCTCAAGGACTATCTGGCAGCTTTAACCACCCAGAGAACTCACCCACCAGGTTGCCCCTCCAAGATCCTAATTCTTCATCCATCACCAGGCCTTTTACTTGTTGCTCAGTCAATCTGACCACAGGCAGCCCCTGCCACGTTTCCTGCTAGAACAGCCTCTCCTCAGCAATTATTCTGATCTCCATGGATGTCTCCAGTTCTCCTCCCCCCCAGGCATCTGTGGGCTAAGATGTGCACACATCAGTTAGCACCTGCCTTTCCTTCCTGTCCAGACCTGGGGGGCTGTGCTACTGGCTCCTGGCGTGGCCCTGGGGCTGCCTTCTTGGGTGGTGATGTTCTGTCTCCCATTCATCGGTGTCTGCGTTTGGGAAACGTACTCTTCCTTCTCATTCTTTGAAGGCCAGGCTCCTTGAGGGGCACCTCCCCATCCCTCTGCCTTCCACCTCCATGCTGTTTTGCTGCTCCCCCAGGGGTCTGTCTCTAGTCTGGCATAGAGATGGAGACCCTGGGGCTAGCTTTTGGGACACCTTTCATCTCACAAGGCCAAATGCTTGGAATCCCGTTCTCCAACCGCTGTGAGACATCCACATCCCTGTTCACGCAGCACTCCCCTGACACACCCGAGGGGAGAGGGTGTCCTTGGAATGTGGGTGGAAGGGCCCTTCTTTTATCCACCACTGAAGCTGAACTTCCAAAGTTGGGTGGGCCTCCTGAGCATCCAGTGTGCACCTCTGGTCCTCTGTGGGGACAGAAATCCAGATGCTGGTGGTCAGAGCCCGCCCAGGTCATGTGTCTGCCCAGGTCACACAAGGTGCCTTCCTCCACACCACGGCCCAGGGCATGCTGAGGACACTCAAGGTCAGGTTGGCCGCTCCCTGCGGGTGTGGAGCCTTCTGCACCCGCCGCTTTCCTCCCCGAACAAGACAGTCACAGCCACCAAGCAGCACCACCTCTGCGCGTCCAGCCCCCTCGCGCTGTCCCAGCCCCTTTCCCACCCAGGGGTCCTTCTCCAGGCCAACCCCACCAGTCAACAACACATCATGGATCAAGTGCGAGGGGTTTAGAGGAAGGGAAGAGCATGCCCCATTTAGAAAGGATCTCTTACCCACTGGCATGGTTATTACAAAAAGAACAAACAAACAGAAATCCACAAGCGTTGACAAGGATGTCGAGAAATTGAAACTTCACATGCTGCTGGTGGGAATGTAAAATGGGGGCCGCCACTGCTGGAAACCATCTGGTGCTTCCTCAAAAGTTTAAACAGACAGTTACCGTATGACTCAGCCATTCTACTCCTAGGGTAGGCTCAAGAGATTTGAAAACGTGTCCACACAAAAACTTGTACACAAATGCTCATAGCAGTGTCATCGAGAACAGCCAAAAGATGGACACAACCCAAATGTTCATCTGCAAATGAATAGACACACAAAATGTGGTCTAACCATGCAATGGAATGTTACTTGGCTAGAAAAGGAATGAAGTTCTGATGCAGCCATCATGGATGTGCCTTGAAGAACTGCACTAAGTGCAAGTAGCCAGTCAGGAAGGCCATATATTGTATGGCTCATTCATGTGAAATGTCCAGAAAAGGCAAATCCTCAAGACAGAAAGATTAGTGGTTGCCAGGGCCTGAGGGTGGAGGAGTGGGGAGTGACCAGTAATGGGTACCAGGTTTCATTTTAGAGTGGCGGACATGTTCTGGAATTAGAGAGTGATGATGGTTGCACTGCGGTCGCGTTTGCTGCTTCGTGGGGGGGGGGGCAGCCGGTTGCTGAACCCTCGGCTCTCGGCGTTGCTCTGAGGGTACCGGCGGCGGGGGCTCTTTCCCGGAGGCGAGGGCGAGGCGGGGGACTGGGCCCTAGTCCCCGGCGGAGGCGTGCAAGGAGGGCGGCGAGAAGGAGCAGGCGGGACACGGTTCTTTGAGGGTGTGGAAAACCAAGAGAGCGAGAGAGCTTTATTAGGCGAGAGCACAAGCTTATATTGGGCGATTAGAGGGCGGGGTAGCTGTAGAGGTCAAAGGCTTGGATTGGTTTAGAGAGGGTGCAGAGGTTGATAGACAGGGGGCGGGAGTTGTTCCGGTAACTGAGCATGCTCACTAGAGGTGGGGGAGTTGCTCTGGCAACGAGGAGTGTCCGAGCAGGACAAGGGGGTGGGGAAAAGGCGGTTCCCTCCGGCAAGCCCCTCCCAACAGTGGTATTTTGGGTGAGGAAATGGGGCCTGCCTCCGGCCTCACTTTCCCAGGCCCGGGGGGCTGTGGAGGGCGCTGTCGCCCGTGCCCACCACCCTCCCCAGGGGCGGATCCGGTCCCCTGGCCCAGGCCCGCCAAGTTGAAGCACGTAATCAGTGTCCCGCATTGCACCATAGTGAGAATGTACTCAAAGCTACTGAATTGTACACTTTAAAATGGTTACAAAGGTGAATTTTATGCTATATGAGTTTTATCTCCAAAAGTATGATTTCTTTGACAGATCATGGAAAGAAATTTCAGAGAGAGAGAGAGAGAAAGCAAGGCTCTCTGCTCCTCTGGGATGCCCACTGTGGGTTTTAGCACATTCTGCTTTTCCCTGGGTCGTTTGATCTCCTTTCAGGACTCAGCCCCAGATGTAAGTACCTTGAGGGCCAAATCCACGATGCTTGCGTTTTTGTGTGCCCCACTGAAGCCGACACAGCAGCCTGCAAATTCAGAGTGCAAAGACTGTACGTGGAATGTTGCTAAATACTTAAAAGCCCTAAGATGGCCCTGAATAATAATGGGAGTAGTGGCATGGGTCACCCAGGAGACGATGCCCAGGGCTTTGGAGAAACTCTCTGTCTTACTGTAAAGATGAGCTTTCTAAGGCAAAATCTTAGCGAACACAGCATGACCATATGTAGCAAAATGCAGCTTGAGTGGGACAGTTGATAGAACTCAGAGGCTCACCTGAGTGCAGATAGCTGTCTATTTGCCCTAACCGCACCTGTCACCTCCCCCTGACCTCCTGCCTCTTGCAAATGATGACAAAGCAGCGAGAGTGGACCCACTCTAAAAGATACAGAGTCAATTATGCCCTTGAGAAACGCAGGAGAAGTCCAAGCAGGGAGGAAGGTGGTGATTGGCACACGCAGACCCAACTTGGAGCTATAGAAAAGTTAATTAGTTTTCTCTCCCTTCTATGTGGACTGAGAGGAAGGCTGGCTGGAGTCCACGTTGAATATTGTCCACCACATCCCTGTATACATTCAGTCTAATTTAATTTTGAAATTACATTTGAAAAAGTGTGAAAATACTAATTGCACGGCTTAATTTAGAAAGCCCATTCTCTGCAAGTTGCCTGCCAATAAAAATGATCTGCCTGTGGAGACTCCATATCAGCTTTCACTCCAAACGCCAGTCAATTCTTTAAGTTCCCCACCTCCCTTGGTCTGGCGGTTAACAGAAAGAATGTTCCCATGAACAGATACTGGGCAGCGAGTTATCTGGGTCCCCAGGAGAAGGAAATCCAGCACCCTTGCTTCCAATTTTGAACAGACCTCCAGCTGACAAAGGGATTTCCTTCTTTGAATCCAGGTGATCCCCTGCCCACTATCACTTAATGTACAATTTCTCCCACAATCACGGTTTGGAAAGAGTAAAAAGAAGTAATGCTAAAATGGAATGAACCAACACTGCAGAATGACTATTTCCTCCTTTTGGAATTTATTGCAGATGAGTTATCAAGCTTCAGGAAGCTTAAATTTAGCACCATCAACTTTCAGCATAAAATATGAGGGGAGAATGGTTCATATCCTCTGATCAGCCTCTGAGCAGCATAATTCTGCTGATGCCAATTAGAATTGGACAAATCAACCTAGGTGAGACACCTGCTGACCCTCCCCTTGAATTTCCAATCAGATCCTGGCCAAACCTTCTCACGATGGCTGATGAAGTCCAAATAAAAAAGTGTTTTTATGTGTACATTGCCAAGATGTGATAAGAACTCTTTTCCCCATCAAACGTGTGTGTGTGTGTGTGTGTGTGTGTGTGTGTGTGTGTGTGTATACGTAGCAAGTACAAGATGGCCCAGGGAATCCTAATGTTCTCAGAAATCATATTCAGCCACTAAAATGCTATGTGCTGCAAATTAATTTACTGAGCAGATATATTCCAATAAATTTGGCTATAAACTGAGCATCTGTATTTAAAAGGCATCTTTTCCCACTCACCGCTGTGATAAAAATCAGAATATATGTCCTCAAGGGAAAATATCTCCCAGAGGCCTATTGATGAGTATTCCTTCCCTAGCTCTGTCACCCATCAGTGCCCTCCTGTATGGGCAGTCTCTGCTAATTTTCCTCCCTTTACCACAGCAGTCAGTAATTCAATAGAAATTTGCTGAGTGTCTGTCCTGGGCCAGCACATTTTTAGGTAGGAGTGGCATCACCATGGAAAATCCACACACTGTGCAAGGCAACTTTGGCAATGAGAAGAACTTGGGGATGGAGAACATGGGCCTTTTCCCGACCCTGCTGCAATCATGCCCCGGACAGGGACATGGAGGCAGGGACATGGGGACCGATCACTTCCTGGAAACAATTTTCTCAACTGCAAAACGAGTGTGATGATCACATCCACATAGTAGAGTTCTTGTGAAGCCTGAATGGGTTGATGTGTGCAGGGAGCTTGGCACAGCACCTGCACTTCGTCACCTCCCCACACGAGCTGCAATGCTTAGCTTTCACCAGAGCCCGTCGTGGCTGGATGGTGCCCCTATCTCTGCAGCACACAGAGAGTGACGCTCTTGGTGGTGGGGCATCTGGCTCCATCGTGGTTTGGATTAATTTTGTGCAATTAAAAGTGACACTGGACCCAAATCAGTCTCCTCTTTCTCTCCTGGGGGAAGAGATGGAGCCTCATGAATCCGTTTCCACAATGGGAAATAGTCTTGGGTGACGTCTGGGAGAAGCACATGATGATGACTGTTCTTGACACCCCTTTATCCCAATTTCAAAACCCCTTATTCTTTTGTGATGAACCACCTTAGTTACATGGGGCTGGGGGGCTCCTGGATCACACCTGGACCATTTTTGCTTGAGATTTTTGTATGTTTCTTCTTATTTATCATTTCCAGCATTTATTTGTCAGGTCCTATTGAAGCAATAAGCTCAGTGCCTCAACCAGCCAAGAGACATGCCAGTTTAGCTCAGTTTTCTGAGCAGAGAAAACTTTTCAAATGACTCCTGAGCAGAGTAATTTCATTTGCTGTGAAGTAAAGTTAAAAGTAAATTGCACAAAATTAATATTGATTCAAATTAAGCCATTTATCTCTTTATGCATTTCAGCTCCACATCAAATACAATCATTGCTTAAGTTACTCCACAGCAAATAAAATTACAAGTTAAATTGCATGTTGTGGTGGTTTCCCTTCTCCTGTAGAAAAAAAATCCAAAGCTTGTAGCTGAATCCATATGGTTTTCCAGTTGATTGAAAAGAGAGGTTATGGGAAAGCTGGCTTGCTCTGTTCCCAGTGATAAGTTGCAAAGAGGCTACATTATTTCACCTTAAGACAAAATGCTTCCCTTGAAGGCTCTGCTAATGGCCCTTCAGGCTTGAGGGTGTAGGGTGGATTATGATGTATATGTTGGTTTTATATTCCCAGGCAGGAATGATGTTGAATATGCACCATCCATAGATGTATGTCTAATGAAGTAAGTTACCACTTAGCAAGAAGCAGGGAAACAGCCTGTTTCCCTCTGTCTGCTGGTTCCTATTCACTTTTCCATCCCTCTTTGGGGAGAGGAATTTAGAAAAGTAGAACAGCTCTGTAGGGTATGCTGGAACCCAGAGACCAAAGCCACAGGGGCTGGGGTCGACCAGAAAGCCTGTTTCAAATGCTTGGTGCCATAAATGCATATGTGGATATACATATGCATGCACATATTCACTTCTGTCCTGGCCTCCGCTGCTTTGAACATCTGGGATGACACTAGTCAACATGCGAATGTAGTGGGTAATGACATTGTCCGTGCTGCCCAAAGCCCTGCTAATAGCTGACTTCACCACCCCCTCCTTGCTGGCTAACAAGTAGAGCAGTAAGTCCATCGCCTGCTGGGACCGACAATGAGTAAATGCTAGAGACGATTTTGAGTGACAGCCTCCCAGCTCTGCAGAAAATTAAAATCTGATCCTCCCAAAGAAACTGTGTGCATCTCCGGAGTCGTGTCTGCAGTACCATTTGCCACCTCACCATCAGAACTCTACCTGTGAACCCTGCTCCTGGCTGCGTGGAGGGGAAAGCCATGGTCCTTCTATTGTAGTCACACATTGGCTTTCGATGATAAAAACACAAAAATCAACTCCTGCTTGTTTTCAGACTCAGCCCAGACACCAGTTCTTCCAGAGACCCTTTCCTGAGTCCTTGTTTCCTTTTCCCTCCCTGCACAAGCTCTGGGCTCAGCTGCAGCTGATCTCTCTCACCCCTCTGCACTTGACCCTCCAGGGAGCCTCCTGCCCACGTCCGAGCGTAAGTGACCCCCCTCCCGACATTTTCCCAATGAGAACCTGAAAACACTGTGGTCACCCTGAATATGTAAATTTTATGGATGACAATGAAATAATAAAATGCCCACTTGCAATAATAAATTATTAATTTCATTACACATACATAGGTAGAATCAAACAATATATTGATTGGAATCAAGGCCTTTACCCTTGCTCATATTTAATCAAGCAATCTTACTTACATGGCATCTATGGGGTAGAGAATTCCTTAGGAATCTCGCCATTACCCACTGACTATTTGAGCAATAGATCTTTTGGAAACGTGACTTGATTCTATTGTTGGAAATTATGTATGAAACCTCAAGCTCCTTTAACCTAAAGTTAGGATAGTTGCTGTCTTCATCCTCCTATAAGGGAATATTAATGTTCTCCAATCATTGTGTTGCTTTTTAAAGACATCTTTAAAAGATTTTTTACAATGGCACATGAAATTGTCAGGCCATTCTCCAGGAATAATTACATAATATGTTAAATTTCTCTGCCCCTTTCTTTTACTTTTTTAATAAATGGATTCCATTGTGTGGGCTATAGATCCAGACAAAGCCAGCATCGATTGAGGTCACTTCCGGCTAATGTTTCTTCCTCCCATGAGGCTTTGAGACTCAAAATAAAGAAATCATGGGAGTTCCCTGTTATATGGGAGTCTTTGTAAGGATTTGAATACAGGACAACTGTCTCTTTAATGAGAGGCAATTTGGGGGAGGAAAGTCTTATCTTCTCTGTAGGCACACATGGCTGTGTGTTTCCATTGACATCTCGCCACCCAGATTTACCCACAAAGATGGCACTGGCTTAGTAATTGGTTAATTAATCTGTTAATGTGGTTGATCAGTCGGGGCAACTTGCTCTCCTTGGAATGCAATGCCAACAACATAATCAGACAGTGGGGAAGATGTGGGGGCCTCAGTCCCCACTTTCTCAGGAATCCAGGCCAGACTTTGTTCCCACCTGGGACGTCTGTGTAACCCCCACTCCGCAGCTCTAAAGTCTCCTGGAAAGCAGGTAAATCAAGTGAATTGAACTTTCTAGGGGAGAATGCAGGAAAGCAAGATCCCCTCTACCCCTGCACACCCCCAAATTAGATATAATGGGAACTGGCCCCAGGAAGTAACCCGTGGCACTGTCGTTAACGGCGGTACTGACGGCCCTGGACAGCTGTCCTCGGAGAACGGCCAGGTGGATTAAAGCACTAGGAAGACGAATGAAACTGGATGGGAGATTCCAGCTGCAGCGGTGGGCGGGTGTGGCCCACAGCACGCACAGCAAACCGAGGTGGCCGGCAGTTGCGTTAGGTGTGTACGTTTGCACGTATGTGTGCACGGACATGTGTGTGTGTGCATTCCTGAGTGGTTCCATGCAGCCAGATGCTGTTTTCCACATTCACCTAGAGTTTCTTGCAAGTGAAATTGCTCAAAAGCAAACACAAAATTCACATTATACTCACATCGTTCCCTAATACGTCAGTTACATTGGAACTGATTCACATTTGCAAAACAAGCATCGTAGGAGAACAGACAAGGCCCTGGGTCCAACCCCCGGCCTGTAGAGGAAGGCACGTGAGTGAATCCTGCTGTAAAGTCACAATCCTGGAAATCGGGGAGCTGGGGGTGGGGGTGGGGGTGCACACTCACGCACACGTGACGTCTGAGCCTCCACTCTCCCCCCGCCCAGGTAAGCCTCCAAAGCTTTGCCGCTGCTGTTCCTTGCGCTATTATCTGTTCTGTCTACTTATAAAGTTTCCTCCACTTCCGTGCCATGCCTTAGAGGGATGAGGCCATCGGCTTTCCAGGATAAGGCTCCCCCACCCCTCCAAAGAATCCAGCTGGGGAAAACCGCAGATAGTCAGAAATATGGCCGGCGAGGAGCGGGGCACGGCCCAGACATGGAGACCGTGGTGATCACAATGACCAATGTGTCAGGCACAAAATAGTAGCTCCTGACATCGACTGAGCACCAAGAATAAGGCCCCTTATATCACCACAGGAAATGGGCAATTTTATGCCAACTTGGAGCAGTGTATCTTGAGGTAATGGTGAATATAATTCATGTCATTTGCACGGCCCCAGACCTGAGGGGTGGAGAGAATTTCAGCCTGAACTCAGGTTTCCTAAGCTTCTAGGTGTTAAAAGCCAGACCTTTAAATATTTATATATATTTAAGATATATATATTTATTTAAGAGAATGCTAAAATATTTGCATTGCTCTAAGGGAGATTAAGTGCAGGGGAAAATGGCCAGATTGAGGGTCCCTGGGGAGAGAAGTTGCCCTCCTTAGGTTCAGATGGGGCAGCCGGGGCTCGGTGCCTTGTTCCCCACCAACCCCGCCACTCCCCGCCCACGTGCATTGCGTGACTCTCGCTCTCAGGTTTCCTTTCCAATTCCTTGGCTCTCTCACATCTGCTCACCTGGGCAGGGGCCAGCCAATGGCTCAGGTGCCTTTGCTTGCAAAAGCGAGATGCTTGCAGCCAGGAGGCCAGGCCTGGTGTGTGTTCTGGGGGCCTCGGGGATGATCCCGCTCCCTCAGCAGCCAGCACTACACCCTGGAGGTGAGGACCCAGCTTCCAGAATGCAGAGTGGAGCAGCTGTCTCCCGAAGGAAAAATGAAGAAATAGGACTCAGCACCATCATCGAAGAAAGAAGATATCTGAAGAGCTATGTTATTGTAGAATGCTTTAAAAGAATTTATGATTTGCTGCATTTCTCAGATTTTCTATAGTGAACATAGATGGCAAATATATACAAAAAAAGATTTTTTTTAAAATGACCCCAAACCCCACCAAACAGAAATAATTACTGTTAACAATTTGGCGTGTTTTGTTTTATTCAGTTTTCTAAATATCCATACACAAATCATATATATTCACCCCCAAATATAAGCACAGGTCTGTTTCATTGGGATCATAACATAAATAATTTTGTAGTCAACATTTTCCACTTAATATCATGCTACACACATGTCCCTGTAAATTGGAAACACACTGAAGTAGAATTTTACATCGGCCTTTTTCATTCGATAAAATATTGTAGCCATTTTCCCATTGGTTTAATAGTTTTAAACTGTATTTTTTAAATGCAATTCTATTGAGATATACTCACACAGCATATAATCCATCCAAAGTGTACAATCAATGGCTCATAGTTTCATCATATAGTAGTGCATTCATTCACAATCAATTTTCAAACATTTTCATTACTCCAAAGTAAAGAAAAAATTTATAAAAAAATTTTAAAAAGAAATAAAAAAGAACACCCAAACCATCCCATACCCCTTATCCCCCCTATTATTTATATTTATTTTTGTCATTATTTTATTACTCTTCTGCCCATACACTGGATAAAGGGAGTGTCAGTCACCAGGTTTCCACTGTCTCACAGTCACACGATAAAGCTATGTAGTTATGCAATCATCATCAAGAATCAAGTCCACTGGATTACAGTTCAACTGTTTCAGGTATTTTCTTCTAGCTATTCTGATACACTAGAAACTAAAAAGGGATATCTATATAATGCATAAGAATAACCTCCAGAATGACCTCTCAACTCTATTTCAAATCTCTCAGCCGCTGAAGCCTTATTTTGTCTCATTTCTCCCTTTTAGTCAAGAAGGCTTTCTTGTTCCCACAATGCCAGGTCCAGGCTCATCCCTGGGAGTCCTGTCCCTCGTTGCCGGGGAGACTTATACCCCTGGGAGTCAGGTCCCATGGAGCGGGGAGTAGAGCATATTTTGAATGACTGTGAAATAGTCTTCTGTATGGACATATCCTGAATTGTTATCTGCTCCTCTGTTGTTGAATATATAGGTGGCTAACAGTTTTTTGGGTTTGTTTTTTTTTTTTACTCTTCCAAAGATTGTTGCTCTGATAATCCATCCGTAGAAGTCTGCACAGATATGATTATGGCATTAGGATAAATTCTCAGTGTGGACTTGCCGGGTGAGAGCATTCTCCTAACTTGTTCTCTTGAAAGCCTTTATCAATTTATAGTCCCGCACAGGGCATGGTGGTAATACGTCACGCCAGCCTCAACGGCACCGAGTATTATTTCCTTTTGCTGTTTGTGTTTGCCAATTTGACAAAAGAAAAATCAGTGCTCTTTTCTAATTTATGTCGCTGCAGATTTCCAAGAGTTCTGGCACTGCTGTGCAGAGCCTATTGCTTTGGTTGACGTTGTTTGAGCCAAAGCATCGCTCTCCTGAGCTGACAGCCAGAGGGGCCGGGCGTTCTAAGTGTTCTCAGCCAGTACCAAGTCTTTGTAAGCTTCCTTGCACTTGTTGGGTCATTTCTAACATCACTTACTCTTAATTTTACCCCCAGCGGTCTCTTGATCCCATTTTCTCTCTCCATCTAAACCGTCACGGCCTTCTTGGTTCAAGCCACTGTTACCTTTCACCTGGACCACTGCAGTAGCCTCGTAACTGACTCACCTGTGCGCTGCTGGGTCTCACCTCCAGCAAATCTGCCTGCGTGTATGCTCTGCTGCAATGCTCCATGCATCCCACTGCTCCTGGGATAACGGCGAATCTCCTCCCTGTGGCTGCCTCTCCGTCTCTCCCACTGTGCTCCCTCACCATCTCGGCTCCGGCCACTCTCGCCCTTGTCCTCCCGCTAACTGGCCTTTGCACAGGTCACTGCTCGCCCTGTGCCCTCTGCCTGGAGTGCTGTTTCCGCCCCGCTCAGGTGAGCTCCCAGGTGTGCATCCTCACAGCCCGGGCACCTCTCCCCGCAGGTGTGGGAGCGCTCCATCTGGCGCCGCCTGCAGCAGGCGTTTGATCTCAGTTTGTTCCCCATTTGGTCCCCAAAGTTTAGTGTGATGCATGTGTGCAATAGGTGCTCAGTGACAGCTGATGAGTAGGGCAAATGAATGAACAAATGGATTTCTGCTTCCGAATCCAGGGTCACCGTGTCCAAATCCTTTAAAAGGCCAGGAATCCGTCTTGGGGGAGGCAGGGGATGCTGTGTCTCACCCTCCCGGAAGGATTGGGCTGGGAGGGGGTGGCAGCAAGGAAAAGGAACAGGTGGGCCTGTCTCTGGAGCTTGCACGAGGAGAAGATGGAAATAAAACACGAGCCCCATCCCTAGGGGATGGCTGGACCCAGCAAGGCCAGTGAGTGTCCCCTCACTGGAGGCCCGGGGCCATTTCTTTCCAGAACGCGAACGGGTCTCTCTGCCCTTCTCACCGGACAGTGGGGCCAATGGACAAGGGCCGCTTGTTCCCAAGCCAGTGTCAGGGCTGCCCCCCGGCCGGCCGCTGGCTCTGCCCGAATAGGGGAAGGCTTGTCGCTTCACCCAAGAGCCTGCTTCCCGGAGAGAAGCACAAACAAGCCCCTTATCTGTGCCTCATGCATATGCATTTCTGGACATTTAAAGAGGCCCATTGCAGAAATGCATATTGAGCAGCTTCACAAAATGTGCTTTATTGACCATGTAGGACCTTCTGTAATATCCTCTGGAAATACATATTAAAGGAGATTTCAAACCCAAATGACTGACCCAGCAAGCCCTTATGGTTCCTGTCTGCGAGGAGGTTTTATTTAGTAACAAAGTGTCTTATTTAAAGCTGGGCCTATTGATGAGATTGCTGTGAAGACGTTAATGTCTCCAGAATGCAGTATTATGTGTTATTGGCCGAGTCATCCACTGTGTCTCTAGCCGCCCAATTTCCTTTTTAGGTTCTGGGTGCTTAAAATCCTTAGAAGATTTTCATGTATTTTTCAGCAAAATAGCATGGCCGATTTTTGCTCTTTTGAAAACAGGAAACACTATGTAAATCACGTCCTGAAGCAGTCTTTCAAGCTGAAAGTGGAAATCATGCAGGGGTAGACAGGGAAACGTGTTCTGTTAGCTTAACACGAGGCCGTGTGAGCCCAGGTGTGAGGCCGAGAGGCTGGAGGCTGCCCCTTGTGGGGTCACCTCCCCAGATGTCTTTCGGGAACCGCATGCAGACTCTGTGCGTGGCTGGAGAGAGGCACTGAAGCCTTTTACGAAGGCAGAACTGTTAAGCATGTGCGTATACCAAAGTCGAAATTGCCCTCGTTGAGAAACAGGTGAGCACTGTGCCATCCTCCCTGTAAATCTGCATCTGGATTTGGAATAAAAATGGCTCTGCATTGGCAGGGTGTCAAGTGCTGCTATTCTGGAGATAAGGCAAAGGACTCGTGGAGAGCCAGCCTCCCTGCTTCCCTGAAAGACATTGTCCTGTTTGCCTGTTAACACACCTGCTAATGGGCCATCCCCAAACCCTGCGAACTTTCATTTTAAGTCTATAATTCTGCATATGTCAGGAGGGCAGGGAAGAAAGGGATGATAAGGAAGCAAGAGTAGTGGGAAATCAACAAAGAGTTTCTAAGGCTTTTGGTAATTCCCACGTGAAAGCCAGCCCCGTCCACAGCTTTCCGGTGCCTGCTTCCCCTCCCCAATGCGAAGCACCAAGGATCGGCTCCAGCTCCAGGACCTCATCTGCTAGGACCCCTGGCAGAGGATAGATGGCAGGAAGGGATTTTGTGGGTCCAGCCCAGGTTAGCACATCCTGATACCTCCGTTTCCGCTTTCATCTGTCCACATTTTCTCCTCTTCTTGATTTAATACAAGAGGGAGCTTTCGTCCAGCCAGTGCCCTTTCGGCCCCTGTAAGAGGAGTTTGTTTAAGCCCAGTGAGTCAAAAAGCCAACAGAAAAGAAAACAGACCTAAAGGGCATGGGGGCCGATGGGCTCTTTCTACATTCTATTGCATACATAATTAGGCATACACCCTCGGCGTAAGAATCAGTTGGTCCTGAATAGCTAATAATGTCTCTGACTTGCCCTCTGTGTTCCTTTTCCTATAGTTTAAAAATGCAAATGTGAGCAATAAGATGGAGCCCTGTGACCGACTCGCCAGACAAAAATGAGAGCAGAGTAATTGCAATAGAAAGCCCTGCTATCACACTGTCTCTACTTGTTCTCACCCCAAACCTTTGAATCCCTGTATGTTCAGTGGTTTTGATGAGAGTCCTTAAGGCAATAGGGGCCGGAATCCATTTGGGCCTCCGCAGCACCTGGCCCGGTGGGACCAAACCCATGGAGGGGGTGGGGTCTAAAGCCCTACCTGCGTCTCACCCACCTGGACTAAACCCATGGAGGGGGTGGGGTCTAAAGCCCTACCTGCGTCTCACCCACCTGGACTAAACCCATGGAGGGGGTGGGGTCTAAAGCCCTACCTGCATCTCACCCACCTGGACTAAACCCATGGAGGGGGTGGGGTCTAAAGCCCTACCTGCGTCTCACCCACCTGGACCAAACCCACGGAGAGGACGAGGTCTAACGCTCCACCTGCAGAGTAGATGGTGGTTGGCACTGAGGCCCAGCAACAGTGTTGGGAAGAGCTGACTATCTGAGAAAGAGACTCTGATGGCAAAGGAATAAAGAAAGCTCTGTAGACATAAAAGCAGCAGAAGGGCTTTACCTATTTTAGAGGCTGCTTGCTGCCATTCCCCTGCTGGAGGACTGTGTTTTGCAGAAAGTCGGTTACTTCTTTGCCATTTGAGTCTTTGTTATCATGTTTCCCATTGCCTGAGATGTGCTGTTGGAGAACAGTAAGGAAGTCCTTAAACTATTGTCCCAAAGAAATAGCTCCTGAGAACCCGCTTTGTGGTTGAAGATCCCTGACATCCAACAGCAAGTGGTAACCACAAACCAGGGCTGGAGCAGATCGTTTTGTCTTTGAGGTTGAGCCAAGAGCTTTCATGACATTCGTTACTGGGAATTTGGGAAATCCAGACGATCAGAGCTTGCCTGATGATTTCTTAGAGAATTTTAAAGAACAATTACATACCCACAGTATGCAGAAGTGGGTTGGCAGATGCTTACAGCTGGGTCTCATCCCTTAGAAAAATCAACTAGGGGAATACCAGGGGTTCTTACTCACGGCAGCCACTTAACTGACTTTTAGGAATGGCGGTCAAACTTTGACTTTTGGAATCAGACAAATGAGCTTCTAATTCCAGCTCTGCCCTTTATTCATTCTGCAAACTTGGAGACACTTCTTAAATCTTCTGAGTCTTGATGTCTGGCATCATCAAAATGAGGTCACACCAACAGTCCCTAACACAGAATGTTCTTTCAAGGATTCAGCGAGACGATATGGGGAAATGTCTTAGAATCTGGCCTGGCATTTAGTTATTACCCATTAAACATGTTGCTTATTTTGAATGTGTAATTAAATTTGGATGGTCAGATGTCAGTCCAACTCTGACTCTTAGTGTTCAGCTGTAGAAATTGTAACTGAAATACAGAACCCATTGGGACAGCACACTGGGGATATAGTCCTGCCAATTCTTGCACAACTTCCGTGGCCAGCAGGAGACACTGAGGGCATCCATCAGTTTTATTTCCTTTCCAAATTTCTGCACTGGCACTCCCCTCAACGGCACCAGCAATTCGAACTGCAAGATGTTATTTGCACGTCCAATAAAAGTCTGCCCAAGCAGAGGCCTCGGCAACAGGTGCAGACTTTACTGCCCGCCCCCCAGGAGCTCCCTGCTTTCCCCACTCCCTGACTCCCTATATGGACCAGCAAGACAGCTGCTGCACTTGACTTTCCCCTATTTGGCACAGACGTAGTTTTCTATCATCTAGGTTGATATCCAAGGAGCCCTCCGGAATGTGGCACAAAGCTTGTAGGGACTGAATTTCTACTGACATTTTCACAGTGATGGAGGAGGGAACATCTAACTCTTTACTACACCAATAAATTCTGTGGCCGATTTATCTTCTATCAGGCCAACATTAATATTAAAATCCTCCATGAATCATAAATCTGCTATACAATCAAGAAAGGCAGTGCCAAGAAATCAAAAAGTCCTCATCAACCAAAGCGGAATTCGTCCTTTGAGGATGCTCCTTGATGCCGTGCAGACCATTTATGGTCTGATGATCGTAATCATTGGCTGCGCTTTGGCATTGGGTCAGCGATCTAAAGCTCAATTGGCCAGCCTGGGGCCAGTGATCAGAGGCTCAATATACCAACCCAAGAAGATGAGTAAGGAAGTTCATCAGAGCTGGTGGCAAGAAGGAGCCTTGGTGAAACAGCTACTGATGCTTCAATGGGCTTTCTTGTGAAACCCTACAACCCTCCAGTTCACAGAGCAGGAGCCAGGCACCGTGTTTAGAGGCTGAGCTGAAGAAACTTTGCCCTCCAGGAGGCTGCATCCTAGTGGAAATCACCCTTCCCTGGGAGGATACCCAAACAGATGCAGCAAACCCTTTCCCTTTGGGGGCTCAGAAGAAAGATGCTTCTCCATGCACAGCTATGGCCCAGTCAGGAGATTCCATCTTTGGGAATTTTCTCCAGGATCACATCACTTCCTTTGAAGTCATTTCCATGATGGCAGAGCCTCATCTTGGCTTTATGGAAATAGTCTAAGGCATCAGGGCTGACTGTGGGGCGGAGAACAGCTGGTGTCCTGGAGGGGGACTGCACCTGCCTTACCTGTGTGGCTCATAAACTTGAACTGCCATTTCCCAGTGGATAGTGCCAGCCACGTACTCCGCACAAGCTGGATCATTAGACTAGGAGAATGACCTTTTAGCCCTCTGTGGGTTGGGGAAATTCCACTTCATTCATTTAAGAATAGAGTCTGCAGTTTTGTTCCTCAGTCTCCAGAGTCTTACCTGTTTCCAATACCAGCCTACAAAGGTATAGGAAAATGAAGTCTCTCTTTTTTATATTTAAAAACAAATAAATGTTTATAATAAAATCTCAGCAACTATCTTTACAGAAATGGAAGGAACTAAGTCATGTATAATCATCAACAAAGAAGGAGCCATGATTAACATTTTGGAATAAGTCATTCCATATTTGTTCCCATGTGTGTGCATTATGTTTGTATATACAAGTACATGCAGACATATAAACCCAAAGTAGGGTGAAAGTGCATGTAAGACTTTATAACTTACCTTTAAAAATGCCATGTATAACAAATCTCTGTGCATGCTAACAGATACTCTTTTTCAGCATGGGTTCTTAACCTACAGGTGCCTCTCTACCTGCCCCACGTGATATGCACAATGTGTATGGTAGGAGCATTTGCGGGGAGAGTTACTTCCGTCTTTCATTAGACTATAAGAGATTTCCACTGTTAAGCCTCGATCAGTGCAGCCCATGGAGGTGATGTGGAAGCCGTTTTCTCCTAGATGAAATATAGCAATGAAATTGCTCACTACTAGCCAGGGTCAAAAACAAGATAAGAAAAATCTACAGATGTCAGAATTGAGGAAGGGACTCAAAAGGAGCACAGTGAGAGTGGAAGCTGAAAGCCGCTGTGGGTCCAGAGGACAAGGATTTAAGGTCCACATGGGAGTCTTTTAAGGGCTTGTTGTGGGGAAATGGGAAGCTTGGGGCCAGGCAGCTTTGAAACAAGTAACAAGGAAATTCGATATTGGCCGGGACTGTCGATGAATAAATTATCACCAGAGAGGATCAGAACCCCGAACTCGGTTATGTGGGGTGCGGTGTTGGCATTCACACCTGACTTTGTTGCAGGAAACCTGTTGTCATAAGGGCCCTGGCAGGATGACAGTGGACCTGCTCGGAGACGTCCCTAATCTGTCAGTGGCCACCACTGGGTGACATGGCCCATGCCAGCTGCTTAGGAGCCTGGGAATGGACATTTTTAACTAAGCCAGTAGCTACCACCAATCAAATCCAGAATTCTGCTAAGCAGGAAAATGGCAGGAGTAAAATTAATCGAATCACCATGTGGGAGAGGAAGAAGATTCAACCACAGAAAGAGAAAAAAAAAGAAGTATGAAGGAGAGAAAATTTTTGAAAAAAAAAAAAATGGGTGCCCATTTTTCAAAAGTGAAGAAAGATGTGAGTACTGAGATTCAAGAAACTCAAAAAGTCCCATACAAGACAAATAAAAACAAATCCACACATAACACTGTATAATAAAATATTAAGCCTCAGAGACCAAGAGAAAATCTTAATATCCCCAGAACTTCATAGACAAAGGGAAAATCTTAAAATCCACTGGAGGAAAGAGATTGAAAAAACAAAAGAACAATAATAAGATGGAGAGTAGACATTTCATTAGCAATATAGATGGTTAATTCAGTAGGATAATTTCTTTAAAATAGTGAAGGAAATGGCTCTTAACCTAGAATTCTATGCCCAATCAAACCATCTTTGAAGACAATTTCAGGCACAGACTGGGTTTCCTGATCCTATTTGAAAGAAGTACTAAAGGATGTACTTCCACAAGTAAGAAATTAAACCCCAAAAGAAGAGGTAGGATGCAATAAAACCAATGCAAATAAAGCTGTGAATGCATTGGCAACTCTGAATAAGCATTGATATCTGAAAAAAAAAAAAAAAAAAAAGACAGAGCATTTAAAAACAATTGACTCTGGAATACTATTGAACAGCAAAATGAAGTTGGGAATGAAGAAAGTTTGGGGTTTCAGTCTTCTGTCTTCTGGCAATATGCAGAAATGTTTTTTAATAGTAGACATTATAAAGTAGATGTTAAAAATTTACAAGTAACAATGAAAGTAAAAATACAAAGAACTAAAAATGTAAGTAAAAAACCAGAGAAGAGGATAAAAAGGAGACACAGTGAAAACTGTATCTACCCAGTAGAAGATTTAGAAGGAGGAGGGAAAAAAAAACAAGGAAACTGGTGTTCTAAATCATTTCAATGCCTGTTTAATCATCCATAAAATGGATGTTAGGTTTTTATTGTTTTGTGTTTTGTATTGTATTTTTTTATGAATCACCAGTGGTTAACAATTTGTCCCTAATTTTTGGTCTACCCCATTGCTTGCTATGATCCTAAAGTTGGGGAATGTAGATGCACTTTGGTGGCTTGGGCACCCAAAGGCCAGCCTTGACCACTTCCCTGGTGTCTCGATGGTATGGTCAATTTGCACCGCACCCCACCCCCCACTGCCCAGCCCAGGCTGCTGGGGCACTGCACCCTGGGACACATTATTTGATGCATTGACTCAGCCTCAGCTTTTATTAAAGAGGAAAGGAATACTCTGTTTCATCAAGGGCCTCTAAGTGCCCACTGTGTTCACATTTATCCATTATAAACCTCACTGCTAACCTACCAGTAGGAATCCATCCCCATTTTAAAGATGAATAAACTGAGACTTGCAAAGTACTTAAATTGCACAAGATCCCAGAGCTAGTAAGTAACAGACACATGGTTTCACCAGGACTTTGGGTTCCAGTTTTGCTTCTTTCTTTTCACTGCACCACAGCTAACTCACTTATGAAATCCACATCGGCTGTTCTCTGCAAAGGGGCAGATCTGCTGGGATAAAGGAGAGAGGAAATCCCACCTGAGCCCCAGAGCAAGGCTGGTAGCGGAAGGAATTCTGCAGGATTCTGCAAAGACCCATTCCTGCTCCTTGGGAAATGCTTGTCGGACACAGGCAAAACCGACCCAGAAAATTCCACTGAATGCCAGTGAGCAAGACCTAGACAAATGCTGTTGGCCCTACACCATATGCTGGCAGGGCGGAGCCCACTGGGCAGGTGCCCGGGGATTTGGTGAGCAAACAGCTGCCGCTTCTTTTCCAGCTCCTGGGGCGGCAGAGGCACAAACGCCGGGAGGCAGATCTTCTTGTCAGCCCGTGAAGAACCGGGTTCGTGGTTTGTTACTACGTCACCGTCTGGGGGCAGAAGGCTGCCCGCTGAGAGCCTGAACCCCGGTGCCTATTTTGGGGACGCATCGGCTGCCGCTGAGGACCCGGAGCATGTTCGGGGCACCTGGAGGCTGCAGGAGGGGGCGGGGCTGGGGCCTGACTCCCAACACCTCAGCATCGTGAATGAGCCCCCCCTTCCTTGTCCTGCTTAAGGGGTTTTAAATTTCAGGCCAAGAAGAAACCCGTAGGAGGGAGCAGCGGTTCCTGCACAGGATTTGTGGTGGCAGAGCCAGGGAGGGCAGAGGCTTACGGGGTCTGCACACGTCCCCCAGCCGTCCCATCCTCCCCTGGCACCCGGCTCTGCACCTCGGCCCGGAGGCCCCAGGTGGCCCCTGCCAGCCCTGTCTCCACTCAGGTCAGGCGTTTAACTAACCCTCCTTCAGCTCAGCCACCAGCTATGGGCTTCCGGAACATTTCAAAACCAAGCTGGACAAAATAATAATGATGATGATAATAATAATAATAAACAAGAAATTAAAAAAACTAAAGAAATAAAGAAATAAAAAAGCCTTTCCTCTTGGGGCTTACACAGGGAGACAGACCCAGAAGCGCAAACCAAATGCGGCGGGCAACCAGCACCACGCGGTAGCAGTGAGAACGGCCCTGTGGATTAGGAGTCTCGAGACAATAGCAATCAACCAAGGGCAGGAAGTCGGGGAGCAGCTGGGGAGCCACTGACCTGGAAACCACCTGAGGAGGCTGGTGTGGGGCCACAGGGGAGGTCAAGGCAGGGACCAGACGGCCAGGCCTTCCAGCGCATTTCGAGAACCTCTGGGCAGCCACAGACTTGAGATTATATTGCTATTGTGCTGCTTACCAATTCATTTTGATTATTTGTTTGAAAGTTCCTCCCCTCTGCGAGTCCGTGAACTTCTTGAGATGCAGAGGGCACCACATTCGTCTCTGCATTCCAGGGCCACTCACGGAGCCTGCGGAAGTGTGGAAGGTGTGAGCGGACCCACAGATGGGGTGGCCCGCTGTCTGAGCACACCTGGTGCATGGGCCACTGCTCACCTGGGCGGCACTGACCAGCAGGTCCCGGAATCTGACACTTCAGCTTTCCCGAGCCCGGAGCTGGCAGGACCCCTGGAGAGAAAGGAGCGCTCGATGGATGGAGAGTTGGCCATGCCCAGGGTTATTCCCCCCTTCCTCAATCCCGAAAGAGCCGAGAGGGACAATCCCCCTTTACTGCACACCTCATTCTCAGTGGCCACAACGTCGGGGTAGGAGGCCAGGGGACAAGCTTCAACTCCAGAGAACTTGTAGACCCCTCTGTGCTGGTTTGAATCTGTTATGTACCCCATAAAAGACTATGCTTTCTTAATCCACTCTTATGGGGGCAGACCTAGAGTGGGTGAGGCCTTTTGATTAGGTTGCTTCCATAGAGATGTGACCGACCCTATTGTGGGTGGGACCTTTTGATTAGATTATTTCCATGAAGATGTGACCCCGCCCATTCAAGGTGGGTCTTAATTAGTTTACTGGAGTCCTTAAGAGAGCTCAGGGGGAGAGACCCAGATGTTTGGAGATGCAGACAGAAGGATGTTTGGAGATGCTAAGCTAAGAGATGAAGCCCAGAGTTTGCCAGAGAGAGGCTGAGAGAGACATTTTGGAGAGAAACTAAGATATGTAATCCAGAGTTTGCCCCCAGGAGAAGCCAAGAGAGAAGCTAAGACAAAATTCCAGGGACATTTTAGAGAAAGTCACAGAAATCAGGAGCTAAACCCAGGAGAGAAAGACCACAGACTTGCTATGTACCTTCCCATGTGACAGAGGAACCCCAGATGCCATTGACCTTTCCTCAGAGAAGGTATCTACCTCTTGGTGCCTTAATTTGGACATTCTCATGGCCTTAGAACTGTAAGTTTGCAACCTAATAAACCCCCATTGAAAAAGCCCATCCATTTCTGGTATATCGCATTTTGGCAGCTTTAGCAAACTGGAACACCCTCCTCTAGGTAACTCGAATCCCCAGCAGGACTCCAGCTCATACGTACACCCTGTACACGTCCTGGAAAAGGTCTGAGCTTCAGTTTAGATTTTAATGCTGTAAAACTCACATTTTTTTTTTCTTACGAGAATCATCGCAAGCATGAGGACAGTTAAATATATCTGGAATCATAACTCGGATTCCACATTTATCTCTGCATAATAGGTGTTGAGATGCACAGGGCAGGGGTTGAATATCGTATCTCTTCCCTGCCTGTGTTAGGAACCATTTGAGAAATGATAAAAAGATTAAGGCCGAGGGAGACCCAAGCTTCACCTCCACTGCTGACGGGGCTGCTTTGGAGAAAGCCCCTTCCCTGTGCGGGCGACTCAGCTCCGGCTCCAGAACAGGTGACCCCCGTGGCTTCAGCCTGGGCAGTGCAGACGTGGTCAGAGCCCCCCACTCCCGGGGCAGCGCGACACAGATGGGGAGCAGAGTGTGTGCTCCCTGCCAGCACCCCCTCCCAAGAGGAAGGAGAGGCAGGGATGAAGGGGCTAAACCCCTCACCCCACTTTCCCCTTCAATATCCACCACTTGGATAATTCCGACCCTTCTCTCCTGGGGAGGAGGGAGCGAGGAGGTGGAGAGGGTCTGGAGGGTTCTCCAATGGAGCTCCCACTCCATGGAAAGAACCACCAGGGGAGAAGGGAATCCTCAACCCTCTACCCCACCCCCAGCCTCCAGAGCAAATGTAGCCTCCGTGGGTCACTCCTGCCACGTCACCCATCTGGGCACACATGCTCAGAGGTTGCCCGTGTGACAGCACCAAGTACCAGGTGGGGGCTCCAACAGACAGGCAGACTCCTTCCTGAGCATCACCCAGCACCTGCTCAGCACCTCTTCGGTGGAGCCAGCCTGTCCCCAGCCAAATGTGGGATCTTCAAGACAGAGCACACAATACACTTCATTTCTTGAGCACCTTCCCCGTGGGAGCTCCACAAGGGTGGTGGCTGGCCCCGTGCCCCCCGGCATCCCCTAGTCCCTGGAGGAGAGTGCTCTGCACAGGTGGGCACTCGGCACATGTCAGGTGCACGGACAAGTGCACATCATCCAGCCTTTCTATTCTTCTGTTTGTAAAACAGGCACAAAGTCGCCCCTCTGTGTCGTTCTGGTTGGGTGTCGCAGATATGAGCGAAATCAGGAGGCAGAGTCCTTTGAAATAGTCTGAAGCAAGGAACTGAAAGCACAAACCATCATCCTTGCTGTCACCACTGCTAATCCTTTCACTGGGGATGCCAGGGGTCCTGGACAGAGAACAGAACTCAGAGGGATGATCAGCTAAATCTAGCCCAAGACACAAAAATCTGCAGCTTTTAGCTTCATCTCGCTTTGACAAATGATGAGCTTGGAGCTGCTGCCTATCTTTTGATTTTATTCCCTTGGTGGCCTAAGGAGCTGGGAGAGAATTACTCTCAGACAAGGATCTTCACTGTTTGTATAGCACATATTTCCATGTGGCTGCAAAAGCCATGCTTTATTAAATTTCCTTTGAAATACGATGCTTTGATTTAAGGGAAAGCATATTTTTTTGTGCCTTAAAAATACCATGCCAGTTAAAGCCAGAGCAGGAAGTCCTTGCAGGGTAGTTTCTAGGCAGCAGCTTCCTGCTTCCCCTACACCGAGGTCCTGAACCCAGGAGCTCTGGTCCTGGAACTGGAAGAGACCTGGAATTCCATGGGACAGAGCAGTAATGGAAAACCCGAATCCCTCCTTGGCCAGCAGCGTGGACACAGCTGGAACTCCCACCTGTGGGTATAGAGGAATCACATGTCCTGCTTTGAGTGATGCCCAATTAAGAATGTTGATGTGCTCCTCACTTAGTTTATTTCTACTTCCCACATTGCTTTAAACATGGAACTGCAATGGAGGAATTTGCTGGGTGTTATTAACCTGAGATGGAAATCTGCGTATGGATGTCTCCTGTCCCGCCACACATCGAATCCTTAAATCTTGCGTGGGCGCCTGAGTGTTTAGAATTGGGGATGGGGATCAAGTTGGGAGTGGGGGACCCACCCACCAAAGGGGCCCATTAAAGGATAAAGACCACTATATTGTAGGTTGTTGGCAATAGGATCCAGTCTTTCTTTTGAAATGGAACAAGCCAGTTCAATGCCTTTTCCCCTCCACACCATCCAGGCATCTGCCGTTGCAGCAGAGGGGCACGGGCAGAATGTGGGTGGGTGCGGGTGCTTGCGTGTGTGGGTGCTGCTTTCCCAGGGAGATTTCCTAACACCCTCCCCTCGCACATCCAAATTGGACAGCCCGGATGCTTTCCTGGCTCCTCTTGGCAGACAAAATACCGAGGTGGGGGAAATCCAGAGAAGAGGCCCATTAAAACATAATAACAATAACACCCTTTGATGAATGTCCCCCATCAAATCTCCGGAGCATGAGTCTGCAAGTGCTAAGAAGGCAATTGTCGGGAAAAAACGGCCACTTATCCCTTTTAACCTATAGGCTCCATTTAATCAATTAATCCTAGTTATAAAAGGACAAGCAAACAATTTAAGTTTATGTGGTTTCAGTTTTGATCATTTTTCTGCCGTTAACAGACAGGGTCATCCTTTCTGATAATTAAGACCCTTAGAGTCGATAAGACCCCACTATTACATTTAACTAGTATTGATGGCTCCAGCACTGGTTGCATCTCCGACTCCTGCTGTCGGGCTCTCGCTCCCTTTTAATGTACCGTCGGGGCGTTGATTCCCAGCACCTCCGGCTCATTAGACACCGCGTCCTCAGACAGCGCGGACGGCGCCTTCTGCACAAGCCGGAGGGGAAAGCAGGGTCCGAGGCAGAGGCTCCTGGGCATGGCAGGAACAGAAGTGGAGAGGCAAATTATTTTCTCGTTGAACCCTGAACAATTTACAAGCAAAACAAAGCAACATCCTTTGGGGCAGCTTCTTCATCTCACTGGCTCCAGTCTCCCTTCTCGCTCCAAGTGTCTGACTTCTCAGCACATACGCAGCCCCAGCCTCTGCCCCTGCTTCCACAGAAGTCCTCTGAGGTCTAAACTCGGTGCCCAACATTCGGCAGGCCCCTGCCCTTCCCCCCTCTCTCCTCTCTGCCTTCCTCCTTTCCTTTCTCCACAGGGATTCTCAGGACACCTGGAGAAACAAGGAGGGGCAGGGGCTGACCTGGCTCGGCAGTCCCGCTCAGGATGGGTGAAGTGAATTCTAACCCAAGATGTGGGCAATGTGGGAGATCAAGGGCTTTGGACATGCAGGTGTTGGGGGATGAGTCATGTCCCCAGGACCCTTATTTGGAAATAGGTCTTTGCAGATGGAATCAAGTAAAGATGAGGTCAGACCAGAGTTAGGGTGGGCTTCATAAAGCATGGCTGGCATCCTCCTAAGAAGAGAAGAGTCCCAGGCAGAGAGGAGAAGCTGGTATGTACCCAGCACATAGGAAGTGTCTGATAAATGGCAGCTGTCATTGCCTTGGTTGTACCATCACCAATATCATGGAAGGAAAGGCTCAGCAGGGATGAATCAGAGGGGTTTTGAGGAAGAGAGAACATTTGAGCTGAGCATCAGGGGAAAGGAAGGAGTGAGCTCTGTAGCTGAACATTGGCCATCACTGGTGGGAAAGAAGTCAGAGCAAGAAGAGGGAGGAAGGATGTACAGGCGTGCTTGGCGGACAGTCAGTATTCAACATGGTTGGGGCACAGGGAAGGTATGGGGAGTTCCTGGAGATATGCTAAGGAGGAGCTCTGGATGCCAGGCTGAAGTAACTGTGGTGGTCCTATTTAGTAAGCAATAGAAGATCTCGCAGCTATTCTGGTGGTCTGGTGGTATGCAATTTGATCAGAGCAATTTAGGGGGGAGGAAATTCTTTGTGATTGGGGAGTGTTAAGAATATCAGTTAGGAAATGACTTTTGGGGAAGGCTCAAAGGTAGTTTGAATTGAGAAGAGACTGTATTGGTCAGCTATTGCTGAGTACCAAGCAATCACAAAAATCTCAGAGCTATACGGCAATGAGTGTTGCTTGCCATGGCCTTGAAAGTCTTCTGGAGGTCAGTTCACCTAGGCCGTGCTCTGCTGCCAATCCCTCTGGCCTTGGATCTTAGCTGTATTGGGATCTGGTCCCCTGGGGAAAGCTCTTTGCACAGCCAAGGCAGAGGTACAAGAGGGAAAGTGGGAACACACCAGGCCTCCTAAGGCCAAGGCTTGGAAGGAGCACATGCCATGTCTGTCCACTCTCCAGCCGGCAAAGCAAGTCACATGGTAGAGCCCGAAGTTGAGGGATGGGAAGTACTCTCTGCTTTTATTGGGAGAAACGGCAAAGTCTCATGGCACAGAGTGTGGATGCAGCGAGGGGTGAAGCATGTGGCAATAATTCAGTCTATGGCAAGTACCAGCACGACTTGCTCTTTGCTAATCAATGGGGTTTTCTGTGTTTTGCTCATTATTCTTAAGAGAAAGTAGTACCTGGAGACCTCACTAGCTTTACCCATAGTCATTTGACAGACTCTTGCTTAACAGAACAAGCTCCTGTTCTTCTCCCCAGGTATACTTCACACACACTAAAGTGTCCGGATTTTATGTGTATGGTTGGACGACTTTAGACAAATGTAAATGCCCTTGTCTGTTATATACATACCACCCCAATCAAGACATAGAACGTTTCCGTCACCCTAGAAAGCTCTTGGGACACTTTTCAGTCAATACCCCAGCCCCTCTTAGGCAACTACTGCTCTGATTTCAATACCCATAGAGTAGTTTCACCTGTTCTAGAATGTCATATAAGTAGAATCATGCAGTATGCCCACTTTGGTCTCCTTTATAAAACCCATGCGGTCCATCTGGGGTGTTTTATGTCTCAGTGGTTGGCTCCTTGCATCACTGATTAATATTCTATTACACAAACATACAATTTGCCCAGTCTCTTGTGGGTGGACTTCTGGATTGTTTCCAGTTTGGGGCTATTATGAATTAGGCTGTTGTGAACATTTGTGCACAGATTGAGTATTTTCAACACACATTTTCATTTGTCTTGGATAAATGCCCAGCAGGGGGGCCGCCAGGTCATAGGGTAAGTGTATATTAGCTTTGGAAGAAAGCACAATTTTCCAGTGTGCTGGTACCATTTTACCTTCCCATCAGCAACACAGCAGAGTTCTGCTAGCTCCATATCTTTGCCAACATTTGCTATTTCTGGTTTTTTTCCATGTGTGTGTCTCCTTTTGGTTTTAATATTTCATTGAAATATGTTTATGACTAATGATGTTATACCTCTGCCTGTGTTTATTGGCCACTTGTACATATTTTTGTGTGAAGTGTCTATGCAAGCCTTTTTCCAGCTTCGTTTTCTGGTTGTTTGTCTTTTTATTATTGAACCATAGGACAGCTCCCATTTTTAACCATTTGCCCACCAGCCCTGGGGGCATCATCTGGGTAAATCAGAAGTTAAAGGCTTGCACAGACCCCGGCACCTCTGCTGGAGCAGCCGGTTTCCCAGGTAAGAAAAGGCCAGTGTCACAGCCCCGCAGAACTCCAGCACCCAAAACAGTGATTCTCCCCACTGCTGAGCTGGCAATATTGACCAGCAAGAAAATCTATTTTATTAGCTCAGAGGCTTGTTAGTAGAAACAGGGTGTGAAGCGTCTCTTAACTTGGAGGAATCCAATCAGGTCACCATGATCTTATATACAGAAAGACAAACAATTAAGAAGGGAAAACTGAGCTGCCACGAAAGCAAGAGGCAGATCACGTAGATCAGGGATTTAACCAAGGGGATCAAGGACTCAGTAATCCCGAGACATAAACTACTCCCAGGGCCCCACCGATCAAACGCCCATGCCCTGGAGGTGCTGTTATAATGAGAAAAAGATGCATGCAGGTAAATCAACAGTGGCGGACAGAATCACGGGTGGTCTCCTTGGCTTTCCTTGCAATAGGTCCAGGGAAGAGCTGGGGAGGGCAGGTGCAATGTGCAAGGAGGAGCATAAAGCAGGGGCCTGGGGTAGCCTGGAGAGCAAGTGCTCCCGTCTGAGCAGCTCTGTGAAGCTCTGCAGGAAAGCAGCATCCCCAGGAGAGGGACAGCCTGCTCCAGGGCCCTGAGGCAGGCGTGGGTGTGGCACAGGGAAGAGGAGGGTGTGTATGTAGCCTGCCGGGCGATGCGAGAGGGGCATGGGGCGTGGGAGGAGTAAGGAGAGTGGGGAAGGCACCTCCTATTCCTAAAGCATCCTCATCTTGAGAGCAGCAGAACAGCACCCACCGCATGGAGTTGTCCAAAGTTTTCAATGAAATCATTGCTATCTAAGCAACCAGCACAAGTTCTAGGCAAACGGAAAACGCTCCATAAGGGTTTGTTGAATGAAATGAATGCATGAGACCTTATCTCAGGGTGCAATATGGTGGAACCTACGTCTATGGGAAGGAGAAACCTTTGAGTGCCTGTCACCCTGTCCATTCTCAGATTCACAAAGTCCCCGAGCCTCAGCCCAGCCAGGGTCCTCAGAGACCCCCGGAGAGCCTTCTGACTTCTGGCTCAGAGACCTGGTGTTGCCCAGAGGGCTGACACAGAACACTGATTGTTTTTTCACACACTGTGATTATACTTTGGATTTACAGGGACAACATTTGCATTCTGAGCTGAAACCTTCTACAAAGCATGAATCTTTATTATACCGCCTTGGCAGATCCACCCAGGACTCATTTACCACATCTTTTATTTTTACACCAGGTAATGGGGTGCAGAGATGGTTATCTGGTGGTCTTCAACTTCTTTCCAGGCATCTCACGCAGAAAAAGTTCTCAAGTATTACAGTGCTCAAACACATTCTCCAGACATTCAAAGTCGGCCGTGGAACGTCTGCTTAGCCCCACGTGTGCACTGAATTGGCAGGGTTGGGAGCTCCACACCCTCCCTAACTTCACCTCTGGTTGTGCCTGAGAACTTGGAAAGCTTCGGAGGGGAGGGCCAGGGTCGTCGGGGTGAAGACCTCTGACTTTCAAATCCCCTCAGAAATGAAGGTCTTTGGCACTGCCCGATTGGAAAGGCCTTGCTGACGTGCCCTCTGGAATAATGAACAGCTATTAGCGTCACAAACAGTCGACTGCATCCAAGGAAAAGCACTGGCAGCAGCACGGAGGCAGGCACAGATTTAAAACAGTGTTGTGGCAAATGCTTAACAACCAGCTTTCCAGGAGAGGTGGGGGCTTACGCGCAGCATTTGCCGATTACCTAGGTGTAAATATTCCCATGATGGCTCATTCCAAACTACCAATAGGACATCACTGGGCCTGCCTGCAGCTGGAAAGAAATGTTCACTGTAGGTGAGATGTGAGCTGATCCCAGACCCCTCTGGAAGCATTCTCTTTCTCAAGATGCCCTACTTGGGAAACCCATTTCCTATTTGTCTCTGAGCTTGGAGCTGTTCCTTTACCAAGCATCTTCCATGTGTGGACATCATTCACGTACTGCCAAGAAGCCATCGTCTAATGAGAAACAGGCAGGTAAACAGATAATTGCACTCTGAGCTGCCCCACGTTGGCCCACCATGAGAGAGGCCAGTCCACGGCCTGTGCTCCCGAGAGTCCGGGGCTGTGTGGTGGGGATGAGGTGGCAGTTACCACCTAAAATATGCAAACCTCCCAAACCAATCTCTTTCCATTCTTTTGGGCAGTGTTTCTTCCTTTGCCTACTCTTCTTGATTTTCCTTACTGGCTGCTCCTCCTGGTGTTTCCGTTCTGGCTCTTTTGACCAATGAGATACCATGGACATAATTAGCTTTTCACAAAGAGGAAACTTCCCTGGCTTTAAGCAAAACAGAGACCTGCTTAAGCAGGCACTTCTTTTCTCTCCTTTTCCCATTATAATAGTGATTTTACCATTTTAGAGAAAACATGGGAAACAGTTAAAAAGTAATTTTAATCAAAGAAAGCAATCATGCTACGTGGCCATCACCTTCAGTTTTGGGTGCCTTTCCTGCAAGTCTTTTTCCTGTGTCTTTTCACGCTTTCGCTCGTATCGTTTGGAAACCTGCTGCTCACTCGACACCACATGATTCTCATTTTCCATGTTCCTACGGAATCTTCATACTCATTGTTTCTTTGGATTTTTTTCTGCGAGTTTTTATCATTAGCTCTAGACTCAATTTATTTATAAGACTTATTATAAAAATCCATAATCTCTGATCCAACTGTTGCCCATTTCCCACTCCTTGGGTGTTGCCACTTTAAGCCTTTTAGCTGACTCTTTTGGTATTTACCTCTGTTTATAAATAACATATTCTATGTCCACCACCGGATTTATCAACTTTAGACTTACCTGTTAACTTAGCACTAAGAACAAGAAAGGTTGTGTTCTTTCACCCCTCCCACCCCTACCTTGCCCCACGCTAATGGAGCTACATCTCCCTCCTGGTTAGATCGATACTCAGGGTTTACGTGATTATAACCAGGCAAATGCTGTGCCCTGGGTGCTAGGGTCCTTTCTCCTTTCTGGAGCAGCTCTTTGGTCTCCGCGCAGCTAATCACCTTGAGTATTTCTCTTGCCTTGTTCTTTGTCTGCCTGCTTTTATACGTCCTTGTAGAAGCTGCCCCCGTGCACGCCTCCGCTCAGGTCACGCACACACCGGGGTGCACATCCGGGGGCTGCCTCTCCTGGGCCACATCTCTCCCAGTCTTCCCGGGCCACCCCCACCTGGCCTGCTGCTCAGTGTCGCCCTTCAGCCTCCCTCACCAGCACCCCAGGGACCCACCTCTCCATGCTTCCCCGTTTCCAACACCAGGCCTTCCTCTCCCTCATGTTACCAGAGCCCCTTCCAGTGGGTCACAGAGAAAAGTGCCAAGACCCGTTGTATCTGGGAAGCCTTCCACACCCACACTGGCCACGTGGCTGGGTATAGACCGCCTGGTGAAGCGCCTTTTCTCTCCGGAGTCTGAAGGTGTTCCATTTTCTCCTTGTTTCCAGAGCTGTTCTCAAGAAATTAGATGTCGTTCTGAATCTTGATCTTTATAGGCAATTTATTGTCTGTCTGTCTATCTATCTATCTATCTATCTATCTATCTATCTTTTATCTCTATCTCCATCTCAGCTTGTGTTTCTTTTTAATCAGAGAAGTTGTGAGGTTACAGAAAAAATCATGCATAAAATACAGGGTTCCCCTATATCACTCAATTATTAACACCTTGCTTTAGTGAGGGTGCATTTGTTACAACTGATGAAAGCACATGTTTATAATTGTAATATAGTCCATGGTTTACCATAGGGTTCACTGCCTGTGTTGTACAGTCCAATGGACATTTTAAATCTTTATTTTAGCCAAAATATATAAAACCTAAAATTTCCCCTTTTGACCACATTCAAATACATAATCCAGTGCTGTTAATTATGTTCACAATATTGTGCTACCACCACCACTATCCATTAACAAAACTTTTCCAACATCCCGAACAGAAATTCTGTAAAATGTAAGCATTAACCCCCCCATTCCCTACCTCCACCCCATTCCCTGGTAATCTTTATTCTAGATTCCGACTCTATGAATTTGCTTATTCTAATTATTTGCTATCTCTGCTTTGTCCCAAGTGTTGTGAAATTTCATGATTCAGTGCCTTGGTATGGATAATTTTTTTGCCTATTGTTCTGGACACTTTCAATTCAGAAACTCGTGCCCGGCTGGTCTGGGAAAAAGTCGTGAATTATTCCTTGAGTTTTCTGAAGCTCTTTTGCTGAGGGGCAGTGTGGTGCAGTGCTTAGGAGCTTGGGTGCAGGTGTCGACCTGCTGGTTTCACCTGGCTCCACTGGAGAATTCCTCAGCTTCATCTTAGGAGGTTTTTACTGAACTTTTAATGTCTGCCATTATCTTTTTAATTTCCAAGAGTTGTTTTTATCTCTTTTCTAAATATTCCTTTTTAATGATATCCTGTTTTTGTTCCATAGATGTAATATTTTCTTCTATAATCTGAGGATATTACTGACATGCTTCTTGCTAGTTTTGCTATGCATTTTATCTTTCTACATAATCGCTCCCTCCCTGAGATTGTCTGTTGCCATCAGTCTATGGTACAAGCTTTCTTCAAATAGTTGGTGACCTTTGCAAGTTTGCTCATAATTAATAGATGAGCCCCAAAATGCTGCTCAGAAACCCTAACTGCATGGTGGCATTTGTTGACTGTGGCCTCATGGAGGGGCGATCCGCCTGAATGTCCTTGGGGAACCCCTGTTGTGGTACCCCTAGATATTTTCTCTTGAGCTGATCATATTTCACAGAGAAGGAGTGTTCTGGTTTGCTAATGCTGTTAGAATGCAAAATACCAGAAATGGATTGGCTTTTATAAAGGGGGTTTATTTCATTACACAATTACAGTTTTAAGGCCATAAAGTGTCCAAGGTAACACATCAGGAATCAGGTACCTTCACTGGAGGATGGCCAATGGTGTCCGGAAAACCTCTGTTAGCTGGGAAGGCACATGGCTGGTGTCTGCTCTGGAGTTCTGATTTCAAAATGGCTTTCTCCAAAATGTCAGTCTCACTTTCCAATGGTTGTCTTCAAAATGTGTCTCTCAGTTGCAGCTCTTCCAAAATGTCACTCTTAGCTGCTCTGAGGTCCTTCTGTCTGTGAATTCCTTTATCCAACTCCAGTGATCCAATTAACACCCACCCTGAATGGGCGGGGTAACCCCTCCATGGAAATTCTCCAATCAAATGTTTCACTTACAGTTGATTGAGTCACATCTCCATGGAAACACTCAATCAAAGAATTCCAATCTGATCAACACTAATACATCTGCCCCCACAAGATTGCATCAAAGAACATGGCATTTTCTGGGAACATAATATAGCCAAACAGACACAAGGCACTTCCATCCTCCTGCCTGGAAGATGAGGTCTGCCCACCAGTATATTCTGAGAGTCAACTGCTCCCAGCTCATCATCGTATTTTCAATTTGGTCATTAGTGTATTGACCTCATGTATTCAGTGACCCTTGTTTTAGACTCTCCAAAGAATAGTCCCTGCTGGATTGGGGAGACCACCCTCCCAGCACAGAGTGCAGGACAACTTTGGGGAAGGGGGTGGGCTAACCACGTCTTACACAGACTCTGCACCATCCTCCTGTTTCCAGGCGCACCCTCACATCTGCTCCCCTATCCGGTGCCTCCTGGTCCTGCACCTCCGGGGATTTTCTGCAGCTCCAGGCCGTCTTCATATTTTCTGTGCTGCGTATTGGATTCTGCTTTCTTGCTTTAGCATCTCCTTCTCTATTCTCATTGTCCTTATAATTTTATGTGTTTTTTTAAAAATTCATTTACTCTCCTTTTTTAGTAGGATTTAGATAGTGACTAGGGACAAAATGTTTGTATTCTTCTTGACATCTATAACCTAAATTTCTAGATGCTGTTTTTAAATAACAGCATGTTGCTCCATTGAATCATTTCCAATTTTCACTTTCATAAAGGAACTGACTAATATCTTTGCACCATAAAATATCAAAAAGATATTTTATGAGAGTGTGTTTAGGTTCCTTCTTAAACTTGGAATACGTGAGTAAGCGGACACAAGACTCGGCAGCACTGCCAGGTGGTTGGGAGTATGGGCTTTGGAGCCCAGTGACTTGAGCTGAAATTCTGTCTCTATCTTGTCTGCTTGAAATGCATTTAATCACGTCCAATCTAATTGACAAACACATGCACATGCGCACACATGTGCACGCAACCTGCACATGCACACGCACACGTGTGCAAGCACACACAGGCATGCAAATCTATGTCTTATCGCTCCGTTTGCATTGTCGAGTGCCAAGGCAGTTGGACGTTTTTCCATTCATTTGCTTCCTAGTTGTATTTTCATTTTTGTGAACTGCCTGCTTGTGTCTTTTGCTCTTTGATAGTTTAGGGTCCTCATATTGTACCTTTGGTGGGTATGACAGCAGACATTTCCCAAGTAAAATTTTAACACAGGAACAAGCTCACTGACTGTCGTTCCTGGCTGCTCTTGCCGGAGTGCTGTTCTATCCGAGAGACTTGAGCATCCAGGGAACAGCCGGGGACTCTGTGTGGACAGGAAAATCTGTTCTGGGGTGTGTGTGTGGGGAGGTATTGACCTACAGCAGCTTAAGGGGCAGCACCTCACTTCTTGCCTTGAGCACATAGGAAAGGTTTGAGGCACTCACGGCCTGGAAAGAGCACTTCTTGATTTATATAATCTGTCCCCTGCCAATATGATAAACCTCTGTTTGTCCCACAAATCTTGAGCAGATTTTCTCGGTGAGATCCCAGGCAGCTCAGCTGTCAAATGGCTTTGAGCTGTTCTTGTGGATGGAAAACTCACAGGGCCAGAGAAGCAGAATGGACATTCCGGGGAAGAGCTGTCCTTCTTTCTGACAACTGTTGCAGTGAAGCGGAGGCAACGGCCCTCGTCTTTTGCTTGGGGGAATGGAAGGGACGCACAGCTTCTCACAGTTAATGCAGGACGATTTTTCAAACTGGAAAGCAGAAGCCCAGCTGAAAGGTTAAAATGCCACTGATGACAGATATCATTGAGCTGACACTGGGTAATGGTTTTGCAGGGACCACTTGCCCACTTGAAAAGATGCACTGAGGGAGTGGGAAAGAATGTGGCTTATTTTGCCATCCATGTGCCATAGAAGAGAATGGAAGGCCAATATGCCTCTTTGTGCTTTTTGTAAGTGTATTTTTCAAGTGCAGGTAGCCATTCTCAGTCGTGCATCCCTACCTGGTACAGTGAGCAGGTCACAGATGTTTTACAACTGCAGAGGGGATTGGAGGGCATCCAGTAGAACGTTTCTGCAGTGTGTATTTATTTGGAAACTAGCAAGCAATGATTGAAGAAAATAATATTCTGTGGTCAAATCTGTCTGAGAACCCTGGATTCCGTATCCCACTCCTAGCAGGCATTATGTATTAAACACGAGGAGATGTCTCCCAAGTCAAAGGACTTGGTTGAGTTCAGCAGTTGCCAAATGTGTTGGGTCCCAGAAACCTGGCTTTCCTGTGAGCTGTCAGCAAGCCTTGGACCTGCTGGTGCCCCATGCACCTGTGGGAAACTCTGAAGACTCATCCTCTCATCCACCAGCTGGGAAGGACGAGGGTCCAGCTCAGCCATCTGATTTTCCACGCAAGCTCAAAACCTTGGATCTTGGAAGTTTTGGCCCAGGGCTCTTTCAAAGGCTGCTAACCCATCCAGAGCTCAGCCTCCATGGCTGCAAAACAGAATAGTCACAGTGCTTTCTTCCCAAGACTCAGTGGGGAACAAACGGGCCAGTACGTGTGAGGGCGAGCATGGGGCAAGGTCTGCACAGAGATGACGCTCAAGAATGGTTAGTTTCAAAGATAAACAAAGTGCTGCAGAGGCTGTTGAAGAGTAAGCTCTGGTAAGCATGCTTATTCAGATCTTTCTTACTGCCTCAATTATTTCTAAAATAAAATTAAACATTGACCAGACAGGTGGTAATCAAGGACCCATGCATTGTCCTCAGCAAGCACCCATCTCTGTACTTTGCATATATTAACCCATAAACTCCTCGCAGCCCCATAAGGTATGGATTATTTGTATGCCCACATCACAGATGAGACTACTGAGGTGTAAAGACATTAAGCAACTGGCCTCCAGTCACTCACTAGTAAGTGATTTGAACCTGGGAAGTCCGTCAAGCCTCAGATCATTCTCCTAAACATAAGGTTGTGCTGCTACATCCGTGGTTACATCCGTCACTCACAAAACAAGCAGCTCAATCCCATTTCTTGAAAGAAAGTGGCAGCCGATATGTAGACTGGACATAGATCCTGAATGTTTGAAGATGTCAATAAAAAATATTTATTAAAATGAATGATCAAGGAAAGAAAAAATATTTAATACACATCTTAAAAAAATAATAAGAGAAAGAATTACATGTGGAAATGCAGAATGAAACAGATACTTTGGAAGGCAGTTTGTCAGTTTCTTATAAAGTCAAAGTCTTACCATAGGATCCAGCAATCACTGGAAAAAATATGTTGATGTAAAAACCTGCACACAAATGTTTGTAGCAGCTTGATTCATAAATGCCAAAATTGGAAGCAACCAAGATGTCCTTCAATACTATAACAGATAAACAAACTGTGGTCCATCCATACAGTGGAATAGTAGTCCGTGATAAAAAGAAGACAGCTACTGAGCCATGAAAAGACATGGAGGAAACTTACATGCATATTTCTAAGTGAAGAAACCAGTCTGAAAAGGCTCGTGCTACATGATTCCAAATTAATGACATTCTGGAAAAGGCAAAACTATAGACAGTAAAAAGACAGGTGGTTTCCAGAGCATTGAGGATGGTGGGTGAAGAAGTGAGCACAGGGCATTTTTAGGGCGATGAAACTATTCTATACCATAGTGTAATGGTACACGGCATGACGCGTTTGTCACAACCCATAGAATTGTGCAACACAAAGAGTGAACCCTCGGGTAAACTATGGACTTTAGTTAATAGTAGTGTATCAATATTGGTTCATAAATCGTAACACATGAACCACACTAATGCATGCTGCTAATAATAGGGGGAACTGAGAGGGAGGCAGGTGGGTGAGAGAGATATATGGGAACTCTTGGGACTTTCTTCCCAAATTTTTCTGCAAACTTAAAACTACTCTAAAAAAAACAGTATATGAAATTGAAAATAATACAAAAATAGAATCAGGTGGATGTGCCAATCCATGTGCCTGGGGGCAAGCGCCTCAGTCTTGCAGCTCGGGAATTGTGCAGCAATGGGTCCAGCCCACAGAAGGGCTGTGACAGACTTGTCACAGCACAGAAGCCCCAGGCTCACCTGACGCCCCCCGCCCCAGGGCACCATTTCTGGCCTCCTTGCTTAGGTGTGTTCCCACTGCAATCCTTGAAGAGGCAACCTCTCTCTAATCTGACTTTCCACTTGGTTGGAGAAAGCTCTGCCTGGTCTCCCATAGATGTCCAGAAAAAGCCCACAGGAGGGTCAGGGAACCTGTCGTCTGCTCTTTCTTTAGGCCAGGCAACCCCAGAGTCAACTCAGAAAAGGATCTCGCTGTTTTCCTCCTTACCCTAAGGTGTTTCCTCAGTGCTCTCATGCTCACCTTAAGAAAAAGTCTCCAATAACCCTCACATCATGTAAGAGTTCATCCAAGGGGGAATAATGTCAACCTGTCTCAGACACCTGGGTGCTAGGTGGGCGTGCTCAACTCAGTGTGCAAGGTGCCTCCGATGGGGGAAACTTGGCAGATGACCCCAAGTCCGTCTACGAATTAGAGCCGCCTGTCTATGAAGCATCTCGTAACCACTTAGGAAAGGATGTGGGAACAAGCAAAGGGGGTTAAATCATCTCACACCCGAAGGAGACAGAGAAAATGCTTTCTGTTTCTGGAGAATAAAACCAAACAAAGACTGTTTTGGGTACTGGAAAGTAGGGTACAGTACTGTAATTACAAATACCTAAAAATGTGGAAGTGGCTTTGGAATGGGTAAGGGTAGAGGCTGGAAGAATTTTGAGGCACATGATAGAAAAAACCTGCATTGCTTTGAAGAAACTGTCAATAGAGATACGAATGTTGGAGGTGATTCTGGTGAGGTCTCAGCGAGAACTGTAGAGAAGTTTTCTATTGTCTCAGAGAATACAGGTAGCATGAAGAGAACGGTGGTAGAAATGTGGACATTAAAGTGGCCTCCAAAGTGGCCTGTATTAGTCAGGGTTCTCTAGGCAAACAGAACCAACAGGAGATATTTGTAAATAAGAGATTTTATAAAAGTGCCTTATGCAACTGTGGGGATGCATGAGTCCAAATTCCGTAGGGCAGGATGTACAAGTCCAAATTCCATAGGGCAGCCTGTAAGCTGGCATCCGATGGAGGCATTCAATGAATTCCCCAGCAGAGGCTGTCTGGTTGAAGTAGAGATGGAAATTCTGTCTTCTGACAGCTGAAGTCATCATTTCTCCATTTAAAGCCTTCAACTGATTGGATTGAACGTCTCTCACTGCAGAAGACACTCCCCTCTGTTGATTGTAGATGTAATCAGCCATGGGTGCAATCAACTTAATGATGATTTAGGTCCACAAAGTGTCCTTGTGGTAGCAGTTGGGCCAGTGCTTGCTTGACCAAACACCTGGGCACCATCACCTGGCCAAGCTAACACATGAACCTAACCATCACAGTCCACCTCTTGTCAACTTGACAGCTATACACATCACCTTAAACCATACTTAATCTCCAAATAAAAAACAGTAACAGACAATACTCAGCCATCCTGCATACAACCAGAAATACATTAAATCTCTCCAGAATAGGGTGCAAGTCCTTGGGTAATATTCACTCTGAAACTTGATATCCTATGACTTAAATACTACAAAATGAACAATGCAACTTATGTCATATGATAAGGGGAGAAGACGGAGAAGAAAACAAAGATATTTGCTTTATGTACAACTACAAACATAATGAAACAAGGAGGAAATATTCATGTCATCATAGTCTTTGTTTCCATAACTGGTCACGTGGTTGTAGTTCATATTTATCACGACCTTCTTCCACTACCCATTCCATGTTCCCTTTACCCTCAGCAAGCACTTCAGCTGGCCGTGGTTCTTTGCCTGGTGGTGTGACCCACACCTTCATTCCTGAAGTTTCTTGGCCATTGGTAGTCCTGCCTGGATTGGGTTGTTGCAGTTTTCCATTGACTTGAATCACGGGGCATGGTAGTACTAAGAGACACCCCAGGGGATCTCCTGTATTCCAGGAAAACTCTTCTTTACCTCCATTGTGTAGTTGCAGTGCTATTTCCCCTTGATAGTCAGGATCAATCACCCCAGCCAGTACAGCAATCCCCTTCCTTGCCTGTTGATTCAGAGGCATGAGAAGCCCAAAGTGACCAGGTGGCAGTCTTATTTTCAAGTTCAATGGAATTATTGTTGTGTCTCCTAGTGGAAGCACTCCTCCTTTTGGAACTAAGACCTGTAGAACAGCAGAGCTTAAGGTTGCAGGGACAGGAAGCAAGTGGATCACTAGGAGTAATAGTGAGTGGAGCCACCTCCATTTCCACCCCTTGATCATGAACTCATGAATCCTGGCTATGGGAGAAACAGCCCCATAAAGTGGACGCTGATTCAGAGCATACACAGCCTTCTGGAGAACACTGTCCCAGCCCTGCAAGGCATTGCCACCTACTTGGCACCATCATTGAGTCTTCAAAAGGCCATTCCACCATTCTATCAACCCAGCTGCCTCTGGATGATGGAGAAGATGGTAGGACCAGAGAATTCCATGAGCATGTGCCCATTTCCACACTTCATTTGTTGTGAAGTGGGTTCCTTGATCAAAAGCAATGCTGTGTGGAGTATCATGATGGTGGATAAGACATTCTGTAAGTCCATGGATGGAAGTTTTGGCAAAGGCATTGTGTGCAAGGAAGGCAAACCCATATCCAGAGTGTGCCAGTTTGGATGTATTATGGCCCCCCAAAATGCCATTATCTTTGATGCAATCTTGTGGAGGCAGATGTGTTAGTGTTGATTAGATTGGAATCTGATTGAGTGTCCATGGAGATGTGACTCAATTAACTGTGGGTGAGACCTTTCATTGGATTATTCCCATGGAGGTGCTGCCTCACCCATTCAGGATGGGTCTTTATTGGATCACTGGAGTACTTTAAAAAGAGCCACATGGGCCCAGACGCAGAGCAGCTGTGAGTGACATTTTGGAGAGCAACTGAGGGACACATTTTGAAGATGGCCATTGGAAGCTGGCACTTTGAAGAGCAGCTGCCGCTAAGAGAGGACAAAACACCCCAAGAGCAACACTTTGGAGAATGCCATTTTGAAAAGCAACCTGGGAGCAAGCAGACACCAGCCACGTGCCTTCCCAGCTAACAGAGGTTTTCCGGATGCCAATGGCCCTTCTCCAGTGAAGGTACCCTTTGTTGATGCCTTACCTTGGACACTTTATGGCCTTAAGACTGTAACTTTGTAACCAAATAAACCCCCTTTATAAAAGCTAATCCATTTCTGGTGTTTTGTAAAAGGGCAGCATTAGCAAAACATAAAATGGAGTAAGTGTCTATTCCAGTGAGAACAAATCATTGCCCCTTCTATGATGGAAGTGGTCCAATGTAATCAAATTGCCACCAGGTAGCAGGTGGATCACCTCGGGAAATGGTGTCCTATCGGGGACTGAGTGTGGGTCTCTGCTGCTGGCAGATTGGGCACTCAGCAGTGGCTGTGGCCAGGTCAGCCTTGGTGAGAGGAAGTCCATGTTTCTGAGCCCATGCATAACCTCCATCACTACTACTATGACCACTTTTTTCATGAGCCCATTGGACAATGACAGGAGTGGCTGGGGAAAGAGGCTGCTTTTGGGTCATGTTATCCATTTGATTGTTAAAATCTTCCTCTGCTGAAGTCACTCTCTGGTAAGCGTTCAACATGGGACACAAATATCTTCATGTTTTTACCCACTCAGAAAGGTCTATCCACATACCTCTTCCTCAGACCTCTCTGTTGTCAATTTTCCAATCATGCTCCTTCCAAGTCTCTGACCATCCAGCCAAACCATTAGCAACAGCCCATGAATCAGTACGCAAATGCACCTCTGGCTAGATCTCCTTCCAAGCATAATGAACAACAAAGTGCACTGCTTGAAGTTCTGCCCACTGGGAGGATTTCCCCTCACCACTGTCCTTCAGGGACATCCCAGAAAGGGGCTGCAGTGCTGCAGCTGTCCACTTTCGGGTGGTGCCTGCATATCTTGCAGAACCATGTGTAAACCAGGCCCAAGTTTTCTCTTCCTCAGTCAATTGACTGTAAGGAACTCCCCAAGAGGTCATAACTCTGGGCTGGGAAAGAGAAGATAAGGTGGCAGGAGTGGCGGCCATGGGCATTTGGGCCTCTTCCTCATGTAACTTATTTGTGCCTTCAGGACCCATCAAGCTCTATCTCATATATACTCTGTTTTATGATAGAGTGCTGCTATGCATGCCCAACTTTGTGGCTTGGCAGGTCAGACAACATCCAGCTCATGATAGGCAACTCAGGACTTATGGTAACTTAGTGGTCCATGGTTAAGCATTCAGTCTCTCCTAAGACCCAGTAGCACGCCAAAATCTGTTTCTCAAAAGGAGAGTAATTATCTACCAATGATGGCAGAAAATCCCAAGGGCCTGCATTGCAGTTCTCTTACAGGGGCCTGCCAAAGGCTCCAAACAGCATCTCTATTTGCCACTGACACTACAAGCACCATTGGATCAGCTGGATCTTATAGTCCAAGTGGCAGAACAGCTTGCAGAGCAGCCTGGACTTGTCACAGAGCCTCTTCTTGTTCCAGTCCCTACTCGAAACTAGAAGATTTTCTGGTCACTCGGTAAATGGGCCAGAATAGCACACCCAAATGAAGAATATGTTGTCTCCAAAATCCAAAGAGGCCAACTAAGTGTTGTGCCTCTTTCTTGTCATAGGAGGGGCCAGATGCAACAGCTTATCCTTCACAGTAGAAAGGATATTTCTACATGCCCGACACCACTGGACTCCTAGAAATTTCACTGAGGTGGAAGGACCCTGTATTTTTGTTGGATTTATATTCCATCCTCTGACACACAAATGTCTTGCCAATAAGTCTAGAGTGGTTGCTACTTCTTGTTCACTAGGTCCAATCAACATGATATCATCAATATTATGGACCAGTGTAAAGTCTTGTGGGAGGGAGAAATGATCAAGGACACTGCAGACAATATTATGACCTTGGGCTGGAGAGTTGATATAGCCCTGAGGTGGCAAAGTGAATGTAAACTGCTGGCCTTGCCAGCTGAAAAGCTGAAAGCAAACTGTTTCTGGTGGTACTTACTAACAGCTATTGAGAAAAAAGCATTTTCCAGATCAATAGCTGCATACCAGTTACCAGGGGATGTGTTGATTTGCTCAAGCAATGATACCACATCTGGAACAGCAGCTGCAATTGGAGTCACCACCTGGTTAAGCTTATGATAATCCACTGTCATCCTCCAAGACCCATTTGTTTTCCACACAGGCTAAATGGGAGAGTCGAATGGGGATGTGGTAGGAATCACCATCCCTGCATCCTTCAAATCCTGAAGAGTGGCATTAATCTCTGCAACCCCTCCAGGAATCCGGTATTGCTTCTGGTTCACTACTTTGCTAGGCAGGGACAGTTCTAGTGGCTTCCACTTGGCCTTTCCCACCATAATAGCCCTCACTCCAGGAGTCAGGGAACAATGTGAGGATTCTGCCAGTTGCTGAGAATGTCTATTCCAATTATGCATTCCAGAACTGGGTAAATAACCACAGAATGGGCCTGGGGACCCACTGGACCCACTAGACCCACTTTGAGACTGATCTGATCTAAAACTCCATCGATCACCTAACCTCTATAAGCCCCAACTCTGACTGGTGGACCAGAGTGATGTTTTGGGTCTCCTGGAATTAATGTCACTTCTGAACCAGTGTCTAATAATACATGAAATATCTGATCATTTCCTTTTCCCCAATGCACAGTTACCCTAGTAAAAGGCCATAGGTCCCCCTGGGGAAGGCTGGGCAAAAGATTAACAGTATAAATTTTTGGCAGTGTAACAGGGTCCTTCCCCAAGTGTACCTGGCCCTCCCTTCATTCAAGGAGCTCTGGATCTGTAAACTGTCTCAAGTCTGGGAATTGATTAAGGGACCATGACTCTCTGTTTTTGTAATTCAAGTTAGACTTTTGTTCACTTGACTTAGAACTCTTCTTCTTATACAGATCAAATAGGAATTTAGTAGGCTGCCCATTTATTTTACTACTAGGTACCCCATACTTTACTAGCCAATGCCATAAGTCTGTGTGAGTCAGATTATTTTGACTGCTGCTTTGAGTCTGCTGTCCATTATGGTAGCCATGCCCACCTTCTCTTTGGTGATTAACTGCTGCCACATGGCTTCTGCCAACTCAGGACCCAATTATCCCCATTGTGTTTAAGGATTCCAGCTCAGTGACAGCAGTTCCCACAGTAATATCTGACCTACAGAGAAGGGCGACTACAGAGCTCTTCAGGGATGATGGAGCTAGTCTCACAAATTTATTCCTCACAGTCCTTGTAAAAGGTGTGTCCTCTGGACATTCCAGGGCTGTGTGAGCAGGTTTTCCATGATAAATCCACTCTAACATTCCAATCTCTCTAAGCCTTTCAATTCCCTCCTCTATATTATACCAGGGCAGTTCTGGCATTTCAACCTCTGGTAATGCCGGCCACCTTTTGATCCCTGTTTCAGCCAACCACCCAAACAGACTGTTAACACCCTTTCTAACCCCTCAAGCTACAACATTGAATGCAGAATCTCTGCTTAGTGGGCCCATATCAATAAATACCATCTGATCCAACTTTATATTCCTTCCACCATTTTCCCACACCCTTAATATCCATTATCATACACATTCCCCTGATTTCTTTCAATATAAACGGAAAAACTCATGCAGTTCTTTTGGAGTATAGCATATACCTCCTCATGGGTCACACTCTGTACCCTGTTGTGGCCTGTTGGGACTTTAGTCTAGTTATAGGTCTGGAAGAAAAGAGCAATGGTGGGGGTGGGTCATGGAAAGAATTAGAAGTGTCTTTCAAGCCAATTACCTCAGGACATTCCGTTGCAGTTTCATCTGGTGAAACAGGATTAATCTCTAGAAAGAGGAGTGAGGGCTGCTTCCTCAGGGGAGGCGATTACAGGTTTAGCAGGCACTTACAGGTTAATCTCTTTAGGTGGAGGTTGGATGGCAGGTTCCTCAGGGTAGACTGGAGGTGGGGGCAGGGGCTGTTCCCTCAGGACAGCCCACTACAGGTATATTTAACAATGACTCAGCAGAATCCAGGGTTCCAATGTCCCCACTGCCATCATTATCAGCCCAGATGTCTGCATCCCAAATTTGCCAAAGAACCCCATTCCTTTCCCATCAATTCCCTCACTTTAACAGCAGACACATTGCAAGGTTGAGAATTTAGTTTATGTTGTAAATCTGCTACTCACACAATGAGAGTCTGGGTCTGGTTTTCAGAGATCTCAAATCTATAGCCACAGGAAATAAGATTTTCTTACAGGGCACACATAGAAACTTCTGCATCTTCATAAGGTGCTTATGTTGCAAATTTGAAGCCTCCAACTCATCCCTTTCTTTTATAAATATATCCAGTGTATCTAGGAACAACCAGCCAACATCATTATACCTTTTAACTCCACAAAACTTTGTTAAGGTGTCAAGAACACTCTCACCCAGAGTCTAGCCTCATATAAGCATATGATAAGTGGAATCAAATGGTGATATTTTGTGTATCTCTATTGCCAGCTCACACCATAAACTGTCAGTGCCATCTTAATTAATGGAAATATAGTCATTAGTGCCTTGACTTTAATCAGAGTAGAAAACCAATTGAAAAAGCCCATTTTTAAGATTCTGTTTCTCAAGAACCACTCCTGGCACAAAGCTGTGTTAGTCAGGGTTCTCTAGGGAAACAGAACCAATAGGAGATATCTGTAAATGTGAGATTTTATAAAAGTGCCTCATGCAACTGTGGGGATGCACGAGTCCAAATTCCGTAGGGCAGGCTGCAAGCTGGCAACTCCAATGAAGTTTATCGATGAATTACCCAGGAGAAGCTGACTAAGGTAGAGATGGAAATTCTTTCTTCTGATGAGTGAAGCCATCATTTCTCCTTTTAAAGCCTTCAACTGATTGTATTAAACATCTCTCATTGCAGAACACACTCCCCTTAGGTAACTGAGGATGTAATCAGCCATAGATGCAATCAAGTTACTGATGATTTAAAGCCATGAAATGTCCTTGCAGTAGCAGTTAAGTGAGAGCTTGCTTGACCAGACAACTGGTAACCATTACCTGACCAAGTTGGCACATGAACCTAACCATCACATGGCCTAAGAAGAAATTTATAAATGTACAATTGGAAACTGGAGGAAAGGCAAACCTCAGTATAAATTAGAAGAGAACTTAGCAAAATTGTGTTCTGATGTCAGATGGAATGAAGAACTTTTAAGTGATAAACTTGGATGTTTAGCTGAGGTGTTTTGCAAGTTAGGAAGGTACAGCCTGGCTTCTCCTTGCTACATATAGTAAAAGGAGAGAAGAACGGTATAAACTGAGGACTGAACTGCCAAGAATAAAGAAACCAGCAATTGATGATTTGGAAAATTCTCAGCATATCCAGGTTGTGTGCTCTGAGACTAGGGACAGAAGTGGCTCTGTCAGGAACCTCCCTGAGCTTCCGTGAAGCTAGGCCACAGAGAACAAGGCTCTTGAAGTTAGCATGTGACTCACAGATCCAGTCAGCCTTCTCAGAGGAAGTCAGGATTGGAAATGCATTTAACCAGAAAGGCTCTGTGGGAGACCCTTTCATCTGGTGGCTTGGACTCCCTTGAATGACACACAGAGCTGATAAGTTTTTTGAGAACTTTGTTTGTGGACACACTGTCAGCCTGGAATGAACAGAATAACCGCAGGACAAAATGAAAGAAGAATGACTTCAAGGACAGAACAGTGGAAGCAGTCGTGTGGAAGAAGAGATTCTCTTGGGCTAAGAGAGAGGGACTTCCACCCCAGCTCTCAGAGAAGACTGGGCCCATGCGCCAGCAGTTGGGGAGACGATGGCCATGACCACAGTGCTCAGAGAGAGTGGAGCCCATGCCCTGGTGTCTGGGGACAGCATGGCCACTGCTCCAGTGCTTGGAAGAGCCTCAACATGCCTGGTGTATTAGTTAGGGTTCTCTAGGGAAAGAACCAACAGGAGGTATCTGTAACTATAAGATTTTATAAAAGTGTCTTATGCAACTTTGGGGATACACAAGTCCAAATTCCATAGGGCAAGATGCACAAGTCCAAATTCCATAGGGCAGGATGCACAAGTCCAAATTCTGTAGGGCAGGCAGCAAACTGGCAACTCCAATGAAGGTGTTTGATGAACTCCTCAGGAAACATTGGCTAGCGAAAGAAAAAGTGAAGTTTCTCTCTATTTCTCCCTTAAAAGTCTTCAACTGATTGGATTAAATCCAGCTGATTGAATTCAAAGACATGCCATTCATTGCCATCATCAGTCACAGGTGCAGTCAATTGACTGATGATTTAATAAACCAGCCTCTGGTTTATTAACCAGCCACAAATGTCCTTGCAGTAAGTTAGGCCAGTGCTTGCTGACCAGAAACCTGGACATCATATGGCCAAGTTGACACATGAACCTAAACATCACACCTGATGACAAAGTATCTATCCACTAATGACTCTCAGACCTTGAAATTTAACAGAGTTTGCCTCCTCTCCCATCAGCTTATTGGCCATGTATGGTCCTGTTTTGGACTGTGGGTGCCTCCCAACCCCTTCTGCTTCTCTTCATAAGGTGTCTCTATCCAAGCTCCTTCAGGACCCTTCCCCACCCTACACTTGTGCCCAGGGGCCTGGGTCTTTTGTGCTGCTTGAAGGCCATTAGCTCTTGCAATTCTGGGCCCCTATTTGTTAAGTTGGAGTGTGTTTATTTGGAAGGGAGCCATTAACTACACTTAGTCTCCGTTTATACCTTACAGGCTCCTGGGCCAAATAGACAGAGATGTCCCATCTTTTACAGGACCAGGGCTTCATTCATCAGTCCTGCCATGACTTGGCATCTTCTGGAAGCTCTGTGATCTTCTCAGCTTAGAGATCTCCAGGGCACTTGCAGCTACTGAAAATCTTTTGGGATGCAGCTGGGCCTAGCCTGGCATATTTGAGAAAGCTTAGAAGAATCACATTGAAGGGCTTTGCCCCAGGAGTTTTAAGGAACATCATGCACCTCCTGATCAGCTGAAGACAACGTCACACATCTAAGCTCCTTCTACTCTAATTTATTCATGAAAATACAAGGTAAGATTTTGTTTGCCATGAGCTGAAATGCTCAATGGGATTTGCATTGGTCTTTGATCTCCTCCCCACTTCCTGAGGTGAGTTCCAGAAGCTTGGAGAGATAACCCCTTAGAGAAAATTGCCCTGGACGGTTTGAGCCCCACATCCTACCTGCAAGAGGTTGTGGCATCTATCTGGTTATATAAAAGTCCATGAATGTGATTTTGTCTAGTATCTTTGTCAAGAAATACGTGTCCTATCTATATGCTTGCCAAGACATAAATCAATTTTTCCCCTCTGGCCTTGTCAAGTGTGCTGACCCCATCACCAGGCCCCCTGCCAGCCCCAGAGTAGGTAAAGCCCCCACATCCATGATGAGACAAGGGCTGCTGCCATCATGTCCTCCAACTTGTCACCTAAATTCTCAGTTCTTCCCTCTCTCTTGTTACCTGTGAGTTGTCCAACATGGCAGCTCCACTTAAACCCCCTGCCACTTCTGCCATCTAAGATCTCGGCCAGAAATACTCTAAGCACCTCCCCCCAGGCCATCTAGCAAGGAGAGAGAGAAACCTCCATGGGTTTTAGGAACGGAATAGTATTAAGGCCTACACCTTGCAGATAACATAAAATTGAGCTGGCAGAAGCCCTTTGAAACTTCTGGATGGTGATATGGGTCCCTTTACCCATAGGAAAACCTACAGAAAACCTACAGGTTTCAACAGGAAACCCATTGGCCAGGGACCCAGAGGTAAATGACCTCAGACTCAGGCTGAGAAACAGTCTCTGAGGGTCTCCTCGTCACCGGTCACAGGGGGGGAGTGGAGGCGCTTGGCCTTGACTTCGCCACACTCAAAAAATAGTGTCAAGCAGGCTGGATTGAACAACTTATCTTTTCTCTCACAGAAGGAGGTCGGGCTTTTCTCTCACATTGAAAGCCAAGACTGGACTGTCTATATGGTGGAATGGTAGATGGGGCAGGTGGGAAAATTCTAGACCACTGGGCCCACAGACGGACAGCTCTATGGCTACATTCTAAGAGTCCTGGTGACAGAGGTTATGCCAGCCCAGAGCTCCATAAATTAGTATTGAAGATGTTGAGTGAATGGATGGGTCAGTGGCTAACCCACCCACCCACTTGTCTCTCTATCATAAAGCCAGGCTCTGGGGATAGTGAGTTAATTTTAATGCAACCCTAATCCCTGCTGTCAGCGTGTTCACAGTCATGCAAAGAGACTGGAGAACAAAATCATAAGCAATTTCCTGTCATGGCCCCTTATAAGCCCAGAAGCACAGTGGAGAAGTTGGGACCAGAACAATGCTTAATGACCAGAAAAATTCATTTATGCAAAAGGGAAGGGCATATTCAAGTGGCTCTCTCAGAATCAAGGCACAGCAGAAGTATCCAGAATACAGACACTGAAAATCTGAATTTGAGTCTTGGCTGTGCCATTCCTAGCTGGGGCACACACCATCTTGAGTCTAAGTTTCCCCACTGAAAAATGAATCAGGAATAACTCCCACGTGATGCTGAGGTCTGCTTAGATGAGGCTGTGGAACTTGTTTTATGGGAAGGCTTTGGTTTTGAAACCTGCCTCCTTTGACTCTGTCTCGGTCCACTTGTCCAGCGGAGTTTGCATTTTGCGATGGAAACTGCCCTTTCTCCCCATGCCTTGCTTGAAGGGTGGAGCAGGGACTGTTTGGCTTCAACCTTGAAAAATAACCCTGGGCAGAGCAGATGGGCTCCTTGTTCTAACCTGGGCTCAAATCGCCAGTGGAAGGTGAGCTGAAGCTGTGAGGGGTCGGATGATGGAGGCGGCGCCAAATTGTGCGAGATTCAGTCTGTGATGTGAGCCTTCCAGAAGGTTCCTAGGGCTGGGAATTGTGAGTTTTGCTGATGGCTCATGTGGAGCGGTTGGCTCCTGTGATCCGGGTCAGAAGTGCTGGTATGAAAGCTCTAAAGGGAGCTGCTTCCTCCCACAGCTAACTTTTAGCAGGTAAGTTTTTTGGTATCAGTCCAGCAATGACTCCAGAACCAAACAAACACATGATGGGATTGGTAACTTCCCTAGGTGAGGATCAGAGACCACATGGCACGTCTGCAGCCACCTTCCAAGCACCGTGCAGGAGACAGGAGAACCGCAGGACCGGAAAGCCTCGGATCTCCCCTTGGGGGGGCTGCCGGAGAGGAGGGGACCTGGGGCTCACTCAGGCAGGCTCCCGCTGGACGCTTCAATATTCTGCAAGATCGAGTCAGCAAAACCATAACCCACGGACATTTCCAAGAAATTGTTCTCTACAATTAGCTGCAATATGGCACTAATAAAGAGAACAGTCTATAAAACATTATCAGTTCTAATTGATAATGGGATTTTTGTATCACCGTAAGTAAGGCTAAAAGCTTCAGATACTGTATTTAAATTTCTACTTTAAAAAATCCTAGGAAACCTAGCCAGACTCTTCATTGGGGAGAGGAAGAGAGTGAGTGGGAGGGAGTTACACAATACCCGCTAGAGACAACGCTGAGAGGGCGGCGGGGCACCACGACCTCAGTAATTCAGAGCTCTTAAAACTCCTTTTCACTTCACTTTACTCGTCCTACTCACTTCTCCCCCTTTGTTTGACACATGTTTAGTGCCCTGTTTTCTAAATGTTTGGCAGGAAGGGTTTAATCTCTGCAGGGTTAGTTCCAAGTGGTGTCCTTGGGTTTAGAAAGAAGATGGCACCCCAAGGAGGCCTCTGGGCTGGAGAATGCCATTTTGGGGTCAGCCCATTTCAGAGCAGGGCCCTGACCAGCCTGCAGCTCAGCTCTGCACATGTGTGGCTGGGGTGCAGTGCTGAACCCAGGGGTGCTCCCCCCGCCAGCCTCGGGGGGTGGGTTTTGAGTGGCAAGAGGAGGCAGGTGCCAGCTGGGAGGTAGGAGGGTCCATCGCTGAGAGCTGGCAAGCACAGCAGTGTCCGTCAAACTTCACGGTGAAGATACTCAGAACTGAAAATCTACACTTAAACATTCATTCTTTTGGATTAAGCACTGGCTTCTACTTCAAACAGTGCAAAATCAATGGCGTTGTCATAGTCCTTTGGAGTTGACAAGGTGTGTGTGTGTGTGTGTGTGTGTGTGTGTGTGTTCAGCTGCCCTCCTCGGGGCCAGCCTGAGCTGGGGCACACGGCATCCGTATCCCCATTGCACAAACAAGAACACTGAGGTGTGGGAAGTCACACAGCCAGGAAGTGTCTGTGCCCACCCGAAACCTCAGTCTTCTGTCTTCCCTCCCAAGAGGTGGGACAGAGCGGGACACAAACACCAGAACATCCAGGAGGTTTCTGTAAGGAGGTCCCCTGGAAAGCTTCGAGAGCAGGTGGGGTGACGCGGTGGTGGGAGCACCGCACGGGGGACCGGCTGAGTGGGTGGGCTCCAAGCCGGCCGACCCGACCCCACATCTGGGCTCTGCAGCTACCTGGATGCAACCACGGACAGGTCACCAAAGGTGGCTGAATCTCAGACCTCTTGGCCTTGCTGGGAAAGGACCGAGATGGGCCGATGCACGAATGCCCTCGGCATGTGAGAGCTACTTGATAAATCCCCGGAGACACGCATCACCACCTTAGGATACCAAACCCAAAGGCTTCAGCGCACATAACGGGGTAAGAGCATTTGTGTGCATGTGTAGTGTATGTCTGTTGATTGTGTGTGTGTGATAAGCATATATGTGTGCCTATGTGCATATGTAGTATGTATGTACGTGGTGTGGCATCAAGGGGTTTGCTATACATGTACCGTGTGTGTGTGTGTGTGTGTGTGTGTGTGTGTGTGTGTGTGTGTGTGTGTGTGTGTGTGTGTGTGTTGGGGCAGAAGGAGGTACCTCAAGCAGCCCCCAGGCTCCAGTCTGGTAAAGCTGCACCTCCATGTCCCGGCGGCCCCCAGCCTTGGGCCTGGCTTTTAGAAGCATCCCCCGTGACCTGTGAGCTCCCTGCTGCTGGGCCCACGCAGTGCAGGCCGAGTGCCCCCAAGATCCAGCGCTCGACCCGGGCAGGCCTTGGAGAGGACCACTCGTCTGTCCTGCCCAGGTGAAGGGAGCCCGCACAGGGCCAGCCAGGGCTGCTCGCTGCCACTCCCGTTCCAGCAGAGCGGCGTGCTCCTTAAATTTGCCAAATTGCGACAAATCAGCCTATAATCACTTCTGTTTGCACTTCCAATTACGGAGAAGCAAATTTTAACCTACAATCCAATTCCTTGGTTGAAATTCCCCCAGAGAACTATTACCGACTTTCTTCTGCCAATAGAAACCCCCAGGGCCAGAGGAGCCAGAGGGGCAGTGTGCTGTTATGGGGCGGGGTCCCCCAGATCTTCCCGGGAGCACTCCCGGGCTGTGGAAACTGACCTGCTGTGCCTTCCTGTGGGCTCTGCCTTTACCTTCTTCACCAGGTGCCGTGAGAATCCAATGAGACCGTCGATATGAAAGAGCTGCCAGGCCCCAAGCAACGTGGTCTCGCTCCAGGATCCTGTGGTGTTCCCAGAGCCTGGACGGGCCGCCCCAGCATGGATGCCCACCTCCCTCCTCCCCCGGGCCGGGCAGTCTCTGCCACTCCTGACCCTCGTTCACACTGGCCTTGAGGCTGCCCGGCATGGCGCATAGACAGCTGGGGGGATCTGGGGGCCTTCTCTCCCCCTGGGCGGTCTGAGAGAGGAGGCTGAGGGGGGGGCTGTGAATTTGTCAGCAGTGGGATGCAAATTAGAGGCCCAGCGTGACCTTACCCCTGTGCATCTTGCTAACTGGCTCCCTAAAGGGTTTGTGCGCCTTCCTATCTGGACGTCAGTTTCCAGTGCCCCAGAGAACTGAAGGGGAAGGACGTCCTCGCTGAATCTACCAGATTTGAAGAGACTCTACCACTGCACCCCCTTGCCAGTCTGCTCGCACGTCAGCACACGTCACTCATCGCCACACCTGCCTCAAGGCCCGGTTCTGAGGATGACGAAGCACCCACTGGTGCTGCAGATACAGTGACGTCCACGGAGCCGCGCAGGGACAGAAGGGGACTCTTGATGCAAAGATGTTTTAGGAAACAGGTGGAGGCATTACCCAAGGGGAGCAGGAAGAGCCCGTGTGGAAGGTGGCTGCTGTGCTCCCACAGTGCCCCTGCCAGGCCCCTTGGCCTTCTGCAGCCTCAGTTTCCTCCCCCATAGAGGGGTCGTGGAGCCACTCAGAGAACTGAAGAGAGCCATGTGTCTGGGCTGTGGGATCTGGTTCCCAGTCTCAGCACCTCCATCATCAGCCCCCCACACCACTGCCCCAACAGCCCCCCATGTTCCTACAGAGGGTCTCTCAGCCCCTGCAGTGCCATTGGGCTGCCCAGCACCTGCTGTGTCCCAGCTGCCAGGTCTCCAGGTGCCCACTGCCCTCCTGGCTGGGAAGATCACAGACCCTGGAGGGTGGGCACGGGGCTGGAGTGCTTGTGGGAGTGTGCCGGGGAGACTCTAAATGCTTTCCCTATGTGTGCCATTAACTCACTTCATTTTCCTTCCCCTCCCCTAGCATCCCAGCCTCCCTCCATGGCTGGGCTTCTCCCAGGATGGTGTGACAAACTCAGGTGGCCTTGCAAGGAGAGCTCCACCGGCCAACGGCTGCTCTCTGCTTCCACAGAAGCCCAGGAAGGCTGGGTCCAGTTGCCATCTTTCCAAGCTCTGGAAAAGTCTCCCCCCAGAATTACGAGCCCACCCCCAGGCTCACCTGACAGGGCTCTGATGGAGTCACCCAGGGAGGGGCTGCCATTTGGGGAGCTCCTTCCTTGCACCTACTAATTTGAGACAGCTCCCAGGAGGCTGCGCCCACACACGGGCAGGATGGAAACCTGTCAACCCTGGCCCCTCCGTGGTCACATTCCTGTCCTGTTAACGCCAAGTGAGAACACCACTTTTTCAGAGAAGCTTGCACTAAATGAACTGACTTTCCTTTTCTTAAAAAATTTTAAGAATTGAAAGGAATTTGTCAGAAGGCCATTATCTGCAGACATTTCTGCCAGGTTGACTCTCCAAGTGCTTGTGCGTAATTAATTAGCAGACACAGCTCTCACAGTCCCTACATAAAAGTTTAAAACCCATTTTACCGTGTTCCATATTTTCTGCGTGGTATCCCTGTCAGGTGGATTTCAAGGGAGACGGGCATTTGCATACGGTGCCAAGCTGGAGTTTCCATGGCAACAGGCTTCCTCCTGAACTCCACCAATGGGCGTCATGCTCGCTCCCAGGTTTCCATCCAGAATGAAGTAGGTGAGAGACCTGTGGGGGGAGATCACGCCTTCCAGAGCCTGCACACCTGCAGCTCCCAGGCCCCTGTGCATATGCAAATGATGTGACAGGTGAGCTGCTGATAACAAACAAGAACAGAAAAAAACAAGAGGTGTTTAAGTTAATAGCTTTGAGCTAAGCAAGGAAAAGAAGGGGGTAGAGGAAGAGAAAAAAGAGGAGTAGGAAGGTGAGGAGGAAAAAGGGAAGGAGGAGGAAGAAAACGAGAAGGAGGAGAAAGCATCTTCCTTTTAAAGATTCCGGCTCCTCCGCTCCCAGGGGAGAGTCCCGTGAAGGACGACTATGTGAGAGGCTGGTGGGAGCTATCGTGAAGAGGCAAATCCATCTGGGATGCATTTTCCTGGGAGTGAAGGCACCGGAGACTGCAGATAGAGGAAAGGGAACGTGGCCCAAACCTTGGGTGTGGGGTGCACCAAGATCAGGAGAAGGAAACCCAAGTGTGGTTGTGGCCTGAGCTTCGCAGGCCGGGCATGGTGGGGACAGGGTTTCCCACAACACTCCCTGCTGGGCACTGAACGTGGGGCCTTGGGGTCTCTGCAAGATGCCTGGTGGCTGAGCTGGGAGAGAGGAGTTTCCTAGCAATGGGGCTCCCAGGTCTGGACAAGGAGTAGCTGAGGCTGCAGCCTGCCATTCCCAGTTCTGGGAAACACCTCGGAGCAGGAAAGAGCAAACAGGAAAGAAGAGTAACAGTGGACTTCTTCTCTCCAATCTTGGTGGGAAAGGAGCTGGAACTGAATTGTAGTTTAGGAAAATAAAAGAGACACCTTTTTGTAATTGCACCCCTCGCATCATGGAGCAATGCCTGCCTGTTGCACAGTGATTCATCAGGCAAAGCTGAGCATGCACTGTAACGTGATGCACTGGAGAAATTAAGGGGAAGGAATTCATCCACTGGTGCAGTGCTTACAGTTTCCACCCACTTTGTCTCGCAAAACTTCCCAGTATCTAGCACATAAGGGGACACCTAAAATGGGAATGCACCCATGTATATATGGTATGTATGTGTATGTGTGTGTGTGTGTGTGTGTGTATATATAATTCTCTTCATGTATTTGGTGAAACTGAGGCTCAGGGAGGTGAAATGACTTGCCCCAATCTTTGCAGACAACTGTTGGCATGGAAGGTGCTGACTTACTCACCTGTGATGAATAATCCAGGATTGGCTCAAAGTAGAAAGCTTCTTGGGCATCTTATAGAAGAGAGGGTAAAAGCACAGCTGCCAGGGGTCCTGAGTGCTGCTCTATGTCAGCTGCATGAACGTGAGCCCACATTTCATCTGCATTTTGTCACCTGTGAAGTGGGGATAACACAGGCATCTACCCTCGAGAGCTGTGGACGGTTCAAGAGGACACGGCCCAGGCAGGTGGAGGACAGCGTAGCACATGGGAGGTGTTGAGTACATGTTCGTGTAATCTGAAGAGCTGATAGAAATTCCCCCCCCAAATTTATGTCCCTGTATTTAACTTCCCAACACACCTACATCGTCTCAAGCATGATGCAAGGCTTTCACCTCACGCCCTGTGGTGGTGTCTTGGGTGCCAGCCTGGCCAGGCTGCAGTGCCCGGTTGGTCCATCAAGCGCCAGCCTGGGGTTGCTGTGAAGATGTTTTATCAATGAAGCATCTGCAGTCAACTGACTTGAAGTAAAGGAGGTTTTCCTCGGTAATCGGAGTGTGCCTCATCCACTCAGCTGAAAGGCCTTTTAGAGCAAAAACTGAGGAAGGCGAGCTTGCCCCTGTGGACGGCAGGCTCAGCCCCAGCCCACTCGTCTGCCAGCTGGCCCTACGGATCAGGGGCTTGCCAGCCCCTCAGCTGTGTAAGCCAATTCCTTGATGTAAATCCCGCTCTCTCTGTCTGTCTCTCTCTCTCACACACACACCTAAAGAGATTTATTCTAAGGAATTGACTTAGATGATATATATACACACATACACTTGCTTTATATGTATACATATATACATTTGTATTCACGCAGAAAGATTTACATCAAGGAATTGGCTTACGTGTATATTATGTCAAGAAATTGGCATACGTGTTTACTTTATGCACACACACACACACACACACACACACATAAAGAGTGTACATATCCCAGAGAAACAGAACCAGTAGGATACACAATACACACATATGATACTTATTTTGAGGAATCAGCTTACATGATTTATATGTATTTACATATATACCATATATACTTTATTACATATATACACATGTATGTACACACATATAAAGAGAGAACACACACATGTGCACACACGTATATCACAGAACCAGAACTTTAGGATATGCACACACATAAATAAATACACATACACACACGCACATGCACACATATATCCTGCTGGTTCAGTTTCTTTGCTAGAGCCCTGACCGATACACCGAGGCCTTGCCATCAGCTGTTCCAAGCTCAGAAAGTTAGGGCAGCTCCTCTGGAGCCCCTCCTCCACGTCACTCTTGCACCACCGAGACAGACATGTTCTTTTCCTGCTGAAGGTGAAACCTTACTTGGGCAAAGCTCTTAGACCACTTTGCATCAATCGGTGACTTTCGCACACCCAGGCAACACCCAGAACCCAGGCCTCCTTTAGCTGGATTTCCCCACCCACCCCTGGAAGCCCCAGGGCGCAGCAGAGAGCCTTTCTCAGCCAGGGGCTCTGATATCAAAGAACAAGCCTTCACGTTGAGGTGGTTTCGCCAGAGCCCGCATGCCCGTCTCCAGAGTCGTGCGGCAGGAGAGAGACACTTTGCTTGTGTTTATAAACACTCATTCATCAGGGGCACACGGCGACCTAATTGCCATCCCTCTCTGTGAGGCTCCGCAATGAACACAGTTCTCTTCTACATTATTTTACATCTGAAAAGGCTTGTTAGGGCCCCAAGTTTCTTGGGACCGTATAAAGCCAGGGAGGGATAAAAATGCACGGTGAGATCCATGAACTCTAATCTCAAGGTGTACAGTGCTGCAAAATATGCAATAGAGACGCAGGTGAGCGTCTCCGCAACTTGGTGGTGAATGGGATGTCATCAGGAGCGATAATGCTGGCTTGATTAACAATTACAGAATTTACCCTGACTCGCCGCCAGCACCCCCCATCTCTTCGTCAGCACCTTCTGTGCTGTCTGCCGCTGGCTCCAGATCATGCAGCTGGCCTGATGTGGGCTGAGCTTCCTTATTCTTTTGGCTCCTCAGAGAGATGTTTGGTCTTAGCCTGTTTTATGTGGCCGGCTTAATGAGCTGCAAATTTATGCCGCCATAATACGACTCCACCAGCGGGTTCTCGAAGCCATTTCTTTAGGAAACAACCCAACAGAACCTGTTTTGAAGGTACAGGTATGCTGAGCGCAGTTTCAAAGTGTTGCTGTAAGGCTCTGGGGTGGGACATTATATTGTGTTGATGGGAAAATAAAGATTGGGAAATAGAGCATCTGTCTTGGAAAGGTAGCTTGGGGACAACATGATTTCAGCCTCTTTTCCCTGATTATAGCTGGGGGAGAGAATTTGTTGCTTTCTGGTTGTCAGGTAACATTCCAACGTAATAGCGAACTCTTTGCTTATACAGACTGTTAGCTTACATTCTCTAATCCGATTCTCCAGTAGGTCCCGGAGGATAGGAGGAGGAGGGCAGTGAGCTTGGTGGGGCCAGCAGCTCCGTGGCCCTTTGCAGTTGTCCTGAGTGATCGTGATGGCCCTGGAAGTCAGCTTAGCTTTTCCCGTGTTTTCCAGTTTGAGGAAAACAAGGCCCAGAGAGTTTAACCAACTCGCCCAAGATCCCAAAGATATTTTGTGACGAGGCTTAAAAGCAGGAACAAGGGAGACCAGCCTCTGATGGTTTTTAAGTCTGCTCCACGTCTAGCAAAGCATGGGCTTGAGTGGGGTCACCCTGTAAGTGGGGGAAGGATTGATGGGGCTGGGAAAGACAGAGCCACTCTTGTGCAAGTCCGACGAGCAAGCTCGTCCACTGGGCCAGCGGTGGTGATTCTTTTCCAACTGGTGATCAAAGGACATCTGGGACCCCAAAGTCAAAAAAAGCGGCATTTGGTAAACCTGGAAAGCAATTATTTGTATGAATTCTTTTGTTCACTGGTCTAATTTGGAGGATTTTGTTAACTCCCCTTCCCTCCTACTTAAAGCCCTCCCTGGGGCTAGATTTTAAAATTAATTTGAAAATAAAGCTTAGAACAGAGTGCAAACCACTGGTGGACTTGAGAGGGGGAGACAGATCGCCTGCACATGGTCTGACTCCTATGAAGCCATAGATGCTATGTCTTTTTTAATGGATGGATGGATGGATGGACGGACGGATGGATGGACAGGTCAAGATGATCAAGCCTGGAGATGTTCCGAAATCCTCCACCTTTAAAAATATCAGGGCCTGTTACATGATGTAAAACATCACATCTTCGGTACCTAAATCAACTCAGTGGGGCAAGGATTATTTTTCTCTTCTGCATATGAGGAAATCGAGACTCAGAGGTATTGCACAATTTTCCTCCATGAGTTGCCAGCTGTAAGGATCAGAGTCCGTGGCCCCACCCAGCCCCACCTTCGTCCTCCCAGCCCGACTTCCCATGTCATCATCCAGGTCAAATCCTCCCACACCTGGGTCAGAGCAGACTTAATGCAGCCATTTCAGGCAAAACGGGGAGCTGATTGTCATCCTGCTGTTTGGAGATATCATTTCACATCCTAAGTTCCATAATTCAGAATCGATGGGTGGTGGCTCTTAGCCTGAATAGGTTCTCTAACAAGAGAAGCAGGCTCCATGAAAACAGAGTGCTCTTGAGCTGGGAGTCTTGAGTTTAGAGCCAAGTTGGTAACTGGGTAACATGGGTGACAAGTGGGACCCTCTGAGCCCTTGCGGGGTAA